>NC_135881.1:193342566-194542566 GCF_964194155.1 Cetorhinus maximus
CTCCCACAGTTCAACAAAAAGAGTTCACAACAGAAGCAGTAAGTGATAGTATTTATACTGCTCCCCATTCTAGTTCCAATGCCAACCTAGAAAGCCAGCAAAAGCTCCGAGAACACTAACACAAAAGGAATTAAATTGAAAGTCTACAAGGAGGCAGATTTATAACTCAAGCTGCAGATATATCCAACATTTCTTTAATCATATTGGAGGAAAGAAATAATAACACATGAAACCTTGAAGAGGAATGCAAATGTAGAAGACACACAATTTATTTTCTAGACTGGTCTGGAAGCATGTCCACAGAAAATTTTGACTTTTGATATTTTGAGAAGCACTTTCCACTATTCGCAGGCTACAACAAAGAGAAAATAGCAAAAAATAATTGAACTTTGCATTTTCAAAAGATGAATCAGACCAGAGGCTGGGAATTTGGCAGCAAGTAACTCACCTCCTGATTCCACAAAGCCTGTCCACCATCTACAAGGCACAAGTCAGGAGTGTAATGGGAATGACTGTGAGAGTGACAGTTCCTCTCTGGAGGCCAACCAGATCAAAGGCCATGGCACTGTGGGTGGTCCAGCTGCTTAAGAGGGGAGGAAGAAGTGTGGCAGGGCAATGGTGGTAGGGAATTCATCAGTGAGGGGAGTAGGCAGGTGCCTGTGCAGCTGTAGATGTGACTCCAAGATGGTATGTTGCCTCCCGGGCGCCAGGGTCAAGGATGTTACGGAAAGGTTGCAGGATATTCTGAAGGGGAATGGTGAACAGCCAGAGGTCGTAGTCCATGTTGAGGCCAATGACATAAGAGGAAAGAGAAATGAGGGCCTGCAAGCAGACTTTAGGGAATTTGGTAGGAAATTGAAAAGCAGGACTTCAAAGGTAGTAATCTCCAGATTACTCCCAGTGCCACGTAGTAGTGAGTATAGGAACAGAAGTATAGAGCAAATGAATGTGTGGCTGAAGAGATGGTGTAGTGGGGAGGGCTTTAGATTCCTGGGGCATTTCTGGGAGAGGTGGAGCCTGTACAAGTTGGACAGGTTACATCTGAACAGGAACGGGACCAACATCCTCGCGGGAGGTTTGCCAATGCTGTTGGGGTGGATTTAAACTAAATTGACAGGGGGATGGGATCCTGAAAAGTACTATAGGTCCCCAAACAGTCAGGGAGAGATAGAGGATCAAATATGCAATCAAATTTCAGAGAAGTGTAAGAATAATAGGGCAGTAATAGCAGGCGTTTTAACTACCCAAATATTAACTTGGATAGTTTTAGTGTGCAAGGTAGGGAGGGAGCAAAATTCTCAAGTTGCATCCAGGAGAACTTTTTTAGCCAGCATGTAGAAAGCCCAACAAGGGAAGGGGCAGTTCTGGACCTAATATTCGGAAATGAGCCTGGGCAGGTGGAAGGTGTATCAGTAGGGAAGCATTTTGGAGATAGTGACCATAGGATAGTTATGGAAAAGGATAAGGTTGGGCCGGGAATAAAAGTTCTAAACTAGGGAAAGGCTAGGATGAGATGCAATTTGGCCCAAGTGGACTGGGAGCAGTTGCATCAGAGCAATGGGAGGCATTCAAGGAGGAAATAGCGAGAGTACAGGCAAATATGCTCCCATAAAGACAAAAGGGGGGACCAAGCCCAGAGAACCCTGGATGTCAAGGGACATAAAGGTTAGGATTAAGAAAAAAAGAGAAGCTTATGGCAGATACTGAGAGCTCAATATGGCAGAGTCCTTAAAGGGGTATAAAAAGTGCAGAGGGGAACTTAAAAAAAGGAAATTAAGAAAACTAAGAGAGTGCATGAGAAAGCATCGGTGGGTAGAATAAAGGAAAACACAAAAGGAACAAGAGGATAACTAGGGAAAGAGTAGGGACAGTTTGGGACCATAGAGGCAATCTGTTGTGGACCTGGAAGATACGGGTGCAGTCCTCAATGAATACTTTGTGTCGGTCTTCACAATGGAAAAGGACGACGCAGATATAGACCAGGGTGGAGGGCTGTGAAATAGTAGAGGAAATTAAGAGAGAGGAGGTACTAGTGGGTTTAGTGGCCTTAAAAGTGGATAAATCCGCAGGCCCAGATGAGATGTATCCCAGGCTGATGAGGGAGGCAAGGGAAGAGATATCAGGGGCCCTGGCAGTAATTTTCAAATCCTCTCTGGCCACAGATGTGGTGCCAGAAGACTGGAGTGCTGCTAACACTGTCCCATTATTAAAAAAGGGAGGAAGGGATAGACCAGGAAATTACAAGCCTGTCAGTCTAACCTCGGTGATGGGGAAGTTACTAGAAAGAATTCTGAGGGACAGAATATAACTGCACTTGGAGAGACACAGATTAATCAGGGATAGTCAGCATGGATTTGTTAAGGGAAGGTTGTGTTTGACAAATTTGATTGAATTATTTGAGGAGGTAACCAGAATAGTTGATGAGGGTAATGCATTTGATTACATGGACTTTAGCAAGGCTTTTGATAAGGTCCTTCATGGCAGACTGGTCAGGAAAGTAAGAGCCCATGGGATCCAAGGCAAAGTGGCATGTTGGATCCAAAATTGGCTGAGAGGCAGGAAACAGAGTGTGATGGTAGAGGGCTGTTTCTGTGACTGGAAGTCTGTTCCCAGGAGGGATCATCAGGGCTCTATGCTGGGCCCCTTGATGTTTGTGGTGTACGTAAATGATTTGAACTTAAATGTAGGGGGTATTGATCAAGAAGTTCGCAGATGACACAAAAATTGGTAGGGTGGTAAATAGTGAGGAGGATAGTCGTAAACTGCAGGAGGATATCAATGGACTGGTCAGGTGGGCAGAGCAGTGGAAAAATGGAATTCAACCTGGAAAAGTGTGAGGTAGTGTGCTTGGGGAGGGCTAACAAGGCAAGGGATTGCACTATGAATGGTAGGACCCTGGAAAGTACTGAAGATCAGAGGGACCTTGGTGTGCATATCCATAGATCCCTGAAGGTAGCAGGGCAGGTAGATAAGGTGGTTATGAAGGCCTATGGGATAGTTGCCTTTATTAGCCGAGGCATAGAATACAAGAGCAGGGAGGTTATGCTGGAACTGGATAAAATGCTGGTTAGGCCACAACTGGAGTACTCCATGCAGTTCTGGTCACCACACTATAGGAAGGATGTGATTGCACTGGAGAGAGTGCAGAGGAGATTTATCAGGCTGGAGGGTCTGAGCTATGAGGAGAGATTGGATAGGCTGGGGTTGTTTTCCTTGGAGCAAGAAGGTTGAGAGGGGGCGTGATAGAGGTGTATAAGGTTTTGAGGGGCATAGATAGAGTGGATAGGAAGACACTTTTTCCATTAGTAGGGGAGTCAATAACCAGGGGGCATAGAGTTAAGGTAAGACGTAGAAGGCTAAGAGGGGAGTTGAGGAGAAATTTTTTTACCTAGAGTGTGGTGGGAGTCTGGAACTCACTGCCTGAAAGGGTGGTTGAGTCAGAAATTCTTGTAACATTTAGGAAGTATTTAGATACTCACTTGCCTTGCCATAGCCTGCAGGGCTACGGGCCAAGCGCTGGAAATTGGAATTAGTGTAGTCAGATCTTTGTTGACCGGTGCAGATACGATGGGCCGAATGGCCTCCTTCTATGCTGTAGACATCTATGAGTCCAAGTAATGGAATACTCTCCACTTGCCTGGACGAGCACAGCTCCAACAACACTCAAGCAGCTTGGCACCATCCAGGACAAAGCAGCCCACTTGATTATCACCCAATCCCACAGCTTAAACATTCACTTCTTCCACCACCGACCACTCATCTACAAGATGCACTGCAGCAACACACCAAGGCTCCTTCAACAACATCTTCCAAACCCATAACCTCTACCACCTAGAATGACCAGGGCAACAGATGCATGGGAACACCACCAACTGGAAGTTCCCCTACAAACCACTCACCATCCTGACTTGGAAATAAATCACCATTCCTTCACCATCTCTGGGTCAAAATCCTGGAACTCCCTCTCTGAAAGCAATGTGAGTGTACCTACACCACATGGACTGTAGCAGTTTGAGAAGACGGTTCACCACCATCATGTCAAGGGAAATTTGGGATGGGCAATAAATGCTGGTCTAGCCTGTGATTTCCACAAACCGTGAAAAAATATTTAAAAAATTATCCACAAACGCTATCTCAAAATTAACTCTCTGCCATCAACCTCTTCCCAACGATCAGATATTCGATCCCCTTCAACGCCCCACCACTCCTACCATGCAGTTCAAAAAGGTACTTCTTCCCTCTCCAACCTTACCAGTTCAGGTTGGAACTCTTCTCCCTCCCTCTCCTCTCAATTCAACCTGATAATTTGTTCTTTCCACACCCCAACTGTTTCCTTCCTTTACCACATATCCCATGCTTGCACTTCCTTCCTCTTGTCCCTCCCCCACAAGGCCACTTTGGCACTTTCTACACTCCACACTATCACTCTGATTCTACCCTCTCCTCCTGGTGTCCTGATGCTGCTGCTACTGTAAAAGCCCAAGTGATTGAAAGCAGCTGCAATATGCAAGCTGGAGTTCTTGCCCACAGTATGCAGCTACCACCAATCACTTCAGCTTGGAGCAGTAGCAGGACTGGAGTTAAGAGCTTTCTAAAGGTGGTGTAAAGGAGAGACAAGAAGGGGAATCTGCTCCATTTTCATGCACGACCATGGATGCATGCATTGGCCCCCTAAAACGGTGGCCATCAACTTCAAATGTAGACAAGTTTGCATGTGCCTCTTGTATTTAAATGGGCTTTTGAAAGTTAGCTCACAGAAAAACATGGCTCATTAACAACTGCTTAGTCTAGGGGTGCCCTGACTATGGCCAGGGGTTATATTGTCTATGAGCCCTTGAAAGTCAGGGAACTCGACTCCATCTGCAGCTAGCTTTATCGTTCACTGGTTTCTTCTGCTTGCGTTTTGAACTCCCAGTGACTTGCAAAGGACTATTTTAGCATTGTTACTCTATTGACTGATAAATCCTAAATCAGAACATCAAGGCATGTTATCAACTATTATGCAACCTTAGATATGTGCAGATTCATGGAAACATGTATTCAGGCTTAGTATGTGACCGATGAGGCTTCATGACATGTATTAGTGGTACAGAAAAACAAGAAACTTGCAGATTCCTGCTTTCATTCATTCTTGGTCAAGGGTAATGAAGCCAAACTCCTACAGTTTTGGAATGAATATATGGATTGATCCCGACTCAAAGGTCAGATCTGAAAATTAGTTTTATGAAGGAAGTGTAAAATGCCAAAGTTGAAGCACAACATTGACAGATTTAGGGATGGGACCACATCCTGTTAATTAGCCTGATTTCAGCTGCCAGCTCCTACTCAACTCCAGCTGGCACCAAGGAGTTCTGACCTAACCCAACTCCCACTACTAATCCCAACTCAACTGGGCTCTTGCTAGCAACCTTGACTCAACCAGACTCCAGCTGGCAATTAATGTAATTGAATGAATTAAGAGCTCAAAAATTAACCACAAGTTCATCTGTTTCAGTGTGAGTTGCCAGCAGGAATCTCATCAGAGAGACTAGAGGGAGCCAGATTAATAAGAGGGAAGTGGTCATGATACTTTTGAGTCTGTCAGTTCCCCGCTACATAAACGTACTTGTAGACTAGCCCATTTAACATGTGTATTGTCACCATAACTAACAGCATCTCCACATTCTCCTCTGCAAAATACTCACAGGCCTTTTCTACTTTACCATCCATACCAGCCACATAACAGTTTCAGTGCTTGAGGAGTGTCCAAGCATCATAATCATGGCTACTGTCTCATTAGTCTATTTCCTTCAGTTAACACTAATAGATTCAGATTGGGTGGAAACTTTGGGAGATTTGTTTATTTTCTAAAATGCAAGTATAATTAACCCTTTGTTCATAAAGAGAAAAATATACCTAAATGTATTATACACAAATAGCCAATCCCAAATCAAATAGCTTTGGATTTTCTTGAAATAAAATGAAAATTTAGGGAGCTCCCTGTCAGTTAATTTGGTTAACACACTGGGCTAGTATAGCTCCTGAATCATACAGGCTGTCAAGGATACAGCTAAAGTAACTAAATCCATCATATTTCTATTTCTCTTTAGTTCTGAAGAAGAGTCATACAGACTTGAAACGTTAACTCTGTTTCTTTCGCCACAGCTGCTGCCAGACCTGCTGAATTTTTCAAGCATTTTCTGTTTTTATTTTATATTATATAAGGATACAGCTGGATCCCTCAAGTTAATCTGACCCTGTAACAAATTATAAAGTAAGAAAACCAGAGAGTGTTTAGATTGCTTCAGATGTCTAAAGAAAATATTGCTATGTGACATCATTTCAAATATCCTTGTGTTAACAACATGCAAAATTCTACTCAACAATATGCAACATTCCACTCAAAGATGCATTTTCTTACAAACAAGGTGATCAGGAGCTCTCCACGTGGAATATATGCACAATAGCTGGCTATTTCCCCAACGACTGTTTTTAAATTTGGTTTTGAAAATTCCTCTGATATTTCCTACCATTTTCTATTAACTGTAGTTACAATATGCCTTTCACACTTGTGAAAGAGCCATCGCATTCAGCAATTTGAAGAACGTTATTCTCTATTATAGGTGTTTATGACAAGACCATTATAAGTGAAATTCTAATGGCACTTTAACTACAGGATACACAACACTTCATTCTGACACATTTCCTTTACTGCACTGGTTTCAGTTTCTAGTAACTATAGTGAAAGAACAGGTTTGATATGTGAAATGTTTAAATGATTTATATCAAAGATTTGGTAGCATGTCAGGGTACTTATTAGAATGTTTATAAGCCCTTTATGCAATATGCCCAAGATACACAGGTTCTTCATGTCTGTTACAAGTCCAACCAATATCTACCAACTCTTGCCTATTCTGGTTTCACCATTCTGACATTGCTTCATTGGTGGTGAACTACCAGGGGTTTTTCTGATCATCTCCCATAATTTTGGCAGAACAGCTGTAGAAACCTCCAAAGATTTGCGCAAACCATGCCATCTTTCCCTGCCAACTTATGCCATCTTCCTAGGGTTTCAGTGTCTCTTCCGCCAAAGTATAGTGGACAACTGGAGCCACTGAAATTTATTTCCTCTTTCTTCATAAGCTCTCAATAGAGCAAACTGCATTTTCTTTTTGTGTATCTTATTATTTTGGATACCAGGGTAATAAGGGTATAGACCTTGAAATCAGTTTTGATCACATGACCACTATATTGCAATCAATATTCATTGCACTGACTCCCAAGTCTTCTGCCAGGATCATAAACCTTTGAATCTGATCTCTCTTTCCTCCTAAACCCTACAAAATGTAATGCTCAAACCTAGTATCACCTAACCAGTACATCTTGATTTACCTTATCCATCTCAAGTCTTGGGCGGAATTTTATGGCCATGTCATGGCGAGGCGTTCAAAAGTCCATTGACTTCGGCAGGACCAGGAAATCCCACCAGCGGGAGGGGCTGTAAAATTCTGGTGGTGTACTATTTCTCAATAAAAATAGATCCTAATAACCCATCTTTAACTTTGTCACTTATGGATATTGAGATTTGGTGAACTGCAGATGATTTAAGGAACACGAAAAGCAGGATACTGCAAATTGTTTGAGAAACCAAATGTATGTCCCATTTGTATTCTCTACATATCATGAGCACATTCCTGCAATACATCAGTCTATTTTCCACATTGCCCCTTTCTTATTACAATAAAGATCATCTTATGCACAACAACCTGATTTGTGGAACTCTTTAGAAACAGAATTCCACTACTTTGGAAGTACTAAACTTAACTCTTTCTGTTGGTTCAGCATGTAATAACTCTGTGGTGCATACAAAGCTAATTTTCAGAGCATTCTAAACAACAGACTGATAAAAATGGCAGGAATAGAGCCATCAGAGCTGTAACGATCACTGGCAGACAGGTCAGAAGTTTGCTTTTGTTTCTGTTTTGTGGGGAGATGGTGGTGTAGCGGTAATGTCACTGGACTAGTAATCTAAAGGCCCAGGCACATGGTTTTGGGGCATGGGTTCAAATCCCACCATGGCAGCCAGTGGAATCTAAATTCAATCAACAAATCTGGAATTGGAAGCTAGTCTCAGTAATAGCAACCATGAAACTATCGTCAATTGTTGTAAAAACCTATCTGGTTCACTAATGTCCTTTAGGGAAAGAAATCTGCCATCCTTAACTGGTCTGGCCTACAGTGATTCCAGACCCGCAGGCAATGTGGTCGACTCTGAACTGCCCTCAGAAATGGCCTGGCAACGCACTCAGTTCATGGGCATTTAGGGGGGGCAACAAATGCTGGCCTTGCCAGTGATGTCCACATCCCATGAAAGAATAAAGAAAAAAGAAACAGGCAAAAAAACAATTTTAGTCGTTTAAAAGAAAGACGTGCATTTATATACAGCCTTACATGCCCACAGGGTGCCCCAAAGTGCTTTACAGCCAAATAAAGTGCTTTTGAAGTGTAGTCACTGTTATAGTGTAGGAAATGCGGCAGTCAATTTGTACACAGCAAGCTCCCACAAACAGCAATGTGATAATGACTAGATGTTGATTAAGAGATAAATTTTGGCCAGAACACGGGATAGCTCTCCAGCTCTTCTCTGAAATAGTGCCATGGGGTCTTCTATGTCCACCTGAGAGGCCAGAAAAGACAAATGACAAAGACAAATCCAACAGACTTGCAGTGTTCCCTCAGTACTGCACTGGAGTGTCCTAGACCAGGACTGTTTGGGAGTCTGATCAGGCCTGGGTAGGTGAGCAATTTGGCGCCGTCAGCCTCTGCCAGTTCCCACCATGATCTTGATTCCAAGCCATTATGAATAAGGGAGGTTTGGGGTTGGGATCAGCTACCCACCAGAAAGTGGCAAGCACCCAATTAAAGTTAATTAAATTTAATTAGGGGGCCTATTAATGTGGAATGGAAATTACTTTAGCATTCTACTTAATGTATATACAGAGCACAGACAAACATGCATCATTTCTTGCTTAAAAATTAATATTGAAATTAGGCAATTTTGTGGAAATAACGAATGGCATCAATCCATAGATATAAACACCTTTGAATGCCACAAGCATATTTCTTTTCAAGAAACCTTTTGAACACACATGAACTACTGATTTATACATGTGACATCTGAAATTCATGGATTAAAAATTCAGCTGCATGCACTAAATATTTAGGTTGCATAAAATAAATTTACTAGCAAATGCCAAAGCTTTTACTCCAGTCGAGGTGCCTCTCCTCATGATGTAAGCAGCTTGTAATGACATCTTATGGAATATTATAATAGAAATATTTTACACCTTGAAGAGTTATTAACATTTGCCACAGGTTGTTTGATAGATTACGTCTTGGTCATTCACCAACCCTCGTCACACACCCCCAAGCTTCCACCTCACTCATTAAATTGCTCATATTTTGGTGTGACAGATCAAACTTTTGTCAAATAGAAGTTCACCATGTTTAAACTGATAATAAATAGCTCACATATAACAGTCTCAACTCTGCATTTATCATTATCTTAGCAGGTGAAAGGGCATGAGAGAGAAAAGATAACATCTTGCATTTATTTAGCACTTTTAATGTAATAAAATGTCCCAATGCACTCAACAAGCATTATCAAACAAAATCTGGCATTGGGCCACATATGAGGCCAGATGAACAAAAGCCTAGTTAAAGAGATAGGAGTATCTTAAAGGGGCAGAGACACTTCGGGTGGAAATTCTTGAACTTAGAGTTTTAGCAGCTGAAGACATGGCTGCCAATGATGGAGCAATTAAAAGCGGGAGTGCTCAGAAGGTCAGAATTAGAAGAGCGCAGAGATGTCGGCAGTCTGTAGGGCTGGAGAAAATTACAGAGACAGGAAGGGGTGAAGCCCTGGAGGGATTTAAAAACAAGAGTGAGCTTGTTAAAATCCGAGGTATTGCTTAAGTGAGGGCTAACATCAGTTAGTGAACAGAGAGGAGGTGGGTGAACAGGACTGACATGGGGTAGGATATGTGCAGCAGTTTTGAATGACCTCAAGTTGGTGGAGGGCAGAGCTAGGGAGGTTGTCCAGGAGTGCATTGGAATAGCCAAATGGTAACATTGGCATGAATGAGGGTTTCAGCAACAGAAGGCTGAGGTAAGAGCAAATATGAGAGAAAGAGATTGGTGTTGGGGGAGGGGGGCACAGGGAAGAGTGAGCAAGAGTGAAAGAATGAATTGAAGTTTCAGTTTGAGGACAGGATCAGCTGCTATAAAGAGTATTTGTTGGAAGCGTTTCTTGATTCCTGGAGTATAAAAGTAACAGCGGGCACTCTGCAGATGACTCAGTTGGTAAATAAATTTGTGGCCCAATTTGATACTGGGCCAAAGGCTCCTTGATTGAATCCTTTTTTGAGCTGAGTTGGCTGATCTCAAATGCAGCAGTTGAGATGCCACAACAAGCAGCAGATATTAGATGAAGCCAGGAACTGGCTTGTTTGTAATGTCCTCCATCACCAGACAGCCTGCTAATACTCATTTTGTCGGTTTATATATGAGTAGCCACTTTGCTGGTACCAGATGATAGCTGGAGTAAGTGGCATACGATAAAAACAGTCAGCTCCTTCAGGGGTGGAGGACAACAAACAAGGATAAGATCGGAAAAAACAGAGCAGATGGCTTCAAATGACAAATTTTATTTAGAACACGTATGTTAGGCTTTCAAGGAGGTACAAAATATTGATTTGAGCACTTTTATAGCTCAGAAAAGATCATTTGGAGTTGCTTTGCAATGCCACTTTATCTCTATGATATGTACTTGATCTTTGACATGCCTGTGCAAACAGAACTTTTTTTTCTACTGTGCACTGTTCCCCATGAATATGATGAGCACTGAACTCAGGATATCAGCCCAACAAACCTACGTAGCAAACAGGGCATTAGCTGTTATTCAAACACTAACATTGCATGTTTTCTGAAAGTGACTTTTTATGTTGGATGTTTAACTCTTGTCCCCACCCAAAAAAGATTCAAGTAAAGATGGCAATTTGAGCAGACATAGCTGGAAGGTTTCTTTTCAGCATTTAATCCACTCATATCTTCAGCAAAGTGGCATTTTACCCAGTGAGATTCTTGGCAACTTGTAGGAGACTGAAAACAACTGAAGTGGCCAAATAAGGTTGGGAATTTAAAAACACACAAGATATAGCATTCAATTCTGTGCTTAACGCAACATGGTGCCAAGTCTTGCCATCACAGTCGTAAGGCTATTAAGTGATAACTTGAGCAAAAGAATGCAAATAATCTGAACAAGTTCAACATTTTGTGTCATGCCCATCTGTTAACGTTCCCAAGCTCCTACAGTTTGAATTGGTTTACTCAACTACTGTGACGCACAGTCTATGACAAATATATCCAAATAAGCTAAATTATGAGAACTGCAGTCGGCAGTGATTTACTTGTTGAAGAATGACACACTAAACAAGACTGCCCGGGGATAACCTGACTAGGAGGCTGATTGCTGCTAAATGTGTAAATTGAAGTTAGCCACTTACTCGCTGGCTGGCAGCTATTCAACAACATCTGTTCAAGTTACTAGTTACTAAGTACGATTCATTTGATAGAATGATATGGCTCCACTTAAAGAGTAAAAAGGGTCAACACTCCCACTAAAATACTAACCTTTACAGTGTAGGTTGCAATGCAGAACCAGCAGTAGCTGTAAATAAAAATAAGACTAAAGTGAAACTTTCAAGGCATATTGTGCATAATGTTTAAATGACCTGGAACCCCTCCTGTTAAAAATTAAAATATTCCCTCAATAGTCAAAACTGAGTGTGTCATAGCTTGATATCCATTGGATTCATCAACGAAAAAGCATGGAAGTGAATTGTAGCTCGTTAAAACTAAAAGGAAATGAAATCATCTGCAATAAAATGACTTACAGCATAGACATTTTAGAAAAGCATTTACTTGATTTTCCATGAAGTTGTATAAAGGTTTTGTTTCAAGACTGTTTTATTCATTTTTAATTGGTCAATATTACATTAATGTAATGCATTTAACAAATTTTACACCTCAAGACTAAAGTGGCTAAACCAAGAATGCATTACAATTTTTTTTTGTAATCACCATTTCAAATTTACTGTTCTATGGTTCAACTTTTAACCCCTCAAACTAGATCTTCTCACAATATGCTGCTTTCCCTCCTGTCACTTTCCTGCCTGACGTACAGAATTGATCTCCTTATGTCATGAAATTTCTAAGATTTGATGCTTCATTTGATATGCAGCAAAAAGCATCAAGGCTGACTAAAATCACAAGTGGATATGCAATTGAAGTTGTGGATGTTCTGGAATGTTCAGTATAGCCATTAAAATATTAAGACACTAAAATGGGGGTCTGGATACAGTGGATTAGACACAGGACCATCATTATTGGTTTCAATCCACCCAAGTATTAAGCATTTGGAAGTCCCCTCCCTTTGCGACTTGAAAGGGTCCTACATAAAAGAAGGTTGGGCAGTCTCAACCCAGTTCTTAACAAGTATAGGCTCACAGTGCCACACTAATTCTAGCTCAGCACCAAGTGGAAATCTGATTGAAAGAGGCCATGAAATGCAAAATCATATGGTACAGAGCAGGAAATTTTTCTAAGATTGGAGGTCAATGTAGTGGGAGCTTACTTGGCATTCAAGCATACCTGAATATGAGAGTGTTTCATGTTTGAAATGGTAAAGTGATCAATTTCCCATCACTAACACGCCTCATTTTGATTAACAAAAGTAACCACAGGACAAATGTACTCAAATAAATCAAGAATTCAGAAGATTATTGCCGCACCTCCAAAATAAAGGCAAGGGGGAGATCCTCTCCATTTCTCTCTTGAGGGAAAGGAAACGTGGGAACATAGTTTGCAGTCGACCCAGACACTAGAAAAGCATGAAATAAAAACAGAAAATGCTGGAAATATTCAACAGGCCAGGCAGCATATGTGGAGAGAAACAGTTAACTTTTCAGGTCACTGTTTGATGAAAGGTCATTGACCTGAAATGTTAACTCTGTTTCTCTACACAGATGCTGCCTGAGTATTTCCAGCATTTTCTGTTTATACTTCAGATTTCCAGCATCTACAATACTTTTCTTTTGTACTAGAAAAGCATGTTCTTGCTACATTAGATGTTGAATTTTTGTTGGTTTGAACAAATAATTATTGGGTCAACATTGTACTCAATTGCAGAGACATCATTAAATTTTAACACAAAATTAAATTAATCAGATTTCCAGCAATATGCAAATACCATTCAATTCATTAGCTACATCAATTTTAGGTGGAACACTTCCCTTTCAAAGCAATGTCCAACTGCATGATGTCAGGAAACTTGGCAGCCATATCACCTCAGTTGGCATGAAATTTTTTTTTTTAAAACTTGTGTCTTTCACTACTGACTTTATTTCCACGTGATGCTAACCTTTAGTTATTGATTACGCAAATAGCTGGTCTTCTTTGGATCTACGATACTGCAGAGGCCAAATCCAAATAAACTCTTAAAAAGAAAATCCTTATGACATTTGTACACATTTCATAACTGATATTGTCCCTCCATGTTCATGCCTCTCCTTATCTCTGTAAACTTTCTCCAGCCTTTATAACCCTCCAAAATCGAAACGATCCTCCAATTGTGGCTTCTTTGGCATCGCCAATTTTAGTCCCTTATTATCTCCTTTTGTGGCTCAGTGTCAAATTTGATTTGATAATGTTCCTGTTAAGTGTGTTGGATCTTTTACTGCATTAAAGGTGCTATATAAATGCAAGTTATTGGCCTATAACTTGTGGTAGTAACAATGACAAGATTGTCAGTCACAAAACTGACAGCAACTGCTAGTATCTGCACATGCACAGGAAATCCTGAAGTCTGTCTGGGATAATCTACTCCTCCTCAGCATGTGCTGCTGCACTCCTCACTGATGGAGTTCACACAGAAATCTTCATTAAGGCACCAATCTCAATCTAAAATCTGATGAAAAGCTTAAGTCTTGTTCAATTAGGAGTAACTGAGTTTTTAATGGTGTGCTACATCATAATTACTGAACAATCTCTCTGCCCCTGAAAAATTAACTTAATAAGTTTGGAGTCGCATTCTCACAGAAGAAAATTAAAATGCTGCGAATTTTTCAAAAAAGTAAAAATTTAATATTTGTCGTTAAAGTTTGCGTTTTGCTGTTTCAGTTTCTCCCATAACCCCATGTTTATATCCCACCTTTATTTCACTTTCTGTACAATGATTGAAATGTAATTTATATTTCCATCCTTTTACCTCTTGCTTCACTTCTGTGAGAATTCTTCAATCTGATTGGTTGATCAGCCTCCCTGCTGTCTGCACTGGTCACAGGCCCAACAGGTCCTCTGTAGAGGGTGCCGAATTCAAACTGATGTTGTCATTAGGTCAAACATGGGCAAGAAACAACCCGCTAGTTACCACCTGCAGGTTACCACCTACCGCTCTGCCCCCCCCCCCCCCCCCAACCCCCTCCCCCTCAACTGATGAACAGTACTCCTCCCATGTTGAATACCACTTGGAAGCAGTGAGGGTGACAAAGGCACAGAATATACTTCGGGTGGGGGACTTCAATGTCCATCACCAAGAGTGGCTCAGTAGCACAACTACTGGCTAAGTTGGCCAGGTCCTAAAGGACATAGTTGCTAGACTGAGTCTATGTCAGGTGGTGGGGGAACTAAAAAGACAGAAAAACCTACTTGACCTTGCCCTCACCAAACTACATGTCGCAGGTGCACCTGTCCATGACAGTATTGGTAAAAGTGACCACCACATAGTCCTTGTGGAGGTGATGTCCCATCTTCACATTGAGAAAACCCTCTATTGTGTTGTGTGGCACTACCACCGTGCTAATTGGATAGATTTCGAATGATCTAGAACCTCAAAACTGGGCATCCATGAGGCACTGTGGGCCATCAGCAGCAGCAGAATTATACACAATCTGTAACCTCATGGCCCGGCATATTCCCCACTCTACCATAACCATCAAGCTTGGGGGTCAACCCTGGTTCAATGAAGAATGCAGGAGGGAATGCCAGGAGCAGCACCAGGCATACCTAAAAATGAGGTGTCAACCTGGTGAAGCTACAACACAAGACTACTTGCATGCATGCCAAACAGTGGAAGCAGCATGTGATAGATAGAGCTAAGTGATCCCACAACCAACGGATCAGGTCTAAACTCTGCAGTCCTGGCACATTGAGTCATGAATGACGGTGGAGAATTAAACTACTAACTGAAAGAGGCGGCTCCTCAAATCTCCCCATACTCAATGATGCAGCAGCCCAGCACAATAGTGCAAAAGAGAAGACTGAAGCACTTGCAACCAGCTTCAGCCAGAAATGCCAAGTGGCTAATCCACCTTTGCTTCCCCCTGAGGTCCTCAGCATCACAGATGCCAGTCTTCAGCCAATTTGATTTACTCCACATTATATCAAGCAATGCCTGAAGGCACTGGATACTACAAAGACTATGGACCCTGACAACATTCCAGAATAATACTGAAGACTTGTGATCCAGAACTAGCTGTGCCTCTAGCCAAGCTGCTCCAGTACAGTTACAACACTGGCATCCACCCATGATAAGGAAAATTGCCCAGGCACACCTTGTCCACAAAAAGCAGGGCAAATCCAACTCGGCCAATTACTTAGTCTACTGTCGATCATCAGCAAAGTGATCATCAACAGTGCTATCAAGCGGCACAAACTCAGCAATAACCTGCTCACTGATGCTCAGTTTGGCTTTCGCCAGGGCCACTCAGCTCCCGACCCTGTTACAGCCTTGGTCCAAACATGGACAAAAGAGCTGAACTCAAGAGGTGAGATGAGAGTTGCTATGAAAGTATAATAATCTTCATAATATTATTCCAGTTTATTATAAAGCAGGTTTATGGGTGTTAATGTAGATGGTTCGGTCTTTGTGATTTAGTTACCTTGGAGTCAGGTAGACTGCAAGCTTGAAATTATCAAAAGAAGTTAGGTGTAGAAATGTACTTGAAATGTTAATGAGTAAACATTGATGGGGTCTTAGCATATAAGGTGTGAAGGAAATTTGTATTTTTGAGAAGTGAAGTTGTTTGGATTTCAAAGAGATGTTAGGATGTTTACAACTAGCTAGATAAGCAAGGCCAAGCAGTGTGTTTATTTTTCCCAAAGGTTACTGACAATATTGGCAACATAAAAGTTTTTATATTATGGGAAAGGTACATTTCCAAAAACATATGGAACAATGGAATTTACGGATTAAAGAAACAGAAACAAATATAAAGGGGAATGAAGGGCTATGTTGGGGGGCTATGTAAGATCTAACAGGAGTGTGTGAAACAGCTTTCGGGATGCCTCCAGCCATTTGTATGTAAGTCTGCTGTGTCCAGTAACTAAAGTTGAAGAAAAGCCTTTGGGAATTTCACTGTTAAGTGGGTACCGTGGTAACTTGCTGGCTTGCTTTTTAAATTTAAAATCTATTTTGAAATGTTGCCTTAAAGAGGGTGTGTAATTGGGAGTCAGGTTAATTAGGAATTTTAGGGTTTGTTATAATATTAAGGAATTGTAGTCTTATGTGTGTGCTTGAAATCTTTTTTGTTAATAAATATTGTAATTTAATTTTAAAATATCTAAAGGTCTTAGTGGACTCATTATTTCTGAATTCAGTGCTCACATCTTCTCATAATAAATGCAAATTGTGAAACCGTTATGACAGCCTGGCTAAGTTTCCCTTGTGGATTTGGTCTGCCTGGCACACATCATCTGCCATGTCATAACAAAGTGACTGCCCTTGACATCAAGGCAGCATTTGACAAAGTAGGGCATCAAGGAGCCCTAGTAAAACTGGAGTCAATGGGAAAAAGAGGTAAAACTCTCCACTGGTTGTAGACATACCTAGCACAAAGGAAGATGGTTGTGATTATTGCAGGTCAAACATCTCAGAGCCGAGAGATCACTGCAGGAGTTCCTCAGGGTAGTGTCCTAGGCCCAACCATCTTCAGCTGCTTCATCAATGGCCTGATGATTGCACAATGTTCAGCACCATTTGCGACTCCTCAGATACTGAAGCAGTCCATGCCCATATGCAACAAGACCTGGACAAGTTACAGTCACGCCACACAAGTGCCAGACAACGACCATCTCTAACATGAGAGAATCCAATCATCTCTCCTTGACATTCAATGGCATTACTGTCGCTGAATCCCCCACTATCAACATTCTGGGTATTACCATTGACCAGAAACTGAACTGGAGCAGCTATATAAATAGTGTGGCTACAAGAGCAGGTCAAAGACTGAGAATCCTGCGGAGAGTAACTCACCTCCTGATTCCATAAAGCCTGTCCACCATCTAAAAGGCACAAGTCAGGAATGTAATGTTATACTCTCCACTTGCCTGGAATGACCACAGCTCCAACAATACTCAAGAAGCTTGGCACCATCCAGGACAAAGCAGTCTGCTTGATTGGCGGCCCATCCACAACCTTCAACATTCACTCCCTCCATCACCAGCGCTCAGTGGCAGTATTGTGTACCATCTACAAAATGCACTGCAGCAACTCACCAAGGTCCTTTAGGACAGCACCTTCCAGACCTGTGACCTCTACCACCTGGAAGGACAAGGGCAGCAGATGCCTGGAAACACTACCACCTGCAAGTTCCCTTCCAAGTCACACACCATCCTGACTTGGAACTATATCGCTGTTCCTTCACTGTCAATGGTCAAAACCTGGAACACCCTTCCTAACAACACCGTGGATATACCTATACCACATGGACTACAATGGTTCAAGAAGGCAGCTCACCACCACCTTCTCAAGGGCAATTAGGGATGGGCAATAAATGCTAGGACGCCCAGATCCCAGGAAGAAAGGAGGAAAAAGAAGAAATTTGCAGACTGGAACCTGCTAAAGCTTTGTGGACAGCATTCATCATGGTCAACAGTGAGCGGCATCCCTTCATATTGAGCAATATCTGGGCCCGCTGTTGTTGTTACTGCTGTCTTATTACATTTCATGCAGATGCACCAATCTTCACTTGAGAAACTGGGGCATTGAAAGCCACATAAATTATTTTTGTTTTATAAAAAGATTAAGGAAACCACCATCTGGGAATATCTGGACATAATAAAATTAGAAATGAGCAAGTAATAACACACTTCCAACATTTTTTGGTTTCATTTTAAGTATTAAAAAAAAATCAGTGTTTCCCACAGGTGTAGTAAATTGCACTTGAAACTATTTCAAAAAACTATTTTGTAACGCACATTTTGTTTGGTACTTTCAATTCTTGTCCAGAGAGGGATGGAGCTTGGATGCCAAATTAATGACTAACAAAACTAGAAGACTCAACTAGCGATTAAGACTACTCTTGGAGTAGTATGAAAGGTTCTGGTTTCCATATCATAAAAAGGATATGGAGGCACTGGTACCAGAACTGTGAGGTTATACTAATCTGGAAAAACAGAACAGGAAAAACCGAAAAAAAACTGAGGGTTGACATGGTAGAATTCCTCAAGGTTACCAAAGGGTTTGATAAGGTAGATGCAGAAAAGGTGTCTTCACTTTTGGGTGAGACCAGAACTAGAAGCCACAAATATAAGATAGTCACTGATAAATCCAATAGGGATTCAGAAGAACAGCTTCACCCAGAGAGAGATTGCAATGTGGAACTCACCATCACATGGAGTAGCTGAGGCAAATAGTATAGATGTATAAGCACATCAGGGAGAAAGGGACAGAAGAATATCTCAATCGGGTTAGAAGAAGAAGGTGGGAAGAGGCTTATGTGGAACATAAACACTGACATGGGCCTGTTGGGCTGAATGGCCTACTTCTATGCTGTGAATATTTTGAGATACTTCTAACAGAGATAGATTTTGTCTCTTGCATATGTTTATATTACATTGATACCAAATGAAGAAAACTGTTAACACTAAAGATGGATCCAAATTTCTTTCTCCTCTTTGAAGCCACTGACTAATGTTGGAGTATAGTTCCACTGGCATGGGCCATCTTGTAGTACTGTTAATTAATTACCCTTTCTCATACAAAAGCCTAAAGAGCAAGTGTCAGCAGGCAACCTGGCCATGGGTAGAATCCCTGCAGAAGCTTGTGATTGCATATGATCTCCAAACACATGCACTTTCCAGAAGAAGCTACTGGACAGCTCTTAGTAGTGGAAACTCTGGCTGTTACTTTTGCCTCCCCATTCTAGAGGTATTAAAGTCAATTGTAGCTTTGCTGTTGCTGCCCCAGGTGAGGTCAGCCAACTCAAGATGCATCAGGGGTTAACTCAGTCCCTCTGATCATGAAGTGTACCCTCAATTGTACAGGGGAAGACTTAAGCTCTTGTTTTGAAAGCTAAATTCAAATGGGGCAGAATTCTACTGTCCACTGCCAGCGGGTTTGCAGGCAGGGGTGTCCGTAAAATTCCTTGGACAGCCTTCCCACCGCCCTCCCGGCTTGTCTACAATTTTACAGTGGGACGATCAAGGCTTAAGCCAGCACACTCACCCTTGGGGGAAGTCTGTCAAGTCATGCTGCTCAGGCCTTGGGAGGCAGGGGGCAGCCTTCTTTCTGCATCCGGCATTCCACCACATGAGCTGCCCCTCCACGTGTCCCCTCCCCAGCCTCGCCCTTCCATCCCACCGTGTGACCGCCCGCCTTCACCTGGTCCTGGACTCTGGGACTTTGAATCTAGGGACTGCGTGTAGTCCCAGTTCTGGCCACTGCTGCTACTGGTGCTGCTGGAAGTATAGAGCTGCCAGTCAACCAGATTGGCTGACAGCTCTCTGAGGCAGGACTCCCTCCTGAGTGAGGGGCGGACCTCTCTTTTCTTGCCAACTAATGCTCCTAGTATTAAATGGGCAATTGGTATTGGAAGGGATACATCTCCACTGACCCTTCAGGTGGTGAGGTGGGAAACCGCGCCATCTGAAAAATCCTGCCCATGGAGTTGTTTGTACTTACATTTATTCAAAGGAGGTAAGTGGACATATTTTCACAGTTAACTAATTGTATGCCTGAATATTCAACACAGCAATATTTTTCAGAATCAGTTGCACAAAAATAAAAGCCTAACAAAACAATCTGATCTTCTCAGTGGATATATGCAATTAATAATTACATTAATCTCAGGTCATTTATCAAGAGGACAATCTTTTCACTGTTTATAAAAAAAAATCCTTTCTTGCTTATTTTGTTTTGGTAGAAATTGCTTCAGAAAGCCACAGCTTCAAATAAATTCCAAGTTTGCACATTCATAAAAGGATACAAGCATTCACAATTCTATTATTAACATGAAACTGCCTGGTTGTCAGTGTCAGTTAAAGGGTTAAACTCTCAGGTTTGCGCCAGGTTTTAATGGAATTTAAAACTGTTGACAGGGCAATTTTGCAATGCTACAGGATATTTTTTGATCATGGACAATGAGGAGTAGGGTTTTAGGTAAAATCTAAGCAGAAACTCATACTTGGTTTTACAACATATGACAGACTTAGCTGGAAATTCAGGCTCTCTCTACAAACAATATTCAAAAGACAGCACCTGATATCTCAGAGACACTACCTCTTATGTACAACTGAAGTAAAACGGGGATCTTCAGAGTTTACCTGCGGAGTTGATGTCAGAAGTGCTTTTAATGGCATCTGTCCATAAACAGTGTTGTGGAGCTCTGATGCAATACATTAATATTCTGTGTTATGGGATGACAGGACTTATGCTCATCAATTCCTAGTACCTAGCTCAAATATGGCAGAGATGGAGAACTACAGAGATTGTGGGCCTGTCCCCTCAGTACAGCCTGCTGAAACTTAAAAGATAGGTTTCCACAAGTATCAGCTGCTCTCCAGTACCTTGGCCAAGTGACTATTCTTCATGGGAGAGCTAAGAAAGCGAGTGTCAGCAGGCTACTTGATAATGGTGGTGTGAACGGACGAAGACGAGGAAGCCAATCCTACTGCCCAGGTATTCGTGTTTGCTCATAGGGATCACTAAATAGTAATCAAGGAAGGAAGACCCTGAATGATTTCTCCCACCTAGCCAAGGGCACTGAGGCCAATTGTAGACTCCACCAATTGCCTTGGTTGAAACCATCTAATTATACAAAAACCAGGAGCAAAGTTGCAGTTGTTGGGAGAAGTATTTAAGGCAATTACTTATTTATAAAGCTCATTTGACAAAGCGTTACATAATGGAATAATATTTTGAAGTATCAGCTTCTTAGCACTGTAGCCTGGCGACCATGATGAGTTTAAGGGTGAGTACATGAAGACCTAATGCTCTGTGATTCTGTGTACAGTTCTTCCTCCAGAGGCACAGTCTTTATCCAGCAACCAGTGTTACATTATGCACAATTAAAGTTTATGCTACATAATTGTATCTCAACAAAGCATAGGGGTTGAATTTCTTGGGTTACTATGTGATGACAGCTATAAGCTATAATTAAACTGCAGTTGAGCTATGTCCTGTTGGTGTAATAACAGTTGCACTGGGGTTCTAAAGAGACCTTCAGTCTGGAAACACAATATCATTTTATAGTTATTAGATGCAGGTAACTGCAGACTCAAAAATGATGAAAAACTACTGTACATTTGCTTCATATTTAAAAAAAGTTCACATGCTGCTCTGAGTAACAGCTGCTTTTGAAACACCGCAGCAATTTTAAAATTGAATTAAAACTTGAATAAAATGATATGAATAAATGATATGCTGTTTTGTAAAGAGTCTACACAGTCCAGAAGATATTTCAAGGTGCCATATAAATGAAAGTACTGCCTTAAACAATGCAGTGTAACCGGGGGAAAAAAGAACTGTGATGTCCTTTAAATGTCCAGTCTACTTGGGTCAAGAAATAGGATACTTCTTTTTTTTTCAGTGTTCCACAGTGTGTTATGGTAACAATTAGACGGTTAGGGTCAGTTTTCTGAGTTCAGGTACTTTCTCAACACTCGGGCATTGTAATTTAAATAAGAGGAATTTCCTTTATGAACCCCAGGACATGCATACATGATCTATAAATGAACAAGGAATAGATTCCTCAATTAGCCTTTTACAGGAATATGCAAATTTCTGCTGCAAAGGGAAATTCTTATCCTATATGCAAAAGTAAACATAAGTTAAGTTTGAGGGACAAAATAGGTTTCTTTCTTCCTTCACCAGTATTAATATAAAGATTGATTCCTGCTGTGATTAGATATGCATTCTCATTACACAGCTGCAGGACTTGAAGTGTTGCTCCCAGATAAAACCACACTGTTTTACTTCAGTTCTAAACCCGATCCCTGTCTGTATCACCAGTCCACCTCCAGCTGCCTGTACAGTGTTTCACACTAAGCTCCTTGTTTATATCAGTCCTGCAATTAAGCCCAGGCCAAAGAGGGAAGTCCCAAAGAGGGTGGCAAAAGTGCATGGCTGTGAATTGAATTTCAGACCCTTCTTTCAATGGCTATTTCAGGACATCCCAGAAAGTTGAATCACTTCTCTAAGTTTTACTCGACTGAAGTCATTCCCAATATTAGAGCCGAGATCCTGAGGGTAGCACACATCCTCTTTGCTATTCCACAACAAAATGTGTGACTAGAAAAATTAAGCTAAATTGGTGTGACGGATTATTTACTTCACTGATAAAAAGCAGTAAATCTATCAGAAATCTGATCAACCTTTTATTGGAAACATTCCACCTACACATATGTGAACAAAATTCACTGATATGTTTCTAAAATCTAAGAAAAGAAATGGCTTGATACTTACCTTGATACTGATCTTAACAAGATATTTTTCAGCTATCCAATACTGAGGGGACTTCTTCTAATGAGTGCTGTTTAGTACTTTATTCCAATGATACTATGTATAGTTTAATAGCTGCTATTTAAAATGACAATGTACTGTTGGAAAGAGTAATCATATTTCTCTTTACTTTTATTACATTTCATTTTGGTTTGATTAGAACGATACTAATATGTCTTGCTCTATTCACAAAAGCAAAACAATGCTCCTCTCAGCATTTTTAAAATCTAAATATTCACTCTAGTTGCAAACCTACAGTTTAGATGATGACTGGATTTATTGTAACATTCACAAACCTGATACATTAGTGCACAGACCCATATGAAAAATTGATCATGGGGGTCAGACAGACCAGATCATAGAATCTTGACTCGTTCAACCACAGTTAGCTCCTCCCTATCACCAATAATGCCTCTCATCATCATATTCTCTCCCATACAATTTACAACTGATCTCAAAAACCCTTTAAAATATTAGCAAAAATGTTAAGCTCTTTATTAACTTTCATAGTTGTGGTGGTCGGTTAGCTCAGTTGGCTAGACGGTTAGAGTTTGATGTAGAATAACACCAGCAACACATGTTCAATCCCTGTACCAGCTGTGCTAGTTCATGGAGGCCTGCCTCTTTTCCTTGCCCTTGGAGTGATGGCCCTCAAGCTATATAACCAATTCTCTCTCTCTCTTTCTAATGGAGAGGGATGCCCATGGTCCTTTGTGGACCACAGCTAATTGCCAAATCCAATGCCCCACAGCATGATCTCCAACGAATGGAATAATTTCCACCTGCCCAATATCTTCGTTACTGGCAGTTCATGAACTCCTGAGTAGAAACACAAACAATTTTTCATTTCCCACAGTTTGGTGCAACATGTAATGAGCTTAACTGAGATAGCTGGTGCGAGGAGTGGAGTTTTTCTCCAAGGTTGGGATTAAGGCACATAACTGAGGCAAAAATAGTACTTGATTAATAAGAAATATCGTCAGCAAGGTCAAACATATAGTAACCCTAATCTCATTATGGATATGATGATTGGATTATTTATGGATCAGAGATGAAGCGACATTTGAAACATCAAGTGGGGTCATGATGTTGTGGACCAAATATAGAGTTGTGCACATTCCTTCCAAATCCTGCCTCTTCCCTTCACTAACTCCTTTCTAGGGCAGGTTTGGGGCCATGCTCCTAAAGAAAATTATGAATTTTTATATTGCATTCTGGATGATTTTAAACATTTTCACTTGAAAAGTTGTGCAATTGATGACGTATTTTTTTAAAAAAAAGATTGCACTTCTGTTTATCCATATTCAATAAGCTAACCAGACCATCACTTAACCAAAAGCTAACTGGTTATGTACCTCTTCAGAGAAGCACTTTCCCCCAGTAAATTACTTACCCCACCCCTCTACTGCTTAACAAGGGCATCTGATGATGCAACTGCCAGTCTTGGATGCTGCCGATTTGATTCAGGAGTGGACTCTGCTACAGGCAGGAATTCCTGTTCTTGTAACAAATCAGGCATCAAGTACTTGCTACAGCTGAGACTGACAATGAGAGTGTTATCCAGAAGTGATCGGCAGCTTTTTTCAACCAGATCCCTAAAGGCAGCAAATCAGCTGTTGTATTGAAAGCTCACAAATTTACGGCTGTAGGGTATAAAAAGTACACCAAACTGCATACAATAGGAATGCTTGATCTCTGCCATTATTGTTTATAGATATTTACTGAGAGTGTGTCTCCATAATATAAAAAAAACAGCTCCACCAGGTTCAGGTTTTTACTAGCACCCCCCCCCCCCCGTTTCCTGGATCTATGTCAATCTGAATCCATCCAGCCAAAAGGACAGCAAAGCTCCATGCTGTTCTTGCTTTTCTACTTCAGAACTGAAAGACATAGAAATAATCCAACATGGTTGTAAATTTATTTTTGCAACTTTCACCCCAGTTGTAAAAGTCTGTTTCCATATAACTGACAGCAAGTTATCCATTGATGAGCTGAATGGGGCACAGGGGAGCCTATAATGTTACTGAGTCAATGATGCAAATCCGTCATGCTTCCATCTGGTTCAGCCCTTTCTCAGTCCTGTTGCAACAGCCGTCCACTGATGTACGAGAAAGGGTCCAGAAAACAATGACAAGATTGATTCCAAGACTTAGGGCTTGAACTTACAAAAGAAGTTGACAGAGATTGATTTTTTCTTCACCTTTAAAAAAAATGATATAATTCAGGATTTTAACATGTATGATGCTAAATGTATTCAGCCTTCTTAACTTAATGTAACAGAACTAGCAGTCATGGATTCAAAATGATCAAGTCTCAAGTAAGAGACAGAAAGGGTGGATAACAGACTTTTCATTGATACAGTGCTGTATCAAGTCTCTGAGAAATGCCTCAGAGTACGTCAAAAAATGATTTTGGAGATGCAGTTACTGTCATGAAGACAAAGACAACACGGAGACTGGAGATGAGCAGATTATTTTGCCCTTTCACAGATTAATGTACACTTTGAACAGACGCCAAGTGAAAACGGTTGATATGGTGTCGATTGGCTGTGTCAAAGTAGCTGTATCAAAGAAAGGTATTGGATATATGTAAATAAACAGTGTACATAAATATGCTGGAGAAATTTATAGTATTCCTTAAATTCCATTTATTAACATATTGGAAGGCCTGCATATAAGCTTTTCCCTTCCTTAGTCAAATTAAAGGAAGTAGGTTCACATGAAAGGAAATAATTTCAGAAAACATTATTCGACCAGTTTTGATATCTCAGGTCTGTGCAATTGTGCGGTATTACCCACCTTAAAATGGGAAATACACCGCCTGTGGAAGGCACTTCTGATTGCCAAGGTGTCATTCTTGAATGTATATTGAGAAAATAACAGAAGTGTCAATTTTGGTTCATATAAAAGTTGCAGGTGATATTATGCCTCAGAAGTTTCCACACTTTCCAAAGCTTCAAGAATAGAATATGTTGGTCAGCAACTAGTTCCTCATTGTCAACAGCAAGAAACCTGACAATAGTTACAAACTGGGACTTTTAGAAAAAAATAACTAGAAATAACTATAAGTTAAGTTCTTATGTGCTTATTGACAGTGCACAAATGTGCAGTGCAGGTTATGAAGAAAAGCAAAATAATTTAGTTACAGATTTTCAATTATATATTGTTTTCACTATGATCTTCCAATTTTAAAAATCAAATCATTCCAAATTTATGCCAACAACTTGCATTTATTTAGTTCCTTTAATAATAACCAAAATTCAAAGCTGATTCACAGGAGCATTATGGAGCAAAATTGCACAGCAAGCTTTATAAAATGATATGAGGGGAGGTGGCCAAAAGCTTGGTCAAAGAGGTGGGCTTTAAGGAGCATCTTAAAAGCAGAAAGAGGGATAAAGATGCGGAGACATTTAGGGAGGGAATTCCAGAGATTAGGGCTCAGGTAACTGCAAGTATTGGCCACCAATGGTGGAGCAATAAAAATTAGAGGTGCTCAGGAATTAGATGAGTGAAAATATCTCAGAGCATCATGAGATTACAGAGATAGGGAAGTGCAAAGTCAAGGAGACATTTGAAAACAAAAATTAGAATTTTAAACCTGAGATGCCACTTAACCAGGAGTCATTTTGATATTGCTTCATTTGCATCTTTCATTTTGTTTAAATAAATGTTGCAAAAACTGAGTGTTATCACATCATAAGCAAAGACTAGGAAACTATACAGCTCAGTTGTTTGAAGAACTTGAATTGAAGAGGAATCATTCTCATTTTGGAAGGTAAAGCAAATTGCTCAGTTCCGTAAGAACTGAACTGGCTATAATTTTGTGACAAAGTAATGGCGAGGCTAATGCTGTTCACTGTTAGTTATGTACAAATGCTTCAGCAGTTTCAGACGACGGTCATTAAACACTGAAATCTAGAAGCTGCTGTCCAAGCTGCGTTGCTCCACTGTTAGATGTGCAAAAAACTGCATCTGTCTGTCCCACCAATGAATTGCAATAAATGATGTAATGTTGCTGTATTTACGTGGAAAACTCGTCACAGAAAGTTAAGTTTTGTCCATTTCAGTTTAAGAATCCTTTTAATGATGTCATAAATGCTAATTACTGCCTCTCTCACACTGAAAATTAACTATTACATTTGTGGAGTTTTCATTCCTTCATATTTTAATTGCTCTTTGGAGATTTTAGAAACGTAATATTTAAAATCTTTTCAAAAAATGTACTTGTCCTTTCTGTCCCTTTTTCTTTCTCTCTCAATCCAAACTTTCTTTGCCTATTTCTCTTTCTGTACCTGTTTCGAGTTTGAAATTACCCAATCTAATTTACACTTCCTTCTCAATCCTCATGCTGTTAATTTCAGAATTTTACAATCTGATTGGTTAAGGAGATACAAAGTTGCTTGCTCTGTTCACTCAGGTCCTAGGTGCTTAGTTTTCCTTCCTGACACATTATCCACATGCAGTTTCAATAATTTCCCACTCAAAATATCATTGTGATAAAATGGGCAAGGGCAAGTCTCATTAATGATGGAGACTGTTCATTGCCTGCCTCAGTGAATTATGGCCAATTGTCATTTGTCAATTTGTGTCCTCATAACATCAAAAATGTTATTGTTACATTATGGATGATACCACCACATAATGTGATCAGAAAACAAGCTCCAAAGTGCTGCCAGATAATTTCATAGAAATAGAAGTTCAGTTTTAAAATATGCATGTGACTTCAGTTCCCTCACGCTGCCAGTTTCTTCATATGCATGCTTCCCTGCCCCCAGATAATTAGAACTAATTGTTTAAACTAAGATAATCAATAAAATAAAGTAAGATGTGATGTTTGTGTTTAACGTTTATGCTTTTTTGTAAAAGGTCATTTTAATTAAAAAGAAGTGTTATATGAAAAACCTGACAGTAGGGTGTGCTAGGTCCCGGATGTATTGCCCTCTGGTGTAGGATATGGAATAAAGGAACGCGTGTGTGTGCGTGTGCATGTGCGTGCGTGCGTATTCTTAATTGTTAAGAAGTGACAAAAGCCTTCAAATGGCGACGAAGATGGGATCATCAGTATTAGGGGCTTTAGAGGCTTTTGATACAGCTACTATGGACTTTGTAGTTATGTTGAGCAAGTGGAACAACCATCAGCACACACAGAGATCTATATCAATACAAATGACTATCATTTGGAATTGCTTCATCACCAGCCTTATTCCAGCAAGCCATGGACAAAATACTGCAGGGCCTTCCTGGTGTAATCTGCTTCCAAAGACAATGTGTTCATAAGTGGGAAAAACCTCTCAACTCATTTAGAGAACCTAGGCAGGGTCCAACGTAGACTGGAAAAATACGGCATCCGCTGTAAGAAATCCAAATGCACGTTCCTGAAGCCCCTAGTGGAGTAGGTGGGGAATGGAACCTTACGGACCACCCGGCATCGACCTAGGCACCGGAAATGACAACGGCAATCTCAGCCCTGTTGACCCTGCAAAGTCCTCCTTATTAACATCTGGGGGCTAGTGCCAACTTTGGGAGAAAAGTCTCACAGATCAGTCATGCAACAGCCTGACATAGTCATCCTCACGGAATCATACTTTACAGATAATGTCACAGACACCGCCATCACCATCCCTGAGTACGTCCCACCGGCAGGGCAGGCCCAGTGGAGGTGGTGGCATAGTGGTATACAGTCGGGAAGGAGTTGCCCTGGGAGTCCTCAACATCAACTCTGGACCCCAGTGAAGTCTCATGGCATCAGGTCAAACATGGGCAAGGAAACTTCCTGGTGATTACCACGTACTGCCCTCCCTCAGCTGACGAATCAATGCTCCTCCATGTTGAACACCAGTTGGAGGAAGCACTGAGGGTGGCAAGGGCACAGAATGCACTATGGGTGGGGGACTTCAATGTCCATCACAAAGTAGCACCACTATTGACCAAGCTGGCTGAGTCCTAAATGATATAGCTGCTAGACTGGGTCTGCGGCAGGTGGTGAGGGAACCAACAAGAGGGAAAAACATACTTGACCTCATCCTCACCAACCTGCCAGCCACAGATGAATCTGTTCATGACAGTATCGGTAGGAGTGACCACCGTACATTCCTTGTGGAGACAAAGTCCCATCTTCACATTGAGGATACCCTCCATCGTGTAGTGTGGCACTACCACTGTGCTAAGTGGGATAGATTTCGAACAGATCTAGCAACTCAAGACTGGGCATCCATGAGGCGCTGTGGGCCATCAGCAACAGCAGAATTATACTCGAACACCATCTGTAACCTCATGGCCTGGCGTAACCCCCACTCTACCATTACCATCCAGCCAGGGGATCAAGACGAGTTCAATGAAGGGTGCAGGAGGGCATTCCAGGTGCAGCAGCACCAGGCATGCCTAAAAATGAGGTTTCAACTTGGTGAAGCTATAACACAGGACTACTTGGGTGCCAAACAGCGTAAGCAGCAGATAATAGACAGGGCTAAGCAATCCCACAACCAACGGATCAGATCTAAGCTCTGCAGTCCTGCCACATCCAGTAGTGAATGGTGGTGAACAATTAAGCAACTTACTGGAGGAGGAGGCTCCACAAATACTCATATCCTGAATGATGGAGGAGCCTAGCACATCAGTGCAAAAGTTAAGGCTGAAGCATTTGCTACAATCTTCAGTCAGAAGTGCCAAGTGGATGATCCATCTCGGCCTCTTTTGGAGCTCCCCAGCATCACAGATGCCAGTCTTCAGCCAATTCTATTCACTCCACGTGATATCAAGAAACGGCTGAAGGCACTGGATACTGCAAAGGCTATGGGCCCTGACAATATTCTGGCAATAGTACTGAAGACTTGTGCTCCAGAACATGCCACGCCCCTAGCCAAGTTGTTCCAGTACAGCTACAACACTGGCATCTACCTAGCTATGTGGAAAATTGCCCAAGTATGCCCTGTACACACAAAGCAGGACAAATCCAATCTGGCCAATAACCACTCCATTAGTGTACTCTCAATCATCAGTAAAGTAATGGAAGGGGTCATCAACAGTGCTATCAAGTGGCACGTGCTTAGCTATAACCTGCTCACTGAAGCTCGGTTTGGGTTCTACCAGGGCCACTCAGCTCCTGACCTCATTACAGCCTTGGTTCAAACACGGACAAAAGAGTTGAAGTCCAGAGGTGAGGTGCAAGTGACTGCCCTTGACATCAAGGCAGTATTTGACCGAGTGTGGCATCAAGGAGCCCAAATAAAACTGAAGTCAATGAGAATCAGGGGGAAAACTCTGCCGGTTGGAGTCATACCTAGCACAAAGGAAGATGGTCATGGTTGTTGGAGGTTAGACATCTCAGCTCCAAGACATAAATGCAGGAGTTCCTCAGGGTGGTGCCTAGGCCCAACCATCTTCAGCTGCTTCATCAATGATCTTCCTTCCATCGTAACACCAGAAGTGGGGATGTTCGCTGATGATTGCACAATGTTCAGTACCATTCGCGGCCCCTCATCTCTTTTGGTGCAAGACATATATCATGAATTTTGGTTATTTTGCCTACCCTTTACCAAGAGTTAATGGCAACAGACAAATTATACTGGTCATACGCAAGAGAACATGCAAAATTAATTATTCCAAAAAGCCATACTACTCGCTGTATTTCTGTAAAAAAAATGAAGTCCACAGATGGTCCCTAAATAGAAGATTCTTACAGACCTGCTATTCCATGGAAGCAGACAAACACATTAGTGATCACACTGTAGAATTAAAATGTATTAAACGTTCAAGCACTTGTTCTGATAGCGCTTTATATCTAAGGTGTCTTTTCTGATTCATGATAGAGGGCGTATCAATCATGTGGATATACAAACATAGTTGTCTAGAAACCATAGAGGGCAAATTGTAGCATCGCGCATGTCAGAATAAGAATATGAAGAGCTTAAACATTTAGCTTAAGTATTTCCATATAGTTATTAATCTTGCAGGATATCTTAAGAGTGCATGCTGGACATATTTAAGTTTTAGACATATGGCAAAGGATAGATCTATTAAAAAAAAAACTTTAATTGCCAAACATTAACTTTCCAAAATGCTTTCCAAATGTACTTTCAGTACCCATATAGTACACTCAATTATATTAAGCAAAAGCTTTGAAAATTAAATCGTGGTTATGCCCCTCAGTAGTAGTGGTTTCACTGCATAATTGTTGGCTCTCAAAAGTATACCTAATTACCGTAAAGTCCACCAACAGAAATAAAGCACATTCCTCAAGCAATGTTTAAACATAGTCCAGGGTCCAGTCTGAACATGAATGCCACCTTTATATTTCAGCTCTGCTGCTGTTATATCCCAAATATTAAAGACAAACACTTCACAAGCTGAGTGCTCATGTGAAGGTAGTGAGTTGTAAGTTTATGTTTCAGGTTTCAGGTGAGAGGTACCTGCTGCACTGAATAATTATTTTCCAGAATATTTTGACTTCAGGCTGGGTACAACATGTTTGCATACAGAAAATGGTTCATATTTTCTCGGCACATCTGCTATCATGATACATTTCTGCCACAGGTTTAAAAAAAACAAAAGAATGTAAACAAGTTTACACCAGGCAACTTGCACAGGAAAATGACTCTTCCCTAACTGTTTTGCCAGAACATTTAGTTCACTGACTTTTTTTTAATATTCATTCATGGGATATGAGTGTCACTGGCAAGGCCAACATTTGTTGCCCATCCCTAATGGCTCTCGAGAAGATGTTGGTGAGTTGCCTTCCCGAACTGCTGCAGTTCTTGCGGTGTAGGATCACCCATAGTGCTGTTAGGAAGGGAGTTCCAGGTTTTTGACCAAGTGACAATGAAAGAATGGCAATAGAGTTTAAAGGCAGGGTACTGCATAGCTTGGAGGGGAACTTGCAGGTTGGGGTGTTCCCATGCGTCTACTGCCTTTGACCTTCTAGATGGTGGAGGTTGCAGGTTTGGAAGATGCTGTCGGAAGAGACTTGGCGAGTTGCTGCACTGCATCTGGTACATGGTACACGCTGCTGACAGTCTGCTACAGTGGTGGAAGGAGTGAACATTAAGGTGATGGCTGGGATGCCAATCCAAGGGGACTGTATTGTCCTGGATGATGTTGAGCTTCTTCAGCATTGTTGGAGCTGCACTCATCTAGACACTCATTATAATCCTGAAAGGCTTTGGGGGGGTTACTTCTGAATTCCCAGCCTTTGACCTGCCCTTGTAACTATAGTATTTATATGGCTGGTCCAGTTAAGTTTCTGGTCAATAGTAATTCACAAAATGTTGATGGTGGGGGATTCAGGGATGATAATGCACGTCAAGGGGAGCAGGTTAGATTCTCTCTTGTTAGAATTGGTCATTACCTGACACTTCTGTGGCACCAATGTTACTTGCCCCTTGTTCAGGTCTTGCTGCATGAGAGCATGGACCGCTTCTGTATCTGAGGAGTCATGAATACCATGGTACTGAATGCTATGCAATCATCAACAAACATCCCCACTTTTGACCTTGTAATGAAGCGGCTGAAGATAGTTGGGCCTAGGATACTAGTCTGAGGAACCCTTGCAGTGATGTCTTTGGGCTGAGATGATTGACTTTTAAACACCACAACTATCTTCCTTTGTGCTCGGTTTGATTTGAGAATTTACACCTTGACTTCAATTTTGTTGTGACTCCTTGCTGCTATACTCGGTCAAATGCCTCACCCCTGGAATTCAGTTATTTTGTCCATTTTTGGACCAAGGCTGTAATAAGGTGTGGAGCCGAGTGCCCTTGACTGAACCCAAACTAAGTGGTATGCAGGTTATTGCTAAGTGCCACTAGATATCACTGTCAATGACACGTTCTGTCACTTTTCTGATGACTGACAATAGATTGACAAAGCGGTAATTGACTGGATTGAATCTGCCTTGCTTTTTTGTGTACAGGATGTACCTGGGCAATTTTCCACATTGCCAGGTAGGTGCCAGTGTTGAAGCTATACTGGAACAGCTTGGCTAGGGACATGGCTAGTTCTGGAGCACAAGTCCTCAGTTTTGCAGCTGGAATGTTGTCAGGGCTCATAGCCTTTACCTTATCCAGTGCCTTCAGCCATTGCTTGATATCATGTGGACTGAATTGAATTCACTCAAAGCTATAATCTTAGATGCTGGGGATCTCAGGAGAAGGCCAAGATGCATCATCAGTTCTGTGGGTGTTCCAAAAACACATGGACTGAAGCGGTTCAAAAAGGCAGCACACCACCACCTTCTCAAGGGCAACTAGAGATGGGCAATAAATGCTGACTTAGCCAATACTGCCCACTTCCCACGAACAAATACATTTTAAAAATTCACTCAGTACTCCTGGCTGAAGATGGTTGCAAATGTTTCAGCCTTGTCTTTTGCACTGATGTGCTGGGCTTTCCCATTATTATGGATGGGGAATATTCATAGAGCTTCTTCCTTGGGTTCGTTGTTTAATTGTCCACCACCATTCACAACTGGATGTCGCAGGATTGCAGAACTTTGATTGTATCTCATTGACTGTGAGACTGCTTTGTCCTGTCCATTGCATGCTGTTTCTGCTGTTTACTATGCATTTAGTCTTATGTTACAGCTTCACCAGGTTGGCATGACATTTTTAGGTACGTCTGGTGCTGTTCCTCGCATGCTCTCCTACATTCTTCATTGAACCAGGGTTAGCCTCCTGACTTGATGGTAGAGTGAGGCATATGCCAGGCCATGAGATGACGAACTGTGGTTGAATAAAATTCTGCTGCTGATGGCGCACAGCGCCTCATGGATGCCCAGTTTTGAGCTGCTAGATCTGTCCTGAATCTAGCCCATTTAGCATGGTAGTAGTGCCACACAACACGACTGTACCTTATATGAAGGTCTCTCTGTTTTTTCTACTTGACAGAAGAACACAGGACTTCCCAGAAAGAACAACTTCAAGGGAATGACATCATGACTTTCGGACTCTGTTATCCAATTATCTGACCAAGATTTTGATAATTTCAATATTTTTCAAATAGATTTCAGTTCTATGGCTCAGTGGGTAAATATCATGCTGTGGTTACTGTGCAAAGCAGGACAGAAGGTCCAAAGGTTCATTTCCTGATCTGGGCTGAGTTAAATAACTTAGCCAGAGTAGCAGATGGGCATTAGAAATGGTCTCAGTAACTTTAGGTTAGAGAGGTACAAAAGAAAAAAAAACAAGGTTTCTGTACCTTTCTAGTCTCTAATGGACACTGCTTAAAATACAAATATGTGGACATCTGAGAACAGAAAATAATATTTTCTTAAATAACAGGGTAAATCAGTGAACTTGTTTGAAAGTAATTGACTGCTAATGAAATCAAAGGGATACATTGAATTTGAACTTGCAATTTTCAATAAACCAATTTCATTCATAGTAATGAAAAATATCATCCAATCCTGGTGTGCCTGCAATAATAACCTTTTTTGCTTCTTGCTAAACAGTCTCTTAATTGGGATAATGTGTGTCATGAGAAGTCATGCTTGTAAAAAAAATCAGTTGATCCCATTCCATTTCTCAAAGATGTTGTGCTGTTTTATCATCACTGTAATACCACAAAACAAATGATAAACTAGGTACGAATCTATAATAAATTTTATCTCTTGTGGCATTGCTCTTGGTCAAAATCCTGCCTCTTTCTTCCTTAACAGCTTCTGTGGCCTGGATTTTCCAGCAGGCATCAGATGCCCGATGTCAGGCCCAAATGAGGGTCAAGACCGCCTGTGTTTCAGTACGCATGCTGGCACAACTTTCTGGCAGGAATCCTAAAAATTGAACCTGTTTGCCATCCTCCCGATATTATAGGCCCAATCAGAGAGCCTCCAGCAATGTCAGGTTGGCAGCCCCACCAGGAGAGTTAGGTGATACTGAGCAGGCAAGCAAGGGCAAGTGTGCCTCGACGGAGGTGCCTTCAGTTGCCTATATCGAATTCGCGAAATAAAGAGACTGAAGCTAGTTGGGACATCAGGGTGGAGAAGAAGCATTCCACAGAAGCAGTGACAGAAGGAGCTGTGGTCTTTCATCCCTATGGCCCGGTCATTGGGCTCCGACGTTCCTTCCACGTGACACCAGCAGGCCACCTCGATTGAGCTGGTGGCTGAACAGGATGGGGGAGGGGCCTCTCTGATGGCTGTAAAATACCCATGCCATTTCAAAATGGCGCGAGTGCGGCCCTAATGGGACTACTTGGCCTTAATTGATCAATAAACAAGGAATAGGACAAAGCACAAGGAAAAGAGTCAACATATACATTAAACAGATATAAGCATTACTATTACATGACTCAATAGCATATAATCTGTCACTTCTTAATCAGGCAAAAAGGAAAATAGTAGTTGCCCAAATATAAAAGGACAAAGTACATACAATTCTCTGTAAAATGTGAAGATGTAAAGAAAATAATTCAATTGAAAGTAAGGATGGTAGCTGTTGTTGCATTAAAAGGCAACAAAATGGCTAAGGAGAAAATGCCATGCAATCAAAAATACTGGAAACGTCCTAAATAAAGTGCTATATTATGATTTTTGGGGGTGTGGCAGTGATGAAGAGGAGGAGAAAGAGGTGGGGAGCACACCACAAAAACTCCTTCGAAATTACATTTCATGGCTTCAGCAATTGCAACCTTCAACAGAAATGGCCATGCTAGCTGGCTATTTTTCTGAGTAGAATAGAAATGTCATCAATTTTATTAACTAGCTTAAATCAACATTTATTTTTGTTTTATTTCTCTGGTTTCTTCCTTCTCCTCTTCCTCCACAATAGCTGCTACTGCATACTTGTCACCAACAGAATGGATTCTAAGCACATATTTCTGCATTTAACTACGATGATGCTTCAAAATCTTCCATTCATTAAGTTGAGACCCAACTGAGAGCCCAATCTTCACAGTTTTTCTGGCTCAGAGATAGGTTGTTCCATCTACTCAAGCAATTTATGAGGAATCAGACAATTTTCTAGGAAGAGTTTATTGGATTTATTGTTATTGTAAAATTATTACCGGGTCGCTTTTTTTTTCATTTGAAGTCAAATTCCATAAAATCAGTAAGAACTTGTTTGAATTGGTACTCTTATCCTCCTCCTTGGGTGGGCAGATTAGCAGGCAGACTAGTTTCCAGTCCAGCCACTACCAGGCAGTTTGCTATTCTGCCTAAGCACATCTGGGCTTTATATCAGTCCTTTAATTAATCCTCAGTGAAAGCCAAGCTGTGACAGTTTGACTGGGTAGGCTCCAATTTCGGACAGGTCTTGATTTATTGCGGCTGAGTTTCAACTAACTTTGATTTATTTCAGCTTTGGGGAGGGAGGTTTAGCAGTAAACAGAAAGGCACCATAGGATGCAGTAGATGTCAGCATAGGAAGCACCTCCAGATTCCACAGCTCAAACGAATTACCAAATAATAAACAATCCAGATAGCTACTTTTAAACAGGTTTTCAGACCCAAGAACTGAAAGAATGCAAATGGATAAATAGAAGTTACACAGGATGGCTTAAAAAGATTTCAGATTTTATCCCTAAATGTCATTCAAGGAAGCTCATCATGGCTTATCTCCTGTAAAACAATAAATCCCTGGTCACTCATTAAGGCTAATCATGACACTCATCTGCACTACGTTAGCCACAGGAAAGCCAGATTGAGGTTTTCTGCTAAACCACTGCATTTGAAAGGGATGTTCTTCATTATCTCCCATTCCATCAAGGGTGGATCACCACTAATAAGCCATTGCTCTTCAATAGCACCAAGCCTCTTTGAGTGGCTAACTTGGGAGATGCAACATTCCCACTGAAAATGTTACATTTATCCATTATATAAAAAGACACTTGTGAATATTTGCCAATGCTGTCCACTCTACCATAACGAAACTGATTCTTTACAGTTATGCAAACTGAGAAATCGCAACATGGTTCTTGACTATGCGGCAAAACACATTATTTATTCTTACCAATAAACATGCAGAAACTAATATTTAAGGAGGCTATGCAAAGTGACTGCATTGCTACCGTAGCCTAAGGTAGATGGGTTTTGATCGTTATCAAGATGTTTCAGGGTATATGGAATACATCATTCTGCCACATAAATCAAAGAAAGGGATAATGAATGACGTTGTCTAAGAGGACAGGGCACTGCCAGTGCTCTCTTGCTGATGTAATACTGATATGGGTTTCAAGCAACATTAGAAAGCAATTATTAGCTAAGAGAAGTTTAAACACTTAACCACTTTAGAATGCCCAGAACATACTGAGCTGGTCTTTAAATGTCAGATCAACTGATTCATAAATCCAGAGTAAAACTAAACACACTTTACAGTCAGAGAGGTAACGATTTTCACAACAGCTATCAGAAAGTTTGTAAAAGCCACTCCTGACATTTAGCAGACAGAACCAAGAGAGAGAGAGAATGCTTATCTGCCTCCTTCAGATAAAAGCTGCAAGAAATTCGCTAACCTTCACAAGCACATATGGCACTGTCTGGGGCTGAGGAAGTTAGACTTCTGGACAGACTAAGCAGGTCTTCCTCAATAATTCTTCAAGGCCTGTTTGCTGATTCAGGGGGCTTTATTACTGTTCTATCATGTAGTTACCTACAAATTATTCTGTGTAGTTTAATATCTGATTTAAAAAGGTTTACCATGTGCACTTCATTTTGCAGAAACATGCAAATTGCAACTCATGTTCCAAAAGATTAGCAAAATTACATTAAGCTCCATAAACACTGTCATAATGAATACCCCTGATTTGGCCTCTCAGAATTTCTGTCCTGTAAGATGATACAACTCTTTTAAATACACATTTAATTTCAGCATGATATCTTTCAATTAAAAAACTCATAAATCATATTGAACTGCACTGCTGCTGTACTCTAACTTTAGATTATAACGATAAGAAAACTGTCAAGATGAATCACTCAAACCTGTTGGTCCTACCTAGGAGCCCATCACCCATCAATTGGGCAAGCTGTGTATCAGCACATGAATGACTGATTATGAAATCAGATGAATATTGTTCATATGGGTGTCACATAATTAGCACAGACTTGCCAATCTGTGTCAACTTTTGAAGAAGTTGTGAAAATATGACTATTGTGAATAATTGCATTATAACATATACTCCTGATGCTTTGTACAATATTATCTCTCACCTTTTCCTTGATTGGGGACTGGGAGGAGCAGGCAAACAGGTAACATTGTTGTAATGCTGCCAAGCTTGCTGCTGCAGTGGCTGATGAATGGCATACAAGATTAACAAAAACAGAAAATGCTGGAAAAACTCAGCAGGTCTAACAGCATCTGTGGAGAGAAAGACAGAGTTAATGTTTCGAGTCCGTATGACTTCTTCAGAGAAAGATCAACAAGTTTGACTCATCATCCAATTTTCTTTTCTTAGACAAACATATTTGATATCTCCTCACCTTACTCAATAAGTTATCACGATGTAAGGCCATAAGATCAAAAGATGCAGGAGCAGAAGTAGGCCATTCGGCCCATTGAGTCTGCTCTGCTATTCAATCAGATCGTGGCTGATCTGATAATCCTCAACTCCTCTTCCCTGCCTTTTCCCCATAACCCTTGATTCCCATACTGATTAAAAAGCTATCTATCTCCACTGTGAATATACTTAACGACACAGCTCCTACAGCCCTCTGCGGTAAAGAATTTCAGAGATTGACTACCCTCAGAGAAGAAATTCCTTCTCATCTCTGTTTTAAATGGGTGATCCCTTACTCTGAGATTATGCCCTCTGGTCCTGGACTCTCCCACAAGGGGAAACAGCCTCTCAGCATCTAACCTGTCAAGCCTCCTAAGAATCTTATATGTTTCAATAACGTTGCCTCTCATTCTTCTAAACTCCAGTGAGTACAGGCCCAACCTACTCAACCTCTCCTGATTAGAAAATCCCTCCATACCCAGAATCAACCTAATGAACCTTCTTTGAACTGCCTCCAATGCCAGTATATCTTTCCTTAGATAAGGGGATCAAAACTGTTCACAGTATTCTAGATGTGGTCTAACAAGTGCCTTGTATAGTTTCAGCAAGACTTCCCTATTTTTATACTCCATTCCCTTTGAAATAAAGGCCAACATTCCCTTTGCCTTACCTATTACCTGTGGAACTTGTATTCTAACTTTTTGGGATTCATGCACAAGGACTCCCAAATCCCTCTGTGCTGCAACCTTCTGCAGTCTTTCTCCATTTAAATAATATTCAGCTCCTCTATTCTTCCTGCCAGAGTGCATAATCTCACATTTTCCCATTTATATTCCATCTGCCACTTTTTTGCCCACTCACTTAACCTGTCTATATCCCTCTGTAGACTCCATGTGTCATCCTCACCGCTCACCTTTCCACCCATTTTTGTATCATCCACAAATTTGTTTCAATAAGGTCACATCTCATTTTTCTAAACTCCAAAGAGTACAGGCCCAACCTACGCAACCTCTCCTCATAAGAAAATCCCTTCATACCTGGGAGTAATATTCAGCTCCTCTATTCTTTCTGCCAAAGTGCATAACCTCACATTTTCCCACATTATATTCCATCTGCCAAGTTTTTGCTTACTCACTTAACTTGTCTATATCCCACTATCTTCCTCACCAGTTGCCTTCCCAACTAGTTTTGTGTCATCCACAAAATTGATGATAGTACATTCACTTCCCTCATCCAAGTCACTAATATATATTGTAAATAACTGTGGGTACAGCATGGAACTCTGTGGCACTCCACTAATTACAGGTTGCCATCCTGAAAATGCTCCCCTTATCCCAACTTTGTCTGCTATCAGTTAGTTAATCCTTTATCCATGTTAATATACTACCCCCAACACCATGGGCTCTTATCTTATTAAGTAGCCTTATGTGTGGTACCTTATCGAACACCTTTGGAAATCCAAATATATTACATCTACTGGTTTCCTTTATCTATCCTGCTTGTTACCTCCTCAAAGAATTCTAATAAATTTATTAGGCATGAATTCCCCTTCATGAAGCCATACTGATTCTGCTTGATCATATTATGCATTTCTAAATGCTCTGCTATTACATCCTTTATAATAGACTCTAACAAATATTCCCAATGACGGATGTTAAGCTAACTGGCCTATAGTTACGTGTTTTTTGTCTCCCTCTCTTTTTGAATAAGGTGTTACCTTGGCAGTTTTCCAATCCTCTGGGACTTTTCCAGAATCTAAGGATTCTTGGAAGATTACTACCAGTTGCATCCACTAACTCTGTAGCTAATTCCTTTAACATCCTATGATGCAACCCATCAGGTCCAGGCGACTTATCGGCCTTTAGCCCCATTAGTTTCCCTAGGGCAGGATTTTTGGGTCATCAGGCGGGCGTGGCAGGCGGGCCTGGGAGCGGCCGGGAAATAACTCTCCAGCTCCCGACCACAATTTCATCCTGGCTGGCCAATTAACAGCCAGCTAGCATGAAAGACGCGCCAAGATGCTCAGCACTGTCAGATTGGAGGCGGGAGGAGGGTGAGCGCAAAAGTCTGCGCATGCACAGGAAGTGCACATTGACAGCTCCCTGAAGGCAGGGAGCTGACAATGCGCGCTTCCTGTGCATGCACAGACTTTTGCGCTCACCCTCCTCCCGCCTCCAATCTGGCAGCGCTGAGCATCTTGGCGCGTCTTTCTGAAGAAAGGGAGCTGAAGAATTTTAAGCTCAAGATTAAAGATTTTGAGAATCGGAAGAAAATGTAGCCACATGGGACTCACTCACGTGAACAGAAACATAATAAAAATTATATCAAGACATATTTTTAAAATCCGTCCGTGGATGAGGTTTCCTAAAGAATCCAAAGGCCGCCTGGCTGATTCGCCTGCCCGCCAAACGTAAGATTGGAAGGGCAGTGAAAATTGGCAGCTAATTGAACCTTTAATGGCCTTAATAGGCCTCTTAATTGATGGTGGGTGAGTCATCGTGCGCTATTTCATGCTCAGGTGTATTGTGCATGCGCCTGCATGCTGTGCAGAAAATCGTGCCCCTAGTACTTTTTCTCTAGCGATAGTTATTGTGTTTATTTCCTCCCCCCTTTTGCCCCTTGATTATTTAGTATTTGTGGAATGTATTTTAATGAAGCACTGTGTACCCATACTGTTGCACACCCATAACAGTGAATATTTATCTCTTTTTGCTGACTTCCTTCTTAAAGTTAGGCTGGAACATAAGCTGCAGTTTTCAATTAGATCTTTCCCACTCTGCTCATGTTGATATTCACTTCTCTGCAGCTTTCCAAAAAGGCACGAGCTTTTTGAATAAAAATAATTACATTATAAAAATAAATACATTACAACTATGGTGGTCATTTGTCAGGTATTTGTTTCATGAACTTTCAGTCTTAGGAGTAGATCATTATTACATGCCAACTCTCAGAAATTACCTTGAGCAGATTTCAAATTCCATCATTCTGTTTAGGTGGCACAATAATACATATGGATCAATACAATTGTATGTTTGTGTGTGGGCCTGTGCATTACAGGAAGCTGCCACAATACCAAGGAATTGATACTTTGTGAAGGTCTCAATCCAGCTGCTTTGAGAAGCACAGGACAGCATTGTGGGAGCCAAAGAAAGAAATTATGCCAAACCTTTAGTGCTGAAATTCAGAAGAGCTCAATATGAATCCCTACCACAGGGGTAGCACTAGTTAAATGTGCATTCAGGTATCAAACAATCCTGCTGAAGGTATTTGTCAATATTTACATCAAATTTACACTTCAACTGCCTTTCCAGTGAACCAAAGATTCAACATGCTTTAGTTTTATTTCACCATAAGATCAACTGCCTTCTGCAGAACAGGACCCGAGGAACTGGCTGAGGTGTCTGGTCAGTAATTGGACGTGCTCAATTCATTTGAAAAAATTATTTGATTACAATTAACTGCAAACTGTCATTGACTGGATATTTGTTCACCAACATCTCACGGTTTGCATCTGGCTTTGTGGTTACTCTTCAAGTTTCATGCTACTTTGCTTAATTCCAATTTACTGTATTGGCATATAAGTTGACCTTTGAAGCCTTGAAAATTCCTCTAAAAATGGGGTTGACTTATACACTAAGTATAAAAGTGAACTGCTGGTGTGGGCGGGTCCTACCACAGCGGGGCCATACAATCCCGGTCATGATTTTTGGAGCTGGAAAAGGGAGTCGTCTTATACGCCAGGTCAGTTTATATGCTACAATTTATGGTAACTTGAGTTTTTCAGATTTTTGGCATGCTTCTTGTTTACATCTAATTACCTTTCTTGCTTCTGCTAGCCGAGTTAACATGTTATCCGCTGGCATTGTAGTTTATTACCTTACATTAAATTTATCACCATTACATGTCTGCCACCTGGAAGAGATACACTAAAGTTCAATTAGCCAAGGAAATATTCATTAAGGAAAAGGCAGCAAATTGTATGCAATAGGCAAAATCATCGCAACAATATGCACTTTAGGGAAGGGACTTGAAATAAATATGGAAATGTTGCACGTTTCAGAGAGTGGCTTCTTCTCCACATTAGAATTGGATAATTAGAGTCCAAAAAGAGGCTGACAAGGCAATTTTCAGGTTGGTAATCTTTCTTCAGATTGCCTTATGAACATACAAACATATGAAATAGGAGCAGAATTTTCAATTCCACATTCCCATCTACCCCCGGTTACCTTTGATTCCCTTGCCTAACAAGAATCTATCTCTGCCTTAAAAATATTCGATGACCCCACCTCTACCACCTTTGGAGGCAGACTTCCAAAGTCGCAGAGCCCCCTGGGAAGAACAATTTCTCCTCATCTCTGTCCTAAAAGGCCAACCCCTAATTTTGCAACAGTGCCCCCTAGTTCTGGACTCACCTACAAGAGGAAACATCCTTTCAACGTCCGCCTCGTCAATACCGTTCAGGGTCTTATACACTTCAATCAAGTCACCCCGCAATCTTCTAAACTGCAGTGGAAACAAGCCCAGTCTATCTAACCTTTCCTCATAATAGAACCCGCTTATTCCAGGTATCAATCTAGTAAATCTCCTCTGAACTGCCTCCAATGCATTTACATCCTTCCTTAAATAGGGAGCAGCCATTCTGCACCACCAACGTCTCACATACATTGGTAAGGTGATTCATCAGTTAATCTGTTACTAGGGTGTTAGTGGATGGAGGAGTGTTTGGCCAGGGTAACAGGAACTCCATGCACTTCTTTGAATAGGACCATAGGGATTTTCCATATCCATGTGAAGAAGCAGGTAGAGCTTTAGCTTAACATCTCAATCAAAGAATGAGGTTGAGAGAAGGATGGGCCTGGAGCTTATCACAGGACCAAGAGAATCCTGGAAGGCGCTCTGGACTGATAGCGAAGCTTCTTTGTTACCCAGGTAGAGAGCAGAGAAACAAAATTATTCTACTTTTTAAATGAAGAACTGAGAGAAAATATAGTGCCAGCCGGTTTGAAGAGGCTTTATTAGATAGCAAAATGAACTGCGTAGAAACAAAGATTACATTAAGAAAGAAAAGGTGGAATTTTTCTTGTAAAGGTTTATTAGCATCAGCTGATGCAAAAAATTGTTGAAGAGTTAATAAAAATTTTTTGTTTTGGTGGGATTTGTGCTTATTTTAAATTTGGGCTTGCTGTAGATATTCTCAGATTCAGGCTTCATCTTTCTTACTTCTTGAGTTAACTCTTACTGCCTCATATCTACTATACAATAGCACAACCTAGGGGATCTTACAATATGAGCTAGATGCTGTGCCTTTGTCACATGCCCTAGTTGCACTTCTCCAGGCTTTTGATAGGCAGAACTGACAAACCCTCTGGTAGGGTGAGGTAAATGACAAATCAATGCACTGGTTTATTTTACAGAAGCAATATCAACTTTGTTTAAACTGCTCCTACAACACAATACAACAAAAGATCTTGAATAGAGAACAATACATTCACTTTTGTCTTATTTGCTTTCAGGTTAAGCTTCTAGCTAGAAAAACTTATTTCTCAGTTCAGGTTAAGGCTTGTCTTCTTGTAGCCATTATTAGCACTGACTGACTCTGGACATGGATTTCTTTCTCCTTTGTGTTAACTCTGACTCCAGGAAACAGAAGCTCAGCAGATTGCCCCTGCAACCACTCCTGCCGAGTTCAAATTAAGCTTGGTTCTCAACCAGAACAGTCAATGAAACGTCCAAACTAACTTTCTATGTCTGAAAATTACTGATTCAGAGACTCCAGCTCAATCTTAATATACATTTCCAGTCCAGAGTTCAGTAAGCTTAATCTCTAGGTTTAACTCAATAGTAGCATTTTTAGCATATATTACACGAACGTTCTCCTGTGGCAACACAGTCAGAAACCCGGAGATGTTATAGCTTTCTACTTGTATGGGATAATTAAGGAAATTTTCAAAAAAACTACGTGCATCATATATGCAAAGATCAGAATGGCCGTATAAAATGAACAAAAAATGGATTACATTTTACAGCAAAATTATCATAGTCTTCAGCAGTTTAATGCCATTCTGACAGAAATTTACTGATACTTAAATACAGATTTCAACTAAGAAGGGGGTTCAGGATCTCATACTAGGATTTTTCTAAAGGTTCTAGTAAATAATGGTGGTTGGATTCCAGAAAGACATTTGAAATCATTTGCAGAAGTGCAACAAAGTAACTAAATTAAGCTAGTGTACAGCACTATAGAAGGCTTGGAAGTCCCCTGTCAAAAGAATGGGCGTCTGCTCAATAAATTCAGTCTGGTAGCTAATCTCAAAATGTCTTCCGAGATTTTATTTAATGTTTGCCAAATAAATCCGATTTAAATGTTCATTAGGTCTCACTTTGGACCACTAAATGTTGGTTGTTAGGTCAACCTAGATCCCAAAACACCTACAGCTGAAAATTCAGCTATTCAATCTAAGACGAAAAGTGGCATTTTAAGTACACCCTGTGGGTTTGGGGAATTTTTCCAATTGAGAAAAACGTAACTGATTTCTGGTGTAAATAGCTCGGAATTTGTGCATGGCCAGTAATTGCTGTTATCTATAATAATATGCAGATTATAAATAGCCTCCCCGCATAAAAATATACCACATCAGCAAACTAGTACAGTACAATGTGGGATTGTTCTACTTGATTCATAATTTGGTAAACCACTGCAATTCCACTGCCTAAAATAGAGGACATGCTGACTAAAGCAGGTGAGTAACTGCTTGATAATACATTCAATGAATTGCAAATTTCCATTGATACAGATGCAAAACCACAGAGAAACTTGCTGTCAGACCAGTTGAATTCTAAGACCACCACCATGCAATATCACGTACAGCTTCCCAACTCCACCACCTCCCTCCCCCATTGGCTCTGTTTTTCTTAGTCTGATTTTAAGGACCACCTGCAAAATTCACAGCTGCACCAAGGGTGGTCTAAATAATACCATGCATATACTGAACTGCAGGAAGTCACTTGAGGCTGTCTTTAAGCAAACCCCATATTTAACAGTAAATTGTTAAGGAGGAGCTATGTGCTCTTTTCAAACAAAGGAGGACTACCACTCAAGTCCAATGCTTGGGTTTGAGCATAATCTGAAACTAGTGTAACTGGTTATGATAAGAGTTTTTTGAAGTCAACAGCTTAGTAATTTCTTGCTGAGTTGCACCAAATCAGCACTTCAAATTAATTTCTTCCATTTGTGATCTCCAATTGAGACTCTTACCAGTTTTCAAGTCCATCATCTCCATCTTCCCCGATTGATGCTTCAACTGTCACTAATGGTTCTCAATTGCATGAGCACTTGCATTTATATAAAGTCCCCTTCACTTTAACATATCTTGAGGTGCACCACACAATGAGGTACTTGCAACGTATGCATTACTGCACTACCATTCTGCAGGAACGGTTGGAAACGTTCAGAAGTTCCCAAATCTTAACAAAAGTACTGAAAATAATCCATAGGCACACAACAAAAATCAGCCCTCCTGTACAAAATAATGGCCTAGAATTTATGGTGTTTTTGACGGCAAACTGCTAAAGTTCACTGTTATTATCCCTGAGTCTGGCCGCAATGTTAGGATTTAGTACAAGCACGGATGAACAAAGAAATCCTGAAGTTGCAATCTGCCATGTGCTGTTCTGCCACAAGCTGCACTGTGGACCCATCTCACACACCTCTAACCATGCAAGAGCTGGCAATCATTGAAATCAAATGATCTGGTGAGAACCAACCCCTGTCCACATTCACATTGCTGTTAGAAACCCTATAAAATATGTTATACCTTGTTCAATGAGGTGTAACTAGGTTTTAATGGTGATCTGAGTAATAACTACTGCTGACCAGCTGATGTGGTTCCGAAAAAGACGATTTTATATTTGTAGAGCATTGTTAAATGTTTTCTTAATGATTAATTACTACATCTTTAAACTAGATTTTTTTAAACATATACTTCTAAAATTTGTTGCTGATATTTCAGCTTCTACCTTACCCCAAATGTATGCCCTAATCTTTATTTTGCACTCTGCCAAAGTTTTTAAAAAGTGATTAGTGCTTTTCGTTTCCTGGCTGGTTGACTGTGAAAATTCTTTATTGTGATTGGCTGCTTGGACAAATTGATATCAATGCAACAAAAACAGAAAATGCTGGAAAAATTCAGCAGGTCTAGCAGCATCTGTGGAGAGAGAAACAGAGTTGACGTTTCGAGCCCAAATGACCCTTCTTCAGAGCTCTGAAGGGTCATATGGACTCGAAACATCAACTCTGTTTCTCTCTCCACAGGTGCTGCTAGACCTGCTGAGTTTTTCCAACATTTTCTATTTTTGTTGCAGATTCCCAGCATCCGCAGTATTTTGCTTTTGTCAATGCAGTTCGACGACGCTGGGAATCCCTATTAAACTGCACAGCAAACCAATGCACAGCGAGAGAGTTAGAAGCTCTCACCAGAGATCTCTAGATCTCTCACCAAGGTTTTCTTCGATGACAGCAGCACGCGCTCTCATTTTGTCACTGCCCGCAAAATCCTGGCCATTGTAACTTGCACTGGAAGAGTGAAAAACGTTTTTGATAAACACTCCCAAAGAAACTATGTTAAGGAACTATCATATTCCTTTGGAGCACCTAAATAAAATAAGCATTGCTAAAAGAGTAAGAATAAAAATTTTCTAAAACATTCCTCAACACATTCATTCACACACGGAGTAAGAAAAAAAATGAGTCTCACATGATTTATTAGCTTTCAATGATAAACCTGGTGTTTGTGTGGCAATTATTTTGGGTTCTTTCAACAGCTCACCATGAATCTGTTTAAATAATCACAATATTTGTTTCAAGAAAACAACAGGGGCGACTTTCATAAGCCAACAGAGATGGGGACCACACTGAGCTGGGAGCTGAGGCTTAAACGACTTTTAATGACAAGACAGTACATCGGGGCTATTTAACCTCGAACTTTATTACACTTGTGCTGTGCATTCAGATCTAGGGTTTCACTTGCAATTAATTGCTAAGCCATTACTGTCTGTGACATGGGGGAGAAATAGGTTTTGGCCTCACAGCTGCTAACTGTTTATTTATCTACTTCTTTCTCAAGATGTGAAAAATGCTATAAAACCAAATCCAAGGAGTATCCCAGGGGAGGTGCTCCCAAGGTGCACCCTGATTGCCTAACTCCCAGCTTCATACATGTAACAGGCATATGACTCCGAATTCCATAATCAACATGTATGATTACCACGTAGTTGAACAAAAGAAAGATGATTTCTACTTGATTTAATTACACATGACAGGGCTAATTTTAAACGTTCATCTAAAACAGACATGAAAATGGTACAGCCATGTCACCGGCTCTAAGCCAGGTTTGAATGCAGTCGGCTAGTTGAGCACGCCAAACAGGCACACTACTGCATCTGACCCATTACAGTGCCAGGAAATTGGACAGTACCTATGCGGAGATGGATGGCAAGTTGGGCCTTGAAGGGAGTCTTAGCACCTCTGCTTGCATATCTAAACACACGTACACCTGAAACAGATAGCCATATTGTGCACTCATTTACATTGAAAATTGTGTCAGATAGGATATCAAGAGAGCAGCTATGGTTCCTCCACGAATTTCCTCTGTTGACTGTTTTTGAGGCAGCTGAGAGTCACTTCCTCTGCACTCTCCACCAAACAAAGCCTTTGTTTAACCGTCGTTAACTAGCTACAGTATTCAAAATTCTTAGAGTCTGATTTTGCAAGGTCCTAAAAGTATATAAATGGAACTATAGTTATGTCATTTGTGGAATATGATAATTCCTGCGAATGAATCATCCATATTGTGATAACCTTTGACCCTGAAGCAGCATCATAAGGAAAAATTGTGATTTTTTAAAAATGGCTGTGGAATCTATAATTGTTTTCAAGAATGTTTGAAATGGACTTTTAAAAATTTATGCCAATTGTAAAAGGATCAGTTATAATTTTCTTGAATAATAAGAAATACTGTCCATGTGACCTGGTGACCCTTGACCTGGAAGCAGTAGCAGCAGGAAGAAAGTTCCGAAACAGAAGCCGTGTGGGCAAAGACAAAGAGCTGCAGCAGGAGAGGAACAGAGAAGGCACGTTTACAAGGAGCTATGTGTGTAATGCAGTTAAAAAGGACAGAAAGCTTAAGACAGGGTTAGACAATTCTGCAGTTATGTTTCAGTTTTACCAGTGTTGACCAGACCATTTAACGAGGTTTACTAAAAGAGTAAGATAAAGGAGTCTCTGGGGAACCTGAGCAATCAAGATTGTCGTGAACTTATCTAAGGAAGTGCTGGTGACGACTGCATCTGGGGACTTCAGATGTAAAATGGCTGCTGACAAAAGTGACTTGAGGATTGAATTGATCAAGTGGTAAAGTGAGGGATCCTATATACCAGAGGTCAAGTTAGAGAACTTTGGAACTACACATGGTGCCACATGTCTGCAGGGAGTCATGTCGGTGATTGTTGTTTTGTAAGACACGTCTTTGTTGTATTGACTACTTAAAGTGAAAGTTACCTTTTTATTTGAAGTATCATTTGCCTGTTAATTCATTTGGAGAATGTATATGGATATTATTTATATGGACTTACAAAAGGCATTTGATATAGTCCCTCATAAAGAGACTGTTAGCTGAAGTTGAAGTCCATGAATTGAAGGCAAATTATTGACCTGGCTAGGAAAGTGGTTGAGCAGAAAGAGATACAGAGGAGGGAAAATGGGCAGATACTCTAACTGGCAAGATGTGACTAGTGATATCCCGCAGGGACCGATGTTGGAAGCTCAACTATTCACTGCATTTGTCAACAACTTAGATGATGGAATTGAAAGCCACATATCCAGATTTGCCAATGACACAAAGACAGGTGACATCGTAAGCATTGTAGATGGAAAGATAAAACTACAAAGACATATTAATAGACTAATTGAATGGGTAAACTGACAAATGGATTTCAATCTAGGCAAATATGGGATCATCCATTTTGGACCTAAAAAGAGCAGAACACAGTAGTTCCTAAATGAGAAAAATCTAGAAAAAATGACAGTCCAAAGAGACTTGGGAGTCCAGTTAAATAGATTATTAAAATGCCATGAACAGCTACAGAAAATAAACAAAAATGTTGATGAAAGTCTGGCCTTTATATCTAGAGGACTAGAAAACAAGAGGGTAAGAGTCATCCTTCATACAAAGGCCTAGTTAGAATATACCCGGAGTATTGGGCACCACACCTTAGAAAGAATATATAGATACTGTAGGGACAGCTGCTGGACTCCAAGGACGGAATCGTCCCAGGTTTGCACTAAGTGCCGTGGAAGGCAGGAAAAAGGTTTTATCCGCTAGCTGCAATGTGGGCTTTTCAGGCTGTACCGTCCCATTCCCGGCGTGTCCCGCCTCATTAATAATTAATTCCCAGGAAATACGCTGGGTCGCTGGCGGGGTGGCCTCTGATTTGCCTGCCCTGCCAACGCCTCAGGCCTTCAGTAATCCGGGCGCCATAGTTAAAGGCCACCCCTGCACAGAACTGGCACTCTTCAAGGGACAGGAAGCTTCTGGGAACTGATGGCTGCCAAAGGGAGGAAACATGCTGCCCCCCCCACACCCATAATTTAGTGACACCTCCCTCGAGCACCTGCTGGATGCAGTGGAGGCCCTCTATGATGTCCTCTAACCCCTCTCTGGGTGAAGACCAGCAAGCAAGGTCACCAATCCAGCATGGGAGATGGTGGCAGTGCCATAGCCCTGCAAAAGAGAACAGCCATCCAGTGCTAAAAGAGGCTGAATGGTCTCATCTGTTCTGCCGGGGTAAGTCACTCTTTTCATCACTCTCAACTTTCACACTCAAATCCATCACACAATCCACAGACATCTCGCACTTCAAGGGACACCACCACGAATACTCACAAACACCCTCACATCTCCATCAGGCTCATATCCTCTGGAGCTCACATCCTCATCCTGTCCATGGCTCTGCTCATCACACATAAGGCCATAAGACGTAGGAGAAGTAGTCCATTCGGACCATCGAGTCTGCTTCGCCATTCAATGAGATCATGGCTGATCTGATAATCCTCGACTCCACTTTCCTGCCTTTTCCCCATAACCCTTGATTCCCTTACTGATTAAGAATCTGTCTATCTCAGCCTTGAATATACTTAATGGCCAAGCCTCTACAGCCTCTGTGGTAAAGGATTCCAAAGAATAACAACCCTAGAGAAGAAATTCCTCCTCATCTCTGTCTTAAATGGGCGACCCCTCACTCTGAGATTATGCCCTCTGGTCCTAGACTCACCCACAAGGGGAAACAATCTCTCAAATCTACCCTGCCAAGCCCACTAAGAATCTTATATGTTTCAATAACGTTGCCTCTCATTCTTCTAAACACTAATGAATACAGGCCCAACTTACTCAACCTCTCCTCATTAGAAAATCCCTCGGGAATCAACCTAGTGACCCTTCTCTGGACTGCCTCCAATGTCAGTATATCTTTCCTTAGATAAGGGGGCCAAAACAGTTCACAGTATTCTAGGAGTGGTCTAAATAGTGCCTTGTATAGTCTTAGCAAGACTTCCCTATTTTTATACTCCATTCTCTTTGAAATAAAGGCCAACATTCCATTTGCCTTACCTATTACCTGCTGAACTTGTACGCTAGCTTTTTGGGATTCATGCACGAGGACCCCCAAATCCCTCTGTGCTGCAGCTTTCTTCAGTCTTTCTCCATTTAAGTAATAGTCAGCCCCTCTATTCTTCCTGCCAAAGTGCATAACCTCACAGTTTCCCAAATTATATTCCATCTGCCAAGTTTTTGCCCACTCACTTAACCTGTCTTAATCCCTCTGTAGACTCCGTGTGTCATCCTCAACACTTGCTTTCCCACCTATTTTTGTGTCATCTGTAAGCTTGGTGCTAGTATATTCCTTTCCCTCATCCAAGTCATTAATATATATTGTAAATAATTGTGGCCCCAGCACTGATCCCTGTGGCATTCCACTAGTTAGAGGTTGCCATCCTGAAATTCCACCCCCCGTATCCCAACTCTCTGTCTTCTATTAGTTAGCCAGTTCTCTATCCATGCTAATACACTACCTCCAACACCATGGGCTCTTATCTTATTAAGTAGCCTTATGTGTGGTACCTTATCGGACGCCTTTTGGAAATCCAAATATATTACAGCTACTGGTTCCCCTTTATCTATCCTACATGTTACCTCCTCAAAGAATTCTAATAAATTTATTAGGCATGATTTCCCCTTCATGAAGCCATGCTGACTCTGCTTGATTATATTATGCATTTCTAAATGCTCTGCTATTACATCCTCTATAATAGACTCGAACAAATTTTCCCAATGATGGATGTTAAGCTAACTGGCTTATAGTTACCTGTTTTTTGTCTCCCTCTCTTTTTGAATAAGGGTGTTACATCGGCAGTTTTCCAATCCTCTGGGACTTTTCCAGAATCTAAGGATTCTTGGAAGATTACTATCAGTGCATCCATCATCAGGTCCAGGTGACTTATCGGAGTTTCGCCCCATTAGTTTCCCTAGTACTTTTTCTCCAGTGATAGTTATTGTATTTATTTCCTCCCCCCATTTTGCCCCTTGATTATTTAGTATTTTTGGTAAGCTATTAGTGTCTTCTACCATGAAGGCTGATGCAAAGTATTTATTCAACTCCACACGAACATTCCTGCTCACACTCTCTCCATCTGTTTTCATGCAGAAACTAGCTGACAACAGCAGGGAGAGGTCCCAGACCAGAAGGCGGGATGCCGACATTAGACCCCTCACTCACTTTGAGGAGCATGCCAACGCACTGACCGGTGAGGACGTGGACCATGCCTGCAGCGATGGTGAGGTCAGTGGTGAACAACAAATAAGGATCCTGTACCACATCGTCCCTCTATCACGCAACTGTGAGTGCTCTCTTTCCTCCTTTTGAATTTGCTGCCATGCACTAATCATCTCTACTTTACGGCCTGAAATTTTCAGCCAGCGGGCGGGCTTGGTGGGGCAGTCGCAGAACCAATTGCCACCCACGATCGGCTCCGCGCCACCATTTTACGCGAGAAGGCCAATTAAGGAAGAAGAGTCGGGGTCAGTGTATTACGCTGGGCAGGCCTTAATTGGTCTTCTCGCGTAAAATGGTGGCGCGGAGCCGATCGTGGGTGGCAATTGGTTCTGCGACTGCCCCGCCAAGCCCGCCCGCCCCCTACCTAAAAATTTTAGGCCCTAAAGTAGAGATGATTAGTGCATGGCTTTTCAGGCCCCCATCCAACACGAGACTCCTCTCACTTTCGATTTCAGAAGCATGATTGTTGTAAGGTTTGTTTTCAGCTCCCCCCGTCCTTTCCCCTCCCCCAGTCACCCATGTTCTCTCCCCCATCACTGCTGACTCCCCTAGCATCACCTTTGACCACCCCACCATCACCTACCAACCAGAACCCTTTTCTTTCCAGGATGACCAGGTGAATGTGCACGTTTTCCATATTCCTGAGAATGCCACCCCAATCCACATTGACCTCCCCGACCTCCTCCTTCCCACTCCCCAGGGTCCATGTCAACCACCCTCGCTGTCCCTTCCACCGCTACCATCGCACTCTCACCCTACCACCCTACCACCTCATTCTGCCCTCTCTCATAGTCACCATTCCCTTCTACCACATCCACCCTCAGTTCGCTCCCCACTCTCTGCACCTTCACCTGGTCATCACCCCCCCTAACTCCCCCCGGGCTCCTTCCTCACCCCACCAAACTTTTTAAAAATTCATTCACGGGATGTGGGCTTTGCTGGCTAGACTAGCATTTATTGTCCATCCCTAATTGCCCATGAGAAGGTGGTGGTGAGCTGCCTTCTTGAACCGCTGCAATCCATGCTGTATAGGTACACCCACAGTGCTGTTAGGAAGGGAGTTAGACGTTGTAAAAGTTTGATACAACTGAATGGCTTGCTAGGCCATTTCAGAGGGCATTTAACAGTCAACCACTTTGCTGTGCGTCTGGAGTCACATGTACCAGACCAGGTAAGGACGGCAGATTTCCTTCCCTAAAGGACATTAGTGAACCAGATGGGTTTTTATAACAATAAATAATGGTTTCATGATCATTATACTTTTAATTACAGGTTGTTATTAAATTCAAATTCCACTATCTGCCGTGGCAGGATTCGAACCCAGGTCCCCAGAGCATTACGCCGGGTCTCTGAATTACCAGTCCTTTCCACCCTACCCACCTCCGCCCCCCCACTCCCCCTTTACCCTCACCCCCCTCACCCCCTCCCAACTTCCACCTCCCGGACACCTCTCCACCCACCCCAACCCCCTCCCCCCAACCTCTCCGGACACATCTCTCTGCCCCCCCAGCCTCCCCGGACACCCCTCTCTCCCTCAACCACCTCCCCGCACAGTTCTTTCTACGCCCCCCAGCCCCCTCTCCCCGGACACCTCTCTTCCCCCCACAACCCCCTCCCCCCAACCACCCCGGACACCTCTTTCTCCCTCCCCCCCAGCCCCGTCTCCCCAACTTCCCCGGACACCTCTCTGTCCCCCAACCGTCTCTCCCCACCGGATACCTCTCTCCCCCCAACACCCTGCAACCACCCCCGGACACCTGTCTCCCCGCCCCCCCACCTCCCCGGACACCTCCCCCACCCAACCTCCCCGGACCGGCTCTCCACCAACCCTCCCACCTCCCCAGACACCTCTCTCCCGCCCCGCCACCTCGGACACCACTCTCCCCCCCACCCCGCACACCTTTCTCACTTCACCCCCTCCACTGACACCTCCCTCCCTCCAACCTCCCCCCGCCACCCCCACCTCCCCGGACAACGTTGCTCCCCCCACCTCCCTGGACACCTCTTCCCCCATCCCCCCTCCCCAGACACCTCTCCTTCCCCCTCCCCACTACTCCCCGGACTCCTTCCCTACAGCTTCCATCCCCTTACACCCACCTCCCCAGTTGCCGCATTCTTCCCCATTACATCCTCTTTCCCCCCTCCCTACTTCATCCACTCCCACCTCCCTTCCCCCCCAAACTTCCCGGTACTCTTTCCTCTCACAGTCAAACCTAGACCTTCCTCTCCCACCCCATACCCGGTACAACTTCTGCACACACTCACAGCTGGACCTTCCTCTCAACTCCCCACTCGACGATCATCCGTAGCAGCTCAAGGCCAAGACACTAGCGTCACGAAGCAGACCCTAGACATCAGGAGACCTTCCACCTTCTGTCAGCTGCTTTGCGGCAGGGCTATGTCCATGAAAATCCATCCAGCATGCAATGCACATGTTCCTCCAGGGTCCAGTAGCTGTAGGGCTCCAGCACCTTCTGCTCCTCTGAGGTCCATGATATGAGCAAGGCCCTAACTGTAATTCCCGACTTCTGCACATCACACTTGTCAAGATGTGTTCTGGACCAGCATGTTTTCCCGCTGACGTGGGCAGTAAATATGACATGGGGGGATGATTCCGGGAAGCAGGGTTATAATTATATACAGATGTATTAAAATGACATTTCCAACGTGCGGCAATGGGAAACGCGGCCCGCCATTGACGGGTGGAGTGGACGATTGCAAACTGGTTTCACGACAGCGCGAAACTGATGTTTGGCCTTCTCACCATATTGTCCGCTCACATCCACCATGGTGTCCAACACCAACGGGGGTGGTGTTATGAAAATATAATAAGTATCATAATGTTATTGGGATTTATTGTACAGTAGAGATCGTGGGGTCTGGAGTATGTGCGTGCGTGTGGGCATGCAACTTAATTGAATTATAGACAGCTGGTCTGAAGGCTTTGATGTATCAGAAGGGAAGCTAGGTGTGAAATGCTAAGTAAGTAAACATGGCCGAAGTTTTAGAATGTGAGGTGTAAAGGAAAATATGCATTTTTAGATAAGCTAGAGTAGTTTGAATTGCAAAGGAGAAGGTGAAATGTTACACTTAGCCAGAAGAAGCTGAACAGTGTGTTTATTTTTCCCAAAGCTTACTGATAAAATTGGTACTATGAAAGATATTATTAGAAAGGTAAAGTCCAAAGATATATTGAAACAATGAAATTTGCATTCAAAGAAGAAAATATGTATAATGGAGAGAAGGCTATGTATAAGAAGGCGGCATTTTAATATCTAACAAGTGTGAAAAGCCTCCAGTCTCTATGTACCAAGCTGCTGCCTATAGGAACTGAAGCTAAGAGAATTCACTGTGAATATCCCTGACCAGGGCTGTGTGCTTTGTCTGGGTTTGTTAAAATCTATTTTGTTTTAACGGTGTGTAACTGGGAGTCAGATTAATTAGGGGAGCTAGGAGTTACCATAGTAGTAATTTGTAGACCTATGTATCTGCATAAAATTATTTATTTTATTAATAAACGTTTAATTTAGTTTTGTAAAAAATAACCTCTAAGACTCGGTGGACTTATTACCACTGAATTCAAGGCACACATCTCAAAATAAAAATACAAATTGCAAAATAGTTGTAGCAGTTGTTTAAAGTTTCCCTCTGGGATTTGAACAGTTTACTATTTACCATCCGCTGTGCCATAACAATGGAAGGTTCCGACCCAAGAGTTAAATTACGAGGAGAGCTTACACAAACAAGGATCGCATGCCCTGGAATTTAGAAGGTTAAAGGGTGATTTGATTGAAGTTTTCACGATATATGATAGATGAAGTGACACTATTTTCACTGATTCGGGTGTCTCTGGGACGGGGCGGGGGAGTGGGACATTGGGGACGCTGGGCAGGGCAGAGTGTAAAATTTAGAGCCAGACATTTCAACAGTGAAACTAGGAAACACTTCTACACAGAAAGATTGGAAGTAAATGCCCCATCCCCCACCCTGGACCAGGCCATTTAGTCAGATGGGAGCCACAGGTTCACGGGGTGCAGAGCCCATCACCATAGTTGCATACATGCATATGTACCAAGAGCAGGAATAGGCCACTCAGCCCCTCGAGCCTGCTCCGCCATTCAATAAGATCATGGCTGATCTGATTGTAACCACAACTTCACATTCCTGCCTTCCCCCGATAACTTTTCACCCCCTTGCTTATCAAAAATCTATCTACCTCTTCCTTAAAAATATTCAAAGATTCTGCTTCCACCACCTTTTGAAGAAGAAAGTTCCAAAGATTCATGACCCTGAGAGAAAAAAATTCTCAAGTCTGTCTTAAATGGGTGACCCTTATTTTTATACAGCGACCCCTAGTTCTAGATTCTCCCAGAAGTGGAAACATCCTTTCCACATCCACCCTAACAAGGCCCCTCAGGATCATCTCTTACTCTTTTAAACTCCAGCGGAGAGAAGCCTAGCCTGTCCACAACCTTTCTTCATAAGACAACCCTCCCATTCCAGGTATTAGTCTAGTAAACCTTCTCTGAACTGCTTCCACGCATTTACATCCTTCCTTAAATAAGGAGACCAATACTGCACACAGTACTCCAGATGTGGTCTCACCAATGCCCTTTAAAACTGAAGCATAACTTCCCTATTTTTGTATTCAATTGCCCTCACAATAAACAATAATATTCTATTAGCTTTCCTAATTATTTTCTGTACTTGCATTCTAACCTTTTGCTATTCGTGCATTAGGACATCCAAATCCCTCTGCATCTCAGAGCTCTGCAATCTCTAACCATCCTAACCTCCCCAATTAATGGCCACTTAAGGGCCTCATTCCGCCACTGCTGGTATTCTATGAGCTGTAAAGGGGAACCCACACCACTTGGTCAGGCTGTCATGCCCGGGTGGCCTGCCTGCAGGCTGGGAGAGACAGGGGGGTCCCACATGCTCAGGCACCTTGGAGGTCCCTGCCAGTGGCAAAGGATCCCCCACCGCAGGAACAACCCATGCCTCCAAACTGACCCACACTATCCCCTCTCCGGGGCCTGTCTGCCTGGCAGCCTCGCTTACCTCTCCACCGAGGCCTCCATGGATGTTTTCATTCTGTCTTCCTGTAGTGCCAGCAATGCCGCCGCTCCAGCCTCTGATCGGCTGGTAACTTGTGGAAGTGGGATCCTTGTTCTGAAGGCCCTGGAAACCCTGATGGCAGGCATGTAAATGCCCGATTGGGATTAAATTCCACTGGGGCTCCCGGAACAGGCTGCAGCGGGGCTGCCACTGGCTTTCTGGCTGGTGGACTGCCGTGGCCAGTAAATTCAGCCCAAAGGGTGGTAGAAATTTGGAACCCTCTTCTGCAAACAGCAATTGATACAAGATCAACTGTAAATTTTAAATCTGAGATTGACAGATTTTTTATTATCCAAAGGTGTTAAAAGGTGGGTATGTGGAGTTAGGTTCCAGATCAGCAATGAACTCATTGAATGGCAGGACAGGCTCATGAGATTAAATGGATGACTGTTCCTACACTGCTTCTGTTTTAATGGCCTGCAAAGGCCTTTCACCAGGCACTGCGGAATGTCCATGGCTGGAAACTCTTGTAATTTTTGAAAACTATTTCTCATTTTCAAATCTGTATAAACAACAGGTTGAAGTTAGTCTTAAATGAGCTATTACCTATTAATACTAAACATATGCATTGGGTTCTCAAGTAGATGGGACAGAGTAAATGAACTGGTGAATTGTTTCCTCTCCGTCATTTTTTGTACACTTGTAAGTACAGATCAATTCAAATTAATACAGGGGACATGCATGGTATCTAAAGCTGCTTCGTCATGCAAAATGTTAATTCTCCATCCAAATTATCCCAAAAACAATACACTGAATATAAACTGGCTCTTCATGTATTTGTACAAATGATACCAGACAGTCCACTCATTCTGTTATCCCAACAATCTGAAGGCACAAAGATGAAAATAAAATGTGATCTAAGTTCAAATTGATTAGTAAAACTTAGGTTCATTCTTCAGCTCTGTAACTGATGAAAGAGCTTTCCTCTGAGTAAATGTCTGAAGGGCAGTGATATTGTAGATTTTGCACCATGGAAAATGAATTTTCACACTATATTAACACAAAATCTGCAGTGCAATTGGGATAAAGTTGCTTAATTGATGAGCAAGGCTACCATAAAGCGGCAAGTCTCACCTTGCTTCAGCTATACATCCTGCTACAATATGACAGCAACTAGTATAAAGCTATTTTCTTAAAACTTTAAATACATGCTTGCTGGATTGATCTTTGAATTTTTGGTGTTAATAAGAGAGCTGATAGGCTCTTCGCCAGCTTAAAAGATGTACTCTCATATTTCGATACCTCTGAGCAGAGTTTGGCATGTAGTATCTTAGTACAGTACAGCACAAGAGGCCATACAGTCTACTGTGCCTGTGCTTCTTTGGTAGAACTATCCAATTGATCCGACTCCCCTGCTTTTTACTATAGCCCAACTTTTCTTTTCCCTTCAGGAATTTATCCTAGAGCCTTTCCAACAAAACTCTATCTAGCTGCATGTCAACAGGAACAGTGTGCTAAGCCAGCAGTATAACTTAGTGTTGCCGCCCTAAAACAGGTACTGATCTCAAACCAGTATCTCAATTCTAACAGTACCAGTAGTCTGCAGCCTCAGCTTCTACTCAGCAGCCACTTTTAAGTGCCTTGTAAATTTATGCAATTTGATCACTGAAATTAATTCTTCTGGAAATTTTATATCAATAATCTTTAAAGTTACTGTGCTCCTTTTCTCAATAATCTGCTTGTTAGTTTCATATCAATTTCTTACATATGAAATCAACCAACTAGGGAGTTCCATGTACATGGCCACTTTAGATGTGGGGACTATCAGACCTAGATTCCTGCAATTATAAAAAAATGACTAAGGTTCATTGTAAATTAGAGGAGTGTGCAGATCCGAAATTAAAACTCAAGTTTCCAGGAGCTTAGAGCAATCTAAAAATACTGTACCGACATTCTACACATTGCAGGGATTAACCAACATATAATTTAAAACCGAACATGGGCCCCATTACCTACCCAATGGGACACTAAATTTTTACCACCTGCACCTTTACTATTTTTTATGCAAGAAAGCCAACTTCAATGCATTTTCAACTTAACTTCAGGAAAAACATTATCCTCTTGAGATGGGCTAGATACTTAATATTGCTTGCTTAAGTCTCTCCGGGATCTCCTCAGTTTTATAATTTTCACATGAACAATTTCCAATCCTAAAATAATAATTCTGCTATTGCCGTAATTGTTAATGCAATGCGTGATGTGCTATTACGTACCAAGCAGCTGATGGAACTTGGAACACATTTTCTTTTTAGGTAAAACAAATGTTGTGTTGTCTTCTTTTTGTTTGCTGAGAAAAAACAGCTTACTGGTATTATTTTCCTTTACATCCATAAAAGGATGTGGTAGAAACATACCAAGACACAAAGCACAGCAGCCTAGAAGACAGCACCACGCATTAAAAAATTCTGAGAAAGCTATGAAGCGGAACCAGAAGTATTTAGGGCCAACAATTTGGCAGGCCAAAATGTTCGACTGAAAGCAAATTATTTCCTGCAGTAAAGGCAGTGAGACAAGGGCCTTTCAGAACTGTGCACTAATTGTGAAAAACACATGTGAAAAAAGAACCCATAAAATAATATGAAATAATATGACATGTGCAGGACAAAATTCCTATGAGTATTTGCCAAAAATGCTGGAGAATGTTTTATTAAATTTAATAATTACCTACATTAGATTATTCATTTTCTTTCTTAATCAATGTTCTGTTGAGTGATGCTGTTTCCCTTATCTGTGACCGCAGTCATTGCAACACTAATTATTAATATAAATGGTACAGTACTGTGAAAGATAAGGTTATCAGTATTTTTTAAAGATTGGCTGAGCCATTAGTTTGTTATTTAGAACAAGATTTAAAGACTTTTACTTGTCAGATTTGTTACAGCTCATGATCAGAATTGCATAGATAGGAAATTGGCCTGTAAGAGAATAAGGCCTGTAGGGGAATGAGATCAAGATCAACTAGATACAAAATACGTCAATGAATAGGAGGTCAGAACTGAATGTTAAGAAAGTTGACTGGCAAAATGAAGCCAGCTATGGGTGCTAAATAAAGCTGGAGACTTTAGGTATTTGTATGCAAATATAGGCCAATGAAGTGACATCAAAGTTACCGAGACAGAAAGGATGGGATGGGTGCTTAAAAAGGGATCAGGTAAAGAGGAAATTGTGACAAATTCAGAAGTTGTTGTTACTAATTATTATTTGCAGCATGGAAATTCTTATACTGGGATTTTTCAGCCTAGTTACTTGGTCAATGTAGCGTATTCAGCAGTGGCAATCACAGATGACCAATAACATTTGTGTTACAAAAAATACTTACACAATGTTGTTTAGACAATGAATAAACGTCTGAACTCATTGTCACCAAGGAGATAATCTTTCTACTCAAATAGAATACAAATCCTAACGTTACAAACCTTGAGCTCAGTGTAGGTTACTGAAGGGTAAAAACAGGTACTAATTGTGGTCCTAATTACTAAAACAGACACTTGCAGGTTTAACACTTCACTGCTGATTGAACACAATTTTCCTGGAGCAATATATGTGAACTCTACACACTCACTTCTACTGAAGCGTGGAGTGTGCTGGCTGACACACACTGGCACATTTCAGGGCGGCTCAGGGATTTAATGAGAGGGCGCACAAGTTCTTTGATGGCCTATACCTGTAGGAGGGAAGGAGTTCATCTTGCCTTCCTGTAGCAGTTGATGCTGCTCTGCCTGACTTCAGATCCTCCTCCCATTCCTCCTCCAGACCAATATTAACCCCCAGCAAGATGCCCATGACAAAGTACTGACTTCCTCCTGGTGACCCCTATATGGTATCCAATAGGTTGAGCAGCACAGAACTCACTCCTTTTCGGTGAAGTCCTCAGAGAATTTTCAGATTAAATGTTGATAAAGTGTTGATGAAGTCAGAGTCACAGGAAATCTCGTGTTTCTCAAACATTATCTTCAAACCTCCAGCAGCACGTGGATAGTAAAAAGTGTTTAAATAATGCTCAAAATCCTCATCCGTGATTAATTTACTCCCAATAACTGGTCACTGTTAGGAGATGGCATTGGGCAAGCGCTAGTCACCAAAATGCCATCCAACCTCCTTAATGAACAGTAGCAGGTAAAGTGATAATCATTCCCTTAATGATCTTTCAGGCAGCCATTCATAGCACGTGTTTCAACTCCTTTATCAAGATGGTGTCTTGTGCTAAACCCAGACTAAACAAACTCAAGCTCCCAGCCTGGTCACCTTTTTCGCACCTGAACAAGCTGTTGAAAATTGTTCACAAGTCTTAAGTTCTTCAGAATTTAAATTTACTGCCTTATATCTACTCATAGATAACTGAATCTGGATTTGTAATAATAAAAATCCTTGCTATGTGAACTGGGTACTGTAAAAGCTTGTACATTTCTGCTATCTTCTAAAAGGTGAACTGATGAAACAAGTCCGATTATAAACCAACAGGTTGACTTACTTTACATACAATATGTGAACAGAGGAACATGTACATAATCATTAACCTAATTCATAACACTCCCTGTAACACAGAAATGACAAAGAAATCCACAATACCACTTAAACATACTTTTCTGCATAATAATTTCTCAAAATGCTTGGCATCAAACTTAAATAGGGAACCCTCACTGCCCTATGTCTAACTCCCTTCGCAGATCTCAGCAGACTTTCTGTAGACTCTCCCTGTGTGTCCTTACTTCGTTGTACAGGAAACCTAAAGCTTGACCTCTGGCACTTCCCCAGCTTCCCATGTCTGGGAATTGGAGAGTTGAACTGCCAAGGAGCCAACCACCTCGAATAAAATGACTCCACCACACACAAACTAGTCCTCTTGTGCAGCCTGTATTTTCTTGGGCCCATAGGCAAAATGGTGGCACAGGCTTTCTGTTCATCCTCATGAGTTTGCTAACACATAACTGGATTTTTTAATTATATTGGGACTAAAGTAATATGCAAGCCAAGTTGAGAATTTGAATCACACAACAGGCTGTTATTCTGTTGCTGTGAGGAAGGGTCTAACTCCAGTTTAAAGGGCCAGTTGCCCAGATTGCTATTGTTGGGTGGGTGGTGGGCAAAGATAGATGGATACACAAAGAGGCAGAAAGAAAAGGGAGAGGAATGCAAAGAACTGGAGCTGATGTTACAATTCCAAAGCTAGGAAGTGGACCAACCTAAAATGATCAAAGCCCTAAGATTTCATGAAATTGTGGTGAAGATCTGGCAGAAATCAGAGCATGAAGGTGCAGCTGGAGACTGAGTGCAGCAAGACAAGTGCTCAATCTGGGAATTTGGTAAGTGAGGAAGTTTTAAGGGTTGATCTCTTTTTAAAATCTAGTTAAGTTTGCATTTAGAATATAATTTAACTGTAACAATAAATTTTAATTTCTTTCAGTCTTAGTGGTAAACAAGTTCTCTGCCTAGAGACTGAAAGAAATTAAAACTACCTGCAAGGTAGTTAGTTAGGTAGCTAGTTAGAAGTGGCAGACTAGGAGGTTTAGCACACACAAAGTAAGTCACACAAAGGTGCGGCTGGAGGCTGAGTGCTTAAATCCGGGAATTTGGTAACCGAAGGAATTAGCTGCAGTGAGGGAGGTGGTGATGTTTTGGCCTTTCATAAATAAAGAGTAGTCCATGAGAGGGAGCTGGACAACAAGATCTGAGAGCTGAAGCCCAGAGGCATTAAGTAGGTTGCAGGTAGGTAATTGGTAAGTTTTATTTTTTTTCCCCCTCTAAACTAGGGCACTAGCTTAAACCAGTACAGGTGAGATAAACTCCATAATATAACTACGAATAATCATTAAGTGATATTCTAAACTTGAAACCTAATTGGTTAAATATAAACAAAATAAAGATGGCAGGGCAGGTGATGTGTTGCAGCTGTATTACGTGGGGCCTGGTGGACACCTGTGTGGTCCACAGCAAACCAAATCTGCAGTAATTGTCTGTAGCTCAAGGGACTTCGGCTTCAAGTTGATGAGCTGGAGCTTTGAACATTGCAATGCATCAGGAAGGAGGAAATTTGCCTGGACACTTGCAGTTCTCCAACAGGTTCAAGGTTCTTGCAGCTTGTGTGGGCGAGAGCAGGAATGGAGCACAAGCAGCTAGAAATTAAATTAAAAAGCAGAACCACAAAGGTAATAATCTCTGGATTACTACCAGAACCACAAGCAAATTGGCATAGGATAAATAAAATCAGAGAGGTGAATGTGTGGCTCAAAAAATGGTTGAAAGAGGAAATGGGTTTCGATTCATGGGGCACTGGACAAGAGGGAGCTGATCCGATGGGACGACTTTCACCTAAACTACTCTGGGACCAATGTCTAGGGCTGTTGTGAAGGATTTAAACCAAGAAGTTGGGTGGGAGGTGGTGGGTAGAGTGTTCACTTAAGGGAGATTTGGAAAGTAAAAGAGAAAGGACAAAGCAATAATGAAGGGTAGCAATGTGGGTAATGACCAGAGTGTGACTGGAAGGGACAGGGCGTACAAACATAAGGGTACACTAAGGTCAGGGTAGGGAAAATGGTACGGTGACAGAATTAAAGGCTCTTTATCTGACTGCATGCAGTTCTTGTAAGAAGATGGATGAATTGATAGCACAAATAGAAATAAATGAATATGGTATGACAGCCATTAGAGAGATCTGGTTGCAAAGTGTCCATGCCTAGGACCTGAATATTCAGGGTATTTGACATTTTGGAAGGACAGGAAGAAAAGAAAAGGAGGTGAGGTAGCTCTGTTAATAAAGGATGAAATCAATACAATACTAAGAAATGATCTTGGTTCGGAGGATCTGTTTGGGTGGGGATAAGAAATAGCAAAGGGAAGGAGTCACTCGTGGGAGTAGTTTCTAGGTACCCTGAAAGTAGTTACACTGCAGAACAGAACATAAATCAAGAAATAATGGGGGCTTTTAAGAAATGTACTACAATAATCATAGAGGTTTTAATCTTCATATTGATTGGACAAATCAAATTGGCAAAGGTAGCCTAGAAAAATGAATTTATAGAGTGTGTTTAAGACAATTTCTTACAACAATACATTCTGAAACCAACCAGGGAACAGGCTATTTTAGATCTGGTATTGTGTTATGAGGCAGGATTAATAAAATACCTCATAGTAAAAGATCCTATAGGTAAGAGTGATCATAGTATGATAGAATTTACATTCAGATTTAGGATGAGAAATTGGAGTCTGAAATTAATGTTGTAAACTTAAATAAAGGCAATTACAAGGGTATGGAGACATAATAGGCTTAAGCGGACTGGTCAAATAGCTTAAAGGATAAATTGATCGAGAAGCAGTGGCAGACATCTAATGAGATATTTCATAACTCTCAACAAATGTACATTCCATTGAAAAAGACTCTCTGAGAAGGATGCACCATCCATGACTAATTAAGGAAGCTAAGTATGTCAAATTGTAAGAAAAAATGTACAATGCTGCAAAGGTTAGTGGTAGACTAGAAGGTTGGAAAAATTTCAGAAATCACAAAGGATGACTATAAAAAAAAGGGAAAAATTGAAGTATAAGAGAAAACCAGCAAGAAATATAAAAACAGACAATAAAAGCTTTAAGTATATAAAAAGGGACAGAATAGCAACAGCAAGTGCTGGTCCCTTAGAGGGCAAGATTGGGGAATTAATAATTGGAAACAAGCAACTGGCAGAGACTTTGAACAAGTATTTTGTACCTATCTTCACAGTGGAAGACATAAAAAGAATCCCAATTAGTAGAAAGGCAGAGCGCAAAAGGGAGAGAAGAACCTAAAACAGTCATGATCACCAGAGAAAAGGTACGAAAGTGAAGAATGTATATTGACAGCAGCGCCTTTATGTAGCATGGCCAATGAGATCACTGAACCTCTTGTGTAATAGATGGGAGCTCGTGGGGTGCACTAACTGTCTGTGCCCCTTCCTTTCACAGAGTTTGCACCATTTTTTAAGGGGCTTAGTGTTCTCAATGCCCAGCAGTCTCCCTCTTTTGGTTTTTACTTCAGCCAGAAAGACACCCAGAAATGCATCAGACCTCCACTCCCGCGCCACACTCACTGCCCTTCCTCCCCCCAACAGACCTCCCTGCCACAACACCCATTAAGACTGTATTCAGTAGTGATTTTGCAGTTCTTAAGTGTTGCCAATCACTTCCAGCCAAATCATTGCTGCAAGATTGCTACTCTGGATAAGCAATAGCGTTCAAATTTCCATCCCCCTCACTGCTTCTAGTATGTCATTCTATCCCAAACATTGTCAACTTTATAATGCCGTTGATATCCAAGGGTGATCAATGGATAAAAAAGGAAATCCTGCAGACAACTAGGCAATATTCCCATCGTCTTCACACCAAGACAGGTGGCTGAAGTTTACAGCAAGATCACAGTTATTTTGTGGAGTGGACTTTCAGTGGGAAGCCTCGCGTCCCACTTGTCAAAGCATCTCTGTATTGCCTGAACAAAGTTAACTTCAGGAAGGAAAATCCAGGCCTACATATCCAAAAATCACTAGGAAATGCTGAGAAATGTTAATTAATGACCTCCAATTGATATTTCAATATGTCTTAATCTTGCTGGCCAATCTGCGGATTAGGAACGGTGCATAGCATTAACACACCATTATTTTTCCAGGAAAAATTTGGTCCGATTTCTGAGAATAATTGGCCCCAACCCTTCAGTTATCTCAAAACCATATTGATAATAGTGTCACCATTAGCACATTCCTTAGATAATATCACCACCGTCAACACCCCTTTGACCTTTTGTCTATGACATCTTTGGCAATCTCTTCTTTGCCTCCACCTATCACTAGCCCTCTATCCAGCTCTACCTCCTCAACCAGCTTGTATTTCACCATATTTCTACATTTCCTTAGTTCTGATGAAGAGTCATACGGACTCGAAACGTTAACTGTATTCCTCTCCACAGATGCTGTCAGACCAGCTGAGTTTTTCCAGCTAGTTTTGTTTTTGTTTCAGATTTCCAGCATCCGCAGTATTTTGCTTTTATCTTGATAATAGTCTTGATGGTTGGTTGGCCATCTTCTAGATAAACTTATTAAAATACTAGTCCGCTTTGTTCCAGTGGCTCTAGCCTTCTTTCTCTGTCATGTTAAAGGACGTTGCATCTTTGGGTATGACCCTTGGAATCTTGTTCTAAAGAGGACAGACATAAGGAGGCTACAAAGAGATATAGATAGGTTAAGTGAGTGGGCAAAGATCTGGCAAATGGAGTACAATGTGGGAAAATGTGACATTATCCATTTTGGCAGAAAAAATAAAAAAGAAGCCTATTATCTAAATGGTGAGGGATTGCAGAGCTCAGGGATGCACGGGGATCTGGGTGTCCTTGTGCCTGAATCACAGAAGGCTAGTATGCAGGTACAGCAAGAAATTAGGAAAGCTAACAGAATGTTATCTTTTATTACGAGGGGAATTGAATACAAAAGTAGGGAGGTTATGCTTCAGTTATACAGGGCATTGGTGAGAACACATCTGGAGTACTGTGTACAGTTTTGGTCTCCTCATTTAAGGAAGGATACAAATGCACTGGAAACAGTTCAGAGAAGGTTTACTAGATTAATACCTGCAATGGGAGGGTCCCAAGAGGAAAGGTTGGGCAGGCTAGGCTTGTATCCACTGGAATTTAGAAGAGTAAGAGGCAGCTTGATTGAAACACATAGGATCCTGAGGGGTCTTGACAGTGTGGATGTGGAAAGGATGTTTCCTCTTGTGGGAACATCTAGAACTAGGGGTCACTGTTTAAAAGTAAGGGGTTGCCCATTTCAGACAGGGATGAGGAGAAATAATTTTCTCTGAGGATCAGGAGTCCTTGGAGCTCTATTCCTCAAAAGGAGGTGGAAGCAGAGTCTTTGAATATTTTTAAGGTAGATAAGCAAGGGGGTGAAGGGTTATCAGAAGTAGGTGAGAATCTGGAGTTGAGGTTACAATCAGATCAGCCACAGTCTTATTGAATGGCACAACAGGCTTGAGGGGCCGAGTGGCATACTCCTGCTCCTAATACATTAGTTCATTACCACTTTAAACCAAAAATCTCTCAAGCTAATTAGTCAAAAATATTCCAAAACACCTGTCACCTGGAAATAGTAGCTCAGTGTTCAAATTAATTATAGTAGAACGTTATGTCAACTAACAAATCGTACTTCAATCATGTGTATTATTTTATTTTTTTTCTTAAAAACAATACTTTCAGACAAACAATTTGCCTGCTTGATGTTATATAATCACTAAGGGTTCCACCACAATTAACAGTGTCTAACCAATAGCTTGTGTTCTGATTTGGGTAGAGGAAAGAAATGACCGTTTATGAAGGTATCAAAGCTCATCCTGTGATGATATAAACAGGTAATTACAATGAGGATCAGTACAAATATAAAAGCTAAATTAAGCTGTTTTCCTTGGCAACTTGTTACAACCACAACAGATTGGCAAAACAGAAAAAACGCCATACACCTCACAAGTATAACACCAAGTTCGTAGCCTATTGGAGACAGCAAGCCTAGCAATAACCAGGATAGCAAAGGAATAAAATGATTTGTTAGAGAACTGCGCAATTATTTGTCAAGCAAGTCATAGATTACCAGAATTGACAAACTTTGGGCTATTGTTGGACTACCAAAATTGAACCTAGTATTCAGGTGTGTTTGCCATTTAATCAAAAAAATGGCTTTGATGTAAAGGTGTTTTGAGAAATTCCATTAAAATTAGTGTTGGAAGAAAAGTGAGCAGGGACAGGTGACAACATGTTTAGCACTTTGGAGAGGAAAGGATCATTGGAGATGGTTTGTGGCTGTTTGCAGAGTGGGATTTTGAAGAAGGGGATGATTATGTATGTATTTTTTAAGAAGGGACAGTACCTTAGGAGAGGGAAGCAGTTACAATGTCAGCTACCATGGGAACCAGGAAGGGAAGTTCAATGGTCAATAGTTTGGTGGGAACAGTAAGTGGGTTTCATTAGCAAGACAAGCACTAAGATGGCATGTCAGGAAATGGGAGAGAAATGCAGTTCAGAGATAGGCTGTGAGGAGTTTGTTGAGGAGGCCTGGCTTGATAGACAAGGAGAAGGAGGGGAAAGCAGCAGAGGCAGCTGAAGGGTTGGGGCCAATTCTTCTCCGAGACTGGGCCAAATTCTTCCTGGAAAAATAATGCACAGCATTAACACACAAATGTTCCTAATCTGCAAACTGGGCAACAAGATTAAGACATGTTGAAATATGCCGAGAGTTGCTTTGCACAAGTGCTTTCTTTGCCTGAGCCTCCCCATCATTTTTAAGAACTTGCTGGCTTTGCATGTTAACCACCCATTAAATTCATCACAGAAAATCAGGGCTCATAATTATTGGCATAAGTACCCTTTTAATGGCGTGACAATTGCAAACGCAATGCCAATCCATTTCTTCAGCCCAGAGGGAATAATGTAAACTGTATGTAGTAAATTGTTGTTAGAGATTTTTTAAAATGTCAAATTTTAAACTACATTTTCTTACTTTTCTCTGTCTCTATCTTAATTCATTCTTTCTCCCCCTCTTTGCCTGATTTGCTTCTAATTCACCCTCCTTCGAAAGCAGAGGCAGTGAAGACAGATCTCCTCCAAATCGTTCAGATAGGCTTGTCTGGATCACTAAATGCAGTTTCTGGTATAACAGCAGGTATAACATCTTAAGTGTAGTCCCATCTGGCTTTGCTGTCCCCTCATGAATTAATTTTGCTCATCTAAATTGTGGAACATAATTGGAACCATGTCAAAGGAATTCCTGCCCTGAGAGGTTTTCTGCAAGTGAAATTGCAGCTGCAAGTAAGGCAGCTCTAAAACAAACTAGTACTAAAAGCTTGGCAATGCAAAATACCTGTCTTCTACACAAAATCAAAAATGCACGATCTATTCAGTAGAAGATTAAACTTTTTTTTAAACAATCAAAACTACAAGAAAGATCTACTAATTATGCAGGTCAGGTCAGCTGAACATTTGTGTGTCTATTTTATATAGGCACACAGAGCTACAGGGAAGAGCTGCTGACAAAAATGTGAAAACTGACATGAGACCAATGTGCATCATTTTAATTGTGAGGGGGCTCAATCTGGTCACCATCACAGCATCACAAAAATCGGTGAGTTTCAAGCTCCTAACGATTTGCATGCGTTATGTTCAGTGAAAATCTGTACATTGTGAATAAGCACATTTCCCAAAGCCATAAAAATGGAAAAGCAATGATTGGGAAGGATTTTCCCACTAGCTTCAGGAAGCCGACCTTGGGACCAGAATGGTAGAGTTATTTTCCCAGAGGCCACCTCCTAATTGGCCAAGTCTGCACTCACTGTGCTGATAAGGACAGTGGGCAAGCTCCTGATCCTGCCAGCTCAATCACAGGCTGACAGCTAGAGTTTTGACAGCTCCATTGTGCCATGGCGCTGCTGAGGAAGGTCAGAAAACATGAGGGTCTCCCAAAATAATGAAATATTTCAGAGGTGAGTTGGCAGCAAGCCCTCAGATTAGAGGGGGAAACCCCTCCAGTGGATCGCTGGGACCATGGGGGAAGCCTTACCTGCCCTCTTTTGGGAATTCAGTCTTCAACTCTGATGGACCTGCTCTGCTGCAGGGAGGCCACCTCCATGGAGCTGGCAATCTCCCCATATGGCAGAGGTCCACAGTCCCACCAGTAAAATGCCAATGGTGCTGCAAAATTGCTTCCAATTGAAGTATTAACCATTTAATTTACCTGCTTGCCTCTGTGAAGTGGGCAGGCAATTTGTTTCCTAGGCCTCCTGGGAAACTTCTCTGATGGCGAGAATCCATAGGGGAGCCTTCCAGGCATGCCTCTCTCCTATTTTCCTGGCCCCCATACCTCTACTCCCATCACCGAAGGGCCAGGAAAATTTAGCCTATTGTCTCTAATGCCTAATGCAACAGTAACTTCAGTTGTCTGTTTTTAGGAGCTGGAAATTTGTTGAATCTAGATAGATATCACCATTTGCACAGATCACAGAGGGGCTTAGAAAGAGTATAGATTTATTAACAATGATGAAAAATGGTAGACACTAAATTTAACACGTGATAATATGGGAAAAAGTTGAAAAGTTATTTTATATCTCAATTTATGGAACAAATGATCACTAAGCTTTTGCATTAATTCCCAGTCAAATAAATTTTGGACAGATAATGTGAAGACAAGCATCCCAGAAAACGGAGTGCAGATGCCCGAATCCTACAATAAACCTGCAATGTCCAAGGAACACTAACATGGGCAGTGTAAAGTAGGCTGGCAGCTTATGCACAAGCATCAAAACACCACTTTTTGAAGGGAAGGTCGCCATGCAAATTTTAAAAAAATTGGCCTGTGCTATTTTCATCTTAGCACCTTACCTGGTGAAAGAACTCAGCATACAGCAGGGGCTGTTGGAATATGGCAATTCAGACCTTTTACCTTGAGATTATAACACTAATAGCACTAAAAGATCATGCAGTACTTCAACCTCTCTTTTCCTGCAAAGATCAGCTCAGTTGTGTGCAGATGCAGGCAATGCTCCTGCAATGCAGTACGCAAGTCATTTTATTGGCTTTGATTCAGTCTGAAGCTTTTTTTCCAAACTCTCAGGAATAGTCTAAGCCAGGCAACATTGAAACAATTTAGTAAGTAAGATTTAAATGGATGCAACTATTAAGACATTGGATCTAAGAAGAGATGAAATAAATGATTTTATGTAGCACATAGGAGTATAAGGATTATACAAGGATTAATTTTGTGTGAGGGTGAGACAGTTGAAAGATATTGATGAAGGAGAAAGATGGTTGTTTCCATATCCAGACATAATGGACAGAATCTTAATTGGCAAGGGAACTGATTCGAGTGTGTGCAGGATGTTAAATTTCTTAAAAGTGACGTCATGTTGGACTCATGACATTATCTCACCCACTTGTGGGTGTCACTGGCTAGGCTAGTATTTATTGCCCATCCCCAATTAATTGCCCTTGTTCAAAGGGCAGTTAAGAGTCAACCACATTGCTGTGGGTCTGGAGTCACACGTAGGCCAGACCAGGTAAGGAAGGCAGATTTCCTCCCCTAAAGGGATATTAGTGAACCAGATGGGTTTTTGCGACAATCGATAATGGTTTCATGCTCACCATCAGACTTTTAATTCCAGTTTTTTATTGAATTCAAATTTCACTATCCGCCATGGTGGGGTTCATACCCGTGTCCCCAGGGCATTACCCTGGGTCTCTGGAATACTAGTCAGTGACAATATCACTGTGCCACTGCCTCCCCAAGTGAGCTTGGTACCCTCAAAACTGTTGGGTAAACAATTGTAATATGAAAATTGGCAAATAACTCCTGTTTTAACCCAACATTCTGACTTTGACAGTCAGTGCATGTATTTCCCTAACTGTGACTAACGCGCTGGGATCAACCAGACAAGTGCACAGCAGGGAATGCTTCAGTGAAACTGACAGGCTGGGGAGTCTTTGAAAAGTCAAAATGAAGAGCGCAAGCACTGTATAGGTGAGGGATGGTGTTCATAGCACCTGCTCTGAGAGTGTGCGTTCAATGCTTGACATGCAATTTCCAGCTACTTTAGAAGTCAGTTCACTCAACTTCGACTTCTTATGCTTTGAGCTGCACTTCCCTGCTTAGGACTTCATTGTAGCATGGGAGCAGCTTATATAGCACCACCTTGAACCTCTGATGAAGAACAAGGGGTGCAGCAACACCAACTGTAGCAACACCAGCTGCCTTCTCCTCAACCACATACCATTACACAGGGAAATGGGGATAGATACAGAGATTCAACTCCGAGAAGGTGAGGACCCCCGCAACTCTGCGTCTATAGATAGAGATCGGCTCTCTCAACATGTTTGAACACCAGTATCTCAGGAGACTCAGGTTTTCACAACAGGTTGTTGCTGAGATCTGCAGCCTCCTGGAGTAAGACCTCCTTTAGACCTGGTGGACACACATTGCCAGTGGCCATCAAGGTACCTATCATTAGAGGGTCACATCCACATATCCCCAGCCCAAACCCTACCCCCTCTCTTCGCCTGCAAGGATAGAAAAGAGGGAGGAACAACATTTGTGGAGGATGACTGTGAGGCACAGCTGTGAGAGGGCAATAGGACGTTGGTTGCCCAGATGGCGATGTGATGAGTTGCCTGTAGGGAGAGGAATGTGTGGAGCTGCGAGGTGTGTTTACCTGAGGAGTGCTGTGTAGAAAAGTGCTGGGAAAGTCAGAGCATAGGGCAGCTGAAATTGCTAAGTCACTCATCTTTCCCACCCTCCCGACATTCTGGATCCTCAGTGCACCGTTGCCAGGTTTGACTCCTGTTGCTCATTTCCTTGGCCTCTCCCATGCATGCCTGTTTGGTTAGAGGGACTGTTCTCTTCCTCCCATTCTCGTGCAAGATCAATTCATTGCAGTCCCTCAGATCCTGCGGTAGGGCCTCCAGGTAAGAGTAGAAACCAGAGGAGCAGACTTCCTAGGTCTCCTTCCCATTCCTGTGGTAGCTGCTGCCTCAGGAATCCATTTCCAGTTCAGCCTTTCTGATCCATGCTGGGACCCCATTAATTAGAAATCCTTCCTTTGACAGATTTGCTGCAACATCCTTCCCACCCCCTTTGAACAGTAGGGAAACCTGGAAGTGGGATGCTAATGCTGTAGCTCAGTTGGAAGGACCATGGCAAAGCCAACTTCTTGGATAGATGGGCTCCCAATGTGCTACAAGTCTCCTTTTGCATGCAAATCAGTTGAAATAAAATTCTGTCCAAATCTTTATAAAAAACAAACTTCAACAGTCCATCAGCATTAACAGCAATTTGCAATGATATAAGATCTTCAATGCAGTAATGTGATTACTTACACATGGAAGAAACACATACCCAGGGCTTGGGAAACCCAGCAGCTGAAGGGAGCTGAAAGTTGCTGGATCTAGCTGGTAAGAGCCTTTCTGTCATTGCATGTGGGCTAGGAGGAGCAGGAGTTCTTCCTGCCAGCCAAACTGCTTCCTTTCCTGTGATCACCTACCAGGCCCATTATCTTTTCATCCCACTACTGCTCCCCAATCCAACCCTGCCGACCTGTGATTTCCGCAACATTCAGACACCATGCTCCCTTCCCGCAATCTCTAGATCTCTCCTCTCTGCTCCCCAGTAATGACCTTCTAGTGCAGCCCTTCTTGCCCAACAGCCAGCAATCAACAACTTTGACAGCAACTTATATTTATATAATATCTTTAATGTAATGAACGTCCCAAGGCATTTTGCAGGAGCATTATAAAACAAAGTGTGATACCAAGCCACAAAAGGAGATATTAGGTCAGATGACAGAAACTTTGGTGACAGAAGAATGGTTTTTATGGAGTGTCTTAAAGGAGGAAAGAGAGGAAGAGGGGGAATTCTAGAGCTTGAAGCCCATAGGCAACTGAAGGCATGGCTCCGATGATAGAGCAATCGTAAATGGAAATGCACTAGAGGCCAGAATTAGAACAATGTAGCCTATTAATCTGGCTGACTGCTGTCAGGAAAATGGAGAAAAAAAACAAATGAGGTCCTATTATTAAATTTGACCTCCACATTACCTGCACTTCCACATTTCCCAGCCATTAAAAACAACCCCCCACCCCGTGAAAATCGGGACATAAGACAATGGATTCATACCTAAGGAGCAACGTGTAAATAGGCAAATGAGGATTCAAAGATGGTATTCTGGTGTGTACCTTAAGTAACCATGTAAAGCAAGAGAATGCCAATAGCAAGAAGTTAGTCCTGTTTTACAATCCCAATGGTAAATTTAAACCGGTTGCCAAAGCACAAATGAAAGTACAAAAATGTTTCTCTAAAATTTGCACAGCCAATGAAAGTACAAAAACAATCTTTAAACTCTTAGTAATTGGTTTGCTAGAAACACTCCAACCGGCAGATGAGCGATTACACTAATACTACAGAACTCCATTGTGAATCATCATGTAAGTAAATGACGTTAGCACATTTAAAACAGAGGAGAATTGACAAAGCCAACAGCACCAATGAAAGGTGTACAGAACTGCGAACAATTGTGAATTTACCTGAATGGATTATGACAGTCAATTATTAATAGAGCATCAATGTCTATTCCCATTTGCTTTTTATACAACTGGAACACCATTTCTACCAACGTGAGAAAAAAGTTCAGATAGAATCACAGAATGTTTACAGTGCAGAAGTAGGCCATTCAGCCTATCGAGTCTGCACTGGCTCTCTGAAAGAGCACCCCACCTAGCCCCACTCCCCTGCCTTATCCCCATAACCTTGCACATTATTTCTTTTTAGGTAGCAATCCAATTCCCTTTTGATTACCTCGATTGAACCTGCCTCCACCACCGTCTCAGGAAGTTCGTTCCACACTCCAACCACCCTCTGGATGAAAAAAATTTTCCCCACATCACATTTACTCCTTTTGCTAATTATTTTGAATTTGTGCCCTTTAGTTCTTGATGCTCTCTTGAGTGGAAACAGTTTCTCACTATTTACCCTGTCTATACCCCTCAGGGTCTTGAATACCACTATCAAGTCTCCTCTCATCTTTTTTTCCCAAGGGAAACAGACCCAACCTCTCCAATCTATCCTCATAGCTACAGTTCTTTATCCCTGGAATCATTCTTGTGAATCTCCGCTGTACTCTCTCTAATGCTTTCACATCCTTCCTCAAGTATGGTGCCCAGACCTGAATGCAGTACTCCAGATGAGGCCTAAACCATGTCTTATACAAGTTCAACATGACCTCCTTACTCTTGTACTCAATGCCCCTATTAATAAAACCTAAGATATTATATGCTTTATTAACTGCTCTCTCAACATGCCCTGCCATCTTCAATGATCTATGTACATATACACCGAGGTCCCTCTGTTCCTGCACCTCCTTTAGAGTTTCTCCTTTTACTTTATACTGTCTCACCATATTCTTCCTGCCAAAATGGATCACCTCACACTTCTCTGCACTGAACTTCATTTGCCACTTGTCTGCCTAATCCACCAAGATGTCTATGTCCTTTTGAAGTTCAAGACTATTCTCATCACAGTTGACAACATTTCCAATCTTTGTATCATCTGCAAATTTTGAAATCATGCCCCGCACACCACAGTCTAGGTTATTAATATATATCAGGAAGAGAAAGGGTCCCAAACAACCATTTATCACTACTCCGTTTCCTGTGACTCAGCCAATTTCTTATCCAAGTGCCTACTTTCCCTTTTATTCCATGACGTAGAATTTTGCTCACGTCTGTTTTGTGGCGCTGTATTAAATGGCTTTCAAAAATCCATATGCACCAAATCAACAGCATTTCCCTCATCAACCTTCTTTGTTACCTCCTCAAAAATCTCCAGCAACTTAGTTAAACATGATTTTCCTTTAATGAATCCATGCTGACTTTCCTTAATTAGCCTGCACTTGTCTAAGCGACTACTGATTTTATCCCGAACTATAGGGCAGGATCTTCCAGTCGGCGAGCAGGGCGGGGCCCGCTCGCCGACACATAAAATGACGCGGGATGACATCGGGTGGAACTCCAGACGTCACCCCGCATCATTTCCACTTTCAGGTCGGCGAGGGCGCAGCCAAGTCAGCTGTGCGCCCACCGACCTGTCAATGGCCTATTGAGGCCATTGAGAAGCTAACCAATATCATTAATGGACCTGCCCGGCCAACCTTAAGGTTGGCAGGCAGGCCGGGAGCCCTGGCGGGCTTCAGAAAAAGCATGAAACCTCATCCACGGGCGGGATGGAGTTTCATGAGGGTATTTAAATTTTTAATAAAAGTTTCAGTTAAAGTTATGGGCATGAGGGGACGTCAGGGAAGTTTTTCTATCATTGTTATTGCAAACTTTAATTTGGAGCCAATCTCCCTGAGACAGAACTTAGCCTCATGCGAAAGAGCGCACTCCCGGCTGAGGGAATTCCATCCCCCACCCCGCCTGCACAGGGAGCACATAGTGCTTCCTGGCAGATGTCACGCTGGACAGACCTTAATTGGGTCGCCCACGTAAATTGGCGGATTGGAGGCGCGCCTGGCCAGGCCCGCTCCTGCACTTCCCCGCCCCTCCCCAACGGGGGGAAAATTTTTCCCATAGTTTCCAGGAGTTTCCCTGCCACTGAGGTCAAACTGACTGGTTTGTAGTTGCCAGCTTTATCCTTGCATCTCTTTTTGAACTAGGATGTAACGTTCGGAATTCTCCACTCCTCTGGCACCTCCAGTGTCTAAGGAAGGCTGGAAGATTATCACTAATGCCTTTGCAATTTCCACCCTCACTTCCCTCAGTACCCTTGGATGCACCTCATCTGGTTCTGACACCTTGAGCAGAAATTTTCCCTCGTTGGGCAGGCACGTGCCCGATCCAAACAGGAGGAAAATAGTGTGTGATGACATCGGGTGAGCGCAAGAGGTGGCAGCACGCCTGCCGACAATTAGGAGGCCTATTAAGGCCCTTAAGCAATTAATTAAATGGAATTTTCCACTGCCCGCCCAGCTGTTCGGTTGACGAGCAGGTGACTAGGCCAAGCAGCCTTTGCATTTCTTGCACGGGTGAGATGAGGTTTCGACCTGTGATTAAAAAAAAAACCTCTTAAAACTCATTTTAACATGTCCTTGCTCATGTGATAAAGTCCTATGAGGGGACATGTTTTCCTCATTTTTCAACTGTTTACTTCTAATGTTAAAAATCTTCAGCTCCCTGAGGCAGCTCTGTGCCTTCAGGGAGCTTTCATTGAGCGCACCAGCGTGCATACACTGATTTTTGCGCTTGCCCTTCTTTCCCCAACCCCTCTAACCCAGGCAGCGCTGAGCGTTTCAGCACGCGATTTATGCTGGCTGGACATTAATTGGCCAGCCACCGTGAAATCGCGTCAGGGCTCGATCGTGGGCAGCTGTCTGTTTCACAACCACTCCCGGGCCCACCCGACGAGGCAAAAATCTTGACCCTTATCTATTTTAAGTAAAGATGGCCTTTCTAACACCTCCTCCTTCTCAATTGTAAATTCTTCCAGTGTACAAGTTACCTCTCCTCTCAGTTCAGTGGTTATTTTATAACCTCATCCATAAAAATCACAGAAATAATTAAAAGTTGATTTGAAGTGCATCTTTCAAGCATCATAATGAACCAAGCATTAAGTAACATAAATTTATGGCTACTGTACATTGTGAAACGTAATCAGAAGTTATACTATAAAAAATACATCTAAAAATGTATGGCGTTTTAAGTTTAAAATACACTCTTTATTAATGTTTTTGTCAAGATAAAATAAATGAACAGACTTCATATAAAAGGACTGAAGAGTACTGGCTTGGGAATTAATTAGGAATAAAAGCCATCCAACAGCCATACGTGCAAAATGATTTTACATTGAACAGTGAGTATTCAATGATGCATCCAGAAGCCCCCTTTGGCTCAGCTGATTCAGTCGATGAGTAGCAGAAGCAAACTGATTGAGAAGGTCCCGAGTACGTTCAATCTGTGCTGAATTGAATATTTACAGCTGAGGCTTTAATAGGGATGCTATCCCCAACATAATAAGAAAAGCAAAATACTGTGGATGCTGGAAATCTGAAACGAAAACATAAAGTGCTAGAAAAATTCAGCAGGTCTGGTAGCATCTGTGGAGAAAGAAACAGAATTAATGTTTTGAGTTCTCCGAAAAAGAGTCGTATTGGACTTGGAGCATTAATTCTGTTTCTCTCCACAAATGTTGCCAAGCCTGTTGAATTTTTTCAGCACTCCCTGTTTTTATTGCTATCCTCAACATCTGAGTTGGGGAGGGGAAATCAGATAGGGTTCCTGCTCATAAATACACTGATGCTTCCGGAAATAGTGTGTGAGGATGTCAAGTAAGGGCAGAATCTAGATTAATGCCAGTGCCTCTCTGCTAGCTAATAGTACTGAGGGAGTTCTTCATGTCTGAAGTGCTGTCATTCAGATGAGGCATTAGGCCAGGGCTCCATTTGCCCTCTCAGTTGGATGTTAAAGATCCCATGATACTATCTGAAGAAAATTACAAGAGTTCTCCCTGGTCTTCTCACCAATATTTATCTGTCAACCAACATCACTTAAAAAAAAATGACTACCTGGCCATTAGCTCAATGATATTTGTGGAAACTTGCTTTGTCCAAATTGGTCATTGTGCTCCCTACATTACGACAGTCACCACACTTACAACTACTTTATTGATTGTAAAGCACATTGGGACATCCTGTGTTTGTGAAAAGTGCTACATAAATGCAAGTTTTCCTTTCTTTTCTTTAGCCCACACATTGACCATGGCTATTTGGATGAAGTAAAGGGGAATGCTCCATACACATCCGAATTTGCCCAGGGAAGGAATCAAAATTCTTGATAAAAATGGAAGGGAAAAGAAGACAAGAGTTTTTTTTCAAATTGCATGTTGTCAGAATAGTTCAGCAATTGTTACACTTCTATTTAAAAGGTCAAGAGTTCCTGTCCTTCAAAATTGAGCATTTGCATGGACAACATTAGGGGTCATTTTCCATTCCTTTTGCTGGACTCCAAATGGTCAATGTGTGGCAATCGTGCCCTTCAGTTTAAAGAGGGTCAGGCTTGTGATCAAAAACAAACAGGACCAGTTTACCCCATGCGGAAACCAGTCAATGTTAATTCCAGCTAAGGAGTGGTCCGAGGCTCAGGCCATCTTCCCTTTAGTTGAAGGGGCGAGGAGAGGAAGCAGTGTATGGCAGTAGCAGAACTTCAAGAAAAATAAAGTTCAAAGATGATTTGGAGTCAACGTATACACAAGTAACATGGCTATGAACATACTGCTTTCATATAGAGTCATAGGGTAATACAGCACAGGAGGTGGTAATTCAGCTCATTATGCCTGAGCTGGGTCTTTGAAAGAGCCATCCAATTAATCGCATTCTCCTGCCCTTTCCCCACAGTACTGCAATTTCCCCCTTCAAGTGTTTATTTCCAGTACATTATCTAAAATAAAAATAAAACAAAATATCCCCCAGAAACTATAAGGGTATGGGCTATCCACAACTGTATTCTGAATATATATCCTGTGTCAATGAATGATCATTATAACCAGATATATCATCTCACATGAATAGATTGTATACTAATGTCGCAGTAATGGCCCCAGTATATTAAATTTGTCCTCAAATCACTATAAGTAAAATAGTACAAATATTCACCTACCTTTCCACTGGACTTCAAAGGTATGAAAAATAAGAACTGTTAGACACCCTGCAGTAAAATGTGCCTGGCATTGGCAGTCTTAAATCCTGCAGAAACTACAGATAAGATCAGAGCAGACTTGAGTTTTTTTTAAAAATAGCTGAGACTTTTAGCCAAATTTAATAAAAAAAAAGGTTGCTCTTGTATTTTTTTTGGCTTCTTGTGCTGCCATTTGTTAGCAACCACAGCATTTATCTTAAACCAGACTCATTCGATCTTTACGAGTGCTAGATTTTCATTAGGATTATGAAACAGCAGCAAAAACAAAAAAAGACCTGAATTTAATAAATCGAATGAATTAGACCTTTGGTGAGTTTGATACAGGTTAATGAATCAGACATTCGCTTAGTTCATTACTTAACCTTCCTCAACTTGTGAGGTGGATGCAGATTGCACAAAATTCCAAAGAAGCACATTTATGCCAAAGACTACATGTACTAGGAAAGATTTAACACAGGAAAATTGTGACGAGGCAGCATAAAATAAGAAAATTATAATTTTCTCCCTCCATCTTTAATTGCAGACTGACTTTTCTAATAGGACAAAAATTTGGTTTAACTATATACCATTTGCAAAAAGCACAGTTTAAGTCTATCATTAAAATTTAAGTAGGAACCGAATATATCATCAGTATAAAGTTCTGTGGTGTTTGCACTACCAGTAGCAGACATCTGGATTTGCTGCTTTCTTTCACATAGAAAGTAAACCCACACAGAGGCATTTACCATAAACTTGTTGCCGCACCCTTATTAAACTGTCAGCTTTTCTTGCTTTGTAGGTTTCTAGCTTCTGTTTAAATTACGTAAATAGTTCTGGAAAACCAGTGTCTGTGTCCCAGGGATGTATGATTCAAAAAGACAGAAATAGCATTGTAAGCACAGGAAACCTGTCAGGACCCAACTGAGGGAAACAAGCTAGCCAGTCCAGACACTATTTTTGCTGCTGTCTAGTAGAGTTAAATGGTCTCCATAGTTGTTCCACACTATAGAATGGAAAATGAAATTAAATATATTGTAAAATACAAACATGCTTATACACTTGTACATGTATCTAAGGAGAAAAGGTGAAAAAAAATCAGAGGAGGAAAAAAGCTGAAATTATTGTCAAGGTTCAGAATGACCCTCTGGCAGTAAGTTACCAGTGAAACATAAACTTATAGCTGTTCTGAAAGAAGTGAAAGATTGTTTTTTAGTCAGGTCAGGACTGGGGTAGCCCACCATGGAACTAAATTCCCTAGGCTGTAATTGACTGTACACTGCGTTAGCAACTCTCCTCTGGCACAAGTTCACAAGATACGCCATACAGATTGAGCAATTTTTTTGAGATGATGCGTGAAACGTATCATCCAGGCAGGGAACTATTTCTGAACAGCCTCTGGCCAATGGCCTACCTCAATGTAGTCCTTGGCATGACCCCAATCTCTCTTGGCATCCAGATTGCCCAAACTAAAACAATCCAGCTGTCTGAGGTGAATCTTAGCCACCGACCGACTAATTTTCCGAGTTACGAAATTAGACCCTGAAACAAAGATAACAGATAACATCAATATAGTTATTCCGGCTGTTTAACTGTATTAAAATGGAAACAAAAATGTATTTAACATTTTAAGAGTTACTTGTTTTTTAGTATTATGGTATCATCTGTCAGTTGAGTAAACCCAGAAGCTTCAAACCAAAGAGTCAAGAGCTCCATTTACACAGCAAACAACTTTCTAAAGCCTCTTTACAAACTACTTAATCATTTTTAATTTATTATTTATATCTTCAATTCAGGAGCCAAGCCAATAAAAGTGTACGCAACTGTCAACCTATAAACACCAAATACACAATGGCACTGAATTTTTAAAGTTTAAAGATGGAGAAAGTTTAAAGTTAAAAAGTAGAAAGCAATGAGTTATAATCACCATTATAGATGACATCAATTTAAAACAGCACCAGCCAGTATCTGACAACAGCACTTATCAGAACAAGTGAGATGCATTAAATAAAATGGATCTGATAATCAAATATATTGCCAAAAATTACAATTGAAACACAGTGTAGCAAAATCTAATCCAATAATAGGAAGCTTATAACACAAATGACATAACACTCATTTCCATAAATACTAAAAGAGATTTAATATTTCTAGGCAAATTCAATAATATATTAAATAATATTACTCATCCTGCACAAAGACAAAGACATTTACATGCTGATAATGTCCCCATTGTTTATATTGTGTGTATTTTTGTTTGCACATTTGCCTATTATATCGAGGAGGACAGTACAAAAAGTGCCAGTGAACAACTATTTATTCCGTCTCTAAGTCAACAATAGATTTAGGTAGACGAAGGTGCTGTGCTAGGTTATGCTGCCTCATTTTTGGTAGCTCATCTATTTTGTTTAGGTTAATCTTTGTGCTGGAGCTCATTGCTTTTCATTTTCCAGCCATGTATGCTTCTGTAGTCTGTGCAAACTGTAACCCAACACCAAAGACATAGGATTAAGGAGCCAAGGTAATTGTACCTTAACTAGGTGTGAACAGCTGATGGAACAGCTGAGTCCACCCAATTTATCCAAATTAATTTAATACAGTAATTTAATACAGTGTTTGTCATCGACAGCTACGGCAAACAGCTAACATTAGTAACCTGGTACAAACAGCTGGCCACAATAACCACAGGCAATATAAGTGGTGCAGACTGTACAAGATACATTTAAATTATTGTAACATCTACCTAAACCCAAAAGGTGGTCTTCTTAATTTAGTGAAGTAATTGCACTATACTGAAGCAAAGAAGGATAAAATTGTCTGTTAATTTTCTATTGCAGACTGGTAAGTATTAATTATTTTCCACCAATAAGCTTGGTTAAATTGTTTCCCTTCAGACACCAAGTCACATAACAAATTGATCATCAGATTCCTAAGTACATAAACTTGAGATATAATTCTTGCACTACATGTGAAAGTAGCAATCAAACTTGCCTTGAAGTAAAAAAAATGTCAATTGGTGAAATGTAATCATATGGATTTTTGGATTTAACTGGAAGTCACATTAGAATAAATGAAAAATTAAAATAGGTTCATCAACAGGAGGCAAGTTAACTTTGTTCCTGAACCCAATTTGAACTCTAGTTTGGTGACTGCATTTTTCACTAGCCGCCATCTGCTGTTAAATGGGTGATCTTCAACACTCCGGCAGAGAATTGCCTCAGCAATGGCTTTGCACAGCTGGGAAGCAAAAAGGACAGACACTGAGAATGTCATGGCTGACTGAACAGACTACTGAGATCTGAGAGATTACACCTAATTTGCTTGCCAAGGACTGCCAAAATCAACAATATTTAACAGCAGGTACTCAAAAACATATAGGTACATTTTCAGAAAAGTATTAATTTTTCATTTAAAAATCTACTTTGCACTGTGCATTTTTGGTGAATGTTTGATTTTTATCCATTTAAAATTATAATAATTATACAAAGAAATATTTGTTAAAATATTGTTGTCAACATTTGTTTCCTTTGTTATGAAAATAAAAGGACTGGAAATCATGCTATAATTGTATTTGGGAAAAAAATACTGGCAGGCAGGAATTTTACAACATAAATGTATCCTTTGTGCAATTTTATTGCAAACTTGAGAAACCTTCCAAAGGCTTTTGATCTGAACCCTAGTTTGACAGCTAATGTATGCAAGACAGATGATACTAAAGCAAGCCAAGTGGATTTCCTACTGCTTAAATATCTTATTTTGTCTAGATGACACAATTTTGCTGTTGTTTCACTCTCCCATTTCAGACTGCAGCGAACACTGTGCACTAACAATGAAGGTTCTGCAAGCAAGAAGACATATTCTGTCCCCATCCTTTCTACATCCAGCCTCAATTGTAACAATTGGGTCTCAAAGAACTGAAAACCTAATGGCATACTACATTGCACCTTTAATTTTCTGTCTTTAAATTAAATGGTAGAACACAAGTTTGCACTTGTGATTTCCCTTACATGACGTACTCTTCATCCGAGTTCTGTTGTCATAGTTTTGAAGCTGAGCGCCTTTCTTCACAAAGAGAGGACGAAAACCAGCAAGTGGATTCTTGCATACCCCCTAAATGCCATTTACAGTAAAATCCTTCTAACCTCATGGCTAGGCAACAAAGTAAACAAAAAAAATGACATTGCTTAATAATTGCATGTTAACTTTAGTTCAATTAAAACTTACATTTAACTTTTAATTTTAAATTTATTACTTGGATAACCTGTGGTGTATGCAGAATATATAATCAGCAATTCACAAAACACTGATTTAAAATCCAGGAATCCCACGTAATAAAACAGAATCTGATTGATTCACTCACTGCAAATCAATGTTTCGTTATAGGAAAGAGCAGTTCCTTTTGCATATTACATACAAGGCCACTGATTTTCATTTTCACCACAAAAGGATCGATCTGCATGTCTGAGGAAAACCTTCATAAATCAGTCATAACTAAAAGAGATTATCAACTAAGCTTAACAGGATTCCACTGTTAATGAAGATGCAAGTGTAACCAAGGAACCTGGACTTAGTACCAAAATATTGTAGAATTGCATCAGAGAAAAGTGTAGATAGTAGCTGAAACAGTAATGCAGTTGTTAAACAAAAAAAACATGGACAAAGGGCCATATTGATCCAAATTAAATTAGGAATAGATTGGAAGATGCCAGGGAACATTTTCTAACTTGAAAGGAGGTAAATGTTGCCACTCCAACTGCTGGATACAAGATAATCAACTATTCATTTTAGAAAAGGTCAGTTGTAAATCTTGTAACTCGAATATTGTTAAGATGTGGTTCAACTCCAATTTTCTCTAGACTGGACTGAATGCATAGTTGCACTTCATTTTAAATTTTTTTATCATACAATATTACTTGGTCTTCCTAAGGTACATCAGCAGTCCAAACCTTTCTGCAGGTTGGCCTTACTGCCTCAATACAGATGAGCATAATGTTGGAAAGTGTTAAATTGTTCACTTTGAGTAATACTCTGCTTTTTTATTCATCCCGCCAAATGGAGAAAGACGGCAGAATTCTGAGGTACAGAGGGATCTAGGTGTCCTAGTGCATGAGTCACAAAAAGTTAATATGCAGGTACAGCAAGTAATTAAGGCAGCTAATGAAATGCTATCATTTATTATGAGAGGAATTGAACATAAAAGTAAGGATGTTATGCTTCAGTTATACAGGGCATTGGTGAGACCACATCTCGAATATTGGGCACAGTTTTGGTCTCTCTATTTAAGGAAGGATATAAATATGTTGGAGGTGGTTCAGAGGAGGTTTACTAGATTAATACTTGGAATGAGTGGGTTGTCTTATGAGGAAAGGTTGGACTGACTGGGCTTGTTTCCACTGGAGCTTAGAAGAGTGAGGGGTAACTTGATTGAAGTGTATAAGACCCTGAACAGTATTGACAAGGTGGATGTGGAAAGGATGTTTCCTCTGGTGGGTTAGTCCTGAACTAGGGGGGCACTGCTTTAAAATTAGGGGTTGGCCTTTTAGGACAGAGATAAGGAGAAATTTTTTCTCTGAGGGTTGTGCGACTTTGGAAGTCTGCCTCAGAAGGCAGTGGAAGCAGGGTCATTGAATATTTTTAAGGTGGAAGTAGATGTATTCTTGTTAGGCAAGGGAATCAAAGGTTATCAGGGTAGATATGAATGTGGAATTTGAAACACAATCAGATCAGCCATGATCTTATTGAATGGGAGAGCAGGCTCGAAGGGCCGAATGGCTTACTTCTGCTCCTATTTCGTATGTTGTCATTTGAGGTAACCATGCCATCCTGTGTTTTAACTTGATCCGTTAATACCAAAATAGTACTATTTCACGTGACCGTCCCACATCTCTTTCTGACCCCCATACTAGCTGACATTATGGGCTGGATCTTTGCTCCTGAGGTAGTATATCGAATCAGGAAATTTCCCACTGTGGGAAACAGTGCTGCGAATGGCACGATTTTTGTTTTGGGGGTGGGTGGGGGGGTGATGGTGCGTGATGGAGTTGGGCTCACTGTCCCTGGATGCAATTGAAGCGGGCTATAGGGGCTGCCGAGTGCTGACGCAGGCTAGTTAAAAGGTCTGCTCCAGTTCTCTGGGACTTTGTTGTGTTGTTAAATATTAGGCCCTCTAGCCCAAACCCCACACACCCCCTCACTCCCCACCTACTCCCCAACCTCCATTCATGCTAGTCCATGCCCACCACCCATCCCCAATGGTCCCTCATACTGTCCATGCCAACCCATGCCCCCCTACCTACCCCAAAAGCCCCTCATACCTCTATGCCAACCCAAACCCCATTCACACCCCAAACTGCCTCTTTGTTATTTATTAATTCACGGGATGTGGACTGTTGACTAGGCCAGCATTTATTTCTCCATCCTTAATTGCCATTGAGAAGGCGGTGGTGAGCTGCCTTCTTGAACTGCTGCAGTCCATGCGGTGTGAGTGCACCCACAATACTGTTAGGGAATTCCCCCACTCCTCACCATGGTCCCCTACAGCCCCTCTGTCAACTTAGTACCAGCTCATTTCAACCCATGCCCATGCAACACCCTTCGACCGTACACCCTCCATTCCAACTTACCTAGTACCCACCACTGGCAGAGATCAGGAGCCATGCTGAGATGAAATAAAGTTCTAAATATCTATTACAGGGTTCACTATATGAAAGAACCCCATTCATGTAAACCCATTCAATACATTTAGACCCCCTCAAGTACTTAATCCCTTTATAAAAACAAACATTTTTATTCACAGTCCCACATGAATGACAGCTAATCCTTGAATAACCTCTTCGAGCTGTCAAAAAATGAACTTATAAGCACCCACTGTGATAATGATAGGTTGTGGAAAGCAGTCAAGCAGTAATAATGCTATAATGATAGCACTTAGGGTTATATCAATAAATGCCTATTGATGTTGCCGGAACAGAATTTCTTTACTCTCAGAAACACAGGCAGGGGTTATAAATAACTTTACAGTTTTACATACCTTATCAGCCATTCCAAAGCATTTACAGCTCCACCATAAAGTGGTGGAACACACGCTATGAGTAGAGGCCGTTCCTGGAGCGAAAATTGGATCTGCTTGTCCCGTACACTGTTCAAATGGCCCAGCTGATTTGTAATTCATGCCTGCACATTTCAAGCCCCACCCCCTTTTCCTTTCCAGCAAAAATGGGATCTGCCTGAAATGGAGGCAGGACTTCTAGATCCGGGTCCCATCACCCATTTTTAAAGGTCCACGGAGTTGCCCGAACTCCACAAAAATCCAGCCCTATAAATGGTTCCTTCTCCTCAGCCACTGTTTCAAACAGGCTATTACCGCTCTCCTCAAAAACCCACTCTCAACCCCTCTTGTCCTTGTTATCTACCACCCTGCCTCCAAGCTCCCTTTCTCTTCCAAGATCCTTGAAAATCAGATAAAATTTTGATGCATGCCCATCATTCTCACAACTTCCTCTTCAACCTTATCAATCAGTTTTCTGCCTACCCAACATCTCTAAGGCTTCCTAATTAAAGTCACAAACAACATTCACTGTGACTGTGGGGTGTGGTCACTTATCCACTTTCCGGTTTTGACATGATCGATCACATTATCCTCATCCAAAACTTTAAAACTTGATTTCTAGTTAGCTATCCAAACGTAGTTAACTAATTATACCAAAGATTTTCTACCAGTAGTTTGTCTTCTCACCTCCCTGCTATTACCCTAAGGATTTCTTCTTGACCCTCTCCCCTTCCTCATCTATTTGTTGTCCTTTTCTGGCACCATCCATAGGGATGCAATTTTCCTTATGACTCTTTGAAATGCCTTGGAACTTTCTTTGCGCCTGTAGCTTTGTAAATGGGACTTGGTACGGTGGAAACTAATTTTTCCCAGGCTTAGATCACTATAAATTATTTGTGATCCGATTTTAGTTTGTAAATTTAAGAGAGAAAATCTAGCCATTTATAAAAAGAAATGACTTCATCATGAGAACAGTTTAACTGTTTGGTGGAACAACAACGGGTGAATTGCTCACTGTTGTTAATAATGCTGTTTCTATTGCTAGAACACCAGCAACCAAGCTCAATTTCAAGACTATACTGTAGGAATTGGCAAACTCACCACCCATGATATGTTGCTGAAGAAAGACACTTTTTAAAAACTCATTCATGGCATGTGGGCTAGTCCAGCACTTATTGCCCATCCCTAATTGCCCTTGAGAAGGTGGTAGTGAGCTGTTTTCTTGAAGTGCTGCAGTCCCTGTGGTGTAGGTACAGTGCTGTTAGGGAGGGAGTTCCAGGATTTTGACCCAGCAACAGTGAAGGAATGGTGACACATTTCCAAGTCAGGATGATGTGTGGCTTGGAGGGGAGCTTCCAAGTGGTGGTGTTCCCATGCATTCTTGGCCCTTTTTACTTCTAAGTGGTAGTGGTCATGGGTTTGGAAGATGCTGTCTAAAGACCGTTGGTGAGTTCCTGGGATGGATCCTGTAGATAGTGCACACTGCTGCCAATGTGCGTCAGTGGTGGAGGGAGTGAATGCTTGTGGATGGGGTGCCAATGGGATGGTGTCGAGCTTCTCGAGTGTTGTTGGAGCTGCACTCATCCAGGCAAGTACGGAGTATTCCGTCATACTCCTGATTTGTGCCTTGTAGATGGTGGACTTGGGGAGTCAGGAGGTACGTTATTCGCTGCAGGATTCTTAGCCTTTGACCTGCTCTTGTTGCCACAGTATTTATAGGGCTAGGCCAGTTCAGTTTCTGGTCAATGGTTACCTCCAAGATATTGATCATGGGGGAATTCAGCAATGGTAATGCCATTGAATATCAAGGACCGATAGTTAGATTCTCTCTAATTGGAGGTGGTTATTGCCTGGCATTTGTGTGGCACACATGTTAATTGTTGTTGAAGCTTTTCATCTTGCATTCATCAGGATAATTTGCAAGAATACCAAATGCAAAGGGAACAACAATTTATATTTCATGAGAAGAGTGTGCTGATTGGTTGGTAAGTGGATTGGTAGAGGTGTTGCCATGGAGAATGCACCAGTTAACTGATGACTGACAGTTAATTGCCAAGCTTTGTTTAAATTCAAACCAGGCAGGTTGACTCCGATTGGTCAAGGCATTGCCCTGGGGAATGAACCAGAGAATGGCTGTCACCTATGTTTGAAACAGGTACAATGTGTGTACATGTCCTTTCTGTTTGCAAAGAACAGGGCCTTGTGTACTAATATATGTAGCTCCTAGTACACGTAAGTGCACCACTCATGATCTCAGAAGCATACCTCTCAGCCATCTCAGATTTATGAGGTAATGAGGACATTCTAATTTCAGTAAAAATTAGAAATTTGCTCAGTAAATCTAATAGAGTTAAGGCCACAATCAGATCAACCATGTATTTATCAAATGGCAATGCAGGCTCAATGGGCCAAATGGCCTACTCCTACTTCTATTTCTTCCTATCTTATGATCTGTGCTTCCCTTACCTTCCCCACCAAAAAACTCTGTTCCCTAGCCACTGGCTCCAATCCTCTCTTGAGAACTCAGAGGCTGAACCAGACTGGTCACAACGTTGGTGTCATATTTAGCCTCAAGGTGAGCTTTCTACCACACACCTATGCCACCACAAAAGCCTCCTATTTCCAATTCCGGGGACAATGCACCTCAAATCCTCACCTATGGGCCTTCATGATGACAAAAAATGTCTTTAAGGACAAATACAAACCATGTATCATGTAACCATCCCACTGAATCCTGCCAACTAACAACTCTCTGGTGGCTCTACTGCATTGCACGCTGGCGATGACAATGTCCAAAGATGGCTGGAATTATGTGCCGAGTCTGTGAACGCTAAATAAATAAATAGACATAGAATTCTGCACTATAATTAGCCTAAAACATTATAATATATTTTTTATCAACAACTTACTTTTGGATTTTGTTGCTGAAGCTCAAGTTACAGTACTGCAAAAAGATCATAAAATTGGCCCTATGAATTTTGTTGGCCTGAAAATCATAGGACTTTTGACTTTCTTCAATTACATTTTATTTATTACATTTTGGTTGTTGTGACAATCAAGTAACACAAATACAGGTGGCAATACTTTATGGCCATACATGGTGCCAATAAATTACCACTTAATTTATGATGCAGGTGTGGGTGTTTATCTCAATACCATATGATAGTATCTAATATACATCCTTTCATCCATGATAAAAACAGCTCTGATTAATATTGTTATTTGTACTATATCTAGGCTGTAGTTATGTCTGGAATGAAAGTGAGATACTTTCAACTACTGCAGTTCTTCTATGCAAAATGTTCACAATCCATCTTCACCATCTTGCCTTAAAACAGTGAAATGTCATATTTCCTGCTTCAAATCTTATATGAGAACACAAGTAGTAGGAACAGTGGTAGACCATATGACTCGTCGAGCCTGCTCCATCAGTCAATGCGATCATGGCTGATCTTGGGCTTCAACTCTACTCCCCTGCTTGTTCCACATATACCTTGATTCCGAGAGAGCAAAAATCTGTCTATCCCAGCCTTAAATGTATTCAACAAATTTCTATAAATTCAGTTGTATTCAGAATCATGATCTATGAGTCCTACCAGCAAATGTAGTGGACTGTAGATCTCATCCACATTTGTTTTCACAAGTCTCATGGAAAGGGTTGAGTGATGAATTGCAAATCACAATATTAGGAGTTACTTCAGTTGGATCATCAAAATGACTGAAGTGCCATCAAAGCATCCCCTAAAGAACTTTATTTCATTTCTGTAAAAAATAAGACTGAACTAAACTCAGCCACCAGGTTTTATTCCTTTTGAGTCCAGCAGCCTTGAACTTTTGTATTCCCTGTTAAATCTCCAATGTAACTCACATCTTACAAGGTCACCTCTGATCCCTGCTTTTGAAAGCAATTTATTCCCTGATGCAATTGCTGAACTCTGAACAGAGAAACTAAATGGTGTTTGAGGGTTCAGTTAGTTTCATTGCTAAATTATTTACAACATCTACTAAAATTTATATTACATAATAATATTTTGTGACAGAATTAGTTGTAAATATTTGATTCTTAAAGAAAAATGACAATTTCATGCTACAGAAAGCATTGTACTTGGGTACAATCTTTTAGTTTCCTAGAGGAATAAAACGTAATAATTTGGGGAAAAGTTGATACTAAACAGAGGCTTTGCATTACTGGCTTTTCTGATTTACCTGAAACAATGGACAGTTGTCATTGAATCCATTCTCCACCACCCTGTCAGCCCCTAAACCGTCCCCCAAGGCATTGTTCCCAGCTAAACTAGCTGGCAACCCCAGTGTTCTGTTTGACCACAGCTGAGTTTTTGATCCCATATCGTTTTTATTAAAAAGACCACCAACTTCCACCCCTGCCACAACCCATCTACTGCTGAAACCTTCATTCACTTTGTCACCTCTCCAACTCAAATATTCCAATTCTGTCCTGGCCAATTCTGGCTCCCACAGATTTCAACCTGCATTGGTCCGTCAACACTTCCAAATTAAAACTCTCACCCTCATATTTAAATCCTTTCATTGCCTTGCCTTCTCCCTGTTTAAGTAACCTGCTCCAGTCCCAGCACCACCTGCTTGAAATCTCTGTTCCTCTGACTCTGGTGTTTTGCACATTTTTCCTTCCCTTTGGCTTATCTTTAGGTGCTGCACCTTCAGCTGTCTAGGCTTCATGCTCTGAAATTCCCTTGTTAAAGAGGATAGGGAGATGGTGGAGTTCAAGACCCACCTCTTTGACCAAGCTTTTGGTCATCCCTCCTAATATTTTTTTCTTTGACTATTCTTCATAACTCTGTGAATTCTCGTGAGTTCTGAAGAAGAATCATATTAGACTTGAAACATCTACTCTGTTTCTCTCTCCACAGATGCTGCCAGACCTGCTGAGTTTTTCCAGCATTTTACTGTTTTTATTTCTGATTTCCAGCATTCGCAGTATTTTGCTTTTATTTTCTCCTTTAGCTCAGTGCCTTTGTGAAGGGCAAGTTACCTTTTCCTACATTAAAGGTGCTACATAAATGTTCTTGGTGATTTAGGTTGTAGGTGTAGCTACCCATTGATTACTTACAGTTAATGTCACGCCAGTGTGAAGAGATTCGCTGGAACAAGGTGTCTCTTTCTGGGTCTAATTGGGGTCTGATTGCAGAATGCCCTTTACTCCATCATGTAAATTATTACAGCTCTGTGATCAGCAAGAAGCACTTCCTTTCAATAGAAGGGGTGTTGGTGGTGATTTAAAGTTTTAACCAATATTTTAAGGTTGGTGAAACTTAAATACAATGGTTGCAGCATTGCTGCATCTTCTACCTCAGGCAGCACTGGGCTCCCTTCTGCTGGCAGAGATACAATTAGGAATCTGCCCTGCAGATTTAATAAGGCCCAAGGAATAAACTCCACCAGGGCCAGGACAGGGTTTCAAGGACAGGCAGAAGTCTCATCCTAAACCTCTTGGAGTAGATTTAGGAAAACACAACCTCCCATGGTTCTCTGACTGAGATCCACTAGTTTAAACGCAGACTCAAAATAAAACCGAAGACCGTCCTCTTTGTTTTGTTCAACTACCTGGGGTGGAATTTTCTGCGCCCACTGGTGTTGGGCATGTTCAGCAGCGTGAGCGGACAATATGGAGAGAAAACCAAAAATCGGTTTCACAACGTCGTTTGCAGTTTGCAATCATCCACTCTGCTCATCAATGGCAGGCCGTGTTTCCCGCCATCAGGAACCTCATTGTAATACATTTATGCTTGCCGGAATCATCCCCCACACTGGATCGTCCTTGTATGTTGACGTGTTTCACAACTGAACACAAGCGACGTACACCTGGGCAGCTGCACTTTGCTCAGGACTTTGAGGGTTGTTTGCCTATCTTGCTTTGGGCAGCACTTGTGTTCATAAGCACCAGGCTTTGCAGGCAGCACCACATCAGTTTTAGGGGGGCTCATGGGCAGGTTTCTACTTAGGAGACCAGTCGTAAGGTGGGGGTGGCTTTTCAACGGCTTCAGGGCTAGGGCTTGCTTAGGGAAGGGGGAGCAGTGGTCTCAGGCAAGGGAAGAGGCTGCAGGGCTATGGCATTACAGGGGAAGGGGGGTCTCCCAGGGTGTGTGTGGGGTCACATGTTGATCTGTGCAAGTAGCCTCAAGAGGGAGAGGGCTGAGGAGGCAATCTCCTGAGGAGATGAGGCCAGATGGAGATGTGAGGCTCTTTGTGAGAGTGTGAGTGGTGATGTCCCTTGAACTGACAGTGAGTGAGATGCCAGTGGATGTGTGCTGGGCTTGTGTGCTGGGCTTGAGAGTGAGAGAGTTTAGAGTGATGAGATAACTGCCTTACCCAAGCAGCATGGATAGAATCATTCATCCTCTTTCTGCACCGGATGGCAAACCTCTTCTGTGCAGCATTGGCGCTGACCACCTCTGCCACCAAGTCGGAGTAGTGACACTGATGGGCCTCCTGCGGCCTGAGCGAGGGTAGTGGGCATTGTGGCAGACTCCAACGGTGTCCAGAAGGCATCCCATGGATGCATCACTGAATCAGGGGGCTGTACTCTTTTTGGCTTTTGGAGCCAGGTCTTTACTGGTGGCCTCATAGGCTGGAAGCACAGAAGTGTGCGTGGGGCTGCATGTTGAATATGGCACCCAACATGATGAAGCAGCATGGTGATGGCATGGTGGGCAAATGAGAGCCCGCCCACCATCAAAACGGCGTGTTTCCCGGGAATGCATGACTAATGAGACAGGATTGGGGCGATACAGTGCGGAAAAAGGTTCTTTTTCACGCCCGCTACTGCACTTAGTGCAAATTTGGGACGATTCCTTCCTTAGTGCCAGCTGAGCTGCTTGGGAAGTTCTAAGAAAGGTGGTAGAAAAATAAAACCATGAAGTTCAACAACACTGCATGTTGAAATAAGAATGAGCCAGCTGACAGTCTTAAATGTGACAAACATTAGATGAAAGATTTGACTCAAATCACAGCAGGTTATTGCTAATCAAAAGATTTGACTTTCTAGGTACTCTTCATGAACTGGGGCATGATTAAATATTCATCAATTAAACCTTTTACCAAGATCAGGTGAAAGAGTGCAATGACAGCCATATGAACTCTCAGTAACCTGTGAAACAAACCCTGATTGAATAATATCTTTAAATAGCATAATACAGCTGAAATGTCACACCCAATTGTAAACATTCAAAAAAATACTTTTATGTGTAGCTAATTGTCATTCTGGACCCACCTACAGCCTGGAGGCACAAGCAACACTATAATTAATCCAAACTGCTTTTCTCATGAAAAGAAATGGATAGATTTTGCACAGAATTCAATTTCTGGTACCAATGGCATAAACCTTTTCCATTTTGCCTTCGAAGTTTTTAAGATGCAACTTATGTGAGAAACCAGAAAGACCTTTCCCATTGAAGAAAGGGAACCCTTTTGGATTAGGATGGATCTCTCAGGTGACAGGTAATTGAATGGTAGCACTGAGGTATGTTGTCACATATCCATCACCTATCCAAATAAGATTTTAAAGGATTCCACAATGTTCAGATTAAAAGATCCAAAAAACTAGTTTTCATCAGCTCGTAGGAAGGCAATTGAGGTTTGTTCTGCTTGGGTTTTGTGGATACTCTTGGATATTAAAAGAAACGGAGGCGGCATAAATAAACTTTTTCAGGAAATTCTTAGGCCAGTAAGAACTACTGTTCCTGAAATAAAATCTCAGTGATCTTTGTTCTGAAATGTTGCCTTGAAACCAATCATTATGTTTTCCCCATCTGCTGCAGATAATGAGTAGTCTTGCTAAGGAGGTCGTTTGTAAAACTACCTTGCTGCTAAAAATTCTCTCTCGTCACTTCTGTGAGGTGCTGAACAAAGAGAACTCAGCTTTTCTGAATACCAGTTTCTAATATATACATTTGTCAAGTCATAGTGGGCAGAAATGAGAGCTACCTTGCATTTTCATACTGCACTCTGTCCACACATTGTGCTTTTGCAGATTTAAATATTTATCACCTAAATTCCCATGACCCCACTCCCCAGATTCATCCTCCCAGTTTCAATCTGCAAATCAAATTTCTTACCTAAGGAGCAGTTATGAGACACCTAATGAAGTGTAAATGTGAATTCTAACATACATAATATGATAAAAACAATAAGCTTATGTTGTAAATGGATCAAACCATTCTACTGAATATTAGTGTTCTTAATATTTCAGTCCTTGCCCATGTCTATGCCCTGAAAAAGAAAGTTTATTTGTGCCTCCTCCATTTCTTTTGATATCCAAGAGTATCCACAAAACTCAGGCAGAACAAACCTCAATTATCTTCCTACTGGCTGATGAAAATGAGTTTTTTGGATTTTTTCAATCTGAACATTGTGGAATCCTTTCAAATCTTATTTAGATAGATGACGGATACGTGACAGCATCCTTCGGTGCTACCATTCAATTACCTGTCACCTGAGAGATCCACCCTAAACCAAAAGGGTTCCCTTTCTTCAATTCTATTGAATATTGCTATTCTTCATATTTCAGTCCTTACCCTTGTCTTATCTAATTTGTAATATTTGCATATAGTAAACTTATATGTGCTGAATTTGAAGTACCACGTAATGAAGCAAGAATTGATATAGTTACGTACAATGTTCATAAATATATGGATCATATTTGTGTATTTATTGAATTATTCTATTTCAGATATAAGCACTGATGATAATATACAATACAGCAACAAATATATTTACCAAAAATCCTTTTTTTAAACATCTTATAAGAATTCCATATTACCAAATGCATAAAAACATCAACCCTACATATGGGATTATCAAAATTTACCTGTAAGACCATTACAAGATTGGAAATAACATTAAGCAAGATTTTTGTTGCCATGCATCGGGGCAGCTTTGATCCCACTATGTATGCTATATGTGAAGTAGAACTGAGTTCATATGCCAGAGTAGGCCACAATGCTTTGATAAAAGGGGCAATTAGACAAGAAGGGGCCGAAGATAATGGGGCTGATTTTCCTTGTGTCACAGAATCGCAGAATCATTATAGTGCAGAAGGAGGCCATTCGGCCCATCGAGTCTGCACTGGCTCTCTGAAAGAATATTCCCACTAGTCCCACTCCCCTGCCTTATCCCCATAACCTCGCACATTATTTATTTTCAGGTCGCAATCCAATTCCCTTTTGAATACCTCGATTGAAGCTGCCTCCACCACCGTCTCAGGAAGTTCGTTCCACACTCCACCCACCCTCTGGTGAAACACTTTTTCCTCACATCACATTTACTCCTTTTGCCAATTATTTTGAACCTGTGCCCTTTAGTTTTTGATGCTCTCTTGAGTGGGATCAGTTTCTCACTATTTACCCTCCCCCTGTTGCCCCAGCATAAATTGAGCTTTGCACTTTTCTTGTAAGAATGGATAGGTCATGGAAGATTCAAGCAAGAGCTCATGAAGATATTGTATACATATAGTTTTATTTTCGATGCCTGGCAATGAAACACTTGAAACTAAAATGTTGAAATAACCTGTGCTTAGTATTGCTACTGTAATCTTATATGATGTTTTTAAATAAACTTAATAAGAACTCCTTGTTGTGATAAGCTGCTCATGGTTGGTCAGCCTTATCTTAATCACTGTAACTTTGGGCAATAGCTGTCTCAAAGAAATTAGCCTGTTGATGATTAGCTGAGGACTGATCAGCCTCGTTTCATTTCAGTCCAAAGTCATCCAGCTGACAATAACCAATCAACTGCATCTTCCTTGACCTTGTCATGTTGGAGAAAATAGTCACATTTCAAGGCTCCAGGTGAAAGGCTCAGGCTTGTACCGATTATAAGCCCAGTATAACTACAGATGATTTTAAGAAGTCAGTAGGAGAGGAAGAAGCTACAAAGCAGAAGGAACATCAGAGCAGGTCATGTATCTCTGCCTAGAAGAGAATAGGGCTTTTTTCATTCTTTTCTTATAATTATGTCTCGAGCATTGTATTTGGTTTAATTTATGCTTGATTTGATCAACTCAATAAAGAGCATACAGCCACATGGGTCGGATTTATTACAAAATGCCAAAAATATGAGATCAACATAGTAACGGGAGTAGACCATTTTGACTCTCAATTCTGTTCTGCAATTCAATTTTTCCTTATCGGCTGTCTCTCGATTTGAGGATGATGTCCACACAAGGTTGCAAGTTTCTGCCATGGCTCTTCATGTAACTAACAGGCTGATTCTCAACCCACAGATCTTTGAGCACATGGCATAGGGTGTCCCATGAGGTAGTGGGATCCCGGAGTGCAGGATTTGCTTTCTTTTCTTCCCTTCTCTGTCGCTACTCTGCCTCATCATTAGGTGTTGTAACTCAAAGTGTGATGCAGTTTGATGGACAAGGTGTAGCCATTTCATATGATTGGTAGCAAGTTCCTCTCAGTCATTAATGTCAATGTGCCAAGCTTCAAGGGGAGCTTCAGAGTGTTTTTGAAGCATTTTCTTTGCCCTCCCTTAGAATGCTGGCCATTTGAGAATTGGAATCTGGGCCTGCAGGGGAGATGTTTTACAGTGTCCAGTCCATCAAAGTTGATTTAACAAGAGTTTTACCTGAATGCTTGTGCAGATGGCTTCAAGAAAGACACTAATGTTTGTTCGACTACCCTCCCATTGAATCCGGAGGATGAGGCGGAGACACTGCTGATAGAATTTCTCTAGCACTCTTATGTGTCATTGTTATACAGTCTCTCCTTCAACATATATGTGAGATGGAATTTTGGCTGACCAGGTGTGGGTTGATAGATGAGTTTTTTTTGGGCAACATTCAAGGACAGGCCGAGTTTCCTGTATGCGGAATTGAAGAGATCGAAAGTGGCTTGAAAATCTGGTGTAGAGTGGGCAATGACACTGCAGTCATTTTCAAACTAAGTCTATGGTGGTCAGTTTAGTTTTGGCAAATGGGTGACTGGGGTTAAGGAGTTCTGCATCTAAGTGGTATTTAGTACTCACAGCAGAGGCAGTTCATCTTTGATGAGGCGAATAGCCACTGTCAAGTAGATTGTATCAGACAGCCTTGCTCGAAGCTGGTCTGGATTTCAAAGGTGTTTGTTTCACATTACCCACTGAAGACAGTTGCAGTCATATCATCATGAAGCAATTGCAGGACTATGAAGATGTTTCTTAGACATCTAAATCTTTGAAACACAATCCATAGAGTTTCGCGATTTATTGAGTCAAATGCTTTGGTTAGGTCGATGAATGCAATGAAGAGTTCCTGGTATAAAAGTAAAATACTGAAGATGCTGAAACACTGTAATAAAAACAGAGTGCTAAAAATACTCAGCAGGTCCAGCAACATCTGTGGAGAGAGACACAGAATTAACGTTTGAGTCCAATATGACTCTCCTTCAAAAGAGTTCCTAGTGTTGTCCTCAGCACTTTTCTTGGATTTGTCTGGCAACAAAGACCATGTCAGAGGTTCCTCTGGAAGGTCTAAAGCCACATGTGTTTCTGGGAAGGTTTCCTCAGCCACATGAAGTAGGCGATTCAGGAGAACGCGTGTCAGAATTTTCCCTGCTATGGATGAGAGGGAAATACCTCGATAGTTTTGACAGCATGATTTATCTCACTTCTTGAAGATGGTTACAATTGTTGCATTCCTGAAGTCAGGGGTGGTGGTAAGGAGAGCTATTTTTCCTCTCAAACCCTAGGATGAGTGCATGGAGTCTTCATCTGAGCAAAAGCCCATGAGCTTTGAAGACTCAGCTGGACTACCATTAGGGGTGCAGGCTTTGTTGTTCCTCATCTTTTTGCTTGCTTGTTGCAGCTCTCCCATTGGTGGTTCACCCATGGATTCTACCACTGGGTACTGGAGAATAGCCTGAAAGTATCAGCTGCCACTGTTGAGTTGTTGAAAATGTTCTTTCCAGCACTGCCAGATGGTACTGTCAATCTTAAGAAAAGGGACACCACCCTGTGAGTGAAGGAAATTTTGTCCATTTGACCTTGGTCCATAGGTGGCCCTGATGGCTTCAAAAAAGCTTTGCTTCTCATTATGCTCAGCATATTGTTGGATCGCTTGGGCTTTCCCTTCCCACCACATGTCCTTTATCTTCCGGATTTGTTTTTGGGCACAGCCTTGAGCTATTGAAATGCTGCCTTCTTGACTTGCAACCTTGGGTTATTCTGCCAGGCAATGAAGGCTGCTTGTTTTTGTTTGAGGAGGTCACATATTTCAGCATCATTTTCGTCGAACCAGTCCTGGTGACAATGATGCTCGAACCCATAGGTCGAGACACAGGGGCCTAGTACAGCTGACTTTATTTGATCCCACTGTTCTGGAATTGGGTTGGATGTGTAAATTCAGTTAGATCATGCCCAACAAGATTTCTGTGCTCAGCTAATTAGCATTTGAGGATAAGTTCCAGACAGGATTCTCCAGTGTAAATCAGCATTTATTCAAAAAAAGTGAAGTTGCACACCGCTGCAGGCTTTAAAGACAGCATGCAAATTCAAGGCAAAATCTTGCCCTGCTGCATCACCACAGAAAAGACAAGGCAACTCAAAGAACTGGGAAAAACAGCTTATCTTCACTGCGAATAATTTGATAATTAACACTTTATACTTCCTCCAATTTAAAGAAGCAGCCTTGCAATTTATAATGTCCCGTTTGCTTCAGAACTCTCAAAAAAAAATTATATAGGAGGCAATATGCTACCATGATACAGCCCCTGCTTGAAACAGGCTGGCATTTAATTCTATGTCAGGGTTATTCCAGAAAAAGCAGATCAAGTGCATATGAGACAAAGATCTACAATTACAGTTCCATTCTCATTTCTTCCCTCTAATGCTTCAGGGGCTGGCAAAAGAAACTCATCCCCATTAAGTCTTGTAGCACAGGTGCACAGAAATTTCATCTTAACTAATAATCAAAACATATGGCTAGTGTCAATGACCATGTTTGTATCGAAATGCCATGCTTCAGCTCATTATTCTAAACCAATAACTGCCGAATAAGTGAAATGGCCTCACTGTGGAAATTTTCTGAACACCAGGTTCACTGGTTGATTTCTGATACTAGGTGGAAAAGAATACAAGAATAGAACGTCTCATCTTGGTGAAAGAAGGTCGGGGACACAGGGAAAGAAGAAAAGGGTAAATGAGTTGAATAAGCATACGGCCTACAATGAAAAGTGAGAGACAGTATAAAGGTAAAAGAAAGGGCTTACACAAATGCACATAATAGTGAAGATTCCAGGCCTGGAAGAAATATGAAGAACAGCAAAATTATACAAGAAAAGCAATAAGAGTTCCAAGAAAAGAATACGAAAAAAAAACTTGTGAGGGCTATCAAGGATAACACTAAAAGCTTTTACAAGTATATTAAAGGAAAGAGGATGGCCAAGTGTAATGAGGGTCCTGTAGAGACAAACACAGGTGATACTGTAAATAAAAATAAGGAAATAGCTAATTAATTACTTTGTCTTGGTCTTCACAGTAGGGAAGAGGATATAGTATCAGAGATATGAGTACAATTAAAATTAAATTAAGGGGAGGAACTTACTACATATGAATGAGTAGGCCATTTGGCCCCTCGAACCTGCTCCGCTATTCAATAAGATCATGACTGATCTGAATGTAACCTCAACCCCACATTCCTGCCTGCCCCTGATAACCTTTCAGCCCCTTGTTAAACAAGGATCTATCTAGCTCTGCCTTAAAAATATTCAAAGACTCTGCTTCCACCACCTTTTGAGGAAGAGAGTTCCAAAGACTCTCTGCCCTCAGAGAAAAAGTGGCTCATCTCTGTCTTAAATGAGCAATCCCTTATTTTAAAAAGTGACCCCTAGTTCTAGATACGCCCACAAAATTTAATAGAAGTAAGATCATGGTAATGGAGGGAAAAAAGAGACTGAAGCTAGGCAAATCTCCAGGTCCCAATGATTCCCATTCCAGGGTATTAAAAGAAATAGGAGAAGAAATTGCAGATGTTTTAGTCATGATTTTCCTAAACTCTCTCCATTCAGAAATTGTTCTCTTGGATTAGAAAATTGTGAGTGTCATTCCATTACTGAAAAAGAGTGGGAAACAGGAAATTGTAAATCCATGAGTCAAACATCAGTTGAGGTCAAGTTACTGGAATCTGGTATTAGGGACAGAGTGTTAAGCACTTGGACCAATATAATCTGATCAGAGAGAGTCAGCATGGATTTGTAAAGGGTTAAGTCATATTTAACTAGTTGATTTTTTTGAGGAGGTCACTTGTGTGGCAGATAAGGGAGTGGCTACTAATGTTAGTAGTATGGACTTCCAGAAGGCATTTGATAAGGTTTCACCTAAGCCACTGTTAACAAAAATATAAGTACATGGTATGGGTAGTGAATTGGTTCAGAGGTAGGAGACAGAGAAGTAGGGATAATGAGCATGTACTTCAATTAGCAGACTGTGAAAAATTCACAAGGTACTGAGGCCTCAGCTTTTCACTGTATGTATCAAAGACTTATTTGAAAGAAGAAAGAGAGTCATATAACAAAGTTTTCTGAAGACCCTAAACAGTGTAGTTTGGAGCAGAAAGTTGCAAAGGGATAATAGTGGACAAAACTGTGGGAGAGGGAGTTCAATGTTGGAAAGTGAGGTCATTATCTTTGGAATAAGAAAGATAGATCAGCGTGTTTTCTAAATGGTAAGAAGTTACAAGCTGTGGAGGAGTAGAGACATTTAGGGGCTCATGAGCAGAAACTATTAAAAGCTAAAGAACTAGTGTAAAAAATAATTAAAATGAAATGTTAGCTGCTACCTCAAGAAGGCTGGAATGCCAAGAGGTGAAAGTTATGATACAGTTGTACAAAGTTCTGGTTAGATCACATCTGGAGTACTGCATTCAGTTCTGGGCACCTCTGGAAAGATATATTGGCCTTGGATGGGGCGCAGTGTAGATCCATCAGAATGATATCAGACTAAAAGAGTTAAATTATGAGGCCAGGCTGCATAGACTGGAGTTGTATTCCCTTGGTATAGAAGATGAAGGGGTGACTGACTAAGTGTTCAAGATAATTAACTGATTTGAAAGGGTAGATAGAGAAACTATTCCCTCTTGTGGGGAAATGCAGAACCTTAAACTTAGAGCTAGGCCGTTCAGGGTTCATATAATGGGTAGTGGAAATCTGGAACTCTTGCTGAAAAAGCTGTTGAGGCTAGGTCAATTGAAAGATTCAAAATTAAGATAGATTTTTGTCAGTTGAGGGTAACGAAGGGATATGGAACGAAGGCAGGTGACTGGAGTCGATGTACAGGTCAGCCCTGTTCTAACTGAATGGAAGTACAGGATCATGAATCTGAATGGCCTATTCCTGTTCCTTTGTTCTTTTCTATGTCCCTATGAAAAAATTTCAAGACAGTCCACCAGCTGAAGTAGGTAGCATGGTAATAACAGTGGTGGACCTAAGCTGAGGGTGTAGGCAGAATTATTTCAAGACAGAAGTTATTGGAGTGGGAATCTGTGTGTGAGAGAAAGAAATAAAGTATTTACTTAATTGAAATATACTTATTTAGGTGAATAAATACAAGTAAAACTTAAAACAAATTTATTTTACTTCTCAGTATCTTGGATACTGCAATGTGAAAACATAATTTAATAGTGAATTTAAGCTTCTGCTCAGATGTTAAAGTTTTGAATATTAAATCGGAGGCAGTGAGGGAGCAGTGCGGTGGACGGGGGTCTGGAGGGAGCGGACGGGCTGCTTTGAGGTTGGTGAAAAACAGAAGAATGTGCTTCCTGTTGTATTTAATGGCAGGGCCTGACTTTTATCCCCTTTTCCCAGATTAAGGGGCAAGCTGGCTGGCTGTGGAGCAGGTAGGCCTTCGATACCAGGCCTCAGCTGGAGGGCAGAAAGAAAGGAGAGGGGGATCGGAAAAGTTGCAGTGGGGGGAGGGGGAAGATTGGAGTCCAGGAGCAGGATTGGGAAATCAAAGGCCAGGGGAAAGAAAGGAGGCCGGTTTGGAGGGTTGGAAAACCACTGGCAAGATTAAAGGCTGCAACAGGCAAGAGATCAAAAGCCAGAAGCAAGATCGGGATCCACAGCAGGAAGGAGATCAAAGGCCAGGATCAGGGGAGATCAGAAGCTTCATGGAGGAGAACAGCAGAGTTGTGGTTGATCAGATAAGCCCTGGGGGAGATTGGAGGCTGGAGCTGGGGGTTGGGAGGAGGGAAGAGGAAGGTTCTAGGGATGTTCAATCGCAGGAGCTGGGCGAAGCAGATAAACTGGATCCAACAGGTAATTGGAAAGGCACTTACCTCCTGGATCTAGCAGTCCTCACATTTTAGCTGCCAGGCTTGCCCAAGGCTCGGAAAACTTGGTTGATCGGGGCTAAATTCCAAATGTGAGACTTGCAACCTCATTTTAATATTTAAATTTCCAACTTGCTTCCTTGGAACAGTGATTGCCTGCAATTCCAACCCCCACCACCCCTGGTTTTACTCCACTAAAATTGGAAATGGGTGGGTGAGGGTCTTGAGTCAGGTTTTTGACATTTTCACATCCCACTCAACCCAAACTCAGCTGCTTTTGGGGGTTAAAACTACCCCCCACCAAAGATTTCAACTTAAAACTGTTATATTATAAACACACTTTGATAGTCACACTTAAAAAAATTAAATTCATGCCAAATCTGAAACAATATTCCAAAGGCACTAAAAATAGAAATAAATATATTAAATGCATTAGTTTTCTAACCTCTTCTTGGACTTTCATGATTGAAAAGAATGCCATTGACAGCAAAAAGGTTGTAAGCCTCCCTGAAGTTCACCACTATCCAGTAGGCGTAAAGCTTGGCTGCCCCTGTAGAATAAACAACAGCCTGCAAGTCAGCAATGTTCATTTCTAAAGTAGCTGGAAAATGAGTTGAAATCTGATAATTCACTGTCAACAGATCCATCGCTAATAACAGATGGCCTGATTCAAATACAAGTGGGAAGAGCCTCTATGAAGTATTAAGGCTTCATTATTTTCCTTTACTTGTTTTCCCTTTACCAATTTTCTCGTTATCTTACTTGAAGGCTTTTACCTTACTGGAGCACAGATCCAAGGACATCAGAATTTGTTGCCACAATGGGCAATTGTCATTATTCACATTTGGCAAATGCTGGCAGGCTATCCAACTGCAGGAAGCATCACAGCTGAACCTGATTCTGTCATTGTTCAATATCCATAACAGGTCACTTTCAACATGAGTTACTAGTTGCCAATCAAAAGCAGGATCTCTTGCTAACTTCTATATTCCCAACCCAGGGGGACTAAGGCTAATTGTAGTATCTCTATTGCTAATCAGCTGAGATCAGTTAACTTAGCATAATCCAGAGAATGGGGCTAAGACCTTCCTTCCCTGTGTAAGTAAGCTAGTCACTAAATAAGTTTGTTGGGCTACTGGAAAAGCTTGCTTTTGCTTTTAAAACCTAGGACCTTCATGACAGAATCAGTTCAAGCACATTATGATGATGTTTGAAGGGTCTCAGCTATGGTGTTACATTACATGGACTGCAGCGGTTTAAGAAGGCCGCTCACCATCACCTCCTCAAGGGCAACTAGGGATGGGCAATAAATACTGGCCCAGCCAGCGAAGCCCAAGTCCCATGAATGAATAAAAAAAAAATACCTTCCATCTCTTAGTACTGCATTGAGTTTCTGGTTTCAGCTACATTGCTACTCCTGTACATCTTGCGGCAGCTGACTCAAAGCAACCTTAATTGGTAGATCACCCCCACTCTGATGCAGGAATATGTGACCCAGGTAAGATAGGAACAAGAAGTAAAATAGGGGGAGCTGCTACTCTCAGAATAAATTCAGAGACAAGCAGTATTAGATTTTAAGCACCCTCAGTTCTAGCCATTTATGCAAGAATTCCAACTGCTGTGCTGAGTTAGCTGATTTATGTCAGAATAAGATTGGGTCATATACAGAGGCCCTCAGTATCTGAGTTACAGAAAATGCACGTGTAGACTTTGGACAAAGACATGGTTGGGCAGAGTTGTGATAGCCCTCCACCATGGAATAGTCTGTCCACTCTTGCAGCTTAGGATCATGAATGAAGAGCAGCCGCTTTGATATAGCGTCAGTTGGAACCTCTGGAACTGTAACCTGCCATGAATCAATATCTTTAGAAGGTGAAGGAATTGGAGGTAACAGAATTTTTTTAAAAGCAGCCAGCATCCTTAAAATAGGAGATAAACCCTTAATTTATATTGACAAATTTTCATGTGCACGTTAATTAGTAAGGGGGGTCATAATTTAGAAAACAATGAATCTCATTATTTTCTCAATTTCACCATATTTGTCAGCTACATCATAGTTTTAAGTGCTCTAAACCAAATGTTTGAAATGGGCAGTTTTTATAAAAAAGATAGTTGAGCAATTATAACTTCCATTCCTTTGGTTATACGTGAAAATTACTTTTGTTTGGCAAGTTATAAGGTATATCTCTAAACTAATCTAGACACTTCTTTCAGTCTTTACTTTCCACCCAAATTAACTTCAGTTCGGAGATGTGAACTCAAATGTACACAAATACATTATAGTGCTTACCATATGGTGACCGAGGGTAGAAAGGGGTAGTCTCCTTCTGCGGAATTTCCTGTACTTTGCCAAACAGCTCACTGGTGGAGGCTTGATAGAACTTCACTGTATTTACAAGGCCACAGGTTTTAATGGCATCCAGAAGTCTCAGGGTACCAACACCATCAACATCTGCAGTATACTCTGCTAGGTCAAAGGAGATCTAAAGGAATTGCAAAAGTAAAGGCTTACTCACAGCTAGTAGAGAGATGTACTGCAAAAAAGAAGTCTTTGTTTTACAAGGGATATGGGCCTTTTTTACATGATAATTTTAGTGAGTCCAACAACATTAAGATTAAGCAAAATCTACTGGTCAGTTGAAGCAGCAATAAAAGCAAATGTGCATCAATTTAGGTGGTATAAAATAATCTTTTAATGTCAGTGGTAGCACTCTTGCCTTAAGTCAGAAAGTTATAGGTTCCTAAGCCCCATTCCAAAACTTAAACACGTGATCTAAGACTGGTACTTGAGGTGTCATCTTTCAGTTGAGATGTTAAACTGATAACCCACTTGTCCTTTCAAGTGGATGTAAAAGATCATGTCACTATTTGATAAAAGGCATTGGAGTTTTCCCAATGTTCTGCCAATATTTACCCCTTAACAACCACTACCAAAAACAAATTAATTGGCTATTTATCTCACTGGCATTTGTAGGCCTTGCTGTGCACAAGTTAGGTTACTATGATTCCTTACAAAATGCCGGTGAAAATATTTCAAAAGTAATTTATTGGATGTAAAGTGTTTTGGTATGTCCAGAGGATGTGAAAGGTACTATATAAATACAATTTCTTTTGTTATTCTTACTAAATCGTGAATATGCCGATCCATAATCAACAACTTACATTTATCTATGCCTTTTAACGTAGTAAAAGTTCCACAAAATCCCTCCTAAATGACAAGAGTGGTAAATAAAACCAAAGTTCAATAGTATTTTAAAAGCTAGGCTTAAATTTCAATGGTACAGGGCCGTAATAAACCATTGTGAAACTTGTTTTTTTGGAAAATAGTATGCAATTTCCATAAAATCCAAATTTTGTCAGCGTCATGTTGTAATTGTTCACAATGAAGAAGGTTTTCATTTGGGGAGAGGAACAAGAAGGAGACCACAAATAAACTAATTAGAAAAGAAAACCCAAACAGATGCAGCGAGATTCAGCCTGGTTCATTCTCATGGGCCTCGTACTGACTGGCTATAGATCACTACAGACACAGGAGTGGAATCAGTTTTCCTGCTGGCTCAGCTCGAGAACAGTGAGAGCAGTGCCTGTTTCCAGCTGGGGTGCAGATCACCTCATGTAAAAGGTAGGTACCACAAGTAATTACCTATCAGGGTGATTTCCTGGATTACTTTGATCACCTAAGTGAGGGTGGAGGGTGGGGGAGGGGGGTGGTGGGGATAGCAGAATCAGAAAGAAATTGGCCTGGGTTTTTATCTGTTCTTTTTGCTTCTCCAGGAGATCATGCTTTTTTGGGTATGGTAGAGAGTAATATATTGTGATACAATAGGCATCACATAATTGTGTGGAACAGGCAGAGACTTACTTTGCATGTCATGGCTTGAATTTGTATGCTTATAAAACATCAGCATTTCACTTTCACTACATACATGAAAATCAAATTAAGCGTAATGCATATGAGGAACGAAAAGGAGTAAAATGCATTAAAAATAGCTCAAAAATCAAAATGTTGTAGCTTTTACAGTGTACTTACCTTTGCTGAGAGATAGCACTATCAAAATCAACATCTTCATTATTTTAACAAGCAGACAATATAGATATGCAATAGACTGGCTTGGTTTATTTTACCGTCCATTTAACTTTTATGAATTTGGGTTTCTCATTTTAAATGCATTAATATGTCAACCTAATCCCCTAGTATTCATTTTTGTTGAGAGCTAAAATTACTGCCATAGTCTAGGTCCTCCATTAAGGCTATAATGACAGACATAGAATTTACAATCTAGTATCTATTTGGCTAACCATTTGTCCTCAAGCTAGGTACCTTTTTTTGGGTCTGAAACAGGGTCTTCAATCTTAATTCTTTTTTAGGAAGTGGCTGAGGCACCAATGAGCTTTACTGCCACGTATAGACATCAGCAATCAGCAAATGGCTTGTAAGGGTTAGCACCTATTCTCTCTGTCTACCCACACTTTTATTAGACTTCATTAGTGGAATGTACAGATCATCAGATAAGGGAATGAAATGGAGGGCTGTGAGAGATAAAACTGCACATGAGAATCAGATTGTCCATAAAACTATGTCAGAAAAGTACACCCTCCTCATCATTTTCCCTTATCTCTCAACCATTCATTATTAATTTGATGGAGTGGGGGAGCTGTCAAGACTCTATGGCACTAGCTGTTTATCTTTCATTACAATCTTCAACCTACTGTTCACAATTTCTGCAGTTTTGAAATGACACAAAAACGACCAGTCAAGACTTTATGGCTTTGCACTGAAGATCACAGGCTGCTTGAATACATACTGACCAAAGGTATGGGTTGCGAAAGGACAAATGAACCTTCTAGTTGGAAATGTTGTGATTTTTATGATTAGTGACACTATTGTAACTTTAAAGTTTGGCTAGGAGGTAAAATTCAAGCTGTGCTCAAAGCTTTTAACTAAAATCAAAAGCATAGTCACTTGAGAACAGCAGTGCTGAGATGTAAATGGATATCCAATTCATGTTTCTTTATATGCATCATGGGAGTTGAAGACTCAGTGTAAAATGTGGGAGGTGAACAACTCTAGCTTTCTAACATTTGTTTCATCTTATTCCCATTGAAAAAATAACTAAGAAACAATGTCCATAAAAAATTAATTGCACATTAACGTAACTGTTTTAGCATTTGACTAGAGAACTATTTTTAACATCACATCTGAATTGTGTTTACCATACAAATCAAGGCAAGTATTCCTACTTAATTAATACATCAACTACTTTCTCATTTGGAAGCAGCCCATCAACTGCCAGGGAAGAACAATTATGATAATTTGAACATCTTTAGTGTTTATTCACAACTTTTTTTTTGAAAAAATACTTTATTCATAAAATATCTGGAACAACATTGCAAAACATTTCTAAATCGCCATCACAAAAAGTGCAATCAGATTCAACTTTTACACATGAATCACAAGGTACTTCAATACAATCAATGAATATTACAGTCATTTTAATATGGTAATTACAGACAGTCAGACAGTGCAATGGTATTGGAGTTATCAACATACATCATGTTGCATTCTGAGGTGCTTCAATACAATTATAATACAATTAGTAGTCAATGCATACATTTATTGTGAGCCGTACAGCCCGAGGGGTCTATACAATTCCCAGCCCCTCGGTGCACTATGGCAGAAAGGTCTTAGACAGCGACCTTTCCCCATTGCGCCTTTGCGGCAGCTGCCCCAAGCTTTAGTTCGTCCCTCAGCATGTAGTCCTGGACCTTGGATTATGTCAGTCTGCAACACTCGGTCGGGGACAACTCTTTGCACTGGAAGACCAACAAGTTTCAGGCAGACCAAAGAGCATCTTTCACCGAGTTGATGATCCTCCAGCTGCAGTTGATGTTTGTCTCGGTGTGTGTCCCTGGGAACAGCCTGTAGAGCACACAGTCCTGTGTCACAGCACTACACGGGATGAACCTCGACAGAAACCATTGCATCTCTCTCCAGACCTTCTTTGCAAAGGCACAATCCACAAGGAGGCGAACGACGGTCTCGTCCCCACCACAGCCACCACGAGGGCAACGTGCTGAGGGGTGAGACTCCTGGCATGTTGGAAGGATCTGACATGGAGGGCCTTTCTCACCACCAGCCAAGCTATATCTTGGTGCTTGTTGGAAAGTTGTGGCGATGAGGCATTCTGCCAAATGACTTTGACAGTCTGCTCGGGGAACCATCCAAGAGGATCCACCATCTCCTTTTCCCGCAGGGCCTCTAAGACGTTACGTGCTGACCACTGCCTGATGGACCTGTGGTCAAAGGTGTTTCTCTGCAGAAATTTTACCACAAGGGACAGGTGGTACGGCACGGTCCAACTACTTGGAGCGTTCCACGGCAGTGTGGCCCAGACCCGCACAAAGGTGGCCATCAAGATTATGGCGATATTGGGCACGTTTTTTTCCCCTCTTATCTAGAGGCTTGTACATTGCGTCCCTACGGACACGATCCATTTTCGTCTTCCAGATAAAGCGAAAGATGGCTCGGGTGATCACCATCGCGCAGAAGTGTTGAATGGGCCAGACCTGCGCGATGTACAGCAACAACAAGAGTGCCTCCCACCTGATGACCAGGTTCTTACGCGCAATGGAGAGGGAGCGTCGCTCCCACATGCCCAGTTTTCTTTCCACCATAGCCACTTGTTCCTTCCAGTTTCTAACGCATGCCCCGGTCCCTCTGAACCATATCCCCAGCACCTTCAGGCCGTCAGCCCTGACGGTGAAGGGAACAAAAGATCGGTCGGCCCAGTTCCCAAAGAATATGGCCTCTTCACAACTGATAATGGTATATGACATGGCGCCAGATTGCAATAACACAGGTCATTAGCTGTTTCAAACAAACTGATGCTCAGTCAAGCTCTTCTAAGTGAAGTGAAGTAAACCTCATCTTGTTTAGATTGGTGTTACTAAAAGCAGCGCTTCAGCATAGCAGTCTGGGGCCACATTAGATAGAGCCATACAACTTTTACCTAACCTGCCCACAAGAAACAAATGGAATGAGGTTGGCCACCTGTTTTATACCCTGCAGTTCTATTGAAGTCAGTGCAAAGTAAAATCAGGTGAGCTATAAAATGGGTGGCCAATCATGTCCCCTCAATTTCCTACGGAGTAGATTAGGTTAAGATTACAAATTATGCTGCTTATGTTGGTAATTTCTGGGTTGAAAGCTGGAAGTAGCTGAAGAACCAGCTGCTTTCTGCAGGAGAACATTTGATCATTTGGTGCATTGTTCTCTGCAAAGAACTCCCAAACGGAAAGCCCGATTTTAGTATCAATCTCAAATGCAATCAAACTTTTTTGCACCCTCTAGGCAATTACTGATAGTACTTAAGAGCACAATGGAATGAAGCTTTCTGCCATCTTGGCAGAAAGAGGGATGAAAAAACAGCAAGGTCAAGCCAGTAGAACACAAATTTATCCATTATCTGGGCAAAAGCCTTGATCTTGATTATCTGTTGCAAATCACCAAGGACACCCGTCTTCATAGCTGAAAGATTAGTTGGGGCAGGGGAAAAAAAGGGGAGTGCTTAACCTATATGCATTAATGGTCAGACATGCCATCATTTCTTCTCAGTTTAATTGTTTGACTGTGCACCACCTTCATCCCTCCCTTCCCTCCAAGTAGATTCATAAAGTCAGACATGAACTAAAGGTGGGATTTTCTGGTCCCACCTGTCACTGGGATCGTCTGGTCCCACCGATAGTCAATGACCTTTTGGCTAGGCTGCTGAACCTCCTGCAGCAGGTCCCACCACGATGGGACTGGAAAATCCCGGCCAAAGATTGACTCTGGGAGTTCAACATCTCCCTTTCATGCAATTTTTGACAATAAATGTATATCCCTGTAGCTTTAATGGTTATGGGACTCTGATGACTGGAGAGGGTTTAATTGCCTCTGCTGGTTCACTGATTGTGTTCATGTAAAATCCCAATGCATACTATTTTAGAATAGACATTAACCTATTTAACTCAGTAGGTTCATAAATGAATCAAAAGGAATTAAATTAATTAAAGTGGAATGAATACAATGGAACTTTATGCAAAAATGCTAATTAGTGTACTACCAGAGGAAATTAAACCCCCAGGTTGTTAATACAGAAGTACCAACAAATATAATAATAAAATGATTAAAACACATATTTAGATTTATTGTCAGCAGTCGAACATATTACAAATGTTTGCATTAATTGACATTGTAATGGTGGGACTTAAACATACATTATAATTGACTAATGTCAAGTGTGATAGCATTCAATGGCATCACTGCCAGTGCTATTAGTTTCAATATTGGTTGCATAGGTTTTAAAGCTGCATACTCTCTTCACCTATTGTTTCATTAAGTAAAGTTGGATTGTTCAACACAGTAAGTGGGCAAGTTGTGGTCTGCTTCCCAGAAATATCTCTCTTTGTGGGAGGATAGCAGGCCTATATTCATCTTTCACTCCCAGCACCATCATGGATTGGGAAGGTTGATTTCAACAGGAGGGCAGTCTGCTGTGTCCCACAGAGCTGCTCATTTACAGCACTCACTTCAGTCAGTGCAACTCTCTCCTGGAAGCAGAATTTAACCAGTACTCTATGGAGCAACTTAGAACAAACAGCCCTGAAAAAGTCACACATAGACATGCTATCTCTGAGAATGCCCCCTCCTTACTCCTCCAAAACACTGCAGAAAGTCAACATCAAGCATGTATCAGATATCCCTCAATAGAAGGCACTATCTGCAGCATCTCTTTCCCGAAAGCTCTGAAAGCTGTCACCAATGCTACTCCCCTTAACTTGACTGCCCCAGCTCAATGCTGATGTTGCTGTCTGTAACACACCCACTTAAATTGGTCCAATATTTACACCAAAACAATAAATAAATTGTGCATTCAACATGTTTGCACCTGTCCCACTTTTCCAAAAGGCTGGGTGTATCTGCCATAAAGCAATATTTTTGAGGCAGAAATGAATGAGGAGAGACCGATCTCCATGAAAGCATGATATTCAAAAGCCCTACATGGTATGGTAGTTAATTATTGAGACTGAAGGGGGTCTCAAGTTTGATCCTTTGCTCATGCTGAGTTGGCTGATCTCAACCCAGATAGCAGTTGGGAGCACTACAAAACATTTTAACCAATGACAGGACCAGGGAAAATTTATCCTGGGGTCCAAATTTGACTTGCTGGCCAGTGACCCTTTGATAGATGAATATGTGCATGTGTGTGGATGCTGGATAAGGATGCTTGACCAGCACCTGAACCACCACCTTAAGTATTCATTTCTTCCACCCCTGGTGCACCATCGCCGCAGTGTGTACCATCTACATGATGCACTGCATCTCCAAGGCTCCTTCAACAGCACGATCAACTACATGTTCCCCCCCAAGTCACACACCATCCTGATTTGGAACTATATTGCCATTCCTTCATTGTCAATGGATCAAAATCCTGGAACTCCCTCCCTAATAGCATTGTGGGTCTACCTTCCCTACCATCACTGTGGGTCTACCTACAGTACATGGACTGCAGTGGCTCACGAAGACTGCTCACTAACAATTTCTTCAAGGCAACTAGGGACGGGCAATAAATGTTGGCCTTCCAAGATGCCCACATTCTTTGAGCAAATGGGAAAAAAGGGACAAATTGGGCTCAAATGTAATGCAGGGCTGAGGCTTGTGGCTGCAATTGAATGACTGATATGCAGTGAGTTATACATGAACAAATGATGATTTGACAAGGTGCCAGAGGGCAGTTGGTGCAATATGCCCCAACAAGAATCACCATGTTCAAGGTACATGGGGAAAAAACCATCCTCACTCCACCAAAAGGTGATGGCAGATACAATGATTGCCACACTAGTTGATTTGTGTGAACTCAGGACCAGATGCATTAAAGGTGTGATAACATATGTTTTTACTTTTTTGTACCTTTCAGTGTCCTCTAGAGAGTTGAGGACAAAAATAAAAATGAAGTTAATTTGTTTATAAAAGTAAAGCTAAGTCTGTCTTTAAATTTCCTTGGTCCTAAAATTGGTAAGGCTGAGGCTTGTGGCTGCCGGCTAGCCTCATCATCGTCGGTTGTCCTCAATTCGAGGATGACATCTACTCAGGGTTGCAAGTTTCTGCCATTGGTCTTCTTGTGGCTGAACAGGCTCATTCTCAACCCACAGATCTTGGGGCACAAGGAGCAAGGTGTCCCACGAGGTAGTGGGATCCAGAGTTCAGGATTTGCTTCCCATTCTTTCCTTCTCTTCCACCACTCTGCCTCATCATTAAGATATTGTGACTCAAAGCATGATGCAGCCGGATGGATAAGTTTTCGCCATTTTGAATGATTGATAGTAAGCTCCTCCCGGTCATTAATGTCAATGCTGCTTCAAGGAGAGCTTCAGAGTGTATTTGAAGCACTTTCCTTGTACTCACCTGGAATGTTGGCCATTTGAGAGTTGAATAAACAGGACCTGGCCTACAGTCATTGAGAACACCAGAAACAGTTTTTGCTTTTCAAAATTCATTAACCAAGTTACAAATTCTCATGGATCGATGCCTTTAAGTCATTGACAACTCTTCAAGATAAATCAATTCAACCACACCTATAATGAAGTTAAATCAGCTTCCATTTTAATTAATAAAATTATGATCATTATCAATGGCCAGGACTATGCCTAGTACACAGAGGCACATATGTCTAAGTGCAAATTTTCATATGCCGTGGGAGTTGAAAGCTATGTTAAGGACAACATTTTAAATTTGTCAAGGGTATTGTGTTGAATTGCAATATAATTCTCCAGCCTCTTGGCAAATAAATCATACTGCATCTTCAACTCTTTCAACAGCATTGAAGTTTAGGATTTATGCTAGGTAGCAGACACTACAGCCACTGTGCACAGTGTCACCTTACATTAGTACAATCAATACAATTTCATTATTGTGTGATGATCAGCATGTGGAATGCACATGAAACATCCAATCCAACTTCTTAGCAAATTTTTGTTCTTGGGATGTGAGCCAGATGGTATATATTGAACCACCAACCCGCTTGCTCCCCACCATCCAACCAGTTGCCATGAGTAGGCCACAATGGTTAAGGTGGTAGGACATTAGTCAAACAGTTGGACTTTTACAACAAGCTGGCAATTTTCATTGCAATTTTCTGGTTCCAGCCTAAAAATTGCCAGCTCTACTGAATTTGATTTCATAGTTTCATATGGAGGGATTTGAACTCATGACCTCTGGGTTGCTTGGCCAGCATTATAAGCATCAGCCTACTCTACCAATAATTTGCTGATCTGATGATAAGCTTTCAAAGCTACAGTAAGTGAATTAATTCACTCCATAGTAACCTATCTCCCAATTTACTGTTTATCCATATGTTAAAGTGAGCAGGTGGTGGGAGATAGAAATAAAGAATCCCATTTAAAGAGTAACCATCTGGATTCAAAGTGAAAGCAGAAATCAGCCATGAGGGAACAGGTTTGCAGAGCAGTAACATGGCAGTGTCAAGGTTCACTAAGTGCCAAGGCTGGAGATCATGATAGAGGTGGTCCAATCCAGAAGGAACATTTTGTTTCCAGAGAATGGCAGGAGGAGATCTGCCAGGAAAACAAATGAGGGCATGGCTAGAGGTCACCAGAGAGGTCAGCAGCCACAGCGTAGTTAACAGAACTTGGGTCTAGTGCAGGACGTGCTTCAATGACCTTCTGCGTTCCAGTAAGGGTTGCGTGAAGCAAAGCAAAACAGTTAGCCCTGAGTATGTTATAGGTATGGCTCTGGGCAGGAGGGCCTCAAAGGCAGGAAGCAATTAGGTACAATGAGGAGATTATTGCCCATTACCAATTCTCATCCGAGGGAAAGGAGGAAAGCAATGTCAGCCTGGGAGGATAGTAAAGTAAGCCCACGACAAATGTAATGACAGGAGCATGGATCATGATGAGCGAATGGCAAGTGTAGCTGATCTCTCCATCCTCATATTGCAGGAGAAATGAGCACACAATGCTTATGAGAGGGGGGGGGGTTGAGTGGCTAACCTGGTAATATTGACACTCATGACATTGGGAGGATGGCTGCAGTGCAGGCAGACAGCAACGGTGAGATTACTGTGCAACATAGAGAGGGTGAAAATTTATTGAATGCTCTATGGATGAGCTTCAGAACAGCTTCCAATTTTGCAACGTTGTTTCCAAAGGATGTCATTTGACGTGCTGAAAGATGTTTGCTGGAGCATCTGCTGAGACAAAGGAGGTTGAGTAACTGATGTTTTCGCTTTTACACAGGGCCGATGCTAGAGGATCAATAGTAGCTGGCTGTGGAGAACAATTGAGAAACTACCTTCACAGGAGTTAAGCGTACCCTTCACTAGTGTAGATACATACACCTCGGTGGGACTCCAGCGACTTTAGAACACATGCTCAAGGTAAGCACACGGCACATGTCAGTAGGAACAGGTGCTGGAGGGAGGTGTCACTCTAGGTAGTCCCATCGGAGGACAGAGGGCAATGCCTGCCATGCTTACCCAGGCGGAAGTGCAGAGCTTGGGGAGCCATATACGAAGCAGGTGCTAGTAAAGCAGCAACAGGTGACGGATGGACATCTGTCAGTATTTACTGAGGCAGTGCAATTCCTTGTCATGGATGGACTCCTCCATTTTCATCATATGACAACCACAATCTATCAGGCATTTGAATGAAATGAGCTTTTCCATTGGAACAATGGCGACCATCATGGAGAGCCACATGCAACAGTCCCTGAATGATGCAGGAGCATAAACGGATTGTATGATGCATTCAGTATCATTGATCAGTCTGCTGCATTGATGGCAAAGGTTTTCTCAAGCACTTGGTAAAATGGGCCATGAAAAGGGCGATGGCAGGAAGGGATGATGTAGATGGTGCCACAACCCAAGAGGCTCCATTTTCTGAAGGCAGGCCAATCTCCCGTATGACTGAGGCACATGATAGGCCTCAAGCCCATGTGACCGACGCTGTCCCTGCACAAATGCAGCTGGTGCAGCCTGTTGCTGTGCCATCACACACACACATACCCCTGCCGCCACTGGCATTCTTAGTCGTTGGGACATCAACTTGAGCTGCCTGTCTCCACATCTGCTCCAACCATAGGAGCACCATTAGGAGCTTTCACAAGGAGGGCAGAGAAGTGGCAGTAGTGTCTTACATTAAGTCAGCAAGGATGGAAGCAATGGATGATGGGGCATGGTGAGGCACAGAATACGAGCAACAGAGGTTTAAAATTGCTGGAGTCTGTGGAGGATTAAGGATTAAGGGAGAACACTGGAGCAGTCAAACCTGGAACATCAAGGAGGAAGTTGGGTGTCAGGAGTTTAGTGAGAAGGAGATCAAAGGAGCTAAAGTTGAGACTCATGGATGAGATGAGCCTGGAAAAGAGCATGGAGGATGATGGGGAAAAATGAGAGAGAGAAAGATCATGGCTTGGCTAGGAGAAGGATTGGAGGATAACAGGCTTAGTAACCAAGGGAGTGTGATGGGAGAAAACAGTTGAGGTAGTTGAACAGATGGCTTCTATCTGATGTTGCAGAAATCCATGAATTCCTTGCAGCTGTCAGGGGTGGGAAAGGAGAAAAGGAATTTATAGAAAGTCAGTTGCAGGGGAAAGGAATTTCTTTACTTATATTTGCTTCCAGGATAATCTTAATAGGGAACAGTTTTGACCATGGAGGACAAAATTTAATAGAGCTTGATGTGCTGTGACCACAGCTGGAAGTGAATTGCTAATTACTAGGTTCATTCAAATCTCTTCCCCTGTGATTTGCAAGAGACAAAAATAGTATCTGTAACAGCAGTGACTATGAGAGAATGAAAGAAAGTGAAGATTTTGCCGAAGACTGAGTGGTTTCGCAATAGCAGCAAGGTTGACACATCAATGATGAAAAGTTAGGCAATTGACCGTCAGAAATGTTGCTGGAAACAAGTTGGAGGAGAATGCATACATGGTCAGATGCTGAAGGATGATTTAGGAGAATGGTATGGGTGAAGGATACATGGAAGTGGTTGGAGATGACTGTTGTGTCATTAGCCTCTAACATAAACTTACCAATCACAACTTTGGTGAATGGTAACAAATGCTTGGGTTCTTTAATGATGAACAACAGATTATACAGGTTTACAGGAGAGCTCTACATACACATGCTACCAGGGGATCAACACTACTCCAACTGTTGCGTTGCATGTTGCCTCACATCACTTCCTGTGGTGATGATGTATTTTAATTATGTACATAATCAGTGATATGCTAATCAGAACACTGCACAACATACATTAAAGCAATATCACAACGATGAATTTGGCAGTGATTGACGCCACTAGACCATGAGAAATAGTGAGGTCAAAGAGATAACTCTGAACAAGGCATGAGTGTTTATATGGACGGAGAGGTATGGGGAGCATACAAGGTTGGTGAATTGAGACGAAAGGGGAGAAGAGCAAAATACTTCAGAACAGGAAGTATCTTGGACAAGCTACTTGAAATGTATTTTAAATCAGAAAAATAAGAATATTAGAGTGGTGATAAGTGTTAAGAATGTAAGATATAAAGTAGTCATCCCTATTTGTGACCACACTGCTAGAGTTTTAAAAATCCAGGGCCGAATGGTCTACTCCTGCTCATAATTCGTATGTTTGTATAGATAGGTTCTTGACCAATAAGGGAGTCAAAGGTTATAGGGGGTAGGAGGGAATGTGCAGTCGAGGCCACAATCAGATCAGCCATGATCTTACTGAATGGCGGAGCAGGCTCGAGAGGACGAATGGCCTACTCCAGCTCCTCACTTGTAGGTTTGTTCGTAATCAGCACCAACAGAGTTGCTTTATAATTACTCGCTCAAAAACAGCTTCTCTGGAGAAACCAAGAGCCTCTCATTTCAATACTGCAGATTCAATACTGCCATTCAGTTGGGGGGAAGTCATGGGTAGCGACAACTGACTATTTATAGCTATACTCCGAAAAATCTGATCATAATCTATGCCTTTGTTCTGCAACTTGTTTCTGTAATTATTTGGTCAATTATACAATCTCCATCTGTAATTATTTTGTAAATCTCCACTACTTAGAAAAATCAGCAGTGGCTAGTTCACATTCTCCATAGAAATCCCCCAGGGTTACACTATCTATACTGAATACATAGTATTAAAGTAGAAGACTCTACTGAGAAGTTCTTTCCAGATCTATGAAGTAGTAGGTCTTCCATTTAAGACTTAACATTGTGGGCATATACATGGGTAAGAACTGTATTTTTACACCTGAAGTTAACACTTATTCAAATCAATACATATCACATTTTATGAATTCCAAGTTTATTTTTATTCAGGCATGCTTTATACATTGACCAGAAGTTGGTTACAAAATAAATTTTTCCATTAGTAAATTTAAAAACTTGCTCGCTTGGCAGCTACTAACCTGCTCAATATGGCAAAAATGTTTTAGCAACCTGGATGGCACACCAAATCTGAGGCTTTGTATAGGGTTAAAGTTTTAAAGGGTCTGTATGTCAACACTGGAGGAGCCAGCCTGCAATAGATACAATGCAGTCTTCACTGGTGAGAAACTATTTCATGCTTTAACCTTCCAAGTATGTGAGACTGAAGTGTTCTAAAGTGGTGATGAATTAAGTAGTAAGTGCTCTTTTCAGGCTCTTCAGCAAGAGTTCATGAGTATCTGCCTAGCAAGACACACACTGTTCAATATTCTTTTGCAGTTTTAGTTTGATGGAATTCCTCTGCATGAAATGGGCCTGATGTTTGCCAGAGTCCTGTCAGTAATTTTCTATACACCCCCACCCCTTGCTCTGTGCATCTCTTAATTCAAAAGTGCAAAATGTACAACAAATCTTACACCAAAATCAAAATAGTGCATTTGGAAATGGTTTTGAAAAACAAACACATTTAACTCCAATTTTCTTTAATTTATTTTGCTGTTTGCTACTGCTTTCAGAACATTTAATAATTGCAAGTGTATTTCACCTTACAGAACTCTTACATCACTTACAAAAAAACAATATTATAAAGAACAATAGTCTCATCTCACTTACCAATGGAAACTGATAGGTAAAAGTATTGAGTTTAATTTTAATCTGCACATTGACTGACATCTTAATTACACTTTCTAAAAACTGCAGGAAATGGTCAATTTCAGGATAACACTAGCCTGGAGCTTCCTCATAATTTCTAGCGTGGCTACAGTGTGAGGATGGCATGGTGCCAATTTTTAGCAAGGAAACTTGTGCACCGCTGATTTGTGCCAGTTTTACACTGAAATATTGTTATAGACAAGTTTAATAATCTGTTGTATCATGACTGCAATGCCACCAAAACCCTCTGCTGCTCATTAACATAGCTGAACCCTATGCAAAAACACCAGTTCACAGAGTTTTCCTGCATTTACACCTATAATGCAGTGGTGTAGCTTTATGCTCACATATTTAGGCACTCTGCAGCACCAAAGTCACCTGATATCAAAGCGACAGAGGAATTTCAGCCTTGGAAAAGTTTTATTTCTAGAGTTTGGTGGTGATCGGTTTCAATTTTTTCTAAGACATAACCAAAGTACTGTCAGTCTCAGAGCACTAGAAATATTTTGGATACCCCGCCCCCAACACAGTCGACTTCCCAATAGCCACACCCATGATCCACATAATAATAGTAAGGGAAGAGGAGCAGCAGTGGTAAGGGGCTGAAAGTAAGGCACCAGGAAAGGAGCTAGAAGCCCACTTGCTGTTAGTCATTCCGAAGACAGTATACAAGTAACACAGGCCCTATCAGGAACTGGAAGCACTGTGTGTCTCAGAAGGCTGCATTTTATGAAAGAAGCCATCTGTGTAACCCTCCACGGAAATACATGAAGCCACAACTAACTATCCAGTGCACAATAGATAGAGATGAAGGTCACCACAGGCTTAAATTTTTATGGTTTGGATCCTTCCAGCTAACCACAGAAAAACTCAGGAATATCAAGCAGCGAGGTGCAAGAACCTGTATTGGCCAGGTGCTATATGCTTTTTTCTACAGGACTCTTGACTTCATCAGCTATGGCATATCACAAGCAGAGCAGAGAGGCAGGACTATTCACATCTACAAGCTCGCTAGGTGCCCTAGGGTGCACTAGTTTATATATTCCATTGTTCCAGGGAATTTTGATGCAAGTTTCCATTGGCAACATTGACATAGAAACAAAGAATCTGTAATTTAGGGTATGAAAATTTATGAATAGATATTATGAAGGTAGCAACACCAAGGTGAGGATGATTAAGGTCTAAGGTTGTTATTGAATTTGAAGCTTTCTCCACACTTGAAGCTAGTTGGTTCCTGTTATAGTAATATTTCAGAGCAGGAAACAGGTTTTACCTTAAAGCAAAATAAAATTCCATGCTATAAAAAGAGGCATCTTGCAACAATTAATCACATGTTTCTATGTATTTCATGCTCTGAAAACAATGCATATACAGTTCTATTGAGGGTAAATTGAATTATTAATCTTATTACAAATAAGACATTATTCTGAATTACTTCTGTTAAAAATCAGTCTCAATTCTCTATTTTAATGACTATAACTGTATATCACCTATCCGAGGAAAATAATGAACAAAACCATTTTCTAAACTGTACCAAGTATCAGAGGTGTTAAGTTTTAGAATGCATTGATAAATTGGGGAATTTTTGATAAATTCCAAAATTGTGATTTTTTTGTTCTCCCCTGCAAACCCCTTCCACCCCTCAATAAAGGAATTTTATTGGGAAGGAAGCTGAACTAAACAGGTTTCCATGTAAGCAGTATAATTTCCTTGTCAAAAATGCATTACTGGGAACTTAGGAAATCTCAACAACAGGAAAAGTCTGGTTAACCCGACAAATTAATTCCTCTTTAACTTATCTTAACTGCACCTTCTCACCATATTCCTCACTCGTTCTCCAGAAACAGATTTTGTCTCTTCAACCAATTCACTCTATTTGTTTCCCAAGTAATTAATTTAATGCCTTTATGACTCCTCTCACAAAACTTTATTTTGGAAACAACCAGAAACGGCTGTAGACTTAAAAGAAAACCAAGCTCACCCCTTACCCCTGTTCAATGCCAGGTTTATTTAGTTGAAAAGCAACGTTTAACACGTTCAAAATAACTTTGTAACATGCTTCATGCAAACCATTAGCACTGCAACTATACAACACTGCAGTTTCTTAACCCAAAGTATTGTTTGAATAAATTCATTAGCCTTGTAATCCGGTAGTGGTTACCAAAAGTAAGATAGATTCCAATGCAAACTACAGCCCAGACAACCATTTTTAGTACAGAGTAAGCTGTCAGACTTCAAATATATTACATGTAACTATTTCAACTTCTTTGCCAAGTGTACAGTTGCAACAGTGCTATTCCACTACTCATCCCACCTGAATGCATTCTAACATATGCAAAATATTGTTACAATAGTCTACAGACTTCATTAAAAAGAAGTTTTGATGTGAATTAACCACCACTTCTTAATTAGTCTTCTTATACTCTTTCCAAACTTGGTGGTGTACCATGCTATGGACTTTGGATCTGTACCTGAGGTTTTCAGTTTTATTTTTTAATTGAATACTGCATATATGACACAATGAAATTCCTTACTCCTGGTATGGTATAGGCACTAACTGCATGTTGCCTTCCCTCAGTGTTACCTAATTACTGTCTATTACAATCATACAATAGAGACTTGGAATACCAATGGAATAGCAAGAGTTCAAACATTACATAATCGACTTTTCATAGTCATGGTGCAAATTAAAAACAAAACTCAGCTAAATTTATATATTTTCAGAAATGCAATCTTAAGTGTTTAAATATTAAACAGGAGTACTTTCCAAATCTATTTTGATATGGTGACAGAAAAAGATAAAAATAGATATCCGAGGGTCTTCTTTTGAGATCTTCCAGCTCAATACACGTGTCTTACTTGGCAGAGACCATAAGGAATAGTTGAAAGGAATAAAAGCTCGAAATACATACTGCACATCTCAAAACATATGCCATACCAATTGATCCCAATAACTATTTAAAGACTTTGTAATTTAGTAGTGAGGGTAGAAGAGTATAATGTGACTTTCAACAGAACAATATTCATTCACATTTCTGACTAACAAATTCAATCTTTCACTATGATGATTAACACTGGAGATTATTTCTTCCCTAGCACTGTTGCAAATAGATTCAATACATAAACAACATGGAGAAATGGGTTGCAACAATTAACAGAACATTTCTGTCAGCGTAATGCATGTGGATAACAAACAAAAGTTTTGCTGGAATTCCACACCAGTAGATTACGGTGAACGAGGGTGTGGGTGAAATTAATAAAATGGGCAATTCTGCACTGCTTACAAAGTATGTGTGGTTCAATTGTTTATCTTAACAGTTTTCCATAAAATCAAGTACTTGTTCTAAGTGTGGGACTTCAACAACAGCACCACCAAGAGGCTTCAAACAGATTTGTTTGTGGTACATTGTTACGATCCCTAAAGAGGCCAGTAACTTTTAAAAAGAAATTTGAACTTCCAGTTAATAACTGAAAAGATGACACAAGATTTCACATTTTAAGACTTTTACTGTAACAAGCAAGCTAGGCGCAACATTAACTAAACACTATTTGCGTTGGCAACTAATCCTTTAAACTTCTGAACAGAACTTTCCCCTTCTATTTTTAAACACTGAAAATCTCATGCTCCACCCTATCCTTTAAGTAGTCATTCACTTCTCCCGGAACCAATCAAAAGTAATTCATAGCCCCCAAGGATTTACTTCTGCTCTTTTCCTTCCCCAACCTGGTAACGTTTAACCCCAGAACTATCGTTCACAGTGAGGGTTTTTCCTGGAGATTCTCCATCTAGTACAAGCTAAGCAAATCTTGCAGCCTCCTTTCACACTCTCATGAATTTGGCCATTTCAATCTAAGCACGAGCTCCCTGTGTTCTGCATTCTTGCATGGTGAAGCAAAGAGACTTTCAGCCTCTAGCTGCTCGAAATTCTCTCTCTCCCAGATCCTGGCAGGTTGCCTCTGAGTTTCAAGGATATCCTTTAAGAAAGCCTGTAACCCGATCTCATAATGGCGTCCTAAGGGCTCACCCCCTCTCAAAGCCCATCTCCATGGCAACTTGAATCACAAAGGCCTTGTATCTAGGCAGAAATGCTGATTTGTTATTGTTTACATACCAACTCTATTCTATCTTGGAAGTAAATGAGCAGTTTAAAGCATAACTGTTTACAACCCTACATTCTCAACACTTTAGTAGGAATTTGGAGACTAGCAGTCTAACCACTGTAAACACAGATGCTGCTGCCATTGTCTCCAAGTGCGAACAACACCTTACACCTTTTCTCCAGTAAAACAACCCTGGGCCTTCCTGTAAACCTTAACAGTCAATTCACCCAGGCCTGTTGTTAGGCAGGCTTCAGAACAAGTCATATGACCCTCCCCCCCCCCACCACCCCCCCCGCCACCCCCCTCCACACTTGATTTTATCTTAAACTAAAGACAGTCTTGACACATAATCATATAAACCTCATATTTGTAATAACACACAAGATGGAAAACAAAGCTGAACATTGCTATTGCTCATTCCTTAACTCCAATGGCTGGTAACACTTAATATATTCCTGCCAGTGAGCTAAGATTTTGTAGGATCATGAGTGAAATTTTATTTGGCTATAATCACTAAGGTACAACATTAGTTAGAAACACCAAAACAAAAAATAAGGTTCTTCAGAAATAGAAAGCCTGACAACTTTCATTTTGAGTAATGACATTTGTGTGGGTCATCAGACCTAAATATTGCAGGTATAATTCTACGATATATGTAGTTTACACATGTGATATGACAAAGTAGAAACAGGATAGCATTTTCATATGAAGCTATTTTTAAAGTTACACCTAACATAATGAAAATGGAAATGAGATTACTATACAGTTTTAAATCTAGAACAAAGTTTGCACTACATCAGATTCAAAATATTTTGAAAGATGAAAAGTAATACAATGATGACTAAATATTTTGTCAGTGTTCAGGCTCTGTTTTCTTCAGCAGCATGTCCTTTCTGTTACCTCTTACCAGTGCAGGATTCCTATAGTGCCATCGAGAAACTATCAAAAGGTGACAACAAAGCAGCTATCAGCGGCTTGCTTCAGCCTTCTCAGGCATTTTTTTTTTGTCCTCTTATACCCCCAGCTGAGTATAACTCACTGCTTCCTCTCAAATCCAGCTGTTCTCAGTGCATTTGGCTTTAATCAGGTGCAGGGCAGGAACTCTATATCCTGCTGCCTTGCTTTAATTAGGAGGAGTAAAATTTTACAAATTGGCAGATTCCTCTGCTTAATCTTCACCATTTGATGAATCATTTGGTTCAAAACAAGTTGGAAGAAAGCACAAGAGAAAGCAAGCTTTGTTGCCAAGCGCACAGTGTATTAACAACCACTACCTTGACTGCAAATGGTACAAATGCTGCTTCTTAGAACAATTTAACTTCAGAAGCAGTATATATTTTTGGCCAAACTATGCATAAGAAACCTATATTTCAATAGATACCAAATATATGGTATATTGTGCAAATAGGTCATAACAATATAAGATATAAAGATAGCGGACTTCCTCAGACCTTCAAATCTTATATTTTTGACTTTGCTGGGAGCTGCAATATAACATTTTTCTCTGGGCTGTTTTAAATAACATGGTTTTATATGCAGTAAAATTATTCCTTCATATAGAAAACTACATGATCATATACTGCCCATTATGTTCAAACAATAATTTTACTTTATATCTTCTTTAAACTAGTTTTACCAGTATTATTAAAATTTGTCTGAAATGGAGGATATTTTTCACAATTAAACTGGGACACTTTGAACAATATGCTTTGCTATAAATGAGTGGCCATTATACTCAATCACTGCTGAAATCAATTAACACCTTTTGATGGCACTGACTACAGCTGTCTACAATAGTGACAGCCCACAGTAAGGAAGATCACGGTCCTGCCACCTGGTCTTTCTCAAGGCCTCCTACAGAACATCTTTCCAACACCTCCTACGCTCTCCGCTGGGCTAGGAGAAGTGCTAGTTAATCCCAAAGGACTTTGTCAACTTTTGTTTTCACACTCAGTTGGCCCAAACTTTTTACATTTTATAGTTTGTATTCTCACACAACCATGAGCGTCCACTTTCCCAGCATTAATCTAAACATCTTTGGAACAGTAAATGTGACAAGGTAAATTTATTATTGGGCCATTATGAACTTAATGAACTGGAGAATGAAGATTGCATTGGTTCATTCAAATAGAAAGTCATGCCAGCATTACAATGCAATTTAACAGGGAATAGATAATGTTCCCTTATAGCACAAGTGGATTCAACAGTTGATTCAACTTTATCACATGGTTGACAACAGTATCCAGTGAGCTCTTTAATTTTGTTTAACCTATTTTAAATAAAACAAACTGCTTTTCTACTTTAAAAATTTACTTACAAAGTTTATGATTTTGCAGTTAACTGGTTCACTTCTGTTCAAAATCAGGACTATGGTAAGTAAGTATTTATATGCAATATATTTAAGCTTCATTGTGTCTTCTGCCAAATTTTAAAAGCCTAGTTCTAGGAATATAACACTAAAATGCTATGCGGGTATTCTAACAGAAAGAGAAGATTTGGATTGGTTAAGAATACAAATGGCATTGAGACAGAGAATGAATCAAAAGTAATGAACAAACTAAATGATTATTTCCTGGAAGTACTCATTAGAGAATGCACTCATAGCACTTCAAGAACTTAAGAAATTCTATAATTAAATCTAATGATTTTGATATCACTTGCATGGATAGTCCAGACTGGCTTAAAATCCATAAATCCCCAAGATCAGGTGGTATATACAGATCCTAAATTAGACCTGGGCCATGATGCTGACAGTCATCATGAAGGAGTCAATGGATATAGTAGATGGCCCACTAGTTCGGAAATAAGGCAATTTGGAACTTTGATTCAAGAAAGTTTAGGAGAGAGTTTATTTTTTTCTAAAGCTATTAAGACAGGGAATACTCTCATAAAAGAATGATGGAAGCAGAATCTGTAAAGCTTTCAGAAGGGAAGTGGATAAATATTTGTAGAAGAAAAAGAGAAAAGTACAGGGAAATAGGACTAAGTGAATAGCTCTGTCAGTGAGCCAGCACAATCATGATTAACCAACTAGCCTTCTTTGTTACTATAACATAATTGTGATTCTCTGCAGAGGACATACGTATTAAATTACAACCTGGCACTGAAAGGCTATATTTCCCAATGAGAATAGCAATTAAAGAATTAAAGACTTTATCTTTTAAATTCTGTTGATATATGGTAGAAACATGAAGAATAACCACATGGTGGAGGCACCAGGGTGCAAGTGAAATAGGAATAAAGCTGACTTGGGCATTCTTGCTGAAAATATATGGAATCACATAATGATGCTATGCCAACAGACTGCTGTGCAAACATATGAAAACACTTTATTAGCACACTGAAAGCTGATCATATTCCTTGGGTCCATATTTGGTTGAAGAGAGTATAGTCATATCACAATGCGGTAGGCATTATGTTGGGACAGCAAATGAGATATGAAGCTGCAAGAACATTATCAAGCACCCTACCAAGACTGCTTTACTTATAAAAGATTATGTAGAATAGGCCAATTTACTCCCGATAATTCAGCCATTTTTGCATTTTAATGAATAAACAATACTTTGAATTAAGCCAATTATATAACACAAACAACTTGGAATCTGGTTCTTAAAAAATTATCAAATAATTATAATTAGGGTACTTAATTAAGAGTAGACCAAATTGGCTTTTTTGGAGAGAAAGATGTCTTTGCCTGTTGTCAATTCCTGCTCTCAACCTACACAACTAAACAACAGCCTACCTGGTCATATATCTTAATTTGCTGTTTGCGGAGCACTGCTGTGTGCAAAATTGGCTATCACATCTTACTTACATAGAGACTAAATTTCAAAAAGTCATTTGGAAGCGAAGTGATTTGGGGCACAAGGAGGCCACAACATGCCATATAAATTTGTCCCTATCTTTATATGAATACCAAGTTCTATTTTCGAACAAACTTGCAGTTCCTTCACTTAATAATGTACTTGTCAAATCAGTAAAAACTGGGATGAGAGTGCATAACTTCTTTAGAAGACCAAGCTGTGAGGGGCTGAATGTCCTTTGCATGCTGTAATGATAGATAATGCTGTACAAAATTACATGGTAGGTCACTGGATATGTTTGGCAAGCTGCAAAGAAAGCCAATCTTTTGCTCCTGGACTCCATGCAGTGCAAATACTTCGTAACATTGGCCTATTCTATGTCAAGGGTTCATCCTTGACAATATCCATGAAATGTGTTCAGGCTGTCAGCCCTGTAAAGTCACTAGATTGGCACAAGAATTTCTTGGATTTTTTTTTGTTTGTTAATACTTATGAGAAGACTGTAATGGAGGATGACACATACTGGTAGCATCAAACATTCCTAGACCAAGCAAAACATAAACTAGGTGCTTTGTAAAGCTACTCTGCTCTGCCCCAGCAATATGAGCTAACACTAACCATACAAAAGCCCCACCTGCAATACTACTATGACATTTATGTTACCCATAACCTTTATTCTTTTGAGTGACACATCAATTTTAGTTCCAATTTGAAAGAGAAGAAAATACGTGTTCAATTATAGATAGATTTGTACATTGTGTCCCCAGTAAACTTGGTTCAGATTGCCCTAGCTCACTTTTCTTAGGAATGTTATGAATGTCCTACAGAGGACACTCATTCTAACAATGCGGGTTAATTTCAATACAGATTTCAGCAATGGAAGGACAATATTTGAACCCACTATGTCACTCAATCCCAGATGCAAGAATTTGAGCACTTTGAACATAAGAATGGAGATTTGGCTCGAATACAAGAGCTGCATTACCTCAAGATTCTAAATATCAATCCATAAATTCTGAAACTAATACCAGCAGCACAACACAGACAGTTTCATCATCTGGAACTCAAGTCCTCTCCGCTGAAATTCAAATGTAAACCTAACCATTTTTTGGAGAACTAGTATTATCTTAAAGCACAGAAAGAGGCCATTCATGCCCACTGTAGCTGTGCCACCTTTTTGAAAGCTGTCCAGTTAGCCCCATCACCCCACTCCTTCCCCACAGTCTTTCAACTTTTTTCCCTTCAAGTATCTACCCAATTCCCTTTTGAAAGTTATCATTGAATCTACTTCCACCACACTTTCATGCAGTGCATTCAAGATCGTAACAACTCAGAGTAAAAATGTTTTTCCTCATTACCTCTGATTCTTGTGACCTTTACCTTGAATCCATGTGTTCTCACTAACTGGAGACAGTTTTGCCTTATTTATGATCTTGAGCACCTCTATCAAATTTCCCATCAACCTTCTCTAATCTAAGAACTCCCCAGTTTCTCTAGTCTCTTCATGTAACTTAAGTTTCACATCTATTCTACTAGTACTGTGTCTCGGTTTGTAACAATTTGGATCGCTTATGTCTTTTTAATGGCCTTCTCAACTTGTCCTACCACTTTCAAAGATTTGTGTACATATACCCCATCATTTCTCTGTTCCTACACCCCTTTAAAATTGTATATCGTCTCTCCTCATTCTTCCCAATAAAATGAATCACTGTGTTAAATTTAATCTGCCAAGTCCCTGCCCATTTCACCAGTCCTCCTGAAGTCTGTTATCCTCCTCACTGTTTACTATGGCCAGAATTTTTACCTTGATGGGCGGGCGGGCGGACAGCTGAACTCCGGTGCCGAACCGCGGCCCGCCGCCATTTTAGTGGGCAGGCCAATTAAGGCCCACCCAGCAGCCTGCCCGACAGGAAGCGGGGGGTGGAGGGGTTCCCCATCTGTCAAAACTGCTCCCTGAGACTAAGTGCTGTCTCAGGGAGATTACTGACAGTGTCAAAAACATTAAAAATAGAAAAATAGAAAAATTATTAACATGTCCCCCTCATGTGACAAAGTCACATGAGATGGGAAATGTTAATAAAAAAGACATAAACTTTATTAAGGTTTTTAAAAATGGACATGAAACTTCATCCCGCCAGTGGATGAGGTTTCATGTATTATCAGAAGCTCGCTGGGGCTCCTGGCCTGCCCGACAGCCTTAAGGTTGGACGGGCAGGGTCTTTAATTATCTTAATGATCCTGTCAATGGCCTTAGTCGGCCACTGACAGGTCGGCAGGCGGACAGCTGATTTCGCTGTCCGCCCGCCTTCCTCAACATTTAAATGGACTGGGATGACGTCGGGGGTTCCTCCCGACGTCATCCCCCCCCTGTCGGCAAGCAGGCCCCGCCCCCAAATCGCTGACAGGAAAATTCTGCCCTATATTTCCAAGTTTCACATAATCTGCAAACTTTGAAATGATGCCCTCTATACCCAAATCCAGGTCATTAATAGATATCAAACAGAGCAGTGGTCCCAACACTGATCCCTGTGGGATAACACTGTACACTTCCCTCAAATCTGAAAGGCAGTAGTTTACCACTGCTCTGTCTCTTAGCCTGTTTTGTATCTATGCAGCTACTGTCTCTTTAATTGTGTGGGCTTCAATTTTGTTAACATCTATTACGTGATGCTTTGTCCCTTTTTGAAAGTACATATACACAACATCAAGAACACTTCCCTCATCAACCTTCTCTGTTACTTCATCAAACAACTCAAATAAGTCAGTAAATCGCAATATGCCTTTAACTAATGTCCTTTAGGCAAGGAAATCTGCCATCCTTACCTGGTCTGGCCTACATGTGATTCCAGGCCCACAGCAATGTGGTTGACTCTTAAATGCCCTCTGAACAAGGACAATTAGGGATGGGCAATAAATGCTGGCCTAGCCAGTGACACTCTCATCCCATGAATGCATTAAAAAAAACAAATCCATACTGGCTTTCATTTATTGGCACATATTTTTCCAAGTGCCAATTCATTCTGTTCCAGATTATTTTCTCTAAAGGTTTCCCTACCAGTGACATTAGGCTCACTGGCCTGTTTACCCCACTCCCCTTTTTTAAACACGGGCATAACAATTGCAATCAAGCTTAGTTTATATCTATGCCTTAAAGAGGATTTGAAGACTGTAGCCAAAGCGTCTGCTACTTTCATCCTTACTTTCCTCAGCAGCCTAGGAAGCATTTCACCACTCTATAGTTCTTGCATCTTTCTGAAAACTGCCTGATTTTTTTCCCCTCTAACTTCTCACTATTTGGCAGCACATAATATAGAGCCAGCAGCAACATTATTCCTTCATTGTTCCTTAACACTATCCAAATAGATTACTTGACCCCTCAATTGCATCATCCCTTTTTAGTGCTTTAGCAGTATCTTGGATCAATACTAAACTTCTCTTTTTCCCCCCTTTTCTGTCTTTCCTGAATACACTGTAAACAAGAATACTAAGCATTCATTCCTTCCCTTGTTTGAGTTAGGTCCCCATTATTGGAATTACATCATAACCCTATTTGGCTAGTTGTGCCTGCAGCTTACCTTATTTACTATGCTCCATTCATGCACTACAAATCCATCTCAGTCTGCCTCGCATTTCCTCTGTCTGATTCTTCCAATATTTGAACTATTCTTTATTCTAATACTGTTTGCCTCTTCCAGTCCTCTGCGCATGTTGTATTTCTTCCTAATGCTTCATCTAGGTGTTCCCACCACCTTCACCCAGCCCCACCAAATTAATTTACACCTTTCCTCACAGCACAATTTAACTTCCCTGCTAGGATATTGGTACCAACCGTGTTGAAGTGCAACCTTTCCATCGTGTACAGGACTCTACTGCCCCAGAACTATTCCTAATGTTCCAGGAAACTGAAACACTCCCCTTCTGCACCATTTCTCCAGCTAATATTATATATGTTTATTTTACTGCTCCTATATTCAATAGCACATGACAGTAGGCATAATCCAGAGATTACTACCTTCAACATGGCCTACAACATTTGGATATTCCTCTTTTTCCCCACAAGATGTTCTGCACCCAATGATGTCCTTTACCCTAGCACCAGGGAGCCAACACACCATGGTGGTGATTACAGAAATGCCTGTCTTCCCCTTGACTACTGAATCCATTATGAGAATTGTGTTTCGACATGTGGCTATGCTATCCCTACCCCCATGCAGTCATCTGTCCCATGGTCTCATGGGCCTGTTCTAGACTCCACTCTCCAGATGTGTCTTCACCCACACCACGTTTCAGCACTGAAAGCGCCACATTCCGGGAGGATTCCAGCACTACCTGCCTCTTTGTCCCCTACTGGAAGGCAGCCCATTTACTACCATCCTGAACACTCTCACCTCCTAGAAAATGTGATCCAGGAAATTCTCAGCCTCCCATATATCCTGTAGTGATTCCAGCTGTTCCTCAGGCTCAGAAATCCTGAGCTTGAGTTCAATCAGCTGGAGGCACTTCCTGCACACATGGTTATCCAGGACTCATGAAGCAGCCTGGAGTTCCCACTTGGCACAGGAATTATAGGGAACAGGTCTCAGCTGTCTCATCATTTTATCTAAAAGACTAGTTATGGTATGTTTAATATTGGCATCAACTACTTAGTTTTAATTTTATCTCTTTAGATCGAAGTAATTATTGATTATTTAGACATTTGCTGTTGCCCCTTAGCATCCCCCTTCCCCCTATGTACCAAACTTTGTGCCCAAATTTTGAGCCAAAATTTCCAGACCTCCTGCTAATATATAGCCTTCAGAAACACACCAGTTGCCAACATATAATGTTCTTTGTCTGTTTGTTGGTTCTGCAGTGTATAGTCTCCAGGGTTTATAGTGCTATCAATCACCAAGTTTAATTTTATCCACCTGATAACAGTTCTATCAAACTGTATTCTGCTGTTATTCCATTTATAATATTGCATACAGCATATAATTTTACAAATTTTTTCAGTTATCTAGTTTTTATCCTGTTCAGTAAATGTCATGAATATTACAAACAATAGAATGAAAAGTTGAAGCTGCATAACACATCACAGGTGTACATGACCATACCAAAGTGAGAAGCTGCCCAAATAAATTATACACAAAGGATGGGTTTTCACTGCTTTATTTCAAAGGAAATGTATCTCAGTAAAGGAAGGATACTCTCAATAAATAAGGAAATAAGGTTACAGGATGCGTACATGTGCTTTTCATTAATGATGAGCACAGTTAGAACAATTGGCAGTGCAGGGCTCGATGCAACAAATAGGCACATGCCTCCTATAGGTATATAAGCACAATCCTCACTAATGATTCTACTCAATGGTTTTGACAGTGTGTCACACAACTGGCAAATGTCAAATAATTCACTGGTCCATAATAATTTACTAAAATTCAAGATTTACATCCAACTTCCACAATGAAAAACAAACAACGAATATTACACGATACCTTTGTTTCCAGTGCTTCACAAAATTAATTAGCTCATATCCAAGGGCCACAGTTACTAGTTCCCAACTAAACATTAGTGAGGTTAAGGCTCCACATGTCTGCATGAGGAACTGGCCAATTTAAATGACTAATAAACACATGCAGTTAATTTTATTTTACTGAAGCAATACTCCCATTGAAAAACATCATTCCAAATAAAGTAACTGCTGGGAACTAATTAGTGAATGATTATAGAAGCCTATTTTAGAATGGCTTCTAAATCTATAGCGAAGAAAATATAAAATTAACAAGATAATTAAACTAATATCTTTATGAAACTTTTCATGAGTTAATCTTGAATTTATCACTGCACACATTCTGGACACATCTATATAGCTGACGAAAAAATTTGTTACAGGAATACAGCAGCAAAAATATTAGCTAGTCTAACGTAAAGTAAATTGAAATAATGCTGTTCAATATTTCATTATTTAGGTTTCTACATTCATGGATTAACATCTTTTCAATTTATTTTAACCTGAACCAAACAGTATGTTGCAGGAAGATGACGCTGAAAATCACCATCAGTAATACTGGTGGGTATATGCTTAATGTGTTCGTATAATCTTCCTCTGTCCCCTATTTTAATGCAAGAATGTTTATTTTAAATGAGTTAACACCTCTCCAAGCACACTGAAGAAAGTCACATGAAGCTTTAAGCTTTCATACATTAATATTGCTGGAAATCTTTTTCTGCACCATTTACAGCGATGTAAACTGATCAGCTATAACCGGTAACAAATGGAATTGGTAATATATTAAATTAGGCAGGGCTATATGGCCTGCCCCCCACCCCGCAACCTAGAGCCAGCAATCATGAAATCAGTGAGAATTTCAACATTGGGATTTAGAACACCTTGAGCAGAATTCTACAGCCCCTGAATTCTACAATGGGTTTGCAGGCACGGGAGGCGGAAAATTCTGTGGGTGATTTTCCCACCACTTACCCAGGTCCGTTAAGCTCATTTTTAAAAATATTTTTTCATCCTCTACCTTCATCCCAAGTGTATGTCCTAATCTTTTATTTGTTCTATGCAAACATTTTTAAAAGTGATTTTATTTTAGCGCGTTTAGTTTCCCATGGGGGGGAGGAGACTGTGAAGATGCTTTAATGTGATTGGCTGCTTGGACGGACTGATAACATCGCTGCTGCTCCACACTGTGGGTGCTCAGTAAAAAGCGTTGCAGTTAGTTGCGGTACCACTGCACAACACCCCAGAATCGCAGAATTGTTAGACTTTGCTGCTGACCACAAATTCCGGGCCATTATCTTAATAATTAAGTATACAGTTAGCAACATTGGAATATACAGGACCAAATGAAAAATAGCAGCGCTGGAATTCAAAAGTAGTGTACAGTTTGCTACCTATATCCCTAGGTATGGTGATGGTCAGTGGCTCTCTCCCCAGCTCTTCTAAAACTGCTGTATGACAATTAGCTAAGAAGCATAGAAGAGTACCCCAATCGATTTTTCTTTCCTCCATGTGATGGTTTGCTTATAATTGTACTGCTGAGGGACATAATCCACAGGTGTGAATCTGTGTCCTGTCCACACCAAATTCATCCTCATCCTCAGCATCGTTGAAATAAATGTGAAAATCCTGATGTACTTTTAAACTTTGAACCAAAGACAAATTTGCTTCCCTACTCTTCTGGAAAGGAAATATATTCATTATTAAATATCTGCATTCAGCTCCAAACGTTGCCCATCTCCCATTGATACTTGGAATCTTTTACCCAACTGTTCTTCTGAAAGGATGGCTGGATTAAATCCACCAGATCCATGTAATCTTTCTTAAATTCATATATTCTTTGCACCTAACATACCAACTCAAAATCGCAGGTCTGAGTTACAGCATATTCTCTTTAATACTACTCACAGTAGCAGAAATAAAATTATCGGGACCACTTCAATTAGTACTCCTTTTTACACTTGTTGATTTTTTATTAAAAAAATATACATTTTTGTTTGGATAGTGAGTGCTGACAACTTTATCAGATAAATGGGGTGAAGGGAGTTATTCAGCTTGACAGTGCAAATAAGCTGCAGAAACAAATCAATAGATAACCGTTAACTCAGGGGTTTCAGGAATCCATGCACTTTAACTATGCATGTGATAAGTTCACTCAATTTGCATACTCAGGCTCCTACAAAATCTTCTGCCAACAGCATCATCAAGACTCAGAAGTCATCAACCTATCCTACCTAGCAGACTTTAAACAGAGTGTTCAGTCATAATGCCCCATTCTCACTGGAATCTATGTCATCACCACTGTAATTCTATAGCTGAAGTGCCCAATAGAGGTTGGTGGGAACCTCATTTTTTTAAGTGAAATAGGATTCCATTACGTCAATGGAACACCCTGTATGGATTTTAACTTAGGTCTGAGCGGGATAGCTACCGCAGCTTTCTTGCCAGCTGATAGCAAATCAGCAACTGGCGGGAGGGCAAAGCGACCTGCCAGTCAAAATCAAGCCAGGAGGAGGAGGGATACTCCTCCAGGCCCCACAAGGAAAGTCACATCCTCCTCTCCCTTGGACAGACTCCCTCCCCATCTCTTCTGTGTGACCCTGTCAAAGCTCCTCTCCTGCGACTTACCTATGTTCTAGGTGATGGGTTTTTCCCGGTTTTCTGGATGCCCAATTTTCCGCTTCCTCTTGCACCTACTTCACCTAAATTCTGTACCTGAGAATGTGCTTTGCATACGCCTCCCAACCTAACCGCCCAACACCCGCTGAGAGAAAAAGTCATTGTTTTTAAAATCACAGGATGTTCAGGTCCAAACATGGAAGGCTTTTTACAATATAATAGACAATATATAAACATTAACATATTAATACATTACTTCTGTATTGGGAGAGAAATTTAAAAAAACTATTTGCTGATAATGGAATAAAACCACAAGTTCCACTTGTTTATATAAACTAATGCAAACTGGAGCACAATTAATGATTTTGAAAGTCAAATGAGTTTGATAAATATTTTGAGATTTGATCCCACATTTCATATACTCAGTGCATGATTAACTTGTATAATATTTTGCCTATGTATATTTTTCTTATCTGCACATATTTCAATAAGGTATAAACAAAGTTAGTAGTTTTACTAAAAGGTACTGTCTAAAAGCCTTCAAAACAATTGTTAATATTATAGTACAGTAGAACTGTTTCCATATCAGTTTACATCAGTCCCTGATAGTGTATAGCAATTGGATAAACTATAAAGTGAGGCCGTTTCAATATCCATTACAAATTCTCATTTCCCTTTCAAACCTCACAACAAATTTCTGTTTTCTAAAGTTCTTACGAAAATGGCAACATCTCTAAGTTTGTGCATGATTTAGTGTTCTCAACCAAATGATGAAATGGTGATAAGCCAGAAACAAAAATGACTTACAGTAGACCTAAAATATTTATGATTTTGTTGATTGGTAACCATGGTAACATACAGCTATATTAAGCTTCTTTGTTCAATCCATTTCTTAAGCCATATACAGGAAAAACAGTGTTGTCTTGTAATTAAGTGCATCAGTTAACCTGATATAAATGTTGAATATAAGTGAAGATTATAAATTAAAATTTGTTGATCCATCAGAACTTCAAGCAGTGCAGAAATAGTATGTAAATTTGACACAGCAGGCTTGTCTCAGAGAATAACAGTCATGCTTTTCCTGAGTTGCTGGCAGACATTATTATTTAAATTATGGAATATTAAAAGAGACTATTTTGGTTATTTGTAACTAGGTACCTGAGTAATTGATCCATTCGCATACTTAAACAAAGAATCCACATCCACTTTATAATGTGCAAGAGACATTTTGAGTGATGTTGCAAAGTGCTAGAGTAAACGAAGACTTTTCACTCCAATATATCTATCTTATTTAGCACTTTGCACTTCCACTTTTTTTTCTTTATTCTCTCGAAATGTGGGCATCGCTAGCAAGGACAGTATTTGTTGCCCATCCCTAATTGACCTTGAACTGAGTGGTTTGCTAGGCCATTTCAGAGGGCAGTTAAGATTCAACTGCATTACTGTGGGTCTGGAGTCACATGTAGGGCAGACCAGATAAGGATGGCAGATTTCCTTCAGGAGATTAGTGATCCAGATGGGCTTTTATGACAATCAATGATAGTTGTCATGGTCACCATTACTGAGACTAGCTTTACATTCCAGATTTTTTATTAATTGAATTTAAATTCCACTAGCTGCCACGGTAGAATTTGAAACCATGTCCCCACAGCATTAGCTGGGCTTCTGGACTACTAGTCCAGTGACATTACCACTATGCCAGCATCTCCCCTTTTGCTTAGAGACGCCTTCCTAATGAAAAAGTTTATTGTAATAAAAGCCTCTGTATGCTCATAAAGTCAATGATTACGGGTGCGTAGGCATTTCAATGTCCTCCTACTCTAACCCCCAAAAAAAATCATCCTTAAGACAGTCATATAATGAGAAAGAAATATAGGCCCTAATATTAACAGGGAGGTGGGGAGGGTGCAAGGGAGCACAGTAGTGCAGGGAAACACAGCAATACTGATGACATGGAGATCTTGCCAAATTTATAACCAGAGCAGCATTATAATTTTTTTTTTGTTTCCTGCCAGCCAGCCGGCTAAAGTGACAGCTTGGTCAGCTGGCAGCAGGAGATGCTAGGGAAAGATCCCCAGCAGGCAGGAGGGGGGAAATAGCAGGATATTAAGGTTTATTAGAGACAGGCGTTCAAAAAGGGAAGGGACTGAGAGTGAGGCCATTATGGGAGGGAGTGAGATACCAAGGCGTGGGCATTTGGGCTGGTTGACAATTCCAGCAGGGAGAGAAGAGGTGCCAAAACCGAAAGAAAGGAGGTCAAACGTGTCCCTAAGGGGCTCCTCCAGGCTCAAAAGGAATGCTGGAAAAGCACATAAATCCTCCATGCACAGCTCTGGCCTCCATTTAATTGGTGGATTTACGGAGGTCTGGGTAAACCAGGTGGCAACTGTTAAATTTAAATCAGGCTCCAAACTGCTCTGCAGGATCCTGATTTAAATATGTTAATGAAATGTCCTGCCCCCTGGGGCAAGACACTTGCATGACATGAAACCTGCTCTTGTAGAAATAGCAGCTGATGGAGGCAGGGCAGGTCAGAGACTTGTTCCCCATTTTCTTTTAAAGTTTTTAACCCCCCCTCCTTTGTCATGACGTGGGGGGTGGTAGTGGTAATATCTAGACTGTCTCCTTCATTTAAAATGAGTATACATCAAGAATTTAAAAGCCACATTTTTCCCCACTACTCAAAGTGGCCTGATGGTTTATTTCTGTAAGAGACATAAGATATCAGCGTGTGTTTCACTGCCTTCCAGACCACCACAGAAACTTCTTCACATTTTTAAAATTCAATCATGGGATGAGAGCGTCGCTGGCTAGGCCAGCATTTATTACCCATCCCTAATTGCCCTTGAGAATCTGGTGGTGAGTTGCCTTCTTTAGTCGCTTAACTTGTCCTCTCCATTTGCTGCTCTCAGCCTGGCCAATTTTTTGCCTTTTGCTCCCCAACTGCTGAGCACTAATGTAAAGTACAAGATTGTATGCACATTTCACTCAACATCAGGCCTGTGTTAATCTGAGCATCAGCCTTCTTTGGACCAATGAGTTTTGCATAAAACAGAACAAATGATTACTTTACAAGATAAACATACCATTTTAAATAGAAAATGTTAGGCTAAACAATGTGAGGTATGAATAAAACAAACCATGAGTGATTTACAGGAAAAGAAATGACCTCTTTATGTTGGACTATATTAAGCACTTGCCCTCTGAACTTACAGGTCAGATGATTTGACATTATTTAGTGGTTTACGTCTCTGTAAAGCACTTATTGTAAATGTCTGCTATTGTAAATGATTCTATTGAGTTTAAATCTATATACACACACTAATGTCTTTTTATCTCAATCAATTTTCTCCTTTAATTATCTGTCTTCATCTTTATGCCACTGATTCATGCTGGAGTACCTCACCCAAGTGGTCATTCCTCAGGTGAGACACTGCACATTGAGTATCTGTTATTTAACATTAGGGTATCACTACCAAGCTCAAACCAGTCAGCATGATATACCTGTACTCTCTCATGCACACATGCACAAGAATTACTGGATATTGATGAGGAACAAGAACCTTGGCTAATTTTCCAATCCCAGCTCAAATATGGTAAATTCAATTATACATTCCTAATGAAATCATAAACGCAAACCAGAGATCAAATCTGGTCCCTTACCCTTATTTGTTCTGTACAATACAGTGCCACACCACTTTGTAAATTTGTAATTTTGCAGCAAATACACAAATGTTTTCTCCAGGCTTTCACTGTTCTGTTATCATGGTTTTATCTCAGGATTTGTTAGCTTCTTATTCTAGAAGAGATCTTGCTGGAGGCAATGGTCTTTTGTTGAACACACTTTTATTTGCATACTATTTACAAAGATATGTAAAACCAAGAAATAACTGGAGCTACTCTCTAAGATGCTTCACACTCATCTTCTCTCAGTGAGGGATATCATTGTGACATAGCTCCTTATGCACATGCTCAATAGCTATCATTAGAGTTAACCCTTTACTCTGCAATGTTCACTAAAAATTTAAAAACTAAAACATATTTTTGATATTGTCAAATTTTCTGTCTTAAGCTGATGACATTATGAAAAAGCCAGTGGATGAGAAAAGTCAGCATCACCCAAAATTCAAATTAAGTTGCAAGGCAGATGTTTCTGCTGAACTCTCCCCCAAATCATGCTCTCTAAGCACATAGATTCAGAACTGGCATGAAAGGTCATCACCAGGCTCAGCCAGCTTTTCAAAAGGTTGAAGTATTACAACAATTATTGGAAAAATCCCACCTTTGTGGGATCAGGCACTTCCTAATCAAGTACATCCTTCAAATCCAGCAACACTCCAAAGTCAGGAACCAACCCCTCTGGATCTACACAAACTCGGGACCCAACAAATACATGTCTGCATTCAGCTCCACTTTGAAGAACCCACGGAGAGTCTAAAAGGAGCATAGGAGCAGGTTTATTCAAAAAATAACAGAAAAAGAATGGAAGAGAATATGAGAACAAACCTTGACAACCATTCGGGCTTCAGCTGCCTACACTCTTCCAACGAAGCTCAACAAAAAGCTTCAGGAACAACATTTCATCTCTTGCTTTACAGCCTTCCAACTCAACACGGTATTCACAATTTCAGGTCATAATCCCTGCCCTGATTTTTTTTTCAGACAACAGGTGTTGGTGATGATTATGTCATTCCTGTTTTCACCTCCTCTAGAACCATCTTTTATTTCTTTACTTGTCTCATTACCACCCCATTTTGCTTTGCATGATAATTCTTTTGTAATTCAATCATCCCTGCTTCCATCCTATCACAGAACCATTCTTTTATTCTTTCCTCCCCCACCACCTTTCCCTGCCTCTGCACTTGCTTAAAATCTGTTGCATCCTTAACCTTTTCCAGTTCTGACGAAAGGTCACTGGCCTAAAACATTGGGGGGAATTTTAATGTGAGTGAGGAGGTGGGTCTGGGTATGTGGGAGGGTTAAGCAATGGACAAATACTAGCATGTTGGGAAGCCTTCTTAATCCACTGACTATTTAAATCCAGCCCATAAAGGGTGCGTGCAAGCAACCTCCTCGGAGAGGCAGGTTGTCAATTTCAACATATCAATTGCTCAGTTACAGCTATCTAATATGGCATTTGCAATTTAACTGTGAATCCACAGTTTCTCAGACTTCCAGGAAATCGCCAGGGAAAGAAAGGCAAGAACACAGGAGCAATTGAAGGGAGCTGAAGACATGACAAGGAAACATGTCAAAAAGTACCATCATCTCACCCCTGCTTTCTTGCCTGCTTATATGAAAACTTTGGTTCACAGTACTAGTGCTGAGAGGTTCCTTTGACAACTTGAGGTGTCAACCAAACTTTGGAGGTTTGAAATAAAAACAAAGTGCTGGAAATACTTAGCAGGTCTGCCATCTTCTGTGGAGAGAGAAACAGAGTTAACGTTTCAAGTCAAATATGGCTCTTCTTCAGAACTGAAGAAAGGTAGAAATAACTTTGAAGGTTTGTATGTCTTATCTGTGCTTTGGAGCTCTGATTCAAGAGATCAGTTTATGTTGCATTACTTTGGACCTCGGATGAGGACCAAGATGACTTGCAGCAGCAGCACAGAACCTCGAGCAGGACAAAGGCAGCTGCAGCTCAAAGATTTGCAGCTCCACAGGACAGGTGGGATCAGCAGAGAGGTGAAGCTCACAGGTGGCCACACCTGCCAAACAAGGTAAACAGGCACAGCACAAGCTTCCTCAACATATCAAAACACCAGTGTTTCAGGAGGCTCAGGTGGTGGCAGACATTTTCAGCTTGCTGGTACAAGACTTGCTGCCAATGAACCAGGTGGCCACACTTTACCAGTGGCTATCAAAGTCACCACTGTTCCTAACTTCTTTGTCTGGATCTTTCCACAGCTCTGCTGAAACATCTGCAGTCGTTCCTCACTTACCCGTAAGCAACTGTTAGCATCGCATAGCCTTTACATTTTGCTGGTGGGCTGCCTCTGACTCTCTGCAATGGGAATGAGGCTTGGTGGGCCTTACCATTCTCTACATTCCACAAACCCAGAAACACCCATTTATCTTGCTTTGTGTCCCCAACCCATCCCATCATCCAGATGGTAGCATTACCAGTCATACCGTCAACATCAAAGCTTGTATAATCATTATCAAATGTTTTCTGAATGTGCATTTAAGTCTTTGCAATGCATATCAACATTTATATAACATGTACATGAAATCTAACTTTATAAATGACTATTGATAAAGTGGGACAACTTGGTGAGAAAATACCCTATTTAAATATGCATGAAATAGCCTACATGCTCATACAGATGGACTAGGTTTCCCACTTATTCCGAATCAGTACCCCTACACTGTTTTGTAATGTCATGGTCGAGGATGGGGGGAATTAGAAAATGTGCAACAGGCAGAAGATCCGCCAGCATCACAACATCTTCTTTCAATCAATGTTATCACCAAAATTCTATCATGTTTAGTCATGTTGTTTGGGAAACACAGTAGTGGCTGCTACAACTAATCAGAATGGTCTGTTGTTATGACACAGCAGTTGGTAAAGACTGAGTTGTTTCCCGAAGGGAAACTTCAACAACTGTCATAACCTATATTTTCAATTGGTATGTTTGAAATGCAGCTCTGAATTCAGGGATAAGACCACTGAGCCTCAAGAGGCTTTTTATATAAAACTAAATTGAACATTTATTAATTTAACAATAAATTAAACACATACACGTCTACAAATTACTACCATAATAACTTTTAAACAAGTCCCCAAATTAATCACTCCCAGGCAAATCTCCACCAAGGCAACAGTAACCCATAGACTTTGAACAGACACCAGGCAAGGCACATTTGACCTTACGAATTCGAAATGCAGTTCCTTGCAATTTGGTTCCTTTGCAGACACAGTTGTAGCCTTACAGGCTGGTTAGATCTTAAATGGCTCTGCCTTACACACGCAAACTCCCTTCTGTTTAAACCTAGTTTCCCCTTTTAATGTAAATTTTCCATGGTATCCTAGGCTTTTAATGTCACATCTTCTAACAATAACGTTTTCATCCCACTAATTTTATTAGTAATATAAAAACATTGGTTGGCATCTCCCAGCAAGGTGCAAGATTGTACTCCCACTCGAATGCTTTATTCAACAAATGCAAATTTACACTTCACCTTCTATCCTCCTTACTGTTTATCTAATTAACATCTCAAAACCACTATACATCAAAGCACCTAGACTAACTGGCTTTAATCCAATTAAGACACACAGTTAAACACAGACACAGATCCCACTATAATTCCATTTTAAAAATAATTTCCAATAACATTATAGACATTAATATCTCTTCATGACACTGTAATCACTTTAAGGTGCCATATTCATCAAATCATAGGTTTATACAGCTCATTTGGCCCATCGGGCCTCTGCTGCTTGAAAGAGCTATCCAACTAGTGCCATTGTCTTAACCTTTCCACATAGCTCTGAACATTTCTTCCCTTCCAAGTATTTATCCAATTCATTTTTCAAATTTATTACTGGACCTGCTTTCACTACCTTTCCTGGCAGTACATTTCAGATTATCATAACTTGCTGCATTAAAAAAAAGTCCCCTCATTTTGCCCCTAGTTTTATTGCCAATTTCTTTAAATGTATGTCCTCTGGTTACCAACCTTCTGCCCTATTTAATCTCTCCTAACTCTACATGATTTTGAACACCTCTATTAAATCTCCCATTTACCATCTCTGTTCCAAGGAGAACAATCTCAGCTGCGGTCTTTCCACGTAACTGAAGTCCCACATCCCTGGTAGAATTCTAGTACATCTCCTCTGCATCCTTTATAAGACCTTGACATGATTTCTTGCCCATAACTGGACATAATGCTCCAGCTGGAACTGAACCAAATATTTATACAGATTTAGCACAGCCTCAACTTTTGTACTCTGTGGACTGGATTTTCTTGGAGTCGGGACCTGATTCCAGGATTCCTGCTCTCTTTCCTGGCATCGACAATTTTCGCCAGTGCAAGATAAGGGTGTGAGTAGCGAGCCTGCACACTGCATTGTCAACCTGCCCAGCTCCATTGCAGGAGTAGGCATCTCGTATCCCCCTGCAATTTTCATGGAGTCCAGGGCCAGCTTCTCTATGACTTGTGGTTCACGGCTCACCATAGGAATCGTGAACTGTCTGGATTCTGGAACCTTTTGAAAGTAAAATTCAAAGGGTCTTATCCATGCCGCCCAGCCACTTCTCACGGCCTTTCATACCCTCTATACCAATTCAATGCCAATTCATGCCCCCAGACACTCCCCATGGCCACTTATACCCTCCATGCTAACCCATGTCCATTCATTCAGTATGCACTATGTACATAATCAATGAGCCAATTAATAACAATGGTATGTGTGGAACTGTTGAGAGAAAAAAATCACCCTTTTAGAAATGTTCTTTGGAAAAAAAGTTGACATTTCTATAGGGTTGTTTGAACAGCAATCAGGCAGACCAAGCCTCTATGCAAGAGTCATTCTCCTACTCCCCGCCCTTGTGCCGTAGAGTTAAACAAGGAAAACCGCTGACTGTAACACAGCTGCATAATAGTTGCGCGCTGCCTTTAAACAATCATGAACCAAGTGCCACAAGATTCTCGTGATACGCTAACTTTATCTTGATGGTAGGATGTAATTTAAAAAACATTTTATGCTAATGGCTATTCATAGCACGCAAGTAGGAACCCACCACAGGCCGGCGTAATGCTCGACAATCTGCAAACATGCCACTGATTTTAGTGGCATCTCAACCCACCATTGGGAAATCGGAATTTCCCATCCTGCCTAATTAAGTCATCCCAAACGCCACATTTCCCACCCTTGTGGGCTCTATAAAACTCCCCCCTACATTTCTGAGTCTTGTGTCATCTGCAAACCTTAAGATTGTGCCCTGTCTACCCACGTCCAAGTCATTGAGATATATCAAAATGAGCAATGATCTGAACCCTGGGGGATACCACTGTGTACTTCTCTCCAGCCTGAAAAGCAACCATTCACCACTACTCTCTGCTTTCTACCTCTTAGCCAAATTCATGCCCACGCAACCACTGACCCTTTAATCTCATGGGTTTCAATTTTGCTAACTTTTTTTTAAACTCAGTCAAGTTAGTCAAACATGATTTGCCTTTAACAAAACCACGTTGGTTGTCATGTTAACTTGTATTTTTCCAAATGACAATTAATTTTGTTTCAGATTATTGCCTCAAAGTTTTGCCAACACAGAAGTCAGGCAAACCAGCTTGTAGTTGCTGGGTTTATCCCTCTCCTCTTTTTTGAACAGAAGCAATACAGCAGCCTGTCAATATTACACATGAGTCAGCTAGGATTAGGCGCTCAAGACCTTGAGTGGGGATTAAACCCATGATCCTCATGAGGTGACAGAGCTATCAACTGAGCCAAACTGACAAGCATTGGCTGATTTTCTTCACCTGCAGCACATGTACAACACTGTCATGCAAAGATACTTCCAGAAAGGCTCATTTTGATTTTAAAAGCTAACGTTCAAACATTACAAACACAAAGGACTTTTTCCCCTTGAAAATGTGTCGTGAAAGGTTTTATGCAACCAGACCTGTGTACCTTGCAGCTGAAGAATACCAGAAATACTGCATGGAGTTGGCATATAACACTTTGCTGACAACTGCTCACAAATGGCTTGTCGGGAAGTAAAATTGAGTGAGGTGGTTAACCCACATCCACTCAGTTCTGATAAAGTGCTTTGATAAGAAAGCCATATAGTTATAAGCTGACAGGAGAGCCAAGGCCAAAAAAGTTGATGAACAGGAATGCAGTTTGCTTTGGTGTTGGCAGCTCAGTGCTTTTGTGCAGGATTCCTGAGATGTTATCCATTTTTTGATTTTCAAGCAAAAATTTCCAATATACATTATACTTAATAAAGTGCTTCAAAAGTACTTCATCGGTTTTAAAGTGCTTCTGTACATTCTGAAAGATACTGCATAAATGCAAAATCTTTCTTTGAAGACACAGGTGCTGCATTAAACTACAGTACAGTCACCAAGAAAGGAAAAAATACAGTCTCAAAGAAGAACTGGTCTTAGTGCATGTGGCATTTAAATAAGTCAATTCAATTATGTACCAAATGAGTAATTAAACTGGTCTTATTTAAGAAAAAATTAAGTTCACAAATTACATTTTTATTTAGTGTCTCTCATGTAGGAAACATCCCATGGTATTTAAAAAGTGGGAGAAAGAGGACACCAAGTTTATGATGTGGAGGGCCAGAAGGGTGATTAAGATTTATAAAAGGGCTTTTGAAAGGAATTAGGCAAGTGGCATGACGTAGTGATTCAAAGCCTGCAAGACATAGATTGGGATTTTCCGGTCCTGCCCACTGTGGGACTGGAAATTCACACCCAAAATCAACGGACCTTTGGCTGGTCTGTCAAATTTTCCGTCGCACTAGTGATGATTTTCAACACGGGCAGGACCAGAAAATCTCAGCAATAGTGTCTGAAGGATCAGCCATCAAAGGTAGAGTGGAGAAAATGGAGAGCAATCAGTAAACAAGGACTGGGGCACCTTTTGGAGGTAGGAAGAAGCAAAACCAAGATCGGAATTATAAATGAAAAACAAATAGAAAAGGTCTGGGAAATTGAGATTTTGATAAATCCAAATGGAGAAGAGTGACAACAACAGTGTGATATCTGGTCACAAAATTCATTTTGCAATAATTAAAGAACAAAATACAGCTGATGCTGGAAATACTCAGCAGGTCCATCTGTGAAAAGATTACCACCTCCTTTTGTCTTGCACCATCATCCTTTGTCTTTTAAACTCTCCTACCTTTCATGTTTTCATGGACCTTCCCTTTTGTTCTTTTCTCCCTTCTTCTGCTTTGCTTAAAAGCTTCGACATCTCTAAATTCTCTCTCATCCACTCAGCTGGATTATTCCAGAAGTTTAACTCATTGTTAGGAATCCTTTAGTTGATAAGAGTTTTAAACTTTTAGCCAACACACAACATTTCAGCTGAACTCTGCTAGAAAGAGATGTTTTCTCTTTTGCAGCCTGCTTGTTCAAAAACCTAAAACTAAACCGTGTGAACATAGAACCACACACACAATCTACTCACCCCATTGATTAACTTATGGTTGACCCTTTACTATTCTATTGTTTATTTTCTGGCAACTTGGTTACATGATCAGCTACTGGAAGCAAAGTACTTTGTCAGAAATCATATCCTAGAGAAACCAAATTCTTAAAGGGACCATCACTCCAACCAAAAATATAGGTTTTTTTCTCCCAAAAGCACATGAGCCATCACACTATTTTGTTGGATTATCCTGGATAAATGCCATGTTCTGGGTTTATTTGGGTTACTCTGGACTACAATAAAATAAGTAAAAATTGATGCAGGAAAAAACGAATAAAAACTTTCTTTTACACACAATTGTTTGGTAACAATTTTCTTCTGGTAAATTATAAACAGATGACACTTTATTTTAAATAATCAGATGGCCAGCCTTTTCCTATGTCCCTTTATTTCTCTTTCCTTCAGCCATCTTTCTAATCTATTTATAAATGTTGACATGGTCTCTGCTTCAAACACTAACTCAAATGCTGCAATCAACAGCCTCACAACCGTTTGTGTAAAGAGGTTTTTCTGCTCTGCCTCCTAAATCTCTGACAAATTTATATTTATGTCCTCTCATTTTAAACCCCTCAATCACTATCAGAACACTTCTCATTCCATTTAAAATTTAAATATCTTTATTATTCTTGTTATATGCTGTTTACAAATCTTGAACTGATCACAGAATCATAGAATGTTACACCATAGAAACAGGCCAATTGACCCATCAAGTCCAAACTAGCATTTTTCTTCACTCAGCCAATAAGATAATCCCACTGTCTCCAAAAACTTCCCATACTCTAATATTTGATCCTTTTAAAGCATGAACTCTGTTTTAACAGATAGCGGTAGAAAATTCTACATTCTAACCCTCAAGAATTTTTTTCAAACCTCCCATTAGGATTATGTTTCTGGTTATTTTAAAATTTGTGCTCGTTTGTTTCCATTTGCTGGTAAGATGCTGACAATCTATTGCTACTTACATACCCATAACCCTTCAGAATCTTGAAGACCTCTCTCTATCTGCCAATCCTCAATTGCCTTTGTTCTCATGCGAAAACCTGAAGTACTCAAACCTTTATTTAAAATTGTAACCACTCCACCCTGGCAACGTCCAATGCTGCACCTTTTCCATTGCTTCCGAATCTTTCTTATAATGGGGTGTCCAAAACTGTACACCACGCTGCAACTGCACCCGAACTAAATTCTTGTACATGTTCAACATACTTCTTTGTTATTCTATTCTATGCCTTGAATTATAATACCATGCATTCCATTGCCACACTAAGTTCTACAAACTTTTCTATCCCAAGCAGTATTTGCTCTCAAAAATGTATTGTTTATATTTTTATACATTAAACTCCATCTGCCATTTTTTTGATCTGTCCTCATAACCTATGTTCTCTTGCGGTTTTTCATAATCTTTGCTAGAATTTTCTATACTCCTTCAATTTTGCATTAACATCAAATTTCCCTATTATTCACACAACTCCAACATGTAAATAATTTATGCACCCCTGCGGAACATCAATTGTTACATCTTTCCATTATAAAATATGTCTTTTGGCTTGTAACCTTAGCCTCTTCCTCTTTAAATCTGGTATGGTCAAGCCCAGAGATCATGGGCGGGATTTTCCAACCTGCCCGCCACTGCGATCGGCCTGTCCCGCCGAAAGTCAATGGACTTCTGGCTGGGCCGCCGAATCTTCCATGGAGGTTCCAGTCACGAAGGAACTGGAAAATCCTGGTCCATAGTCCAAAATCCCAATAATCTGGTAATTTGTGAGCTGGCAGCAGAAATAATGACCATCAGAGCTGCTGAATTGTTGTTAATAAAATGATCGGTTCATTAATATCCTTCAGGTAAAGGACTGCTCGCAATTTTCCCTCTAATATTTATTTTCTAACAGTTTTGTGCAGGTGATTTGTTTAAGTGCACGAGCCCCTTAGTTTTTTTGAGCCCTCAAGTACGTGGTAAATTAAAGGGCCCGAATTGTCCATGACCTGCAGTGGAACCTTCGGGTTGCTGTACTGCTTAGAGGGAACACTGACCACCACCCTGACCAGTCTGGCCTGAATGTGACTCCAGTTCCACGCCATGTGCTGATGCGTAATGCTGTCAAGACAACTAGTGATGGGTAATAAATGCTGCCTTCCAGTGTTGCCCACATCCCAAGAACAAACAAAAATGTGGCTATATTCCTCTCAATTGCGTGTGCCATTTTTCCAGTATTTTTCTGTAGAACTGTATTGAATATACAAAATAGGAGCAGAAGTAGGCCATTCAGCCCCACGAACCTGCTCCACCATTCAATAAGATCATGGCTGATCTGTTTGTGTTTCGAATTCCACATTCCCATCTACTCCCGATAACTTTTGATTCCCCTGCCTAACAAGAATCTTATCTCCCTCTGCCTTAAAAATATTCAGTGTCCCCAACTCCACCACCTTTTGAGGCAGAGAGTTCCAAAGTCACAAAACCCCCAAAGAGAAAAAATTCTCATCTGTCCTATAAGGGAGACCCCTAATTTCAAAACAGTGTCCCCGAGTTCTGTACTCATCCACAAGAGAAAACATCCATTTCACATCCGCCTTGTCAAGACCATTCAGGGTCTTATATACTTCAATCAAGTCACCCCTCACTCTTCTAAACTGCAGCGGAAACAAGGCCAGCCTGTCCAAACTATCCTCCTAAGACAACCTGCTCATTCCAGGGATCAATTTAGGAAACCTCCTCTGAACCGCCTCCAATGCATTTACATTTTCCTTAAACAAAGGGACCAAAACTGCACACAATATTCAAGATGCGGTCTCACCAATGCCCTGTATAACTGAAACATAACATCCTTACTTTTATGTTCAATTCTTTTGTAATACAAGATTGCATTCTATTAGCCTTCTTGATTACATGCTGTACCTGCATACTAACTTTTTGTGGCTCATGCACTTGAACACCTAGATCCCTCTGCACCTCGGAATTCTGCGGTCGTTTTCTGTTTAAGTAATACTCTGTTTTTTATATTCTCCCTGCCAAGGTGAACAACTTCATCTGCCAGATTTTTTGCTCACTCACTCAACTTATCCGTATCCGCGTACAAATTCCTTATGTCTTCTTCACAACATACTTTCCTACTTATCTTTGAGTCATCTGCAAATTTAGCTATCATGCCTTTGCTTCCCTCTTCTAAGTCATTGATGTAAATTGTAAAAATTGACGCCCCAGCACATTCCCATGCGGGACTCCACTAGTTACATCCTGCCAATCATTTTCACATACCCTCTGTTTTCTGCCCAGGCTAATATGTTACCCCCGCACCATGAGCTTTCATTTTTCTCAATAACCTTTGATGTGGCATCTTATCATATGCCTTCTAGAAATCCAAGTGGAGTGCATCTACAGGCTCCCCTTTATTCACAGCACATGTTACTCCTTCAAAGAACTCTAATAAATTGGTTAAACATGATTTCCCTTTCACAAAACCATGCTGACTCTTCCTGATGACCTTGTGTTTTCCTAAGTGTCCAACTATAATCACCTTAATGATCGATTCTAACACCTTCCCCACAACAGACATCAAGCTAACTGGCCTATAGTTTCCCGTTTTCTGCCTCCCTCCCTTCTTCAATAGAGGGGTTATATTTGCTACTTTCCAGTCTGATGGAACTTTTCCAGAATCTAGGGAACTTTGGAAAATGCTTTTCGACAATTTATATAAACCATATCCATTGTATTTTCTTTATTTTTCTTGTTGTTCTTTCAAAAAATTCTATAAAGTCCAGAAAAGCATACAGACCCTGATGAGTACTTGTTTCATCAGTGATCTTGTTTTTACACTGAAAAATAAGTCATTAACTGTGCCAATATTTTAAAACCTTGTGAGCTACTGAAGGTTCCACTGGTGGTCTAGTGAATACGATTTGGTGCTCTCACTAATGCGGCCTGGGTTCAATTCCCAGTCAGAGAAAGAAGCTTTCTTGGGACATGGGGGTGCATGCCCGTAGATCTTTAAAGGTGCCTGTCACATTGAGAGAGCAGCTAATAATGCATATAAGACCTCCAACTTCATAAATTGAGGTATTGAGTAGAAAAGCAGGGAAATTATGCTGAATCTTTATAAAGCTCTGGTTAGGCTACAACTAGAGTATTGCATCCAGTTTTGGTCACCACATTGTAGGTGGGATGTAAGGGTCCTTGAAACAGTGGGGAGAAGATTTACCAGAATGATTCCAAGGATGAGGAATTTCAGCTACAAGGCTAGGTCAGAGAAGATGGGTTGTTCTCCTTGGAGAGGAGGAGATTGAGGGGAGATTTGATAGAGGTGTAGAAAATTGTAACAGATTTGGATAAAGCAGACAAGGAAAAACTGTTCCCGTTAGCTGATGGTTACAAGAACTAGGGGGACAGAAATAAGATTTTGGGTAAAAGATGCAGGGGGATGTGAGGAAAAACTGTTTTTACACAGTGAATGGTAATGACTTGGGACACGTTCAACCACGAAGGTGGCGGAAGCAGAAATGAGCGAGGATTTCAAAAGGAAATTGATGGGCACTTCAAGAAAATAAACTTGCAAGGTTACAAGAACAGAGTAGGGAATAGGACTAACAGATTGCTCTACAGTGAACTGGCATACACTTAGTGCACTAAATGGCCTACTTCTGGGTCGTACATGACTATGACCCCCTGTAGGTACGATATGGGCATGGGGAAGCAGTTAAATTGGCTAACCACTGAAAGCAACCATCAACAATGCCCATGCAATTAACCCGTGCCTGTTCATTGCATTGCTTGCAGCACAGGGAATGTTTTGAATGATTTCTGTGTGCAGCCAGCTCTACCTGCACCATTTCTTAGCTGCACACAGAGGGCTGGATATCGCATGTGGCTAGCATAATTTAAAAGCAGCCTGCACAAAAGCAAAGGTGCATTGTGGCTGCAAGAAGTGGTGGGAGATTTTTGAAAAGGTAATCGAGGCTGTGAATTTCTGAGGAATGGTTGAACATGCAAGAGAGTGTGCTATAGGTTTTCAGACTACACTGGATGTCCTGGTGCAAGACGTGAAAAGGAGAGTTGTCTTGTATCCACAGGGATGCAGGAAGTCTTCCAGGCCAATGCTCTGGAGACCTTGGAAGAAGTGGCAACAGAAATCTTAGGAGAAATCCAAGGACGTGGACGCAGTTCAAGAAGTAATTTTAACAATCTCTCATGAGCTTATAAGGTGAGTAAGGTCACCTTCAAATGGCATATCCTACCAATTACTCCACTGGCCTCATTCACTGCTCAGACACCAAAAATCTGTCTATCCCAGCCTTGCACATATTCAACGATGGAGCATCTACAACCCTTTGGGGCAGATAATTCCAAAGATTCACAACCCTTTGAGTGAAGTAATTTCTTCTCATCTCAGTCATAAATGATCTTATCCTGAGACTGTGCCTCTAAGACAATTGTTATCTCAAGACCCTCAGAGGATATGACCTCCTGCTGAAAACCATTTTCATCCCACCTCTTCCTCCATCTTCTAGCAGATAGTCCTGCTCTATGTGGCCTCTAGCTAATCTCCCTTTCATATTCAATTCCCACTTTGCTTGAACAAGTGCAGCCCCAAAAGCACTCAAAAAGCTGGACATCATCCAAGGAAAAGCAATCCGCCTGATCAGCACCCCATTCATCACAAAACATTTACTCCCTCTGCCACTGGCGCAATGAGTTCAGATGAGCACTGTGAGCCACTTTAACTTTGCTATCATAGTGTATGACTTCAACTCAACAGAATTCTTCATTAAAATTACTCCTCGGTAACCACCTCAATGAACCCATTGCACATTATATAACGTGTGGGGATAATTTGAGTTTAAAGAAAGATAGGAGGACATCTTCGATTTTGTTCCAGCAACATACTCACCCCCATTTCAGATAAGGGAAAAAATTGTGCACTTTGCGTATTAGTTTTTGGGTAACAAGCTGATCTATGAAAATTACTTTTTAGCCGTTTTGCAATTTTAAAGGAATGCTGCAGTTTCCTGGTTGTAAGATACGGGCATTGTGGTCTCCCTTGGCGTAAGCCCACACCTTCCTCACCAACCAACAAAACCGCACACCCCCTCTCCGCCCTGCTGCTTATTTTTCTTCTTAAAAATAGCTAATAGCTTTTGGCTGATTCTGGCCCAAGAGATATGATCAAGATTGAACCATTTCTTATCTTCACAAATGTCATTCACACAAAGAAAGAAATTCGATCTGATTTTTTTTACACTGTTGCAATGGCAACGGTTACATGAAGTGCTCAGAGACTGAAATCAAACACCATGTTATGTGTGACCAAAGTCTGAACTATTTTAATGCTGCCAATTAAGGATACACTTACACCCTATATTCCAGCAGCCACTAAACTGAAAATGAAAAATCAGAACAAGATAAACCTGTACCTGCAAGTATTGGCCTCTTCTATTTGGTGTGATGTACAGTAATAGTAACTGTGGGCATTTAACACTTTCTGAGAGCCAGTAGTGCTAAAACTAAGCTCTTGAGGTGGTACTAAATCAATCATTGCTCAAATTACAGACAGTGTAGGTGGTCCACTCAAATTCAGAACTAGTTCACCAACACAGTAGACTGACAGACTTGAAAATCCCCATGTCAGGCCATAAACCATGAAGAGACAAAAACACTGTAAATTATGTGCAACCAATACTGATCTAGCCAGACCTGCCTCAGAGAATATTTCAGTTAAGCAGAGACTATACTGGATGTGACAGCCGCTTGGCAGTTTGTTTTGCAGCCACATTCAAAACAGGTACAGGCACCAAAATTCTGAAAGGAAGAATGTGAAAGTTCATTAATTACAGCAAACTTGGTCAGAAAAAGTGGACTTATAGCTCAGTTTCTTTTGTTAGCAATTCTTCAGTGATTTGGCATGTCATTTAGAAAATAAAACTCGTTTCAGTCTGTATACTGTTAGGGGAGCAAAAACACTTGGTTTTGTACAACTCTAATTTAATTGGCAATTTTACATCATTTCTGCTTTTATGTCTTTGAGCTTTACTACCTGGAGAATATAGGTAGGAGTTTATTTCTGGAATCCTGAAAATGGTATATATAACTGACAACATTGAAGCGTGATTTCTTCAAAAAAAAAGCTCAATCAAGGATGATTGTGGAAAGCCTATAGTCAATACTGTTCAATATAGGAAACTGGACCAATCTGATGAGAACAAATTCCAGTGAATAGAGTAAGGCCATATTTGTAGAAGAATTACTGGAGAATTCACAAATACTGTTTTGCATTTGTACTTATGGGAAGGATTTTATATAAAAGGACATGTAAACAATGTATGGACAGCACTCAGCTTTATTAGGTTACTTCCAAAATAGCCATGCCAAATTACATTTCCTGTTTAGAAATGATTGGCATTGCTTGGACAGATGGCCATCATGAATCTTACAGTCACCAGCCTTTTTCAGATTTGATTTGATTTGATTTTTCTTCTTTTCTCCCCTTCCCACAAATAATTCCTCGGCAAGAAGATTAGCAGAGAACCTGCTTTAACCCTCCACCAATACTGTGCTGAATCCATAACCAATCATTCTGTGGCACAGTCCATTGAAGTCCCAACTTACTGTACCACTGTGCCATATATATTTTTATTTAGATCTCTTCTCTTCCCCCACCTACACACACTCCTTTAAGTCTTAATAATGCTCCACTGCTCAATGCGAAGTCTTACAGTTGCCAAGAATATTATTGAGTAAGAGATGGGGATGTTTGTGCATAACAGGAATAGACCTATCATTTCCCATTCCATTCAGTATACTGTGTGCCAATGCCAATTTAGTGACCATATTGTGGTCCAGGAGAAAACCAAACTCAATCGCTGAAGATAGGGAAATTTTAGTATCAATATACGAGCACTTGGGTGTGAACGAACAACTTTGCCAATTGGGAGGTCAAAGCTTCCCTCCATTGGACTGTCATTACATATTGTTTTAAGGTAGAAAATGATTCTAAGGGTAAGTGCATATGTTCAGTGTTTGATTACGTCAATCTCATTTACTTTTCTCTCTTTTCCAATTTATTTTTTTACAGAACTCTTATCTCTGGTTTATGACCAGCTATTATGCACCAGAGATTGCTGCAGACTATTGGAACTTTTCCCCAGTATCTTTATTTTAAAAATGGTATTCTGTGTGACAGCAAGTTTTAGCATTTCTGCTCAAAGCAAGTAAACAAAAAAAATGTTCCATAGATTGGAATTTTTTGAATGTTTTGTTTCTGCCTTTTATTAAAGAAGTTTGAAAACAGAGAGCAAGCATGCATGTGGTATACTTTTTGACAGCTAAATACAGGCTAATAAGAGCTCCATGGGAAATTCCTTCAAATTCATGTTTCAAATTAATGTCTGATTTGAATTTTTCTTTTTCTGCATCAGCATCATTGCCTCTCTGGAACAAGTCACAATGGCAATGGCCTAGGCTAAAAGGTTTGTAGCGTCTTGGACACTTAGACATAAACCACAGCTCATCATAACTGTAGCTAACCCTTTAGATCCAAGTTATAATTTAGGATCCAAAACAAAAACAGAATTACCTGGAAAAACTCAGCAGGTCTGGCAGCATCGGCGGAGAAGAAATCAGTTAACATTTCGAGCCTTCATGGCCCTTCGGCAGAACTGAAGCATAGTTAGAAGAAGGGAGAAATATAAATTGGTTTAAGGTGGGTGGGGGGTGGGGGGTGGGGGGGGGGGGGGGGGGGGGGGTGGGAGAGACACATTGAGGGTGTGGTAATCACCACACCCTCAATGTGTCTCTCCCCCCCCCCCCCACCACCCACCTTAAACCAATTTATATTTCTCCCTTCTTCTAACTATGCTTCAGTTCTGCCGAAGGGCCATGAAGGCTCGAAACGTTAACTGATTTCTTCTCCGCCGATGCTGCCAGACCTGCTGAGTTTTTCCAGGTAATTCTATTTTTGTTTTGGATTTCCAGCATCCGCAGTAGCTTTTAGCTTATAATTTAGGATCTATTGTTTATTCCCCTTGTATATCAACTGCATATTAGCACAGCATAATATATTGTTTTGACATGTTTACATACAAACAATTTACAACTTGAGTACAATATCACTAAGCTATAATTTGCAAGATAATCCAATCCCCTTTGTCACCTTTCTAAATTCAAATATATGTAAGGATTTTCCCCCAGGTATTAAACTGACAAGCCCATTTCTTAGTGGTGCTCTATGTAACAATGATGTTATTGTCATTTCAGCTCTCTGTGTATTGTATGTCTGATTTCACTGAAGAATCCTGCAGCATGCTGTCATGTCTGGGCATAATGACTCTGGTATTTACACTGTTCAAAATCCTACTTCAAGGATGACAGGTTTTTCAACCAGGCAATGTTTTTTTTTAAATCCATGCGATTTCATGCAAGTGCAATGACATTATGTCATCAGAAATAAAGTACTTTCTCAGTGATGCGATATCGCAGTGTCGGTGTGAGTTACTGAAAGCTATCGCTAATTCTTCACAGGTGTTATAGTGCATGCCTTTAAGATGTGAGACTAGACTCAACATACTGCTCAAAGTCTCTGAATAATGTACCAAGAGGGCTCCTATTGAAAGGAATTTATCATTTTACCGGTAATCTGGCTCCCAATGATAGAATGGAACACCTATATTTCTTTTAACCCTTAAAGAACCAGTGTCACACTGAGCTTTTCAATTTCACACACATCTGTCAAATATCTACAGAAATATTTTCCTAGACACTTTTAGAGTAGATCAGAAAATACAAGAACATGTATGGAACAATTTTTTAAATTCTTCTGTTAAGTTAAACAAAACCATTTTTACAAAATGTTTAGTGCAAAAACCTCCTTCAGTACTCAAGAATTAATTGCTAATAAATATCTAGGGTAGTCCTTGTTGAATCTTTTTAATACAGTATGATAATTTGATACTCTTTCTTTATATCACTGTCCCAGTTAATACTCTGTGGCAATCTAATTTCAAATGAATATTTATCATTGTGTCTGAGCAATTGTTCTTTTCTCAGTGCACTGACGTGGTCACAATTTCTCTTATGTTTACACTGTGTTAAGTATAAAATGAGTGCAAGTCAGATTAAATTTTCTTCTCATCGCAAATTAATTGAAAATTCCACCCACACCACTTCCACATCGCTTTACTTCTTTACAATATTGTAAGAAATTGCCTGATACAGAGTATTTATTTAGAGCTGACAGAAGTATTACTAGGTGTTCTGCTAAAAAAAATTCTTCAGTTACCTAATGTCCTCATTTAGTATAATTCTGACAACGAAGGAATTCTTTGGTACTTGTGTGTTGTTGAAATGCTTATACATGTAACTAATTATCAAGAAAATTTCAGCCTCAACTACAAAATCCAATACAGTTTGTCTAGTGTACAAGCAAGTTATGAGATTGCTGGGAACTTTGAGGTTAGATTCACACAATATGAACAGAGAACTAAACCACTCAATTTTACCACCCTGCAACATTTCCCTGCTTCCCCTAAATGGAATTCACATCTTTACAATATGCAAGAATAAGAATTAACAGAAAATGCTTTGCAGATATGAGTAAATTGTAAATAGAGGACATATACTTCACAACTATTTTAGAAAAAAAGATTTGCATTTATATAGCATCTTTCACAGCCTCAGACTGTCCCAGTGCACTTAAAAGCCAATGAAGTGCAGTTACTGTTGTAATATAATACTAGGACACCAGGAGAACTTGCCCGGTTTTCTTTGATTAGTGCTGTGAGATCTTTTACATCTGCCTGAGAGGGGCAGGGGCTTTAGTGTCTCATCAGAAAGGCAACACCTCCAACTGTGTGGTACTCCCTCAGTACTATTCTGATGTGCCAGCCTAGATAATGTGCAGAAATCTTTGGAGTGGAATAAAAGCAGTCATTATAAAATAACAATGAACTATTTGATTTGAATTAGATAGTCTATCCATTGCTTTACATCAAAATGTTGTTTTAAAATTCAGTTCAAAAATGTTCATGATTGATATTTTTAGATAGGAGCACCGTTGCAGAATGGTGTGGAGTGCTACAAAGCAAATGCCATCAGTCAACCATTGAGGTAAACATTCAGATGGAGGACTCTAATAGGGTTATTCCTTTATATGTCACTACTTTCAGAAGTATGTCATCTTATATTCACACAATAGTTACATATATTCACATCTTACCCACCAGAAATAGTTCCAAATGATCTTACATGTGATCTTACAGGTAAAAATACAGGTAGTTTTTACCTGAAATGCAATGTTTTAAAATCACAAGAGTAGCATACAAGTTAAATGTCACTTGTAACAAATATTAATGTAGGTAGCTGCTTTATTACTTTTCTACTATTTATGCAGCTCAGAAGTTATATTTCAAAAGTTTGGGGATCAGAGTATTTTTCTCCACTATTTCTTTCTTCTCCTTAAATTATTGTATTTGCTTTGGGGACAAATTTGGCAATGGGATAAAACAGCAAATATAGGTATCAGCTTTGAAAATAATTTAAAAGGTAATCTTTCTGAGGTCTGCAGAGAGGAATGTTGAGGTCATCTTTAAAGACAGAGAATATAAAGGAAAAGAAAAATCACTTAAAAGCAAGAGATCACTTCAGAACTGTCCTGATACCAATCCAGAGGTACTAGAGACCGGAATAGATTGTGGGTAGTGCAATAGAGCAGCTAAGGTCCGAGTGGAAATCTGAAACACAAGGCTTTGATTTTGACAATATCCCCACCCCAAAACCAATATGTGTCATGATCATATTGTGTTGATTTAAAACAGAAAAGTGATATAGCATAGAAGGTCAGTTGGCCCATCATGCCCACTGAAAGAACTCCCAATTAGTCCCATTCCCTTATTCCTTCCTTGTAGCCCTGCATGTTTTCTCTTTTGAAATGTATGTCCAATATCCTTTTGGAAATGATTTGTAAATCTGCTTCCTCCACTCTTTCAGGCAATGCATTTCAGATTATAATACCTGACTATGTAAAGCAAATTCTCATCTCACTCCCTGCACCCCTGGCTTTTTTGCCAATTATTTAAAAATTGTGTCTTCTGGTTGTTGACTCCCTTCCCCCATTCCCAACCCCCACCACCACAATTTTGCCCTATTTATGCTATCAAAACACCTAACAATTTTGAACACATCTATTAAATTTCCCCTTAAATTTCTCCATTGTAAGGAGAACAGCCCCAACTTTTCTAACCTCTCCAGACAACTGAAATCCCTCATCCTTGGTATCATTCTAATGAATCCTCTGCACCTTTTCCAAGGCATTGACATCCTATCTAAAGTGTGGCATTCAGATTTGGACACAATACTCCAGCTGAAATCTAAATAGTGATTTATAAAGGATTAGCATACTTTCCTTGCTTTTGTACTCCATGTCTCTAAAACCAAGAATCCTGTATGCTTTTGAACAATTTTTAACAGTTTCAAAGATTTGCATAAGTGAACCCCAAAGTCTTATGTTCCTGAACCACCTATAAAATTATACCATTTTATTTATGCTGCCACTTTTCATTTTTTCTTCCAAAATGCATCACTTCATACTTCTCAGTGTTAAATTTCATCTGGAATATGTTTGTCCATTTCACCAATCCATGTCCTCTTCATTGTTTGATACATTTTCAAGCAGTGTCATTCGCAAACTTTGAAATTATGTCCCCTTTACCTAAGTCAACAACTTTAAGACATCCTAAAAAGAGCAATGGTTCCAATGCCAACTCTGAGGGGTCACCACAGTATATTTCCCTCCAATCCAAAGAAAATTGTTCACTCTACTCTACTTTTTGCCTCACAGCCAATTTTATGTTCACGTAGCCACATGCCCTTTAATCCCATGGGCTAGTTTGTTTGCTAAAAAGTATGTTAAGTGGTACTTTATCAACTACCTTTGTGAAGTCCATATACACAATATCAACTGCATTACCCTCTTTGTTATTTAACTGAAGAACCCAGTCAAGTTAGTCAGACATGATTTGCTTTTAATAAATCCACATTATTTCCCAAACAATAAGTGACAACTGACTTTATCTTGAATTATGGTCTCCAGAAGTTTCTCCACCACCAACATTAGGCTGACTGGCCTAATGTTATCTTTCGGCAATATTAAATTGAAATATACAAAAATAAAAAAGGGCTGATGAATACTTTTGTAGCAGCAGTGCTACAAAACTGCTTTCCACATTGCTGTAAGTATTTTGACACCACTGTCAAATGATTGTAGCCACAAGTTACAAATTTCAAAAATACTATCAATTCACAAATGTGGAAAAAAACAGTTGAACCCACGGATGTTTGTTGGCTGCAAGGTGTAAGAATCGGGAACAGCCAAATCAGTCTCCCGCACCTCCTAGTGGTCAGTTGCTGAGACACATTGGCATGGAAACAATTCATTTGCTTGCCCACTTACCTGAAAGAGTGAGAGCCTAGGATGGGAACAAATAGGTTGAGAAATGAATTTTATTTTGAACAAAACAATTAGGAAAGCTAAAAAGTGACTTTCAGAAACTAATTTAATTGAATTCAGCAATATAGGGCGGGACTTTCCGGCTCCGTCCTCTGTGTGGACATGTGATATTTGAATGGTCAGTAGTATTCCAATACTGCCTTGATCAGTATAGCATTAAGTAAAACTCTAAACACATTGCTAAGCATGCAAGGAGGATTTTACCACAATGGGTCGTGGTTACACCTCAGACGTATACTTTTTTTTAAGTGACTTGGCCTTTTGATAGATTTGACAGTGCTACGCTGACTACACTTTAGGAATGTATCACTTTTCTGGAGTCATATTTGAGTTAACTCTTTTGAAGTATTAACAGATAAATGAATTCACTTCACACCATTGAAAGCTTCTCTTCTTTCTATCAGAATCGCTGACCTTTCATCAGTGAAAAAACTATTTACGGGGTACCGCAGGAAAATTAGCAGAAACTATGTACTAGTGTCAAAAATAATTATGGTATCATGATACAAATTGCATATTACATCAATTAGTAGCATATTAGGCCTTCCAAATATACTGGCCAAATATCAGTGTAGAGTTACTTTGAATTGCTTTGTTGATGACATTAATAGAGGTAGCTAGATAAGTACACAGGGGACTCGGTGCAAGCTGCGCTAAGAAGCATGCAGCTTGCCAGCAAAGCGTGATTAAAGATCAGGCCACTGCTGTCTAGTTGTGGCCCTCAGGTAAGTAAAGAAAGGGGGAAGGGGAAGAAAGCAATGGCGATGAGACAGCATCGTGTGGCCGGCAATAGTCTGCGTTTGTTTAATGTGAGAATGTTCCACACTCGTGTAAATATATTTTAAAATTTACCTTATTGAAAGGGACCTAAAATGCAGTCCCTTTAAGGACCACCTGTAAGGCCACATTTTGGTTTGGTTTTCCTTAGTGCAGTCAGCTCAGGCACCAGTTGCCGCAGAGCAAACCAATTCTTGTTGGTGAGCCTCAAACGGGCGTTAGTAACTTTGCATATGCAAATAAGTGGCCAAAGGTCCCTTTCAGGCATGGCACTGCATGCTAATTAATGGCAAATTATCAATACGACAGGAGGCATATTTCCGTCCTATAATTCCGTTTTATAGTGTGTTCCTGGCCATGTTAGAGACTTGGGAGACCTTTAGTGTCCGTAAGACGGGCTATGTGCTGCCGAATCTCTCGGCCCTTGTGCCTGTTTTTAAATGTTTTAAACAATACGTAGACAAGGTAAAACACTAAAAACTGTTAAAGTCATCTGCTAAACAAAGCATTTATACAGGATGCGCAAAGCAGGAAAAAAATGACATTGCTTGACGAGCTCTTACAGGCAAACTCCTTCCTCTCCATTTAATAAAATAGTTAATACCACAATAACAGTTTAAAAATATGCAAGTCAAAACATAATCTTAGTGAAAACAAAGCACCCACACAGCCCTGAATTTTACCAGCTCTAAATAATATCACACCTGTCATCATGTCAAGCAGCTTGGCTGGTTTCCACAACCAGACAGAAATCACCTTTGTTTATATGGCAAATAAGCTTTGCACAACCGAAAATTAAAAATCCCTACAGAAAATAACTTGCAACGACAAAAAAGAAAAAAGAGAGAGAATTAAATATAGAAATCGTGATGGATTATTATTTCAATCACTGAAGTTTGCTGAAGTACAAGAACAGCATTTAAGACAGTCTGCTAAAGCACACAAGGGAATATAATTCACAATTTTCACATACTAGGTTTTGCTCCATATTTTAAAAATAATTTTGGTCAGTACTACTCAAGCAAAACTGTCGACATCTTCTCATTGAAGATTTATCATTTTGCATTTGTATCAATACTGGTGCAATAGCCACATCTTCAGAAATATAAAGACAGGAGGACAGGACAAACACAGGTGAATTCTGCACATTAAAAGAAAAAAAGGGACACATCGAATGGTGAGTGTGATGATCACTGTAAATCACAAATATTTTAGCAAAGGTCAAGGTCTCATAAATCGGCATGTTTCCTATCAGCACATCTAGTTCTCTCATAAATCAGTATATCTCCCACCAGTATATCAAGCATGCTTGATTCAATATGTGAAAATCACAATCGATCATTAAATCACTTCTCTGAAAAATAAACTTTTTAAAATAGGGAAAAAAAAGTAGTGATTGTTTCTAAATTATGATACATATTTGACTTGTTTCTTTTTCTTGGTATTTTTTTGTTAAGGTTCCCATCTGAGTCCTAAATGACCAACCCTTATTCTGAGACTATGACCCCAAGTTCTAGACTCTCCAGCCAAGCTTCCCAATATTTATTCTGTCAAGCCCACTTCAAATCTTATATGTTTCAATGAGATCATCTCTTATTCTTCTAAATTCTAAAGAGTATAGGCCCATTCCGCTCAACCTTTCTTCATAGGACCTCATCATCCCAAGAACCAGTCCAGAGAACCTTGGCTGCACACCCTCTCAGGCAAGAATATCCTTCCTTTGGTATGGAGATACCAAATCTCTACACAATATTCTAGGTGTAGTCTCAACAAAGCCCTGTACAACTGCAACAAGACTTCCTCACTCCAACCACTCTTCAATAAATGTCAGCATACCATTTGCATTCTAATTTGTTTGCTGCACCTATATATTAATGTTCTATGGTTTATGTGCAAGGACACCCAAATTCCTCTGAATACCATTTTTTCCCCCATTTGCTCACCCTTTGAAAAATGTTTTGCTTTTCAACTTTTCCTGCCAAAGTGAAGAATCTCACATTTCCCCACATTATACTTCAGCTGCCACTTTATTGCCCATTCATTTAACCTGTGTTTATCCCCATGAAGGCTCTTGGCCCTGTTCTAACTGTGGGTAAGTGAATGGGTTTTGAGTGAGTTAATATCTAACGCTTTCTGTCTGCTTCACAATTTATTTTCCCACCTAGCTTTGTATCATCAGCAAATTTGGATACATAATACTCAGTCTCTTTATCTAAGTCATTAATATAGACTGCAAACTGCTGAGGTCCTACTAATCTTTGTGGCACCCCCACTAGTAACAGCCTGCCAACCTGAAAATAACCCTTTTGTTCTAACTCTCTGTTTTCTGCTCTTTAATTAATCCTCTGGCCATCCTCTATACCCAACTTCATGAGCCATTGTTTTGTGTATCACCTCTGATGTGGCACCTTATGGAAAGCTTTTTGAATCCAAATATACTACATCCACTAGTTCCACTTTACCTACTCTGCTAGTTACACCCTCAAAAAAATTCCAATAGGTTTGTCAGCCATGTTTACTCTACTAATCATATTATGATTTTCTAAAAGCCCTGGCAATACTTCCTTCCAGTAATTTCCAGTCAGGCTAACTGGCCTGTAGTTCCTTGTTTTCTCTCCATCTCCTGTCCTGAATAGGGGTGTTGCATTTGCTACCTTCCAACCCATTGGGACTGTTCCAGAATCTAGGGAATTTTGGAAGAATACAACTGTTGCATCAATTATCTCTGCAGCCACCTCTATTAGAACCCTAGGAAGAAGGCCATGAGGTCAAAGTTATTTATCAACTTTTAGTTCCAGTAATTTCTCCAGTACTTTTCTTTACTAATATTACTTATTTTAATTTCTTCGCTCTTCTTTGATCCTGGTTCCCTGCTTTTGTGTCTTCTATGAAGACAGGCACAAAATATTTGTTTAAAGTTTAATATTTGTTTGGCTCTACTTGTCCCCACCCCCCCCACCCCCCCTAAACCAGCTTAAATTTCACCTCTCTTCTATTTTTCCTTAGTTCTGTTGAAGAGTCATACGAACTCGAAATGTTAACTGTATTCCTCTCCGCAGATGCTGTCAGACCTGCTGAGTTTTTTCAGGCATTTTTATTTTTGCTTTTGTTTTGGATTTCCAGCATCCGCAGTTTTTTTGCTTTTATTTTTGTTTAAAGTCTCTTCCATTTCATAATTCCCCATTATAATGTTTACTTTTGCTGCACTCTTTATTTTCAGATTTCAGTAAAGGCCTAAGTATACGAGCCAATATTGCACAACACAGGGTTCTAAGTTTGATCTCCCAGATTGCAATGTTCAAATCCTAGCCTCCTAGTGCAAAGAGATACCAAGCTGAAGACATGCTTCGCCATGCAGAAAATGTTTATTGTATTGGAGGTTTCACTGGCTGGCTTTTGTTTGCCTCCAGCAGACAACTGAGTGACAATGGCTTTAGGATTGGCCAATCAGACACGGTTGGATAGGTGCACTGGTTGGAATAAACCATCAGGTTCCAAACAAGATAGACAGCCTTGAATTCACGCAGCACCTTTCGCAGCCACTGGATGTCTCAAAGCACCTTACAGTCAATGAAGTATGGTATGAAATGCTGTTGTAATGTAGAAAATGCAGCAGCCAGTTTGCACACAGCAAGCTCCTACATGTGATAATGTGCTAATGACTAGATAATCAGCTCTTTTGTGAAGTTGATGGAGAGATAAATATTGGCCAGAACACCAGGTATAATGCCCCTGCTCTTCTTCGAAATAGTGCCATGGGATCTTCTGCATGCACCAGAGAGGGCAGGTGTGGCCTGGGTTTAACGAGACATCTGAAACTTGGCACCTTCAACAGTATTGCACTGAAGTGTCAGCCCCGAGAATTATGCTCAAGCCCTAGTGTGGGTCTTGATCCCACAACCTTCTCACTCAGAGACAAGAGTGCCACCAACTGAGCCACAGATGACACACAGGAAAGAAAGGAGATGGTATACAAACTCTCCCCCTCAAAAAAAAGAAATAGTAAATTGCATAGGATATATGGCACAGGAGTAGGCCAGCCCAACCAGTATTTATGCTCCACTCATGCTTCTTTTCATCTTTCCTCATCTAAATCTACTATCTTAACCAGCTATTTCCTTATCCCTCAAATGTTTGTCAAGCTTCCCCTTAAATGCATCTATACTATTCGCTTCAACTGCTTCCTGTGGTAACAAGTTCCACATTCTTACCTTTCTTTTGATAAAGAAGTTCCTTCTGCGTTCCCTATTGATCAATTATTGAAAATTAATTTCAAATTAAGTATGTACATCAGTGACCTTGTTCAGAAATAATTTCAAAAATATCTTCTGAAGGTTGACATGCCCTCCTGATTGCTCCGTATTGCCATGTTGTGTAATTATGTTTAAACAAGTAATGGAGAATTCTGGAGAAATAGCTTCACCTTCTGCCACATTTCACTAAATAATAAAATTAATTCCATCCACTTCAAAAGAATAGAGAACAAGGATGACAGGGGAATCTTTGGGTTCATAGTTATTAGGACAAACCAACAGAAGCTGACTCATTTCCCTGAAGATCGGAAGATACTTTTCTGTTTTTTAGGATGGGTAGAACAAATGATCTGGATCATCCAAATATTGAAAAGTATAGAAGTAGAGGCAAGCAGGCTATTTGACTTATGAATACAGAATAAAAGGAAAATTTAAATAAGGAGCGTAGCACTTCTTTGAGCCTCCTACCCAATCCCACATTGAAAGAATGCAAGCTGCCAGTCCACTCCCCACTAACGTGGACAACCTCCCACTCATGTTCATCAGTGCCTCCTGATCCTGTTGCTCCCCTTCACCCCTACCACTCACTCAACCAATCTTCACCCCTTTTTTCACCATCACTCTCTGCAGCTCAGCAGCTCGATGAAAACGAGGTTTGAGACCTACAGACGTAAAATTGAAAGTGGCATCACTGTAGACAAGGCTGAGAGCAAAGCCCTCAAAATAATCAACTGGAATGAGTGACTAAGATTTAAATTCCATTTTCAAGCAGCTGTGCAATGCTATGGCTGCTCAGATTTTGCTGGAGTGGGAGATCTTGCAGCCTTGTTTGATAGACCCGTTTTGGCATATTTAGATTTTCAAATTCTTTGCCAACAAAGTTGTTGAAGCTGTAGGCCAGTAATGATACAGGAAGGGCAACAGTGCATCTGGCGAACTGGCGAACAAAGGGACAAACAGTGCAGTTCCTTAATCAATGAAGTTAGGGGATTTACAAAGAAACAGGGGAACAACTGAGGAGGGTGATTTTGGAATGGTTGAATTCAATGTTAAATCAGATATACAGAGAGAAAAATGAAGAGAGGAAAAGAAAGATTGGATTAAGAGGAAGAAAAAAGACAGGAAAAGTGAGAAAAAAATAAAAATTAACAAATTGACATTTTTCACATGAGATTTCATACATAGAATTATTTGCTTTCAGGACAAGAGGGGCTGGTTGGTAGTCAATAACAATTATCATGTAATTAACAGGTAGTTACACTGTTGATTACTGTCTTTAACTTTCTGCGGCAAGTTTAATGGGCAATTAATGTGTAAATACAGTAACTTTATGAAAATGACAGGGAGGTTAAGGACAAGTTATCATTTTCACAAAGCTAACGGCAAGAGGAACAATTTTTTTATTTGCTCACGGGATTTGGGCATCACTGGCTAGGCAGCATTTATTGCCCATCCCTAATTGCCCTTGAGCCCACCTTCTTGAACTGCTGCAATCCACGTGGTGTAGGTACACCCACAGTGCTGTAAAGAAGGTAGTTCCAGGATTTTGACCTCGCGACAGTGAAGTCAGGATGGTGTATGACTTGGAGAGGAACTTGCAGTGATCGTGTCCCCATGTATCTGCTGCACTTGTCCTTCTAGTTGGTAGGGGTTGTGGGTTTGGAAGGTGCTGTGGAAGCAGCCTTGGTGAGTTCCCAAAGTGCGTCTTGTAGATGTTACACACTGCTGCCACTGTGCGTCATTGGTGGAAGGGGTGAATATTTAAGGCGGTGGATGGAATGCCAGTCAAGCTGGTTGCTTTGTCCTGAATGGTGTCAAGCTTCTTGAGTGTTGTTGGAACTGCACTCATCCAGGCAAGTGGAGAGTATTCCATCACCTTACTTGTGCCTTGTAGATGGTGGACAAGCTTTGGGGAGTCAGGTGAGTTACTCTCCACAGATTTTCTATCCTCTGATCTGCTCTTGTAACCACAATATTTATATGGCTGGGTCTAGTTCAGTTTCTGGTCAGGATTTTGATAGCGGGGGATTCAATGATGGTAATGCCATTGAATGTTAAGGGGAGATGGTTGGATTCTCTCTTCTTAGGGATGGTTATTGTCTGGCTCTTGTATGGTGTGAATGTTACTTGCCACATGTCAGCCCAAGCCTGAATGTTGTCCATGATGCATATGGACACGGATTGCTTCAGTATCTGAGGATCGCAGATGGTGAATGTTGTGTAATCATCAGCGAACATCCCCACATCTGACCTTATGTAGGAGGGAAGGTCGTTAATGTAGTAGCTGAAGATGGTTGGGCCTAGGGCACTGCCCTGAGGAACTCCTACAGCAATATCCTGGGACTGAGATGATTGATATCCAACAACCACAACCATATTTCTTTGTGCTAGGTAAGATTCCAACCAGTGGAGATTTTCCCCTCAATTCCCACGGCTTCAGTTTTTCTTGAGGCTCCTTGATACTACACTCGATCAAATGCTGCCTTGATGTCAAAGGCAGTCATTCTCACCTTACCTCTTGAATTCAGCTCTTTTGTCCGTGTTTGTTGAAGGCTGTAAATGAGGATAGGAGCTGAGTGTTCATGGCATGACCCAAACTGAGCATCAGTGAACAGGTTATTGCTGAGTAAGTGTCACTTGTTAGGACTGTCAGCGACCCCTTCAATCACTTTGCTGATCATCGAGTTTAGACTGATGGGGTGGTAATTGGCCAGATGAGATTTGTCCTGCTTTTTGTGGACAGGTACTACCTTGGCAATTTTTGAACACTGCCAGGTAGATGTCAGTGTTGTAGCTGTACTAGAACAGCTTGACTAGGGGCACAGAAATTCTGGAGCATGTCTTCAGTACTTTGCTGGAATGTTGTCAGGGCCCATAGTCTTTGCAGTGTCCAGTGCCTTCAGCCGTTTCTTGATATTACGTGGAGTGAATCAAATTGGCTGAAGGCTAGCATCTGGGTGCTGGGGATCTTAGGAGGAGGCTGAGATGGATCATCCACTCGGCACTTCTGGCTGAACATGGCTGTAAATGCTTCCGCCTTGTTTTTTGCACTTTGTTTTCTTTATTCTTTCACATGGGTGTCGCAGGCAAGGCCAGCATTTATTGCCCATTCCTAATTTCCCTTGAACTGAGAGGCTTGCTAGGCCGTTTCAGAGGGCAGTTAAGAGTCAATCACACTGCTGAAAGTCTGGAGTCACATGTATGCCAGACAAGGTAAGGATGGCAGATTTCCTTCCCCAAAGGACATTAGTGAACTAGATGGTTTTTACAACAATCGATGACAGTTTAATGTTCACCATTACTAAGACTAGTTTTCAATTCCAGATTTATTAATTGAATTCAAATTCCACCAGGTGCCACGGTGGGATTTGAACTAGTGTCCCAGATCATTAGCCTGGGTCTCTGGATTACTAGTCCAGTGACATTACCACTACCCACCGTCTCCCCACTGATGTGCTTGGCTCCCCCATCATTGAGGATGGGGATACTTGAGGAGCCTCCTCCTCCTGTTAGTTGTTTAATTGTCGACCACCATTCACGACTCGATGTAGCAGGATTGCAGAGCTTTGATCTGATCCATTGGTGTGGGATCGCTTAGCTCTGTCTATTGCATGCTGCTTCCGCTGTTTGGCATGCACTGGTCCTGTGCAATAGCATCACTAGGTTGACACCTTAATTTTAGGTATGCACCTGGCATGCCATCCTGCACTCTTCATTGAACCAAGGTTGATCCCTTGGCTTGAGAGTAACGGTAGAGTGGAAGATATGCCGGGTCATGAGGTTAAATATTATGGTTGAATACAATTCTGCTGCTGCTAATGGCCCACAGCACTTCATAGATGCCCAGTTTTTAGTTGCTAGATCTATTTGAAATCTATCCCATTTAGCATTGTGGCCACACAACACAATGGAGGGTATCCTAAGCGTGAGACAGGACTTTGTCTCCACGCGGACTGTACAATGGTCAATCCTACCGATACTGTCATGGACAGATGCATCTGAAACAGATAGATTGGTGAGGACGAGGTCAAGTAGGTTTTTCCCTCTTGTTGGTTCCCTCACCATCTGCCACAGACCCAGTCTAGCGGCTATGTCCTTTAGGACTTGGCCAGCTTGGTCAGAAGTGGTTCTACCAAGCCACTCTTGATGATGGGCATTGAAATTCCTCACCCAGAGTATATTCTGTGCCCTGCCGCCCTCAGTACTTCTTTCAAGTGGTGTTCAACATGGGGGAGTATTGATTCATCAGCTGAAGGAGTGGTGGTAGGTGATAACCACCTTTCCCGTGTTTGACCTGATCCCATGAGACTTCATGGGGTCCAGGGTCAATATTGAGGACTCCCAGGACAACTCTCTCCCAAATGTATACCACTGTGCCGCCACAGACTCTGGTGGGTCTGTCCTGCCATTAGGACAGGACAGAACCAGGGATGGGGATGGTGATGGTCACGTCTGGGACATTGTCTATATGATACAATTCCATGAGTGTGACCATGTCAGGCTGTTCCTTGGCTAGTCTGTGGGACAGCTCTTCCAATTTTGGCACAGGCACCCAGATGTTAGTTATGAGGACAATGCGGGATCAATTGGGCTGAATATGCCATTGTCATTTCTGCTGCCTAGGTCAATACCAGGTGGTCCGCCCAGTTTCATTCCCATTTTTAGACTTCATAGCAGTTTGATACAACTGAGTGGCTTGCTATGCCATTTCAGATGTATTAAGAGTTAGCCATATTGCGGTGGGTCTGGAGTCACATGTAGGCCAAACCAGGTATGGACGGCAGACGAGGGGAAAATCCTGCCCTTTAATTTCATTGGTTCAGAAGATCCACTGCTTGCCCTGCTGCTCACCAAGATTCTAGATACCCTGTTGCCCTCACTGCGTGGTTACCAGCTTGCACTTCCAGGAGCTTGATGGACAAAAATTTTTAAAAGCTGAACATGCACAAACAAATCTAATGAACAGGGCAGCAAGATGCCCATTCCACTTGTTCAGACTGGTTACTTTTACAACAAATCCTAAGCCAATATTTTTGTCTTTTAACTTTGCGCAGTGGAGCAATAATAGGCATAATTGGACATTGCAGGTCCAATTTTATCTTTAATTGACAAAGGCATTTGCAGATTACTGGTTAAGCAGAGGAAGGTAGCAGCTTTTACCCGATGCTGTATAATGCACCGGAAAACCCTTTAGCAAAATAGCTTTTCTATAGCAATAGATAAATGGCCTATGCCAGTATGTGGTGATTGATTTATTGTATAATTTACAAGCTGAATTGCATTGACTTAGGTTTTATAGTCTGCCAAGCAGATATTAGCCTCTCAGCTTGTCAGAATATGTGGAGCCAGGACGTGACCTTATCAGAGATGATCTTAAAAAGCATCCACTGAAAATACGTTCAGAAAGTTTGAGGACTGAAGCGCTACATTATTTGGCATTGTTAGACATAAATCCATCAATGTGTTTGTGTTTTTTTTAAAAATCCATGAACCTTTTAACCTTTCACTTTTTTTTTTAAGTAAAGCACATAAATTCAATTATTGTCTTTTGGTTAACAGACAGAACCTTGTGCAAAATTGACGTTAAATTATCTGATTGAGAAATAGCAATTTAAAATTCTAGTTTTAATGGAAATGAACATAAATGACTGACATGCACAACTGAAATACTAAAATGCAATCTGATTAGCTGGCTTTAGGTGAGGCTGCCATCAAGGCTCACCTAATCAATATGTAAGAACAGTTATGGGTGCAAATTATCAAAGCTAGTCCTTCCAGCACAATAACCTGTCCAGACTAACACCAAATTATATTTTAAACATTCCTAATATCTTTGCCAAGACTTTCCCATCTTGTCTGATCATTTCAAACATTTAATATTCTGTTAATAAAATAAATCTATTTTCTATTCTAAATTTATTTTCTATAATTTCAATTTATAACTTAATTAGAAATAATATTCTAGGGTTGACCTTATCTGTACAATTTAATATTTCTTTTGAGTACAAAGGTAGAATTTCTTTGCACTTGTCTTTTACAATGTATACAAAAGGACACATTAGTGTGGCCTAGGATGTGTTACGAAGTATAATAATTTTCATAATATTTTTCTGGTTTGTTGTCAAGTAGGTTTATAGGTGTGAGTGTAGATGGTTCCGTCTGAGTGATTTCATTACATTTGGAGTCAGGTAGACTGCAAGCTTGAAATTATCAAAAGAAGCTAAATATAGAAATGTACTTGAAATGTTAATGAGTAAACATGGATGCTATCTTAGCATGTAAGGCATGAAGGGAATTTGCACTTTAGATAAGTGAAGGGGTTGATTGGATTTCAAAGAAATTTTAGCATGTTTACAACTAGCCAAATAAGCAAGGCTAAGCCGTGTGTTTATTTTTCCCAAAGGTTACTGACAATATTGGCAACATGAAAGTTTTTATATTGTGGGAAATTACATTTCCAAAGATATATGGAACAATGGAATTTATATATTAAAGAGAGAGAAACATATATAAAGGAGGATGAAAGGCTATGTGGTGAAGGCCATGTAAGATCTAACAGGAGTGTGTGAAACAGCCTTGAAGAAGTCTCCAGCCATTTGTGCATAAGTCTGTTGTGTGCAGTAACTGCAGTTGGAGCAAACCATTTGGAATTCCACTGTCAAGTGGGTACTGTGTTAACTTGCTGGTTTTTTTAAAATCTAAAATCTATTTTGGACTATTGCCTTAAGGGGGGTGTGTAACTAGGTGTCAGGTTAATTAGGATATTTAGGATTTGTTATAGTAGTAAGTAATTGTAGTCTTATGTATATGCCTGAAATCTTTTGTTAATAAATATTTTAATTTTTAAAATCTTTAAAGGTCTTTGTGGACTCATTCTTCTGAATTCAGTGCATACATCTCCTCATAACAAATACAAATTGCAAAACTATTGTGATAGCGTGGCCAAGTTTCCTTTGTGGATTTGGTCCGCTTGGCACACATCACCTGCCACATCATAACAGATGTCAATATGTCTGTCCTGATTTGTGTAAAAGAGGCTTAGTTGTAACAATTTAGTCTCTGAATATTGCATGTAATACATTTTTTGTGCATGAAAACAAACCTGAAATATTAATCTGAAATCCTGTGTTGCATATTTATTTATTTGCTGTTTTTTCCCTTGGAGAAAATCTTCTGTTCACCCAAGTCACCCTGTTTCTTGCCTCCTCTGTTGAATGTGGTGACTCACACTGGGATGTGGAATCAGGCTTTGAAAGATTGGGAAATATGGTTGCTGGCATCCCTTCAATATGCTCACCAAGTGGCAACTTGAAGTTAGCTGGATAATCAGCATGATTATTTGACCAGAGGATTTATGGCCGAGTTCAAATGAAGGGAAAAAATGGGTTGGGGAAAAAACATGCTTTCCTCTCAATTGCCTTAGTGGCAGTGCATTCCCTGAAATGATGACTTTGTTGTGCATGATTTTGCAAATAATTTATGCAAGTATTAGGTTCAGTTTATATTATTGTAGTGGATTACATTGAGATACCTTTGAAGGAAGTGATATCACATGGTACAACAAAAATAATGAAGTGATTTGTTCACTGAGTTAAAAATTATTTCTTAGATTAGTTCAGGTTTGTGCCTCCACTGCTTGATCTGAACATTTATTCCACATAATAATTACTCTTTGTGTGAAGAAGAATTTCTTGATATTTGTCCTAAAATTGTTTATTCATTACTTTTCTTATACTTCGAATTCAGACCCCCAGTTATATCCCTGCAGACTAACTTTTTTCTATAGCCTTAACAATCTTATATACTTTTAATATTACTTATAATTTGCATACTTTCTAGCCTGTAAAACCATGTTTTTTCAGTCTTTTCTCATAATTCACACCCTTGCAACTAGGGATTAGCCTAGTGACTCTCTTTACACTGCTCCAGCAGCCAAATATTCCACATTCAAGGTGCTGTCTGACCAGAGCACACTGCAGTTTGACCATTACCCCCTTTGATTTATATTCTATACTTGTGATAGCCCAACATCTTAAATGCTTCACTAATTGTTGCTGTATTGGTTGTGTATATTTAATGTAGGGTCTACCTAGGCTCTGAGGTCTCCTTCAGCATCACCCTGGGTTATTTCAACACCATTCACACAACACATGCATTGTTCATTTCCCCTTCCTGTATGTGTCACTTTGATATGTTCACTAAATTTCATCTGCCATCCAGATACATATTTTTATCCAAGTCATTCTGTCACATCTGAGTTGCCTCCTCCAAATCCACAGCCCCCCCACAACAACCCACCCAGTTTGGCATCGACTGAAGTACCACTGATAGAGACACTACCAGCAGTGCAAGACTGAATTATTTTGCCCTTTGATAGTAAGACAATGGAAGCACAGGCGCAGACTAATGAAGGGTAAATGAACGACTGATGTCAAGAAGTTTGTCCTTCTACTGGTAGGAAAATTATAACAAAATTCTTGGAATAATTTTAAATGCTGTGATGGGAGAACTGCAAGTTCTTTCTTTCTGGATTACCTTGGAAAAGTTGGATGGCCTTACACATTTCTATCCATGTTGTTATCTTGTGAATTCAACTCCAAAATAACATATGTATTTTATAAAAACTCTAGCTGTGAAATTCAGCAAAGCTGTTCTCCAAATATTTGATTCGGTCATTTATTTTGTTAAATAAAAAAAAAATCAAATCTGATAAATGCCTTAGTTTTGAAAAGAAACAAGCTGCTACTCTGAGGATCTTTCCCAGAGGATTTGGGAAGTATATGTTAAGCCATTCTTGTTATTTCACTTTCACAATTTTAACAAGAATGGGCAGACAGAATGCGCCATTACAACTGTAATTAACTGTTTTGCAGCAGTTTCGATCAAAGCAAAGAACTGAAAATAAATGTTACTTGTCTAATTTTTAATTAGTGTGATCAGAGGGATTTATGGCCGAGCTTAAAAGTAGGGGAAAGAATAAGTTTGGGGAAAAAAATGTGCTTTCCTTTTAAGTGCCTGAGTGACTGCACACGTTTCCTAATTTAATAAGCTTCATAATTTGTTGCATTATTTCAATTAAATGTGTTCTCTGAGACACTTGCACCAGCCACTCTAATCACAACTTATCTCCCACCAATGCTTCCCTGGTTCAGGAATATTTACATATTGAGGACAAGCACTGGAACCATTTAATGCTGTTCAGGTACCTGCCACAGGTAAGGGAGCATGTGATTTGCTGGAGGACCTTGGTACAGTATAGAGTGGCTAGCAAAAGATTCTACGTCTTCAAAATTGACACCGCCTAATACCCTGCAATTAACTGCTATAGGTTAACAAAGCAGTCAATTGTTAACAGCCTACCATCCACAGACCCAGTCTCCACTTAAGCCCAGGCCACAGGGCAAATGACTCTTGCAGCTAGCTCAGCCGCAAATGACAGGAAATGCATCTTACGACATCATCCTGTCAGTGGCTTTCTAATTTAATATGTTTGGCTATATTTGGTGTTTGAACACAGCACGTGAAAGGAGACTTGAAGAGTGGATGCGTGGTAGGGCAAGGAGATAAAATCCTAGCCTTGCCCAGCAAACATCACTGAGAATCAGTGCAAGGGAGAGAGAGAGAGAGATACTGTGACTTAAAGCTTCATCCCCAACTTCCCCAAAGCCACAATTATATGCATCAAATCAGTTGGCAAAACTCTCCGTGTGTCTATATTTTATTCACGCATATATATTCTCCTTAGTTCCACCCTGTGGAAGTGATTGCACTACCCCACCATGCCCATTCTCTTCTTTGATTTTCTTCTTTTTTCTTAAACTTGTGTTATATCTTCATAATTTCATGGAGCTTCTAAGAATTATCATGCCACCCAAATTGTAATATCTGGTGGCTTTGGCATGGGTGATTGTGATATTGTTCCTGGAAAATTGATCCAAAAGTTGAAGGAATCTCTCGGAAAACTTAGTAGGATAGGACATTGTTAGATAAAAACAAAAAACTACTGTTAGTGTTGGTGAGATAAATCCCCATCTGTATCCAGAGCTATGCAGTAATATAAACTGGAACCTGGTAATTTAGTTTTATATTTATGTTAAAAACACATTTCCTAATTTCAAATCATCTTGGTGGTACATTATCAATAAAGCAGCTGCACCTTTGCTTGTAAATTTATTTTTATGCTGTTCAAAAAGCAGCAGCTGGCAACAGCTAGGCTTGTGCTGGATGGCAACAACTATTGCATGAATGCCCACAGTTTGGAAAAATGTTTATATGTCTTTGCAGTCGGTGTATGCAGGTGCCATTTGAGTGGCAAAAAGGCTGGTTCAGACAGGGCTTGTTGCATTTGCTGTGTATTTAAGTTGTGTTAAACTAAATCATTAATGCATATATTGTATATTATGATTTTGTAATCCTATGAGTGAATTTACAGGAATAGCAAAGTTGCAACTGAGTTACTGTCTGCTGTAACATTGGAATTAGAATTTTGTTCAGTACCATATTTATACAGAATATACATCTAAAAGAATGCTTGCTTGAGATACAAAAAGCTTGCAATTTGGAAGGATATCATGTCTCTAGTCAGTGTGGGGGAAAAGGCGGATCTCAGGCCAAGAAGGGGAAAGATTGGAGGATAGCAGTCAAGTTGCAAGTAAAACAAAAACAAATAAATATTTGTTTAATAAATGTATTGATATATTAATGTATTAATAATAAATTAGTAATGTATTAATTTAGTATATATTTAATTGTATAACTATTTTTATACAGAAAAAATACTTGTGTTACAGTGGTCTGTAGAATTTTTATATCATGGGAGGGTGGAATGCCTCAGTGGCAAAAGGTTGAGAACCCTGAACTAAGAAATCAGATTGTATTTATGTGGTGTTATGATGGATGAAGCTTATGTACTCAAACTATGGCACAATCCTCACCAAGAGAGTGAGGGAAAGTGGCTTGCTCCAAACCATCTAGCAATCTGCGACTGTCCCCCAGTTTGGCCTATTCCTACGATGTAGTGCTTGACCTCCACTCAGCACTTTCATCCTCACAAAAGAATTGTGAGATCATCCAGAAACTCAACATGTGGGGAGTCAGATGTGCAAACTCACAGCCTGTCTCCCTGAAAAAGTAATACACTGCACTACCAAAATAAGAAAGAATATGACATATGCCACCCTCTCTTCCAATGCTGATGAAATTCACATAAACAGATTTTTCATTCTAATTATAAAATGGCATTACAAACAACATAAAACAAAAAAAAACGACAATTTTCTACTGCCACCAGATAAGAAGCCTTTGTTTTACTGCAAGTTGCAATTCAAGCAATCTGAATTGTGAGAAATTTCAGATTTTTCTAAATATTCCAAAAGTTTTTCCTATTATAAATCCTCAGTGGTCATGTTGTTGCTTCTCTGAAGCAAACAAGATGTCGGTCCTGCAATTTTTTTTGAAGGGTTTCAATGCTACTATCATCTTCCAAAGATTAATGTTACTACCAAAATATTGTTCCTTCTCTCCGGCTCCACTCCCTGAAATATTTTCCAAGGTTTCTCACCTTTAAATATTTATTTTTTCCACAACCTGTTCTAATGCCATGCAAATTTTAATTTCTATTGCAATAAGCGCGGTGACTACATTTAATTGTTACAGCTTTATTCTTTTTGTAAAATACTCCCGAGGAAATTTTTCTGGGTCTGCACCCACGTGCACGGTTTTCTGATATCCTCTGTGCCCAAGCAATCCACTGTATCCATGAAAAATATTCCTTGTGTCGCATAAAAGTGGACAAAATTAAAGATTAGAATAAATAGGCTGTGCGACATGCCTGTGATATTGCATACTTTGAAAATCTACTCTCACACATGCTAACCTTTCAAAAACTAAGTGATTTGAGAATCAGTACAAAATTTGTTCCTAGACATGTTCTTTTCTGCCAAATATCATTCCTGTGGTACGCACTTTAGCTATTATTTGTCTCAATCATACATGCAAAAAATATAAAAATAATGTCATGCTAATACCATTACTTCCTGGTAAACTTATTGAGGTATCAAATCCTCAATTGTAAGCAGCAACGCAATTAACAATCATACTCACTGCAGCCATTAGCACAATGAAAGAAGAAAACAATGTCATAATATGCTTTGTATATTATCTGCTGCCCTTGGTTTTCTAGATGGTAGTGGCCATGGGTTTGGAAGGTGCTGCCTAAGGAGCCTTGGTGAGTTTTTGCAGTGTATCTTATGGATGGTACACACTGCTGCCACTGTTCGGCGATGGTGGAGGGAGTGAAAGTTTGTGGAAGGGGTGCCTATCAAGCAAGCTGCTTTGTTCTGGATGGTGTTGAGCTTCTTAAGTGTTGTTGGAGCTGCACTCATCCAGGAAAGTGGAGAGTATTCCATCACGTTCCTGACTTGTGCCTTATAAATGGTGGACAGGCTCTGGAGAGTCAGGTGAGTTACTCGCCTCAGGATTCCTAGCCTCTGAGCTGCTCTTGTAGCCACAGTATTAAATGGCTAGTCCAGTTCAGTTTCTGGTCAATGGTAACCCCCAGGATGTTAATAGTGGGGGATTCAGTGATGGTGATGCCATTGAACATTAAGGGATGATGCTTAGATTCTCTCTTGTTGGAGATGGTCATTGCTTGGCACTTCTGTGGTGCAAATGTTACTTGCCACTTGTCAGCCCAAGCCTGGATATTGTCCAGGTCTTCCTGCATTTGTACATGGACTGTTTCAGTATCTGAGGAGTCGCAGGTGGTGCTGAACGTCGTGTGATCATCAGCAAGCATCCCCACTTCTGACGTTATGATGGAAGGAAGGTCACTGATGAAGCAGCTGAAGATGGTTGAGCCTAGGACACTACCCTGAAGAACTTCTGCAGTGATGATTGAGATGATTGACCTCCAACAACCACAACCATCTTCCTTTGTGCTAGGTGTGACTCCAGCCAATGGAGAGTTTCCCCCGATTCTCATTGATTCCAGTATTGCTAGGGCTCCTTGATGCCACACTTGCTCAAATGCTGCCTTGATGTCAAGGGCAGTCACTTGCACCTCACCTCTGGACTTCAGCTCTTTTGCCCATGTTTCAACCAAGGCTGTAATGAGGTCAGAACCTGAGTGACCCTGGCATAACCAAAACTGAACGTCAGTGAGCAGGCCATTGCTCAGCAAGTGCCGCTTGATAGCACAGATGATGACCCCTTCCATCAATTTACTGATGATCGAGAATAGACTGATGGGGCGGTAATTGGCCGGGTTGGATTTGTCCTGCTTTGTGTGTACAGGACATACCAGGGCAAATTTCCACAATGTCAGGTAGATGCCAGTGTTGTAGCTGCACTGGAACAGCTTGGCTAGGGGCGCAGCAAGATCTGTTTTGTAAGAGCACAAGTCTTCAGTACTATTGCCGGAATATTGTAAGGGCCCATAGCCTTTGCAGTAACCATTGCCTTCAGCTGTTTCTTCATATCACGTGGAGTGAATTGAATTGGCTGAAGACTGGCATCTGTGATACTGGGGACCTCCGGAGGAGGCAGAGATGGTTCATCCACTCGGCACTTCTGGCTGAAGACTGTTGCGAATGCTTCAGCCTTAACTTGTGCACGATGTGCTGGGTTCCCCCATCATTGAGCATGGGGGTATTTGTGGAGCCTCCTCCAACAGAGAGTTGTTTAATTGTCCACCACCATTCACGGCTGGATGTGGCAGGACTGCAGAGCTTAGATCTGATCGATTGGTTGTGGAATTGCTTATCTCTTAGTCTATCACTTGCTGCTAATGCGGTTTGGCACACGAGTAGACCTGTCTTGTAGCTTCACCTCATTTTTAGGTATGCCTGATGCTGCTCTTGGCACGCCCTCCTGCACTCTTCATTGAACCAGGTTTGATCCCCTGGCTTGGTAGTAATGGTAGAGTGGGAGATATGCCAGGCCATGAGGTTACAGTTTGTGGTTGAGTACATTTTGCTACTGATGGCCCACAGCGCCTCATGGATGCCTGGTTTTGAGTTGCTAGATCTGTTTGAAATCTATCCTATTTAGCACAGTGGTAGTGCCACACAACATGATGGAGGGTTTCCTCAATGTGAAGCTGGACTTTGTCTCCACGAGGACTGTGCGCTGGTCACTCCTACCTATACTGTCATGGACAGATGCATCTGCGGCAGGCAAATTGGCGAGGATGAGGTCAAGTATGTTTTTCCCTCTTGTTGGTTCCCTCACCACCTGCCGCAGACCCAGTCTAGCAGCTATGTCCTTAAGGTCTCAGCCAGCTCAGTCTGTGGTGGTGCTACCAAGACACTCTAGGTGATGGGCATGGAAGACTGTCACCCAGAGTACATTTCTGCACCCTCACTACCCTTAGTGCTTCCACCAAGTGGTGTTCAACATGGAGGAGTACTGATTCATCAGCTGAGGAGTGGCCACATGTGGTAATCAACAGGAGGTTTCCTGGCCCGTGTTTGGCCTGATACCATGAGACTTCATGGGAGCCGGAGTCAATGTAGAGGACTCCCAGGGCAACTCCCTCCTGACTGTATACCACCTCTGCTAGGTCTGTCCTGCTGGTCAGACAGTACATACCCAGGGGTGGTGATGGTGGTGTCTGGGACATGATCTGTAAGGCATGATTCCGTGAGTATGACAATATCAGGCTGTTACTTTAATAGTCTTTGAGACAGCTCTACCAATTTTGGCCAAGCCCCCATATGTTAGCAAGGAGGAGTTCACAGGGTCGTCAGGGCTGGGTTTGCTGTTGTCATTTCTGGTGCCTAGGTTGATGCCGCATCTGGTTTCATCTGGTCCATCTGGTTTCGTTCCTTTTATTGAATCTTTAGTGGTTTGAAACAACTGAGTAGCTTGCTAGGCCATTTAAGAGGGCATTTAAAAGTCAACCACATTACTGCAGATCTGGAGTCACCTGTAGGCTAGACCAGGCAAGGACAGCAGATTTCCTACCCTAAAGGACATTAGTGAACCAGATGGGTTTTTACAACAATCGACAATGGTTTCATGGTCTAAATTAGACTTTCAATTCCAGATTTTTAATGAATTCAAATTCTAATAATAAGTGATCTCAGGCTTGTATTCCATGTACATGCAGCAGAGTGTGTGTGAGTATTTATGTGTGAAAGAGAGAGAGAATGAACAAAGAAATGAGACCCAGACAGAACATGGCAGAAAAAGAGGCAATCAGTATTTACAAAATTTATGGTTTAAAAAATTGTCAGCACCCTCATGGTTCTGTACAGATAAAACTTATATCATTAGGACCAACTCTCCTTCATTCACATTCTTCTTTACAAATGAAACCTAAGCCACTCAAAACTGGATTCCCATATCTAACCTTATAGGTGGCCCTTATTATTCCAGTTTTATCACAGTTGCACTATCACCCTTTATTAAGCTATTTTTTGCTCACTTGTGGTAAAACATATCTTACACCCCTATAATTTAAAGCAAACATTACTGAAAACAGAATATAAAAATCACAAACTATACAGGCTACAATTTACTGTAAAAATAATGGTGACTTATGTGCAAATCAGACAACAACCTTAGGCAAGAATAGATGTGTAGTTAAACATGAAAATCCAGAAGTTGCTCTCCGAGATGTGCCGCTCCTATGTAAACGGCATAAAAATGGCAGTATTCTGAAGAAGAGTCATATTTAACTTGAAGTGTTAACTCTGCTTCTCTCTCCACAGATGTTGCCAGACCTGCTGTGTATTTCTGGCACTTTCTGATTTTATTCCAAAAATTACATCTGACTCACCATTCAAATGCATTGAACAATGTGAAGTCCTTGCACTGACATCATAGTCACAGACACTCAGCAACACAGCAAGTCAGAGCTTGTCCATCTTAGTCCAAGCATCCTTTTCAATAACATCCTACATCTTCATTACTGATAAAGAGCCTCTCTGACACAGAAAATCAATTTTTGTAAGTGTGGAATGCCATTCCTTCAGATTTTAATTATTGCTGGAGCTTTACAAATAAATATTTGGTTCAGAGGAGAGGTGAAAAAATAAAGAAGAAAAGCAGAGTATGAAAAGAGACTGGCAGACAACCTAAAAGGGAATTCCAAAGTCTTCTATAAGCATATAAGTAGTATAAGGGTGGTAAAAGGAGTAGGGCCAATTAGGGACCAAAAAGGGGATTTATGCATGGAGGCAGAGGGCATAGCTGAGGTATTAAATTAAAACTTTGCATCTGTCTTTACAAAGGAGAAGATGCTATCAAGGCCATGATGGAAGAGTTGGTAATTCAGAAGAAGGGTTTAAAATTAATAAGGAGGAGTTATTGGATAGGATGTCTGTACTTAAAGTTACTAAGGCACCAGAACCAGATGAGATGCATCCAAGAATACTGAAAGAGAGGGCGGAAATTGCTGAGGCACTGACAATAATTTTTCAGTCTTCCTTAGACTCAGGGTAGTGCCAGAGGACTAGAGAATTGCAAGTGTTATGCCCTGCTTCAAGAAAGCTTATAAAGATAAACCCAGCAACTACAGGCCAGTCAGTTTAAGTCTGGTAGTGGGGAAACTTCTAGAAACAATAATCTGGGATCAAATTAATAGTCACATGGACAAATGCGGGTTAATTAAGGAAAGCCAGCATGGATTTCTTAAGGGATAATGGTATTTAACTAACTGACTGGAGTTCTTTTTTTAAAAGAGGTAACAGAAAGGATTAGAACATAACAACATAGGAACACAAGAAATAGGAACAGGAGTAGACCATTTGGCCCCTCGAGCCTGCTCCACCATTCAATAAGATCATGGCTGATCTTCTTGTGTTTCGATTTCCACAATGCCATCCAACCCCGATAACCTTTGATCCCCTTGCCTGACAAGAATCTATCTACCTCTGCCTCAAAAATATTCAATGACCCCGCTTCCATCACCTTCTGAGGCAGAGTTCCAAAGTCGCACAACCCTCAGAGAAAAAATTTCTCCTCATTTGTCCTAAAAGGGCGACCCCTAATTTTAAAACAGTGGCCCCTAGTTCTGGATTGATGAGGGCAATGCTGTTGATGTGATATACGTGGAATTCCCAAAGGCATTTGATACAATGCCACACAACAGGCAAAGTTATATCTCATGGAATAAAAGGGACAATCAAGCAACATGGATATGAAATTAGCTGAGCGACAGGAAACAGAGAGTAGTGGTTAATGGGTGTTTTTCAGCCTGGAGGAAGGTTTACAGTGGAGTTCCCCAGGGGCTGGTGTTAGGACCCCCACTCCTCTTCCTGATATGTATGAATGATCTAGACCTTGGTGTACAGGGCATGATTTCAAAATCTGCAGATGATATGAGTGGTGAACTGTGAGAAGGATAGTGTATAACTTCAAAAGGACATCGACAAGTCGGTGGTACGGGCGGACAGGTGTCATATGAAGTTCAACTTTTTTTTTATTCATTCATGGGATGTGGGCTTCGCTGGCTGGGCCAGCATTTATTGGCCATCCCTAGTTGCTCTTGAGAAGGTGGTGGTGAGCTGCCTTCTTGAACCGCTGCAGTCCATGTGGTATAGATACAACCACAGCGCTGTTAGGGAGAGAGTTCCAGGATTTTGACCCAGCGACAGTGAAATAACAGTGATATATTTCCAAGTCAGGATGGTGAGTGACTTGGAGGGGAACTTCTAGGTGGTGGTGTTCCCATTTATCTGCTGCCCTTGTCCTTCTGGATAGTAATGGTTGTGGGTTTGAAGGACCCACAATGCTGTTGAAGGACCCTTGGTGAATTCCTGCAGTGCATCTTGTAGATGGTACACATTGCTGCTATTGTGCGTTCGTAGTGGAGGGAGTGAATGTTCATGGATGTGGTGCCAATTAAGTGGGCTGCTTTGTCCTGGACGGTGTCAAGCTTCTTGAGTGTTGTTGAAGCTACACTCATCCTTGGAAGTGGGGAGTATTCCATCACACTCCTGACTTGCGCCTTGTAAATGGTGGACAGGCTTTGGGAAGTCAGGAGGTGAGTTACTCATTGCAGGATTCCTAGACTCTGACCTGCTCTTGTAGCCACAGTATTTATAATGGCTAGTCCAGTTCAATTTCTGGTTAATGGGAACCCCCAGGATATTGATAGTGCGGATTCAGTGATGGTAATGCAATTGAACATCAGGGGGCGATGGTTGAATTCTCTCTTGTTGGAGTTGGTCATTGCCTGACACTTGTATGACGCGAATGTTACTCGCCACTTGTCAGTCCAAGCCTGGATATTGTCCAGGTCTTGCTCCATTTGGACATGAACTACTTCAGTATCTGAGGAGTCACAAATGGTGCTGAAGATTGTGCAATCATCAGCGAACATCCCCACTTCTGACCTTATGATGGAAGGAAGGTCATTGATGAAGCAACTAAAGATGGTTGGGCCGAGGACATTATCCTGAGGAATTCCTGCAGTAATATCCTGGAGCTGAGATGACTGATCTCAACAACCACAATCATCTTCCTTTGTGCTAAGTCTGATTCCAACCAGCGGAGAGTTTTCGCCCTGATTCCTATTGACTCCAGTTTTGCTAGGGCTCCTTGATGCCACACTCAGTCAAATGCTGCCTTGATGTCAAGGGCAGTCACTCGCACCTCACCTCAGGAATTCAGCTCTTTTGTCCATGTTTGAACCAAGGCTGTAATGAGGTCAGGAGCTGAGTGGCCCTGGTGGAACCCAAACTAGGCATCAATGAGCAGGTTATTGCTAAGCAAGTGCCACTTGAAAATACTGTCGATGACCCCTTCATTACTTTATTGCTGATCGAGAGTTGACTGATGGGGTGGTAATTGGCCAGGTTGGATTTGTCCTGCTTTGTGTGTACAGGACATACCTGGGCAATTTTCCACATAGCCGGGTGGATGCCAGTGTTGTAGCTGTACTGGAACAGCTTGGCTAGGGGTGCGGCAAGTTCTGGAGCACAAGTTTTCAGTACTTTTGCTGGAATATTGTCAGGGCCTATAGCCTTTGCAGTATCCAGTGCCTTCAGCCGTTTCTTGATATCATGTGGAGTGAGTCAAATTGGCTGAAGATTGACATCTGTGATGCTGGAGACCTCCGGAGGAGGCCAAGAGGGATTATCCACTCAGCACTTCTGGCTGAAGATTGTAGCAAATGCTTCAGCCTTTTCTTTTGCACCGATGTGCTGGGCTCTTCCATCATTGAGGACAGGAGTATTTGTGGAACCTTCTCCTCCAGTGAGTTGTTTAATTTTCCACCACCATTCATGACTGGATGTGGCAGGACAGCAGAGCTTAGATCTGATCCATTAGTTGTGGGGTCACTTAGCCCTATTACTTGCTGCTTATGCTGTTTGGCACACAGGTAGTCCTGTGTTATAGCTTCACCAGGTTGACACATCATTTTTAGGTATGCCTGGTGCTGCTCCTGGCATGCCCTCCTGTGCTCTTCATTGAACCAGGGTCGATCCCCTGGCTTGTTGGTAATGGTAGAGTGGGGGATATGCCAGGCCATGAGGTTACAGATTGTGTTTGAGTACAATTCTGCTGCTGCTGCTAATGGCCCACAGCACCTCATGGATGCCCAGTCTTGAGTTGCTAGATCTAATCGAAATCTATCCCATTTAGCATGGTGGTAGAGGGTATCCTCAATGAGAAGGCAGGACTTCATCTCCACAATGATTATGAGGGAGTCACTCCTACACATACTGTCAAGGGTAGCTAAATCTGCGACAGGCAGGTTGGTGAGGATGAGGTAAAATATGTTTTTCTCTCTTGTTGGTTCCCTCACCACCTGCTGCAAAACCAGTCTAACAGCTATGTCCTTTAGGACTTAGCCAGCTCAGTCAGTAGTGGTGGTACCGAGCCACTCTTGGTGATGGACATTGAAGTCCCCCACCCAGAGTACATTCTGCACTCTTGCCATCCTCAGTGCTTCCTCCAAGTGGTGTCAACATGCAGGAGCACTGATTCAACAGCTGAGGGAGGGCAGTACGTGGTAATCAACAGGAGGTTTCCTTGCCCATGTTTAACCTGATGCCATGAGACTTCATGGGGGCCAGAGTCAATGTTGAGGACTCCCGGGGCATCTCCCTCCTGACTGTATACATCTGTGCTGTCACCTTTGCTGGGTCTGTCCTGCCGATGGGACAGGACATACCCAGGGATGGTGATGGAGGTGTGTGACAGATTATCTGTAAGATATGATTCTGTGATGATGACTATGTCTGGCTGTTGCTTGACTAGTCTGTGAGACAGTTCTCCCAATTTTGGCACTCGCCCCCAGATGTTAGTAAGGAGGACTTTGTGGGGAAATGTGAAGTGATTCATTTTGATAAGAAGAACATGGAGAGAAAAAATAAAACAAAGGGTACAATTCTAAAGGGGTTGCAGAAGTAGACGGACCTGGGTGTATTTGTGCATAAGTCATTGAAGGTGGCAGGACAGGTTGAGAGAGTGGTTAATAAAGCATACAGTATCCTAGGCTTTATTAATAGGAGCATAGAGTACAAGAGCAAGGAGGCTATGTTGAACTTGTGTAAGACACTGGTTTGGTCTCAACTGGAATATTGCATGCAGTTCTGAACGCCGCCTTTAGGAAGGGATGTGAAGATATTAGAAAGGGTGCAGAAAAAATTCACAAGAATGGTTCCAGGAATGAGGAATTTCAATTATGAAGATAGACTGGCGAAGTTAGGACTGTATTCCTTGGAGAAAAAAAGGCTGAGAGGAGATTTGTTAGAGGTATTCAAAATCATGAGGGGTCTACAGAGTAGATAGGGAGACACTGTTTCTACTCATGAAAGGATCAAGAGTACAGGGTACAGATTTAATACAATTGGTAAAAGAAACAAAAGCGATCTGAGAAAATCTTTTTCATGCAGTGAGTAGTTAAGGTCTGGATAGCACTGCCCAAGAGTGTGGTGGAAGCAGGCTCAATCAAAGCACGTAAAAGGGAATTAGACTGTTATCTGAAAAGGAAGAACGTGCAGGGTTACAGAGTGAAGGTGAGAGAATGGCACCAAGGGAATTGCTCATTTGGAGAGCCGGTGTGGACACGTGGGCCAAATGGCCTCCTCCTGCACTGTAACAATTCTGTGATATAAATATTTTTACTTTTTCTTTGTTTCTTTTGTTTCTCTCAATGCAAACTTTCTTTTCCTCTGTATTTCACTTTCTGGAACTGATTTGATTTTGATTTTCACTATTCTGACTTGCTCTTTGTGGTACAGAATCTGCCCTGTTCATGAACAATTTTTCAATCTAACTGGTTAAGGAGATGCACAGTTGCATGGCCTTTCCACACTGGCCTCTGATATCTTATAGAGGCTGCTGCACCATTTCAATTTCCACTTCAAACAACATGCCGTGCAAAGCACATTGAAATTAACTGGGCAAGGGCAAGTCTAATGAATGGCAGGTGGTACTTGCTCACCGGCTACACTTTGGTCCATAGTGCTAAGAATTAAAAGTATGTATCTGGCTGTTGCACAGATCAATTACAGAGTTATTTTTTAATAATAGGAAATATCAACTGCACCAAACAAAAATGAACATCATTTGAGTAAAGGTCATATATGACAAAAAAACTATATTTGACAGTAAATTACTAATGTTCATTATATTTACAGCTTCCCAAAATAAACTGTACAATGATAGTAAGGATGCCATCCCATTGTGTGGTGCGACACTTACCCACACTGCTAAATGGGGCAGACTGATGACAGATCTATTATTCATCCTTGAAGTACTGTGGGCCATCATAGCAGAACTGTACACCACCACAATCTCAACATCATGACTCAGCACACCCCTGACCCTTCCAACACTCTCAAGCTGAGAAACTAAACCTGGTTCAATGGGAGTACAAAAGAGCATAAGAACAACAATACCAGATGTACCTTAGAATAGGGCATCAACCTTGTGAACCTACAAAACATGCATGACAAACAGAGAAAACAGAAGCCAATAGACTGAGTTTGTCTGTTCCATAACTAATCTGATCAGGGCAAAGGACTGTAGCCTTGCCAAAGCCAGTTAAGAATGGTGATATACAAATCAGGTGACAAATGAGAAGAGACGACTCCATGCGCATCCCCAATCTCAACTGTGGTGAAGCCCAGCATGGATACAAAAGAAGATTGGTACTTATGCAAGATTTTGGTAAGTCGATGACCCCATTAAGCCTCTAGCTAAAAGTGCCCAGATAATTTGGATCAATCCATGTGACATTAAGAAGAGCTAAGTGCAGTAGGAGAATAGTTCTCAAACTAATTGAAAGATCTTTTTTGAAATGGATTTGTAATCACAGAGCACCTGTCCCCAGCTTCTAGATCATAATACTATAAATGTAATGCACATTTGAATTTCTGAATATAAAGTTGATCAGTGTCCCATGTACTAAAAGAGGGACTTGCATGAAATTTTGCTAGGGTTGTCTGATATAGTGAACACTGATGTGATTGTTGATGTGAAAAAATGTATCTTTCCTTCAGCTGAAAGGTAACCCTACAGGTTCAGGAACATATTTGTTGCATACTTTGCCTCATGGCATCTCCCCGCTCTTCCTGGAGTGGAACTAGACTCAGTGGCTTCTATTGGGAACATTGGCATCTTTACAGGTGTACCTCCAGTGCCTGGCTAATCCTGCACAGCTGCTGAGTGTTTCAGACTTTTTTTTCTCTTCCGCTGGTATTTATTGGTTTGTTAGTAATAGAATGTCGCTGACACACTGCCTGGTGTGAAATGCTTCCGCCATCGGGACACCACCAGTAACCGGGATCGCAACTTTCGTCCGCGTCCAGTCACAGGCCCAGTTGTCATATTCAGTGAACAAGGATTGGCTTGATTATCATTCCAGATCCCTGGACAAGACTGACATGGTGCCTCCTTCATACCACCCTCAAGCCCCAGCCTGGCAAATCCATACCTGGAGTCTTTGGGGCCTCTTGTCTACTCTCTTGGGATTTTCAGTCAGTCGAATGTCGCAATAATCGTTTGACATGTCTGTGTCTTGTGCCAGCCCAGTGCCCATTTACCAGTGTTTATTATGCACAAGACCCCCGCATATGACATTAAACTTCCCAGTGCACGAGCTCTCTACTGCATCACTCAAGTAGACGAGGGAAATCAAAGTAATGCCAAGAGTGTGCACAGGACCCACTCCATCGCTGCAACAGGTCCCATTCACATAATGTGGATCTCCTGGGAAGTGAATATTGACCTCCATTTGAGAACCACCGCACTCGTGCAGTGAGGGATATAGACCCTGGCAACATACAGTCATAATGCAGAAGACCAGTGCACCAGAACTAGCCATCTTTCTTGCCCAGATTTTCCAATGCAGGTATCAATTGGCATCTAACCAAAAATGTGGAATATTACATACTTATGTCTTATCCACAAAAAACAAGGGATATCCAACACAGCCATTTACTATCCTATCAATTCTTCCCAATCATCAGTAAGTGATTGAACGAGTCATTAATATTGCACTCAAGTGACACATACTCACAAATAGCTCAGTGATGCTCAGTTCAGGTTCCACCAAAACTTGTTAGTTTCAGGCCTCATCACAGTCTTTGTCCAAAAATAGACACAAGAAATTTCCTGGCCAGTTTTTTTTAAAGAATGTGTTCCTATTAACTGTTTTTTTTGCACAGTACATTCCAGGCTGCTGTGTACTCACACAGTTTAGCAGAAACATTGGAAACAAGTTCTGAATACTAGAAGATAGGCAAGAGTAACTATTCTCAATATCAAGGTAATATTCAATTGAGTATGGCACCAACAAGCACTGGGAAAATTGAGGCAAGCATGGAGGTGAGATCAAGGAGGATGAAGTCCCTGTGAAAACTCTCCAAATGGTTGGAATCTTACACTACACTAAGGAAGATGATCATGGTTGTTGGAGGTCAGTCATTATTTTCACAAGAATTTGGTTCCTTAGGAAAGGATCCTTTATCCAAATGTCTCCAACTGCTGCATTAATATCCTTGCTTCTTCCTTAAGGTCAGCAGTGGGACTGAGTTAATGGTTCTGCAAAGTTCAGCTCCATTCACCAATTCTATCAGTGAAACAGCCTGTGATAAGCTAAGCAGAAGCTGATTCACATCCAGGCTTGGGTTGAAAGTGATAGAATATTCGTACCAAGATTATGGGAACCGCAAATCTTCCAGGTTTCACTCTAAGTCACACACCATCCTGACTAGAATATATATCATTATTCCTTCATCATTGGGTTAGATTTCTTGAATTCCTTAGGATGATTGCGGGAACATCAAGAGCACAGCAACTGCAGCATGTCCTGAAGACAGTCCACCATTACCATTGCCTTCACAGGGTAACCAGGATTGAACAATAACAGTGGACTTGCCAGCTTTGCCACATCCGGAATGCAAATTTTAAAAATCATATTAGACCAATAGCTAACAGCATGTGACTCTTACTCAGCTATCTGCAAGCAGAACAAAGCTTAAAAAACATGGAAACAAGTTACTGTACATCAACAAGTACTGTAAGTAATAATGGGTTGTTTCCTCCACAAAAACAGAAGTCTTCTGGACCAGGGAAGGAACATTATCCTACAAACATTTCCATTAATGCAACAGACTAAACAATGACTTGACTGAAGTGAGAGACTGTAGATTAGCAGGGTTTGTGTATATGGTGGCATAAATGCAACAAGTCCTAGATAACAAATGTATTACAATGTCTGTGGAACTGCACCATTTTACTACAACATTTTCCTGTCATTCTTTTCACTATCTAAAACTTGTTTCTCGGGGTGAAGACATACAGCCCGCATGAAAATGGCATGTTACGTCAGTTGGTTTTTACAGATTTATCTTTGTTTCGGACATTCGTTTGTTTGTTGAACATTCTGTACTTGGGATACAATTTAACTCTTTCAGAGGGATCACATCAGATGGCACAAACAGAACTGACAGTGTTGCACTTTGGAGTGTAATAAATAATGATTTAATAGAAAGTTTAGCAAGAAGCTTTTAAGAAATATTGCTAATTAACACACAAGCAATATTCAGAAAACTTTACTAAATACAGATACTCAGTCAGAACATAAGTGCATTAGCAAAATACTGATAAGAGAGTTAAGCAGGCATAATTTAACAGGAATTAATACAAAAATCTAAAGTAAATGTCAATATTTAATACACAAAATGTAACATTTAGACAACTTCACAACATCCAAATTAAGTGTTGTATTGAGAATTTCTGCACAACTAGAATCACAGTTAAAAAAAAGTGCAAAGCACTTAAATCTACAAAATGTAATTCAATAAAAAAGTCAAGAATGCCACTAAAACTATATAAAATATTTCAGCTGTCACTGGTATCATTAAAATCACAAAATACAAGGGTGAACTATTGCTTTTCCATAGCAATAAGAGGTGGCAAAAGCTAACACATCTAAGAAAGCGTTTGCTTTACAACCTTTCTCTCAACTTGGACTTTTTGATGGGAGGTGGACAGGGGGAGCCTTTTCTGCTCTTGAAAGTGTTATATTTTGGAACAGGTTTAAAGGATTTTACTAGAACCATATGTTCCCACCTCATAATCTGCAGACTTCTCCCATATCACTGGCTGAACCTATCCCAAAGGGGCTAGTAGAAACAAACAGCTACAACAAAAAATGTAAATGAATAAAATAAACACATACTGAGAATCCACTGAAGTATAGCAGTCTTACATCAGCTTCTGGACACCCTCAAAAGACTACCCTGATACATTCCCAACCTTAGCAGTTATAAGCACTCAGACACATCAAATTCATAGAGCAAAGAAGCAAAATTTTGCCCATTAATAACATGCACCGACTACACAAAATGCAGGATGAATTATACATCATCAGCATTTACTTCACCAATCGCACAGCAACTATTATTTTAAGTTTTCCTTACAGAAAATATACAATGGCAAGGCAAACTGTGCATATCATCCACGGGAACTAATGTTCACACCAACATTTTATCACCCCTGTTCAATCAATTGCTTTGATTTTCAACAAGCAAAATAAAAATAATTTGATTTTGCAATAAATGCTGCATTCATTCATTGGAGATATTTAAAGGGACACTGTCATCAAAATTTGTCCTTCAAAGACCTTGTACAGGTTTGCAATATCTGGGTACATATGATTGGGGTCACAAATCATGCTTGTTAAGATGTATTTTCAAATTAAATGAATAGACAGATAAAAGGGGAGCACAAATAAAGCAATTAATGAGCAATTAGAAAAGGGTGTAGTTCGAACTGTTCAGTTATTGTGACGGAATTTGATTTAAAAAAGCACAATAAAGTTGTGTTTATATTGCACTACTTGTGCTAATAGAGCCGGCTATTGATACCCGTGTCTCACGCAGCCAGCTGAAATCCAAAGTAAACCTGCCAGGATTTGCCATGGTCCATAGTTGGATGAACCCATTTTTACTGGGTAAAGTTTAAAGCTTCTTTTATATGAGTATTGTTTCAGTTCAAATTTCAACAGACCAGCATTTTTGAGCCAGTTCACATTTATGCTGCTAAATCCAGCTTCCTTATTCTGGTATTTAACTCATTGTTTTAGTTGTGTGTGGATTTAGGAGGCTGCAACAAGGAGAAAGAAGTAAATTTAATTAAAATCCATTGGCTGGTTTCCTGGAATCAAAATGGAAACAGTGTCAGGATCAAAGCAAGCCAAGGAAACTCCTACGGACAATGACAATATCCCTGTAAATAATTAATGCTGAATACAATATCACTGCTAGCTAAACTAACACTTTTCATTACTTAAGTTCTATAAGATACATTGAAGCCTTAGAAAAATGGAAAGATTCCTGGCTTTAAACAAATGTTGAATACTGACCAGGTATGGTAATCTTCATAAGGTAGGTTTCAATATTGGCAAATTAATTGTACTGGACTAATGGAGTGCAATAGGTTCCATGAAGAGTGCAGGTGGGGGTGGGGGCATGCCAGGAGCATCACCAGGCATACCTAAAAATGAGGTGTCAACCTGCTGAAGCTACAACACAGGGCTACTTGAGTGCCAAACAGCATAAGCAGCAAGCAATAGACAGAGCTAAGTGATTTCACAACCAACGGATAAGATCTAAGCTCTGCAGCACTGCCACATCCACTCATGAATGCTGGTGGACAAATAAACAACTGACTGGAGGAGAAGGCTCCACAAGTATCTCCATTCTGAATGATGGGGGAGCTCAGCACATCAGTGCAAAAGGCAAGGTTGAGCATTTGCTGCAGTCTTCAGCCAGAAGTGCTGGGTGGATGATCCATCTCTGCCTCCTCTGGAGATCTCCAGCATTACAGATGCCAGTCTTCAGCAAATTCGATTAACTCCACATGATATCAAGAAACAGCTGAAGGCACTAGATACTGCAAAGGCTACAGGCCCTGACAATATTCTGGCAATAGTACTGAAGACTTGTACTCCAGAACTTGCCGCGGCCCTAGCCAAGCCTTTCCGGTATAGCTACAGCACTGGCATCTACCCATCAATGTGGAAAATCGCCCAGGTATGTCCTATTCACAAAAAGCAAGACAAAACCAACACGGCCAGTTACTGCCCCATCAGTCTACTCTCGTTCATCAGTAAAGTGATGGAAGGGGTCATCAACTGTGCTATCAAGCAGCACTTGTTTAGCAAAAACTCACTCGCTGATGCTCAGTTTGGGTTCCACCAGGGTCACTCAGCTCCTGACTTCATTATAGCCTTGCTTCAAACATGGACAAAAGAGCTGAACTCCAGAGGTGAGAGTGACATCAAGGTAGCATTTGACCAACTGTGGCATCAAGGAGCCCTAGCAAAACTGGAGTCAATGGGAATCAGGGGAAAACTCTCCTCTGGTTGGAGTCATACCTAGCACAAAGGAAGACAGTTGTTTTTGTTGGAGGTCAATCATCTCAGTTCCAGGACATCACTGCAGGAGTTCCTCAATGTAGGCCCAAACATCTTCAGCTGCTTCATCAATGAACTCCCTTCCATCATAAGGTCAGAAATAGGGATGTTCGCTGATGTCTGCACAATCTTTAGCACCATTCATGACTCCTCAGATACTGAAGCAGTTCATGTCCAAATGTAGCAAGACCTGGATAGTATGCAGGCTTGGGCTGACAAGTGGCAAGTAACATTCGCACCACACAAGTGGCAAGCAATAATCATCTCTAACAACAGAGAATTTAACCATCACCCCTTGACATTCAATGGCATTACCATTGCTGGGTAGATGCCTCTCAACAGCCAGGGGGTTACCATTCAGAAAAAAACTGAACTGGACTAACCATATAAGTATTGTAGCTACAAGAGCAGGTCAGGGGCTCGGAATTCTGCAGCGAAAGCCTGTCCACCATCTACAAGGCACAAGTCAGGTGTGTAATGGAATACTCTCCACTTGCGTGGATGAGTGCAGTCCAAAAACACTCAAGAAGCTTGACATCGACAAAACAGCCTGCTTGATTGGGCACCCTTCCACAAAACGTTCGCTCCCTCCACGTCCCCCGAACAGTGGCAGCAGTGTGTAACATCTATAAGATGCACTGCAGAAACTCTGCAAGGCTCCTTAGGCAGCACCTTCCAAACCCATGACCGCTACCATCTTAGAAGGACAAGGACAACATCACCACCTGCAAGCCACTCACCATCCTGATTTGGTAATATATCACCGTTCCTTCACTGTTGCTTGGTCAAAATCATGGTACTCCCTCCCTAACAGTACTATGGGTGTACCTACGCCACAGCGTCTGCAGCTGTTCAAGAAGGCAGCTCACTAATACCTCCTCAAGGGCAATTAGGGAAAGGTAATAAATTCTGGCCCAGGCAGCGAAGCCTACATCCGGTAAATGAACAAAAAAAGTAGCTGCATTAAGGTTGTAACTGGTGCCCTGTTTTCTCTTGTGGAGGAGCACCTTAATTTCTCTATTGATTTGGTGTCTCAGGCACAGAGAACCATGACCATTGTCCAATTAGCAGGCTTCTCTCAGATGCATGGCGTTATTGATTGCATCCATGTTGCCGTAAAGGCACCTTCATCAACCAGAAGTCCTTTCACTCACTCAATGTACAGGTGCTTAGTGACCAACAAGGTCTTCTGTCAGGTGTGTGTAAAGTTTCCTGGTAGCTGCCCCAAATCCTTCATACTAAGGAGTTCCCAACTCCCTCAGCTATTTCAGCTACCCACACAGGTCTGTGGTTGGCTTCGAGGGGGACAAGGGCTATCCTCAAGAATCTGACTAATGACTCCTTTTTGGAGTTCTCAAACTGAGGCAGAGAGCAACTGCAACAGCAACCGTGTCATTAGCAGGAGTACAATTGAGCAGGCCACTGGCATTTTAAAAAGACATTTCAGGTGCCTCGATTGCTCAGCAATGCTCTCATTCACTTTTGTGTGCTTACATGCACTAATAATTTTCTCCATATTATCAATAAATGCTGTTAACAATGTGCTGGAGAAAATAACTCTGCACAAGTGCTTGGTGCCATGTATGTTGTGGCTGTGACTCCAAGATAGCTTGCCATGCTCAGGGACCACTGACAACCCTACTGCTTTACTCCTTCTCAATCACACTGTTATGCTGTGACAGTGTGCAGATGTGAGGGACCTGGTCAAGGGTCAACAGTGTTGGTGCACCCAATAGGGATCTTGCAGTGAGTAACTCAGCTCCTGACTCCCCAAAGCCTGTTCACCATCCACAAGGCACAAGTCAAGAGTGTGATGGAATACTCTCCACGTGCCTGGATGAGTGCAGCTCCAACACTCAAAAAGCTTGACACCATCCAGGACAAAACAGCCTGCTTGATTGGCACCCCATCCACAAACATTCACTCCCTCCACCACTGACACACGGTGGCAGCAGTGTGTACCATCTACAATATGCACTGCAGGTACCAAGGTATCCAAGGTGTAGTCTCCAGAGGAGATCTGGCCAGATGGAGATGTGAGGGTGCATGAGAGTGAGTGGTGATGTCCCTCGAGCTGGCGGTGAGTGAGATGCCAGTGAATGTGTGATGGGCTTGAGTGTGTGAGTTTAGAGTGATGATATGGTTGCCTTACCCTGGTGGCACAGTTGAGATCATCCATCCTCCATCTGCATTGGATGGCCAACCTCTTCTGTGCAGCATTGGCACTGATCACCACTGCCATCACCTACCAAGCCGGAGTGGTAATGTTGCGGCCACTTCTACGGCCAGAGTGGGAGTAGAGGTAATCACAGTGGGGCTCCACAGCGTCCCAAAGATGCTCAAGGGATGCTCATGGGGGGTTGCAGCCTTCTTGCCTTTTTGGGCCATGTCTTCTTTGCAGCAGTCCTGGGCTGGAAGCACTTGCAGCAGTCCTGGGCTGCACTTTAAATGTGGCACACAGCACGATGAAGCGGTGGCATGGCAGGTGAATTGAAGCCCACCCGCCATCGAAATGGTGTGTTTCCCAGGAATGCACGATTAATGAGGCTGGGCTGGGACGACACAGTGTGAAAAGCCTCCATTGCGGCTGGCAGATAAAACGGCCTTTTTCCTGCCTGCTACTGCGCTTAGTGCAAATCTGGGACGATTTCGCCCCATGTTTTATCAATATCGTTAAAAACTAAAGTTAAGACTCTATAATAAAGAAAATCATTTGGATTTTTTGCCTAAGCACAATATTTGAAATACATATTAGAACTAGTATTTACAGCACACCCAAAGAAATAGCTCAGAGGAGCTACTGAGTGGTGTAAATCAGTAAGAGTTGAAATAATACAAAGATCCAGTTGAAATAATAGAAACTTTGCATTAAGCCTATCAGCTCAAACTCATCAAATTCAGCAAGCCTGTCTCTGAATGTTATCAAAATTCACTTTCTTTAAGTTGGCGGAAGATGTAACTCACTGTGAAATGCTACATGTTATTGTATAAATTAACAATGTTCAAAAAATTTACAGGATCCATGAAAGTTCTACTTTGAAATTACAATGACTTAAAATTCTAAACAAAATTACTCACTAATTGCCTACATGGGGTCTGTGAAAACAGCTGTCAGTCACAAATAATTCCTAATAATAGCACTGATCCACTGTGCGTCTGCATATGAGATGCATCATTTTCTACAAATGGCAGGTAGCCTAACAGATACAGAAAAAATAAATTGTAACTATCTTTATAAACATTGAACTTGTTACAAATTCAATAATTAAGAAGATTTCTATTTTCTCCATAACATTGCAAACACTGTTTACAAGTTAAAAACTGCACAACAAATTCAATTTACTATTAAGTTGTACAAAGTAGTTCAAATTGTCAAATTACAACAGAGCTACAATTCATAACAGCTATTCTGCATAATCATTTTGTTAATACAGGGCTACTGGTATGTAGTGCCTCAGGAAAATTAGGGGCTTTACAATGCCCTTCAATGCACCTGACTTGTGCAAGCCTATGAATCTATTTTATGATCAAATGACTACATTCTATTCAGCTATTTAAAAATCCACTTAAGTAAATGAATACCAAACTTGCAACTGGCCCTTTACAGTAATACACCAGATTCTACACATGTGCTGGAACTTACACTGACCAAAAGATTTCATATTTACAGTTGCAATGAATACATTTTTTTATTCGTATGAAATGTAAAGTAGGAGATACAGTGCACCTACTGTGCCCAATTATTTACCCAGACTAAATACTGAACAATGCTTCCCTATGTCAATCCCGTTTAATATTTAAAAATATGTATTTTTAGGAATTTTATTTACACATGTGTGTTCACCTGGCTTGAAAGATTTCAATAGCTTCATGAAATGATAAAAATGCCAATTTTAAATTCATTTAGGAAAATATCACTGTTTAGACTGTATTTTGCAACTTTTTACAAGTGTTTATCACTTTCAATAGCTCTTATTTTAAATGAAGAGTTACAAAGATTTAGGACTAGCTCTTGTCCTGAATTTCCATCCACCTCGCGTTTCTGTTTTTTATTGGTGATTTTTTAAAAAAAAATAATGAATACTTATAATATTATTAGGGATACTGCTTAGGAGTTATATAATAAGACAAATTAACATAAATAGCTAAAGTAATGAGAACGCTAAATAGCCTCAGGTTTTTGGGTATATCTAGTGATATTCTATGAGAACCTTCAGAGAGCCAGGCCAGAAAGTGTTCCCAACATGTACAGCAACTCTTTTCAACACTCATTGTTAAAATAAATATATTATTCTTTCTCACCCTGATCCAAAGAATGAACTAAACAAAAGGTCACAAGTTGTAATAATTTGAACTTTGAAAAGAAATGGTGAAATTTCCATTTTTGAGATCAGTGACATGATATTGCTTGCACTATAAAACTGTGCTGAGTAATCTAGGAGTTAAATACCTCTAAAGAAAAGAGATGTCAAGAAAGGAAAGAGGACTATGAACAACACCAATCATGTACAGAGCTCATTACGTGCAATTATACACACAAGTTACAATTACAATTCAATTCCACAGAGAACTTTTTTCCCAAAGTAAGATGTACTAACAATGTTTAAAACAAAGTCCTTATTTATTAATTTAGCATAACAAATCTGAGAAGTAGCAGTCAAACATATATGCAGTGAAGCAGAATTTCTGGGCTATGAAACAGTTGGGAAGTTTCGTCATGAATTTAGGGACGTATTTTTTCTTATCAAACTGCTCGAGTTTTGTAACTTTGAAAGGAAATAGTGATTATTGCGGAACATAAAAAATGGAATTACACCATTAGTTCTTTTCAAATTTTGATAGTCGAATAATGTTTTGCATAATATGGTTAAGTTCAACAACACAATCATTCTTTGTAGAAACCACATTTTAATCGTAACATGTCAGCAGAAAATACCTTAAAAATCGTTGGTAAAATTACACCTATTTAAACTATAAAAATTTTAAAAGCACAAAAATTACCATAAAATGTTCTTGTACAAATAAATTTGCTCTTACAAAATGATTGAATTCAGTTTCAGAATTTGAAAATGTTTTGATAAAAAAAACACCTCTTAATTTTGTGGAGTTACAAGAAGTTATATAAATTATTTTTCTAAAGGAAAAAATTGAAGCTCAATCGAATAATGTAAACAAACTATAGCCTTGTAAATATTTTACACCATAGAGACCAGCAGTTAAAACTCACGGGAAATTTAAACATCATTCGCAAACTGGTATAAACTGTTGGTTTGATCCTCAATCTGTGTTTATTACTCTTACAGTTCAGTGTTTCCTGGGAAAATATTTCTGTAGTGATACAGAATTCAAAAGTTTCAATATTTGTGCTTTTTGCCTAAATTAGCAGATTATTAAGACAAAAATGAGATTCTCATGCGGTGAAAACTGATTTTGGTCAAAAAAAAGGTGAGAATCAATTTGGTCATGGGAAATGTATTGCTTACCCCAACTGACAACACCAAAATGCAGTTCATGGTTATGTGACACAGGTATGAATTCACAATTTAGTTTAGTTACTTGAGCTTGAGAAATGAAGCTTATTCATGGAATCTTAAAAAAAAAACTAATGAAATTTTCTTTGATTTTTCTAAACCAATTGTTTTTACAGTTTGACTTTAAGCATTCACTGCTGTAAAATAAATTAAGGCTGCAATTTTATATCTCCAGCAACATATGGCCATTGCATGTGATTACAAAAAGAAAGCTCACCTGTGTAGTCTACTCATTATGAAATGACACCAGTCATTATTCAAATAGGTGGTCCAAAATAGATTCCTAAATGCACTTGAGTCCTTTGTTAATCCTGGGCTTGTACATGCATGATCTGGACAACCTGTGCATCAGTTTAATACCAACTCAAGACAAGTCTACCTTTACAGTTCATCTTATCCCTGCTATTATAAGACCATACTGGAGAGACTCTTGCGGCTTAACAGTTCCAATATCCTTAAGAAAAGGCATAAAGGAGGTTATATGTTATTGTGATGAGGTTTTGTCTGCAATATTTTGTTAACACTGAATTAGATAGATTTTGGTGATACTTATTGCAAGGAAGGGCAAATGAAAACCACATTTATATTTTTGTCCCAAAGCTTCAGTATAATGCGGCAATTAAATGAAGTGCGTCCACCAATGTTTTATGGGAAATATAAGCATTTTTACCTTATGAATGCGTAACTCATTGTTTTTATTCATTAAGCAAATGGTGAAACATTTACTGAGCTTGAACAGTAATCGTAATTATTCTGTGCAATCCATCATAAATCACTCCAAGTACAAATTTTGTGCTGCTGCCTCAACATACAAAGCCCACTTCTCCCGACAGTTCTGATCCCCCTCAGTATCACTTTAAAATCAGGACATACGGGCACAAATAGGGATAAAATGAAGCATCAGATATTTACTAGACCAACGTGGTATTCATTGACAGGCTGTTACTGAACACGCTGATGCATTTTGTGACACCTGTGTTGAAGAAAGGTCAGAGGACTGAAATGTTAACTCAGGCCTAGATTTTCATCTGCAAGTCGGGAGAATTCACAGCTCTGCAAACCCAACTTTGAAAAATGTCTGCCCGCACATCAGATTTTCGGTGCAGGGGGCGGAGCATGCGGCTATGTGGGCAAACTATATTAGGAGTCAGGGCGGGTGAGGACAAAAGTAGTGATGGCTCGAAGGCGGGTCTGGGTGATTTGGGAGCATATAAAAAGCAAGGCTTCAGAAAGGTCCATTTGAGAGGTTGGTCGTCCATGCTTAACTTCCAGTGCCTCAGAGGAAACATCGTTACCTTTTCAGGTAAGTGTGAACAATGTAGATGTTGTCCAACTGTTAACTGTCCATGGAATAGATGGCCCATCATGGGCTTTTCCTATGCAAGAATTGTCATTGTTGCTGCCTATTCAAAGCATACTCTATTGAACCACTGAATGCATGGCCTGGATTCTCAAGACACAGCTGTGAAGGGGGCATTTGTCTTGCCACAAAGACCTAGTACAGATATTCTGCAGTGATGTAGTTAGCTGCCAAGACTCAGTGGATGAATGATGAACATTGTCATGCACATTATCCCATCCACTTGCCCTCTTGCCACCCATCTATTGGGTGCACTCACACTGTTGACCCTTGACCGGGTCCCTCACATCTGCACACTGTCACAGCATAACAGTGTGACTGAGAGGGAGTAAAGCAGTAGGGTTGTCAGTGGTCCCTGAGCATGGCAAGCTATCTTGGAGTCACAGCCACAACATACATGGCACCAAGCACTTGTGCAGAGTTATTTTCTCCAGCACATTGTTAACAGCATTTATTGATAATATGGAGAAAATTATTAGTGCATGTAAGCGCACAAAAGTGAATGAGAGCATTGCTGAGCAATCGAGGCACCTGAAATGCCTTTTTAAAATGCCAATGGCCTGCTCAATCGTACTCCTGGTGATGACACGGTTGCTGTTGCAGTTGCTCTCTGCCTCAGTCTGAGAGCTCCAAAAAGGAGCCAGGTTCTTAAAGGGCTAGCCCTTGTCCCCATAGAAGCCAACCACAGATCTGTGAGTGTAGCTGAAATAGCTGAGGGAGTTGGGAACTCCTTAGTGTGAAGGATTTGGGGCAGCTACCAGGAAACCTTGCACACACCTGAAAGAAGACCTTGTTGGTCACTAAGCACCTGTACATTGAGTGAGTGAAAGGATTTTTGGTTGATGAAGGTGCCTTTATGGCAACATGGATGCAATCAATGACGCCCTGTACCTGAGAGAAGCCTGCTAACTGGACAATGGCCATGGTTCTCTGTGCCTGAGACACCAAATCAATAGAGAAATTAAGGTGCTCCTCCACAAGAGAAAACAGGACAAAAGTTACAACCTTAATGCAGCTACTTTTTTTTTGTTCATTTACGGGATGTAGATGTGGGCTTCGCTGCCTGGGCCAGAATTTATTGCCTTTCCCTAATTGCCCTTGAGGGGGTGTTGGTGAGCTGCCTTCTTGAACAGCTGCAGACGCTGTGGTGTAGGTACACCCATAGTACTGTTAGGGAGGGAGTTCCATAATTTTGATCCAGCAACAGTGAAGGTACGGTGATATATTTCCAAATCAGGATGGTGAGTGGCTTGGAGGGGAACTTGCAGGTGTTGATGTTCCCATGTATATGTTGCCCTTGTCCTTCTAGATGGTAGTGATCATGGGTTTGGAAGGTGCTGCCTAAGGAGCCTTGCAGAGTTTCTGCAGTGCATCTTATACATGGTACACACTGCTGCCACTGTTCGGCAGAGGTGGAGGGAGCGAATGTTTTGTGGAAGGGGTGCCAATCAAGCAGGCTGCTTTGTCCTGGATGATGTCAAGCTCATCCAGGCAAGTGAACAGTATTCCATCAACTCCTGACTTGTGCCTTATAGATGGTGGACAGGCTTTCACCGCACGATTCCTAGCCCCTGACCTGCTCTTGTAGCCACAGTATTATATATGGCTAGTCCAGTTCAGTTTCTGGTCAATGGTAACCCTCAGGATGTTGCCAGTGGGCGACTGAGCAATGGTAATGCCAGTGAATGTCAAGGGTAGATGGTTAGATTCTCTCTTGTTGGAGATGGTCATTGCCTGGCACTTGTGTGGCGCAAATATTATTTGTCACTTCTCAGACCGAGCCTGGATACTGTCCAGGTCTTGCTGCATTTGCACAAAGACTGCTTCAGTATATGAGTCCTGATTGGTGCTGAACGTTGTGTAAACATCAGCGAACATCCCCACCTCTGACCTTATGGTTAGAAGGAAAGGTCATTGATGATGAAGCATCTGAAGCTGGTTGGGCCAAGGACACTACCCTGAAGAACTCTTGCAGTGATTTCTTGCAACTAAGATGATTGACCTCCAACAACCACAACCATCTTCCTTTCTGCTAGGTTTGACTCCAACCAGTGGAGAGTTTTCCCCCTGATTCCCGTTGACTCCAGTTTTGCTAGGGCTCCTTGATGCCACATTTGGTCAAATGCTGCCTTGATACCAAGAGCAGTCACTCTCACCTCCAAGGAGGCCGAGATGGATCATCCACTTGGCACCTCTCCCTGAAGGTAGTTGCAAATGCTTCAGCCTTAACATTTGCACTGATGCGCTAAGCATCTCCATTATTGTAGATAGGGATATTTGTGGAGCCTCCTCCTCCAGTGAGTTGTTTAATTTTCACCGCCATTCACGACTTGATGTGGCAGGTTTGCAGAGCTTAGATCTGATCCATTGGTTGTAGAATCGCTTAGCTCTGACTATCACTTGCTGCTTATGCTGTTTGGCACACAAGTAGCAGCATGTTGAAACTTCACCAGGTCGAGACCTCATTTTTAGGTATGCCTGATGCTGCTCCTGACATGTCGTCCTGCACTCTTCATTGAACCAGGGTTGATCCCCTGGCTTGGTGGTAATGATGGAGCGGGGGATATGCAGGGCCATAAGGTTACAGATTGTGTTAGAGTGCAATTCTGCTGCTGCTGGAGGCCCCCAGTGTCTTATGGACACCCAGTCTTGAGTTGCTAGATCTGTTCGAAATCTATCCCATTTAGCACGGTCATCGTGCCACACAACACTTTGGAGGGTATCCTCAATGTGAAGACAGGACTTCATCTCCACAAGACATGTGCTGTGGTCACTCTTACCGATACTGTCATGAACAGATGCATCTGCGGCCGGCAGGTTGGTGAGGATGACGTCAAGTATATTATTCCCTCTTGTTGGTTCCCTCACTATCTGCTGCAGACCCAGTCTAGCAGCTATGTCCTTTAGGACTCGGCCAGCTTAGTCTGTGCTGGTGCTACCGAACCACTCTCGGTGATGGATATTGAAGTCCATGCACCCAGAGTACAATCTGTGCCATTGCCACCCTCAGTGCTTCCTCCAAGAGTGTTCAACATGGAGGAGTACTGATTCATCAGCTGTGGGGGGCAGCAGTACTTGGTAATCAGTAGGAGGTTTCCTTGCCCATGTTTGACCTGATGCCATGAGACTTCATGGGGTCCAGAGTTGATATTGCTGACTCACAGGGTAACTCCCTCCCAACTGTATACCACTGTGCCACCACCTCTGCTGGGTCTGTCCTGACAGTGAGACAGGACATACCCAGGGATGGTGATGGAGGTGTCTGGGACATGATCTGTTAGGTCTGATTCTGTGAGTATGACTATATCAGGCTGTTGCTTGACTAGTCTGAGACAGCTGTCTCAATTTTGGCACAAACCTCAAGATGTTAGTAAGGAGGACTTTGCAGGTTCAACAGGGCTGGGTTTGCCATTGTCGTTTCTGGTGCGTAGGTCGATATCGGGTGGTCCGTCCAGTTTCATTCCTTTTTATTAACTTTTTAGTGGTTTAACAGCTATGGATTGCTGACTGGAATATACCAAACAGGTCTCCCAATGAGCCCTGGAAAGAGCATGAGGCAAAAAAATTGAGAGCGACTGCTACCTTTACAGCCATTGCCAGGGCATGGAGGTTGATGGATTGTGGCTTGAGTTGTTCCCAGGCCATGTGACATATGTCTGTCACCACGTCACGGCTTAACGTCAGTCGCCTTCAGCACTGGTTCTCTGTCATATTGAGGTAGGGTGTCCTATGTCTGTACACCCTTTGTAGAGGGTAGTGCGTACTTGCTGCCTCTCCTTCTCCTCCTGGTGCGCATGCCATAGCCTCCTCCTCCTAAACTTCTGCCTTCCCTTTTGCCGCTCACGTTGACTGGCTTCTATGGCCTCTATAAGTGAGGGTGCCATGTCCACTTTCTGTCCTCCTTTGCACAAAACACAATGCAGCCTTCTTAAGCACACAGTTCTTCCTGACACCTGGGTGCATAAGTCAGTACGGGCAAAAAAAATTGCCCTGGGGGTCCGCTCCCTTGGCTTAAGGCAAGACAGTTGTTAGTGAGTTTGTGCCAATTCTGGGGCAGTGAAGACAAGTTTAAACCCAATTCCACAGGGGTACCGTCACCTCTCCAAAGGAGTACCCTGGTTATCCAAAGAAATGCACAAAGTTGAGACTAGCGCTTACCGTGTCTCCTCTGCCCACAGGTTCCTCACTCCTAGGCTACCAAAATCTGACTTGAGTGGAGGCAGCTGATGATTTAAATGGCCTGCTGCCTCTGTGAAATGCTCAGGCGCAAAGCACGACCTCCACCTTGAAAATGGGAAGTGCCATGTTTGGGGGCAGGACTTGCAATTTCCGGGCTTGCCCACCATTTTCGACATGACAGAGGCTCTCGTCATGGTGAAAATCCAGGCCTCTTTCCAAGAATGCTGCCTGACCTGCTGAGTATTTACAGCATTTTCTGTTTTAATTTCAGATGTCCAGCATGCACAGCATTTTGCTTTTGTATTGTTCTGGAAGTAGTTTGTTGCTTTGCCTTACAGAAACATAGTGCAGAATTTAATGAGCGCAGTGGGTGGGCCCAATGTCCACTATCAAAATTAGCGGCATCCCCGTTGACTCATTCTCTGGGAGCCCCAAGTGAATAAAGTCCATAATTGGTAGTGAGAACCCTGTCGTTAGGGCTTCCCAATCAGCAGGGGACATTTAATTACAGGACTTCCCCCAGTAAAATGGAAATCCAACCTCCAAGAGCTGACAGTCAATCAGATGCCAGTAGTTCTCCATTACTGAAGCGCCACAGAGTGCAGTGGCTGCTGCCGATAATTCACTTGGGTCTTCACCAAGGTTCACTGTGGGATCCCTGCACAAAGGCATGTGAGGGTGGAGTAGGGGTTGCCGACAACGAGAGGGAAGGGGGTTCAGTGGAAAGAGTAGCGGGATGTCTCTCAGCAAGCCCCACCTTCCTGACGCTGGATCCCTCAATCAGGCACTGAGACCCCACCCCACCCCAGAAGGCCACAAGCAAACCCCAACAAGGTTTGCTTCCTCTACTGCTGCTGGTTGAGTACCGTGGCAGCAGAAAGAGGGCCTTAAGTGAGCATTAATTGCCCATTTAAAGGCCTCATTTAGCATTCGGGCAGTACGACCGCTCGCAAGCCTTCCCGCCCGATCAAATGGTCTCCTTGCCTCAGAACGCACCTCCAGCGGGGGCTTTAAATTTTGCCCACAGGATCAGGAATTGAGCCTGTTCCACCATTCATTTAGATTATGGCTGATCTCTATCTTAACTCTGCTTGATCAATCTCAGTTTTGAAATTTTCAATGAGGAAGGTCATTGATGAAGCAGCTGAAGATGGTTGGGCCAAGGACACTACCAGGAGTTCCTCAGGGTAGTGTCCTAGGCCCAACCATCTTCAGCTGCTTCATCAATGACCTTCCTTCCATCATAAGGTCAGAAGTGGGGATGTTCGCTGATGATTGCACAATCTTCAGCACCATTCGCGATTCCTCAGATACAGAAGCAGCCCATGTCCAACTGCAGGAAGACCTGAAAAATATCCAGGCTTGGGCTGACAAGTGGCAAGTAACATTTGCGCCACACAAGTGTCAGGCAATGACCATCTCCGACAAGAGAGAATCCAACCATCGCCCCGTGATGTTCAATGGCATTAGCATCACTGAATCCCCCACTAGCAACATCCTGGGGGTTACCATTGACCAGAAACTGAACTGGACTAGCCATATAAATACTGTGGCTACAAGAGCAGGTCAGAGGCTAGGAATCGTGCAACGAGTAATTCACCTCCTGACTCCGCAAAGTCTGTCCGCCATCTCAAGGCACAAGTCAGGAGTGTGATGGAATACTCTCCACTTGCCTCAATGAGTGCAGCTCCTACAACACTGAAGAAGCTGGACACCGTCCAGGGCAAAGCAGTCCACTTGACTGGCACCACATCCACAAACATTCACCCCCTCCACCACCGACGCACAGTAGCAGCAGTGTGTACCATCTACAAGATGCACTGCAGGAATTCACCAAGGCTCCTTAGACAGCACCTTCCAAACCCACAACCAATACCACCTAGAAGGACAAGGTCAGCAGATAAATGGGAACACCACCACCTGGAAGTTCCCCTCCAAGTCACTCACCATCCTGACTTGGAAATATATCTCCGTTCCTTCACTGTCGCTGGGTCAAAGTCCTCGAACTTCCTTCCTAACAGCGCTGTGGGTGTACCTACACCACATGGACTACAGCAGCTCAAGAAGGTAGCTCACCACCACCTTCTCAAGGGCAACTAGGGATGGGCAATAAATGCTGGCCCAGCCAGCGAAGCCCACATCCCATGAATAAGTTTTTTAAAAACTGACCTAGCCTCAACAGCTGTTTTTGGAGTAGAGTTCCAGATTTCCATTCGTGTTAGTGTGAAAAAGTGATTTTCTGACATCACATTCCCAAACTGCCTAGCTTTAATTTTAAGCTTACGCCTCCTTATTTTGGACTCCCCCACCCGATGAAATAGCTTCTCTCTATCTACACTATAAGATCCTTTAATCATTTTCAACACCTCAAACAGATCACCCCTTAATCTTTTATATTCAAGGGAATACAATCCTAATCTATACAATCTGTTCTCATAATTTAACCCTGTTAGCCTCAATTATAAATGCTGTTGTATTTGATTATGTTCACCTACTACAGGGGGATGCTTTTGCTAATTCAGATTAGTTCCAAGGTTTTCTCTGCTGAAGTATGTGAACCGGGTTTCATTATTATCACCCACCCATAATGTCAACGGTCTATAAATACAACTAGAATTTCAAAAGGAAAACTTCTCAATTTCCCAGTAACAGCATGTACATTAATTTAAAAATAGAGTTAAATTCATAATCTTATTGGTATCAAAATATATCAAGACAAATTTTTAAACTTAAAAAAGTTAAATTTAAAATAATTTTTAAGAAATTGGTTGAACGTCAACTTTTCAGATCACCAACATTAAGATCAACTAAGCATTATAAAAATCACTAAAAGCAGCACCAAGTATGGTCACAAGGAAAGTAGACTTCAGCAGAAAAGTTCTATGCAATCAAGCTTTGCTATGATAATCAACAATTAATACTCTAATACTCATTTCTAAGCTTAATCACCCTTTTAAATTCTTGTTCAATGTTAAGAAGATAAAATACAAAAAATCCTCTGAAAAAAATCAGCATGTGTAGAGTTACAATTTAAACCAAGAATAGTTTAATTAAGTATAAGAACATTCAGAGGCATATGCATGTGCCAAAATGCTAGCACTGCAATGATTCTATACAAAAGGCTGTAAATTTTCAGGCCGGGCCAAGCGAGTATTGGCAGATTTAAATAAAAAATAATCAGAATGCAATATTGTATAAAAAACAGTAGGTCCGCTCTCAGGAGGCACCCAGAAGAGTTCATCAAACTTTTCAAAAATGTATCATTTGTCTGTGAACATCTGGACATAAATGAAATCTCCCATTTTACTCAAACCAAATAAGCATTGTGAAACATAAGGGGGGAAAAATCCTTCTCTATTCCAATGAAACAAGAGGTTTTGGAATATAAATTGTGTACTAAGGTAAACTGCTAAGGTAAAGGTGCATACAAAATGTGGATCACACCTGTCTTATAAATAAACTTGATATCACCCAAATGCTGGCTACTAGTACACTGCATTTTATTCCCACCTTTATTACTGTATATTCATTTTGATTTGACACAAATCTAGTTAACTACAATTTTAGTCTGTATTGAGCAGTCTACATGATATAACTGAAATTTAAACCATTTTCCAAATAAACTCAATGGTTTGTACCTGCTCCTGTTTTGGCCTGAAAAATTCAGCACTGCATTTTCATTTTTATATTAAAATAGTCCATAAAAAGGAACATTGGATTGTTTTAATAAAAGATCTTTATTGCAATCTTCATTGTAAAATTAAAATGAAAACAATCACTCCTAATCGCACAAGTGCATCTGTATTGCAACAGAACAATGTGTTATTGTAATGGGATTCACAAAGTTAGCCTGTTGTTTTTATTTTATCTTAGTCACCCAGTTCTTCTCAAACAGAAATCAACTTTAACCTGTTAAAAATATCATTGCTATTGTCCATGTATTAACTGTTGTTTCCAGGGCATGTTCTACATGTTGTGATTAATGGTAAAAGTGTAGGGGTGACTCAACACTCCTTTTCTAACAGTGGACAACTCTTAGGCATCAAATATTCACCTTACACTAAAAATTACACTTGATCTGTAAGACAGAAACCATACCTCCCATATAGAGTTTTCTGATAATAAAAAAATTATGTCAAAACTACAATCCTACTCTGCTACAGTCACTCATAAGAAGCCAGATACATGTTCTCAGCTCTGTGCATTGAAAAGGTCACTAAAACCACCTGTGGAAAACCATGGTTACTGTTTTAATGCTACAAATACAAATATGTATAGCATAATATATAATTACAAACTAGTCATTCTTTGCTGTCGAGCTCTTAACAAGCAGATAGTTAGATTCCTTATGAATTGCAGGATACAAAGAAACCTGAAACGAGTTTTGTTCATTTTTGTCGTCACAACGCAAAGGGCAGTGAAGCTTTTCTGAAATGCTGGCAGAGATTTGTGCGAGACAAGCGAACATTCCCAAGACATGCCTGCCTGATTCATGGGCTGACATTTCCTTTTTAAACTTGCTTGACTGAAAGCTATGCACACTGGCCAAACCATACCGTAACCTGAGGCAGCCCTATGTTTTCTGTAACAGAACGTTCCACAACTATTTCCTATAAATATTTTATCTTGCCAATTTGACCTGTAAAAACTAGCCAGTTTTTTTTTTTCCAGTTAGGCTCAATTATAAACCAAAATCAGTTCTCCAAGCAGAGTTGCAGAGAAGGAAGAAAGGAAACACAGAATCTTAAATGTGGAAACAACATAACTTTGCAGAGTCCCACCTGCTTTTTATATTCCGCTTCATCTTCAATGTTAATTATAAATCCAGCCTGCCTGACTTAATTGATGCCAGGAGCAGTATACATTCAGAGTACAATCGATATAAACTAAAAGTGCAGTTTGGTGTTTCTGCAGAGCACAGTATATGCATAGCTGCCAGCTTCTTAACAATGCATGGCACTCTGCTGCCATCTGTCTGTGGAAAAGGAAATGAATAACTGTGTACAGACAAAAGTGATACTTCTGTTTCTACAGTACCTACATGTCTACAAAAATGTAATTTACTGTAAAAACAGAAACTTACTTTCATGTCAAAAAGGTCACTTTACATGAGCATGCAAATAAAATTGAGTGAAGCCTTTGAATAATGACTGCAGTAGGATTACCACCACACAGCTCCTTGAAGATATATTATTTTTCTTTTAAATCACTTTATTCCTTTGTCAATTAAACTCACTGGGATAGAGTTTATGCTTGCTTGCACTGGTTTTTACAGTACAGTTTGTCCAGAAACTGCAAAAGATTGCAGCGTGTCAATTTGCACTGGTTTAAAAATTCATTGTGCTTAGAAGCCCACAAAATTGGTCACTGCCCTAGATCGAATTAATCACTATAGCGAGTTTCCACTAATTACATTTTCAGGCTTTTGAGGAGGCTCTTAAAGTTTTTAGTACAATGGCGCCAACAGGCACCTTTTAAAAAATTACTAATTAATTTACTAAAGAAACTAACTACTGTACACCAACCACCCAGTAAATATGTTCTGTATAGTTTTTAAAGGTTATTTTCAGTGATTTAAAACATGGTTACTTATACGTAGAACTAGATACTCTTGTTAAAAATGCTTAGTTTTTGTTGTAAATCCAATTTCTACTCTATTAACAAATCTCCACCAGGTTATCATTCTTAAATACATCAAGAAATATATTTTAATGCAAGGGAAAAAAAATAATATTTATGTTCTGAAAGCTGCCCAATTACATTGGCTTATGGAAGAATTCATATTTGTGATTGCGAGTGGGTAGAAACTTGAATCCTAACTTGAACTCCCCAGCTCAACTTCGAATAGCACCATGGGGTATTTTACCTAGTTCAAGGGGGTAAATAAGCCCTCGGTTTAAAGTCTCATTTGAAAGAATGCACCTCCAACAATGCACTGTTCTCTCAATACTACAGCGAAGTCTCAACTCAGATTATGTGCTCACATCTCTGAAGTGCAGCCTGAACCCCTGATTTTATGAATTATAGGAGGGAAAACTACCATACAGCTACGGCTGGCATAAATCTGGAAGAAATGTATCCTCTGAAACCATCATGTGAATATCTGCAATTGCTGTTGTGCTAAGTTGGTTGTTCCAATCATCATCAAAAACTATTTAGTGCCTCAGTCCTGAACCAGATGAGTGCCTCTCCATTTGCTATTTCTCAATACTCCAGAACAGGGGCCAAGATTTCTTCTACCCATCTCTCCACTGGGGCATTACAGCATTGGCAAAACCAATCATTCTAACCCTCTATTTCACTTACCCACAGGCCATTTATGGTGCTGGAAGACAGTCACTGCGGACAAAGAGGGGGAAGTGGAAGCTGGAGAAAGGATTGAGTGTGAGGAGAGCGAGGCAGCAACAGCTTCCAAAGGTGCTGGAGAACACAGACCCTGGCTTTGTCATGCAAATTATTCTAATTGAACTGTCAGTTGAAGGGTTGACACAAAGTCAGAGCCTCATGCCTTTGATTTTTCTTGAAAGTGCACCTACCTGCCATCCTTCCGCCCACCCCTGAACCCAACCCCCACCTTTCCCTCTCCCAAACAAAGTCACATACACCTGGCTCTCCTCAATCCAGGAAGAGCCCCATAACAACACCGAAAATTGAGTCTTGATGAAGATTAAGCCTCTTGATGTTTAGAAAGATGGTCCACAGGAGTAGCCAGAAGGCCCTGATGCTGGTGGCCAGCTCAGTGCTGGAAGGCCCAGAGGTCTGCAGCTACACTTCTGTTTCCACTCATCTAATTCAGTGCAAGACCCTACCAGGGCAAACCGGCAGGAGGAAATGCTTCCCGTGCAAAAAACACAGACAAAAAAAAATGAAGCAGTTTCTTTACCTGACTGAAGGCTGGAAAAGAAAATTGTCCCTTGCTTTTTAAAACAGGCCTAAATTGCCATTTTTATACTCATTAACATATTTGCTGCAATTTCTTTCTTTTCCTTATTTTAAATTGAATGTCTATCTTCAAAAGTACCTACACAAAAAAGTCCCTTTTGCACAAAGGGTGGAACAGGGTGAAGGTGAAAGTGGATGAGGAAGAGGACATAAGATGGAAGCAAAATCTGTTTGGCCAAACTTCTGATGAGGTAGTCCACGATGTGAATGGACAGAAAAATGGGGGATATTAATCATCTCATGATAAATGAACAGTGAAAGAGTGGTCAATTTTTAAAAAATGACAATAAAAGTATATCAGACAGAAAGGGTAAATTGAAAGTCCTTAAACTTAATGCGTTTAGACTACAGTTCAGACTAAAACATTCTCCATAGCATTTTTTAATAAGAGGATTATGCAAGGAGTTTCTGAGTAAACTTCCTTTCTAAACTAGCAAAATTTCCAGGCAGCCAAACAATCTGTTCCAGAGAGATTATATCTGGCCATAGAGGAGGTACAGTGCAACACATTAAGGGAAGTATTAAAACATCCTTCTTTCATTTGAAATATCAAATTTAAACTGAAAGGTGAAGGACATGCATGCCAGTCTAGGAACAAGAAAAACTTGAGTAATAGCTTCAAAAGAGAGTCAAAAACAGACCTGAATGTGGGTCCATAACATGTAGTTACATTAAAAATGCTATAGGACAGCGGTTTGTCTTAACCTAAACTGCAGGTACAGCCAACACTCCATCACTTGTCTAGCAATAAAGTGCAGGAATTTTCCATCATGCCCTGCAACAAAATTGCAGGTTGTTACGGATATGTATTGGTATTTCCCATGGCTAAAGTATCTAAATTGTTTACACAACTATCACAGTTATATGAAGGTATTTTTCTCTTCCCTTTCCACTCAGTTCACACTGATAGTCTTCCTGCCTCTTCCCTAGGCCATGCTTATACTTTTTTATTTCCCCACTATCTCATCCGTTGCTCTGATACTCCTCTTAAATCTCTCCAGTTCACACAGGCACTCTCTTCTCCCCTAATTCCTTTTTAAATTATCCTGGCATTCTTCTTCCTAGTACTAGTTTATGCTGGTGTTCTGTTTCCATCCTCTATTTCATACCAACACTTTCCTCCAATTTTCCCCCTTGCTTAAGGCATATTTACACCATTCTTCAATTCTCCCCAGTCCAGTTCACAAAGTCACCCTTCTCCAGTTCACTCTGGCAACGTTCTCACCAGATTTCACTCTCAGGCCTATTGAAACTCTGCTGCACACTGTGGGCAGGAGCTTCTGTTGAAAAGTTTCACAAGAACAAGAATTCTGATCCACAGTAAGTAGCAGCGTTTTGATCCCATGGAGAAGCAGCTGTGGGTAGGAGCCAGATGAAAATTGGAGAGTGGCATTGATTTTTGTCCACAAACACAAAGAACCAAACACTCAAGTCTGAAGTGTTGGCTGTATAAAGTTCTGCTGGTGGTATGCAAGTATGAAAACATGGGTTAGATTTTTCCCATCCAATGTTCATAATCAACAGTTGGGAATAGCATAATGCTTTGGTATTGGTGACATGGATGGAATACAAAATGAAGTTATCGTGAAATATCCGGTATATTCCATTTGTGAGGAGCCATTCTTGATTCTATATATTAAGTATTACTCAACCTGCTTATGTTAATATTCACCACTATGTATTATTAAAAATACATGTGTCACTAACAACTGTTTCTCTTTACCCTATCCCCAATATGAAACTTATTTTTCTCCTATTTTTCCCCACATTGGCAAGATGGGTCCTGGTTTTAGGCCTCTCACAAGGCTAATCTGTAGTCAGCTGCAGGCTGGTGCTTCATCATGTCGTTCATCAGCCCTTGCAAAAGAGCATTAAGTCTATGTCTAGCCCTTGCCTTCCCAATACAATCAATCAGTCAGGTAATTCCCCTCATAAACAATCACTAGTTTCCATCATGTCTTACCACTCCGTTATACAGGAACGCAATGCCCTAAAAAAAATCTAGTTTTATTGTTTTACCAACTAGACATGCACCATATCAATTACATCTCAGCTCTTTAAACAAAATAAACAGTAACATATTAAAATGGACTTCATCATAACATGATGCTGAGTATTCTTGTCATAAGTTTTTGAAAAAATAGATTATGAGAGGCAAGTTTCATACTTCACAATGACATGTGTTTATATTTCTATGAAAATTATGCTGCTACAGTTCTGTAATCACATTGTAAGAGCCTCTTCTATCTTCATGTGTTTCCTATAGGAAGCCAGGCTAATTTCCTATTATTTTACTTTCCTACTTTCAGAATGGCCCATTTTTAATTAACTGGAAGTGGGAGATTCATAGAGGACTGCAGCTTCTGGGAGGCAGCAGCCAACACAAATATATACATGTAAAAATATTGCAGACGAACATTCCATTAATTGAAACAGGAGACTTCTCTGAAGTCAAACTTAGAAGTCATACATCACACACAAAACAAACAAGTGGTACTGGGAAAAGAAAGCACAACATTAAGAGATAGGCAGTCACTTTATATCAGAACTCCAATACAAATGATTTCACTAAATAAGAACTTTTTTTATGCTAGCTATCCTTCAAGAATAATCCGTATTATTAAGGAGAAATAAGTTACAAAGAAGAATAAAGGAACATGAGAAAATTGCAAAAGACAAGCCATTGCAAAAGACAATCCATTTTTCGGATTAGATGTAACTATTGCCTTTACAAAATACAGATGCGGAGGAGATGAACCATAATTATTCTATATTACCCTTCTGCACGCAGAGCATCTATCACAAACTTGTATATCTAAATGTTTCCCTTTTAAAAATATCTTTTTTGTAAATAGTCCTTGGCTACAACACATTTACTTGTTGCTTTCATAACATGCCATGTACATGGCTTATTGTGGTAGTGATAACTTTTGCCGAATGGTAGAATTTGTGAAAAACAATTTCACATCGTGACAATGGTGCCGTGTGTACCACTGTGTTTGTGTGGTGTGTGTCAATGCTTAGTGGGTTCCGGTTATGCAAAAATTTACCCTCAGGCAAAACAGTCCAATTTCAGTTTTTGACTACAAAGGAACTAGAGATTAGTGGTCACAAAGTTGAGTCTAAACAGCATGGCAAAACATCATGTTAAGCTTACAAAACATTTAAAAAAAGAGTCCAACACCTTAAAAAGAAAAAAAACAATTTGAGAAAAATATCCTTGCTTCTAGATATCTCTTTACACTGTGCTGTACTTCTTTTTGCAGCTTTGATTTGAAACCATTTTAATATTGCAAAGTCTTTAGTACCAATTAATTTTATTTTACCTGTGTCCATCAGCACAATTCAGCAGAAAAACAGAAATTGCTGGAAATACTCAGCACATCAGGCAGCACCTGTGGGAAGTGAATTATAGTTAACTTTTCAGATTCATTGACATTTCATCAGAGTTCTGATGAAAAGCCATCGACCTGAAATGTTTCTCTTTCCACAAATGCTAGTTGACCTGAGTATTTCCAGGATTTTCTACTTTTATTTCAGATTTCCAGCATCCACTTTTGTATTAGCGCAACCAAACAGTTGCCTAATTTTCCTCAAACTGAGGTTTTGTATGCAAGACCCTCTAAGTTTACTTTCTAGGCGCTCAAAATCACTTACTTTAACATGGCTCTGTGCACCCAGGTTATAGATTTCAGTGGGCTTCACTTCATTAATGATCTTAACTAGGCACGTGCTGTCAGTGAGATCCCCATAGTGCAGCCTCATATCTGTAAATTGAAAGTCCAAGTTAGTATTAGCAGAGTCTGGAGTATACCAAATCAAAAAAGACAACAATGAACATCCTTCAAACCATTGCCCTTGAAGTCAAACTGAAATTAGATCAGACTGTGTAAAAGACATTTTATTTTGTGTTGCCTCTCTATTAATGAAATAATAAAAATAATACTTAATTGAGCATTGTCTATCCTGGAGTGTTAAAAAGAGGTTACTATACATTAGTGTTGTCTCTTTATTGTTAGCATAATTTTTAAAAAATGAATGTCAGGCTCTTAAAGAAAATGAAACATTAATAGCAAGGCATTCAAAACTTGGGAGTCAATAACAATCAATAGGAATTATGGATAGAAAAAACAAAGTTTAATATATTAACAGATATTTGCACTTTTATGGAGAAACATGAAAAATTAAGTTCACAGGCAATTAAATGCCTCAGCTCAATAGCAAAAAGTAATCAGTCAGCAGTCCAACATCTTTATTGAAAACGATCCACAGAAAAAAAACTGGACCAGTGCCAGTTCACAGTTAGATTTGTTTCTACACTTCCTGTTTATAATTTACAAATTTTCTCTCTTCACCCTTCCATTGTTCTAAATGCCCATATTTTCACTTTTTACACAGAAGTATTTAATGGTACCCTTAAATTACAGTTCTATTGACCAGAGATGAACCACATATAATTAATTCTCCATAGCAGGCACAATTGCATATAATCTCATCGGATACTACCATAGTGGCTGTGCAACAGCTCACAATGCTGCCATAATTTGAAAATTAAAATATTCAGTCCATTGTAAATATGTTGGAGATAATAAGAATCATCAAATTAAAATTGATATTTTTGCAATATTAAATTTTTAAGTATATTCTTAATATAGTAGTTTCTCAATGTTTTACAAGAAAAATTAAGCATCAAGAATCCACTGTGATCTATTAGTCCAACAAGTTTTATAACCTGAAGAAAATGAAAAGAAAAAGTTTAACAAAAAGGTTTTGTAAAAGTATTGACAATTGACAGGAAAATTCCTCAGTATTAAAAGGTAACTTTGCACAAATCAGAACCTGTGCCAGTGTATAGTTATGCATCATCTTAATTGTCTAAAAAGGTTTTAAAATTGACACCAATCCTAATAAAATGCATAAAATAACTGCTATTACAGCTTTATTGATGGACTGAGGTGGAAAAACTGAGTATGAACTGAGAGAAAATGAAACTGTGCTTCAAAAACTACCCTAGCACCAAACTGAATGCTTATTAATAAAAAAAAAATTATTAGGCAGCCATACAGGAAATAGAAGGCAAAAAAGGAAGTAAATTCAGCAAGGGTACAGTTTCATGGTAAAAGGAAAGCGTCAACCATGTACAAGTATGAACTTACTCCCTTCTATGTGCGTGTGAGGATTCTTGTACAAATGCTCAATACGCCCTGTGTTGAAAGAACTAGATCGACGTATAATGCCATGCACCTGGGAAGAAACATACAACAAAGTTAAATTTAGTCTTCATTCATTGAGTCTCATTAACAGACCTAAAAATAAGTTAGAGTTCAAAGGACAAAATGTACAGGAGGAACAGAACACCCTCTACCACCAATAAATACAAGAGTGCCCTTGAAATAAACGTAATCCATAAAATAACTCACTGGTTTCCCAAAAATATAACAGCAATGAAATCCAAGCGCTTATGTCTTAATTAAAAAAATGTTTTCACCACACAGGTATCATATGTTTCATATGGGCCATTATAGAATTTTTTGGTCAGCTAGGTGTCAGACACATGTAGAAATCAAGTCATGCTTAAGAGTCTCTAAACCAAATTACTGAGAAATCATAAGTTGACCATCTGTTTGCTCTGGCATTTTCTCTCCCTAAACTTCTCAGCCTGTCTATCTCTCTCCCTCCTATAAGTTGCTCCTTAATACCTATCCCTTCGACAAAGCTTTTGCTCACCTGTCCTATTATCTCGTGTGTCAAATTTGTCTGATAACGTTCCTTAGGATATTTTACTACATTAAAAGTGAGGTGCTGTTCCTCCAGTTTGTGTTGAGCTTCACTGACCTCATCAACAGCACCTCATCTTCCGACTAGGCACTTTACAGCCTTCTGGACTGAATATTGAGTTCAACAATTTTAGATCATGAACTCTCTCCTCCATCCCCACCCCCTTTCCGATCCCCCCCTTTTTTTCCAATAATTTATATAGATTTTTTTTCCCCACCTATTTCCATTATTTTAAATGTATTTCCATCCATTGTTTTATCTCTACCTTTTAGCCTATTTCAATCCCTTCCCTTCACCCCACCTCATCCCCAGTAGGGCTATCTGTACCTTGCTTGTCCTGCTTTCTACCCTTAATTAGCACATTCCTTAGATAATATTACCACCTTCAACACCTCTTTGTCCTTTTGTCTATCTCCACCTATCACTGGCCCTCTATCCAGCTCTACCCCGCTTAAACCAGCTTATATTTCACCTCTTTTCTATTTTTACTTAGTTCTCTTGAAGAGTCATACAGACTCGAAACGTTAACTGTGTTCTTCTCCGCAGATGCTTCCAGACCTGCTGAGTTTTTCCAGGTATTTTTATTTTTGTTTTGGATTTCCAACACCCGCAGTTTATGCTTTTGCCATAAAATAAGACATGGGTGTACTCATTACAATATACAACTAGCACACCTCATGGTTAAAGCAGTAGAAAAATTCATCAACAAATCATTTGAGAAAATAGATACGATTCTTTAGAAACGCTTGGAAAGGGCATTATCAGTCCATCTTCAAGATGACATTAAACAAGCTCTTGATGAAAACTTTGAACAGGGAGGAGGCTAGTGCTCAATCTTGTTTACTCTTGAGAGAAAATGTCCGAATCAATGTCCATCTGGTCCACGTGGTTATTCAAGGGTAGTAACCTCAGGGTTATTGTTAACGTTGGAATCATGCTGCAATGGAGCACATGCTTTAAGTTTATAATTAAGAGCAGCTGCCGTCAATTGGGGAAAGATTAGGGAATTATTGCAAGTGTATAAAAACCAGTTCACACTGGGTGTAGGGGGAAACAAGAGGGATCTGTGCTTTTTCTCTGTAGCAAGTCTGGATTAAGGAAAAGACTGGCTTTAGATTCCTCCTTTCCTCAATGTATGAACAATGACTTTAACACTATTACCCAAGCCACGTAAGGTCTTAGGTGAAAAAATAAGTAGCTCTGTATATTGCATAATTTGACAGAAAGGAAGCATCTTTCAAATAATGGTCATAACATGATAGAGTTTTATGTTGGGTTTGAGAAAGAGAAAGATCCCACACGAACCAAGGGTTTAAACGTAATTAAGACTGACTTTGAAGCAATGAGTCATGAACACATGAGACTGGGCTGAGTTTTTAACAGATATACAGACAGAATAACAGTGGGATGTATTTAATTAAGTGTTTAGTACAATACAAGGCAAATACACACCCCTAAACAGCAAAGGTTCTACCACACAGTAAAGCAACTACATCAACGTATAAAGTAAGACATAAAAGAAAACTAAAGAAAGTGACTTACACGAATGCCAAGAAAAGCGGTAATCCAGTGGACTGGATTAGAAGGCAAAAAAAGATGAAGAAAACATTATGAACTGCAAAAAAGAAATAGCCTTTTAAATAATTTTTGAACCTGTCCATTAGTTTTTAGTGATTTCTGTACTTGAATCCCAGAATCTCTCCACTCCTCCATAGTTCATAGCATTTCACCAGGTGGAAAATACTCAAATCTCTTGGGTCCAAGGTGAGCAGCCTCACACCTTCCAACATTGAGCTCCATCTGCCACAATTTTTCCCACTCATTTAATCTATCAATTTTGCAACGTCCTTCTCATATACCTACTAACTTAGGGTCGGGTTTTCATCTATGAGGTGAAAATCGCAAGGCAGGCCATTTCACAATGTCATGATCCTGCCTCCTGCCTGGCAGTGCCCACCCATGCTATTTTCATTGCAGGGTGGTGGGGCAGCCTGGAGTCAGGGCTACTACCACCCAGAACAGAGCAGAGGGGGAAAACAGGGGCGAGCAGATGCCAAAGCAGGCAGGTTAGAAGGCCAACCTCAATTCCTGAGACACCGGCACAGTTCTGTACATGAGCGTTAGACAGCTAGCCCTGACCCTTCACCCCCCCCCCGTCGACTCCACTCACTCCCCCATGCCCCATCCATATCCCCTGCTCTCTCCATGCCCACTCACCCAGTGTCTACAATGGATGGAACTCATGAGCACTATAATAATATTGGAAGGTCTTTGATATGCTCATGAAACTGTCAAAATAAGCAAACACATGCCAACTCCACCAAGTGGGAATAAATCTGTCAAAATATACAAACAGCTATTCAAAAGCCTCTTTAAAAATAGCCTTCCTGGGAGCTCATAAAACTGTCAATTAAAACAAAGCTCATAGACTGCTCGACAGCTGAATCAAGAACCCTGTTAAGCTGAATTCATTAGTAAGGTTTGGAGCTTTGATAATGAGATTGCATTGCGCAACTGCATCAACAAAGCCTTCAGAGATTATCATATTAAAGCCTTTTAAGTAGTGGATTAGATGGCCATCTGCTGCACTGTTTCAAAGGCTGAACAGATGGCTGATCTGTCAAATAGTGAAAAGATCAAAGCATAGAGTGCAACTGATATAGTAAAATGTGAATCTCAGCACTGTTCAATGCATAAGAGCACTTTATCCAGTGGATAATGCACTATGATGCATCTGAAGACATTTCCACTTTCACAATGCTAGTCAATTACCTCTTCTAAACAAAGTCTTATCAAAAATCACTGTATTAAGAACACTTTTAACACATCATGTACCATTATATTATGACATGGGGAGTGGCAACAGCCTTTGAATGTACCTGTCAAAAGGTTCGCCACTCCAGACTAGGTTCTCCCATGGTTTACAACCCCTCTACTGGGAACTACACTGCCTACCAACATAGGCCCGATTCCATGAGAATAGCAGCAGGTCTAAAATGCCAACCTCCGCAATGGAGCTGGCATGGTGGAGAGTGCTGCTTGTGGGTTTGCTACCCACACCCTTATCGCGTGCCTCTAAAAATAGCCGGTGACGGGAATAGCGACAAGAATCACAGAATTGGGTCCTGTCCACCATTTTTAATGCCTGCCTGCCTCTGTTCCAACACGGATAGAGGCATGAAAATACAGCCCTTAATGTCATCAGCAAACCTCAATATAAAGTATTTCTAATCCAAGTCATTTATAAATATAGTGAAAAGTTGTAGCCCAGGATAGATCCCTGAGGGAACACTGCTAGTCACATGCAAAGAGCCATCATATTAATCCAGCTGCCCTTTCCCCATACCATTGCAAGTTTTCCCCTTCAAAAATTTATCTAATCTTCTTTGAATGTTAATATTGAATCTATTTCCACCACCCCTTCAGGCAATGTATTCCAGATCATAACAAACATGTTTTTCAAACAAAGTGAGATATCTCCCCTCTGATTCTTTTGTCAATTACCTTAAATCTAGGTCCTTTGGCTATCAAGTCTCCTGCCACTGGAAACAATTTCTCCTTATTTATTCAATCAAAATCCTTCATGAACTTTTGAACAGCTGTTAAATTCCCTTAGACTTCTCAGTTCTGAGAAGAACAATCCCAGCCTCTTCAGTCTCTCCACATAGCTGAAGTCCCGCTTCCGTAATGCAATTCAAATAAACCTCCTCAGTATCTTCTCTGAGGCGCTGACATGCTTCCTAAAGTGTCAGTGATTTATAAAGATTTATCATGACTTCTTTGTTTTAGTATACTCTGCCTCTATTTATTCCTTATGCTTTCTTTTAAAACAACCTTATCAACTTGTCCTGCCACCTTCAAAGATTTGTTTGTACAACCCCAGGTCTCTGTGTTCCTGCTCCCTTTTAAATTTGTACCATTTAGTTTATATTGCTTTCTCTATTCATCTGTCAATATGCATTACTTCACACTTCTGTTTCAAATTTTATATGCCGTATAGTTGCCCATTTCATTAGTCTATTTATCGTCTCCTAAAGTTTGTTACTATACCCCTCACTGTTCGTTACATTTTTTTAGTTTTGTATAGTTTGCAAATTTTAAAATTATGCCCTGTATACACAAGCCAGGTCATTAATATATATTAAAAAGAGTAGTGGTCCTAATACTGGGGTACACCATTGTACACATTCCTTGGGTCTGAAAAAAATCATTCACCACTACTATGTGCTTTCTGTCCCTTAACCAATTTTGTATTCTCACACACACTGCCCTTTAATTCCAGTTTCCTAACTGGAATTAACTATTTGTTACTTTATCAAACACCTTTTGGAAGTCCATATACCAGTTTTGGGCAACCTAGGTTAGTGAGTGGGCCACATGAGTGGTCCTCCTTCATCTCAGTGGGCTGCAAGTTTGAAATCAGGCATGTGCACTAACCATGATCCCATGAATAAGAATTTGCGGGGCATGCCAACTGAACCATAGCAGCACTTTGATTGGACGCAGAGGGAGTGCACGGCTCTCACAGCAATATTCCGTGCAATTAGCACGCACCTCACTTCATATGCCCTTGCTTTGCGTGCATATCACTTTAGTGATACCGGTAGGAAAAAAACAATGTGGATGGAAACCAGTGGAATCTGGCAACCCTGCGCACGGGCAACAGTCAACAAAATGTCTCGCGGGCCGCACTCAGAACCCTGATGGGCTGCATGCAGCCCGGGGGCCGCAGGTTGCCCACCACTGCCATATACACAACATTAGGAGCTTACATTAAACTTCTTCATTAGTAAGCAAAGAACTCAATCAAGTTAGTCAAACATATATAAAGATACAAGCTATCGCACACATTCAGTACAAAAATAACATTCGGCCTGCACCTGTCTGATTACACTGCAGGCATCTAGCGCATCAGACCTACGTGCCATGATGAGCAATTATACAATAGAACCTCAAATGTTTATAAAAGATCTAGGCCAAGGTCATTATTATTCAAAAGCACAGAGTTGCAAAATATTACTTTTTCTTTATCAGCTCCTTCTAACAGGTCCCACATTTGATTTGACACCAATTCTATTTGATCTTCAAGGGACATTCTTTCATCCATTTCAGGGCAAACAAGCTTGCAGAAGTCCTTGAGGAGGCTGATTTCCTTCCGAGAAATAATAAGTGCATTATTAATGCCATTTCTGAAGTCATTCTGAACATGCTCCTGTTTGAAGTTCTCCAGTACATATGTAATATGTAACACTGTACGATGACGTCGCTTCTCCATTTCTGTCCTCATAAATTGTTCACATCGTAGTGTGGGGGGTTATTCTGTAGTGAAATAGGAAACAAGTTTAGGTTCCACTGATTCACCTGCTAACTTTTTCATTCCCACCTTTTATTGTCATTTTGGAACCTTCTTCCTTTTGGACTTCTTCTTTCTACCACAGAGTTTAGTCTCAGCCATCTTTTTGACTTCACTGTCAGCCAGACTTCTCTCAGGTGAAATTTCAACTTGACTTAGTTCAATAGTTGAGCTATCCATGAGTTAATTATCTACTCACATCTTGGAAAGTTCGACGATTTTTGCTTTCAAAGCCTCTTTAGCTTCATTTAGCTGATTCTTCAGTTCTTCTGTCTCCTTGTATCTGTTCGCTTCCTCTGGAACCTTGAACATTGCTGCGTCTTCTCTGCCAACTGGTTCTTCAGTTTGTTCAGAGGGGTGGTAAATTCTTCCTGTTTCTCTTCATACTTTTCCAGAGGCACAAACTTTGACCTGAGGGATCCTTGTAGTGTATGAAGGTCTCCCCACAAATTTTCCTTTTCTTTGCAAAACTCTCTTTCTGCATTTTAAATTCCGTCATTCAGCACAGTCTCCTTGAGTTTCTTCTGCTGTTCTTCCATGTCACTGTTTAAGACAGTCTTCATTTCTTCAGGTTGCTGAATGGCAACACACTCCTTTTTCATCCAGTTGCAGTCCTTAGACTCTCCAGGCTCTTTCTGAAGTATCTTGCCTTGTTCATTTTTCAAGACAGGAACTCGTCCTGCTTCCTTCTGAAATCTCACTGGCCAATCAAGATTAATTTCCCTCAACCAATTTTGGCCTGGAAGGCTTGGTCCTCTACCTTCTAATACCATCACTGGTAGTCATGCTGATTGGTGTCTATAATGAACAGTTACTCTGGTGATACCTTTTACCTGGATTTCTTTGGCTGTGTACGTTTTCAACTTGGCAGATGTTTGTTCCAAATATAATTGTTGGTCACCTTTATTTAAATGTCTGAAAGTGTGTTCTTCTATTACAGTGGTAGAAGCACCCGTGTCTACTTCCATTTTTAATGGTTTGCCATTCACTTGTACTGTGACAATAATTGGCTCTGTCTTCCCAACTTTCATGTTGAATAATGAATAGGTGTCAGAATTGGTTGTTTCTGGCTCTTCTACACTATATACTTCATTGAACTTCGATTGTTGCCTGGATGCCTGTTTAAATCTCTTTGTAATGTTTCAATATGTGTCCACTTCTGCGACAAAAATAACACTCTACCTTTTTAAATTGCCAATCATTAGGAGCATAATTGTTTCCACATTGATAAAAATTAGCTTTCGATTTTGCTGCTAAGCTGTTTCCTCTAAGTTTTCAGTTAGTGGGGGTTGTTTCCCACTTTGCGGTGGACTCAGGGCTTTTCTCGCCACTTTCGGCTGACTTTCGATTCCCACCCAACTAGGAGAACGGTGCCATTTTACACTCCTTGAATCGCTTGTGAATCCCATACAGCGCTTTCCATCATAAGTGTTATTTCTAATGCTTTCTTAAAATCAAGATTCACTTCAGCCAGTAATCTTCGCTGTAAAGCATCCTCCTGCACGCCACATACCAAATGTTCATTCAGGGTTTCACCAAAATTACAATATTCTGTTAGCTGTTTTAATTTCACCGTGCGGGTAACAATGGTCTCTTCAGGGGCTCTATTCTGTGAATTGAACCTGAACCTCTGCATTGTGACTGAGGGCTTCAGTTGAAAATGTCCCTTAACGAGATCTATTAATTCACTGAAAGTTTTTGAATCTGGGGCACTGGAAGCCGTCAAGCTTCGAATTAAACTGTAGGTCTTGCTCCCACAAATACTCAGGAGAATTGCTCTGCTCTTTTCTTCCCCCGTGATTTTGTTGGCTTGAAAGTAGAATGCAAAACGTTCCACATATTGAGTCCAGTTGTCTGTGGCTGGCTCAAAGGGATCGATTCTGCCAAACTGTTGCATCTCGGATGAGTATATTTTCCGTTCTTTTTAATGAACATAAATACTCACAATCACTGGGCGAGGGTCGGTACCAGATCTGATTTATCCTCGTTGCCAGTTTGTTATAGAGTTGATTTTCTAGGCAACTTTTCTTGGTGGACACATTTAACTTTATTTGCAAGACAGCAGCAGCAACTGCATGTGTACATCAAACTCTATAACTAAAGAAGAACACTCTCCTAGAGGTTCCCTGTGCTGCTAACTCATTGGTTTGCACGGCTCATGTGATTTTACAACACAGGATTATTTTTAAAGCTACTGTCCTACATTTATCAAAACTATAATTACTACATTTCCATGGTCTCTGATCCAACACTGTGGTTTATAAAAAAAAGTATGGTAATTAATTCATTGGTGTGCTCCTTCAATACTGTCCATGGTTTCAACTACTTTCTATGCAACTCTTATAAGGTTATTCTTAATAAATTTGCACTTGTTCTTACATGTTCTTATTTGCATTCTTACCCAACTATTTTATCTTCTAATTTTGAAAAGATGGCTCAACATCAAAATATCTAGATATGTAACAGAAAAACTGAAATTTTGAAAGGCTGACACTAAAGTGCTAAACCTTCCAATTACACAACAAGAGCAGCAATTTACTTTTATAGTGTCTTTAATTTAAATAATGTCCCAATGTTCTTTGCAGAAGCAGAGGAGAGTGCGATAGGAGGACCCTGGGACAAGCAGTCAGCAACACATAGAGGAGAGTCTGAGAGGAGGGCCCTGCGACAGACATTCAGCAGCACCTAGGGGAGAGTGTGAGAGGAGGGCCCTGTGACAGGCAATCAGCAGCACCTAGGGGAGAATGCGAGAGGAGGACCCTGACACAGGTAGTGAGCAGCACCTAGAGGAGAGTGCGAGAGGAGGGCCCTGTGACTGGCAATCAGCAGCACCTAGGGGAGAGTGCGAGAGGAGGACCCTGACACAGGTAGTGAGCAGCACCTGGAGGAGAGTGCGAGAGGAAGACCCTGGGACAGGCATTCCCGAGGCTGAGAGGTTCGTCGATAGCACATTTCAGGACGTGGTCACCCCGATGCTTAAGGAAGTGCAAGCAGAGAGGGAATGAGTGACCACCAGACAGAATAAAGGGACCAGGCAGGTAGTGAGAGAATCCCCCAAGAGCATATCGCTCGCAAACAGTTTTTCGGCCTTAGAAAACGGTGACAGTGACAGTTCCTCTGTGGAGACCAACCAGGGCAAAGGCCATGGCACTGTGGGTGGTCCAGCTGCTCAGGCAGGGAGGAAGAAATGTGGAAGGGCAATAGTGATAGGGGATTCATTAGTGAGGGGAGTAGACAGGCGCTTCTGCGGCCGTAGACGTGACTCCAGGATGGTATGTTGCCTCCCGGGTGCCAGGGTCAAGGGTGTTACGGAATGGATGGAGGGCATTCTGAAGGGGGAGGTTGAACAGCCAGAGATCGTGGTCCATGTTGGGACCAATGACATAGGAAGAAAGAGAAATGAGGTCCTGCAAGCAGACTTTAGGGAGTTAGGTAGGAAATTGAAAAGCAGGACTTCAAAGGTAGTAATTTCCAGATTACTTCCAGTGCTACGCAGTAGTGAGTATAGAAACAGAAGGATAGAGCAGATGAATGCGTGGCTGGAGAGATGGTGCAGGAGGGAGGGCTTTTGATTCCTGGGGCACTGGGGCTGTTTCTGGGGGAGGTGGGACCTGTACAAGTTGGAGGGGTTACATCTGAACAGGAACGGGACCAACATCCTCGCGGGGAGGTTTGCTAATGCTGTTGGGTGGATTTAAACTAAATTAGCAGGGGGATGGCATCCTGAAAAATAGTTCAGAGGGGAGAGAAGCTGAGATGGAATTAGAAGTTAAAATGCTAGTGAGTCTGGAAGGCAGAGGAAACATAGGCTAGACAAGAAAGAAGTGACTCTAGCAAGGCTAAATGGAATATATTTTAATGCAAGGAGCCCGAGGAATAAGACAGACGAGCTGAGGGCACAGATAAGCATGTGGGAGTATGATATAATAGCTATGACTGAGACTTGGCTAAAAGGGCAGGATAGGCAGCTCAACCTTTCTGGTTATAGGGTATACAGACCGGATAGAGAGGAGGATAGAAGAGGAGGGGGGGGCGTCACAATATTGATCAAAGAATCAATTATAGCAGTGAGGGGGTTGATTTGTGGAAGGATCATCAAATTAGGTCATATGGATAGAAGTGAAAAACACAAAAGGGGCAAACACACTTTTGGGTGTGTACTATAGACCCCCAAACAGTCAGGGAGAGATAGAGGATAAAATATGTAATCAAATTTCAGAGAAGTGTAAGAATAATAAGGCAGTTACAGTAGGGCATTTTAACTACCCAAACATCAGCTGGGATAGTTTTAGCGTGCAAGGTAGGGAGGGAGCAAAATTCTTAAGTTGCCTCCAGGAGAACCTTTTTAGCCAGTACGTAGAAAGCCCAATAAGGGAGGGGCAGTTCTGGACCCAATATTTGGAAATGAGGCTGGGCAGGTGGAACGCATGTCAGTAGGAGAGCATTTTGGAGATAGTGACCATGGGGAGAATTTTCTCCCCGTTGGGCTGGCCGGTTGGGAGCGGGCTTGGGCAGGCAAGGACCGATCGCCGCCCGCGATCGGCTGCACGCTGCCATTTTATGTGGGCAAGCCAATTAAGGCCTGCCCAGCGTGACGTGCGTCCGGTAGCGCACAGCACTACCTGTGCGGGCTGGCGAGGAGGAGGGAGACGCAGGGCCTGCGCTCTTTCGCGCATGCGCGTGAAAGAATGCAGAAATCTCCCTGAGGCACGGAGCTGCTTCCAGGAGATTAACTTCAGTTTTGAAGTTGGAAAAAATAAAAAAGTAAAATTATTCAGACATGGCCCCTGATGTGACAGTGTCACATGAGCTGGGACATGTTTATGAATTTTCATAAAATTTTTAAATTAATTAATAAAACCTTCATGAAACCTCATCCCGCCCATGGATGAGGTTTCATGAAAAATGTGAAGGCCGCCTGGGCTCTTTGCCTGCCCGCCAACCTTAAGGTTGGACGGGCAGCCCTGTCAAATTGCTTAATTAGTTTATTAATGGCCTTAACATGCCTTTGACAGTTCGGTGGGCGTGCAGCTGACTCTGGTGCGCGCCCACTGAACGGAAGATCAGAATGATGCGCGGTGACGTTGGGACACACGGCCAATGTCACCGCGCATCATTTTACACAACGGCGTGCGGGGCCTGCCCCCGCATGCCGAACAGAAGATTCTGGCCCATAGCTCAATTAGATTTAGGATAGTTATGGAAGAGGATAAGGTTGGGCCGGGAATAAAAGTTCTAAACTGGGGAAAGGCTAATTTTACTAAGATGAGATACAATTTGGCCCAAGTGGACTGGGAGCAGCTACTGGCAGATAAAACTGTGTCAGAGCAGTGGGAGGCATTTAAGGAGGAAATAGCGCGTGTACAGGACAAATATGTTCCCTTAGAGACAAAATGGGGGGACCAAGTCCAGAGAACCCTGGATGTCACGGGACATAACGGTTAGGATTAAGAGAAAAAGAGAAGCTCATGGCAGATACCAAGAGCTCAAAATTGCAGAGTCCCTAGAGGAGTATAAAAAGTGCAGGGGGGATCTTAAAAAGGAAATTAGGAAAGCTAAGAGAGTGCATGAAAAAGTATTGGTGGGTAGAATAAAGGAAAACACAAAGGAGTTTTTTAAATATATAAAGAGCAAGACAATAACTAGGGAAAGAGTAGGGCCAATTAGGGACCATAGAGGTAATCTATGTGTGGACCTGGAAGACGTGGGTACAGTCCCCGATGAATACTTTGCATCGGTCTTCACAATGGAAAAGGACAACGCAGGTATAGACATTAGGGTGGAGGACTGTAAAATATTAGAGGGAATTAACATCGAGAGAGAGGAGGTGCTAGTGGGTTTAGTGGCCTTAAAAGTGGATAAATCCACAGGCCCTGATAAGATGTATCCCAGGCTGTTGAGGGAGGCAAGGGAAGAGAAATCAGGGGCCCTGGCAGTAATTTTCAAATCCTCTCTGGCCACAGGTGAGGTGCCAGAGGACTGGAAGACTGCTAATGTTGTCCCATTATTAAAAAAGGGAGGAAGGGATAGACCAGGAAATTACAGGCCAGTCAGTCTAACTTCTGTGAAGGGGAAGTTACCAGAAAGAATTTTGAGGGACAGACTATATCTGCACTTGGAGACACACGGATTAATCAGGGATAGTCAGCATGGATTTGTTAAGGGATGGTCGTGTTTAACAAATTTGATTGAACGTTTTGAGGAGGTAACCAGGAGTTTTGATGAGGGTAATGCATTTGATGTGGTCTACATGGACTTTAGCAGGGCTTTTGATAATGTCCCTCATGGCAGTCCAGTCAAGAAAGTAAGAGCCCATGGGATTCAAGGCAAAGTGGCACATTGGATACTAAATATAATTGAGAGGCAGGAAGCAGAGGGTGATGGTATGGGGAATGTTTCTGTGACTGGAAGTCTGTTTCAGTGGCGTTCTGCAGGGCTCAATGCTGGGGCCCTTGCTGTTTGTGGCGTACATAAATGATTTGGACTTAAATGTAGGGGGTATGATCAAGAAGTTTGCAGATGACACAAAAATTGCTAGGGTGGTAAATAGTGAGGAGCTTAGCCTTATACTGCAGGAGGACATCAGTGGACTGGTCAGGTGGGCAGAGCAGTGGCAAAATGGAATTCAACCTGGAAAAATGTGAGGTAATGCACTTGGGGAGGGCTAACAAGGCAAGGGATTACACTATGAATGGTAAGACCCTGGAAAGTACTGAAGATCTGAGGGATCTTGATGTGCATTTCCAGAGATCTCTGAAGGTAGCTGGTCAGGTAGATAAGGTGGTTATGGCGGCATATGGGATACTTGCCTTTATTAGCCGAGGCGTAGAATACAAGAGGGGGGGCGTGGTTATGCTGGAATTGTATAAAACGCTGGTTAGGCCACAACTGGAGTACTGCGTGCAGTTCTGGTCACCATATTATAGGGAAGATGTGATTGCACTGGAGAGGGTGCAGAGGAGATTTACCAGATTGCTGCCTGGGCGAGAGAGTCTGAGCTATGAGGAAAGATTGGATAGGCTGGGGTTGTTTTCCTTGGAGCAGCGAAGGTTGAGAGGGGACCTGACAGAGGTGTATAAGATTATGAGGGGCATATATAGGGTGGATAGGAAGGTACTTTTCCTATTAGTAGAGGGGTCAATAACCAGGGGGCATAGGTTTAAGCTAAGGGATAGAAGGCTAAGAGGGGGGTTGTGGGGAATTCTTTTTACCCAGAGGGTGGTAGGAGTCTGGAACTCACTGCCTGAAAGGGTGGTTGAGTCAGAAACTCTTGTAACATTTAAGAAGCATTTAGATATTTACATGCATTGCCCTCGTCTCCAGGGCTATGAGCCAAGTGCTGGAAAATGGGATTAATGTAGTCAGATCTTTGTTGGCTGGCGTGGACACAATGGGTCAAATGGCCTCCTTCTGTGCTGCAAATGTCTATGAGTCTATAATCATGTGTAAATGGGCACCAGGCCAAAATAGGAGATATTAGGATGAGTAAAGCTTGGTCAAAGAGGAAGGCTCCAAACAGACTTTTAAAAAATAATAGGGAGCTTGAGAGGTAAGCTTGAAGTCACCCTAAACTATGCTGCTTGTGTCTTAATTTACACCGTGTCCCGTTCACCTGTCACCCCTGTGTTTGCTGACTTACATTTATTCCTGGTCAAGCAACGTCTTGATTTTAAAATTCTCATCTTTGTTTTCAAATTGCTCTATGGGCTTACCCATCTCAATATCTGGTTTCTTCCAACACCACAACCTTCTGATATACCTGTGCTCCTCTGATTCTGGCCTCTTGTGCATTTGCAATTTTAATTGCTCCATCAGCCTTCAGCTGCCTAAGCCCCAAGCTCTGGATTTCCCTCGCAGCACCTCCCCACCTCTAGATCTCACTTTCTTCCTTTAAGATACTCCTTAATAATGGCTTCGGTCTTCCCAATATTTAGTTGGAGAACACGTCTGCTTATGTACTGGATGTCAGCTTTATTATTTTCTGAAATGTAGATTCTACAGTATTACCGCTCATATAACATATGAATGTAAAATATCAATCCGGCAAAAGCGTCAACAAGGTAACACATACTATAATATTCATGCAACGTTAAAGTTTACTAAAGTTCTTCATTCAACAAGCTGTATCCATAAACTAAATTGATAATTACCAAATCTAGGGGGCACCCGAAGATATTCTACCTCAACTGTAATTGTTAGCATTCTTATCCCAGGGCTGCAAACTCAACTATATTGCTAACCATGCCTCTCTCTAAGTCCTAACGCCACAGTCTATGTGATTTTCCGCATACCTGCCAATTAAAACATTGTGCTGAAGGAAAGTTGCAAAACAAACAACCGCAAGTGGTAACATTAGTGAACCAATAAAAGCCTTTCACCCAATGGAAGGAATGTTACCTCACTATCACCTGACTGCAGTGCACAGGATGAATTTGTACGACTGTTTTTGTACAAAGGTCAAATAGACTTGTAGTGGAGTTGTAACGTCAGCTACAATTCGTGGTCTGCATAGTATTTAAATTCAAACTCTAAAAGACCCTTTCTTCCACATTCATGCATATAAAATGAAGCAAAGCTGGTTGGCAGTTACATTTTCATTCTAAACCTAATTTACTAACAAGTAGTAGTAGAAGGATTGAGTGAGATAGTGGGTGGGGTAGAGGTCTGGCTGCAAGTGTATTGGCAAGAGTGGTAACAACAACTTGCATTTATACAGCACCTTTAACATGGTAAAAATGTCCAAAGGTGCTTAACTAGGGCACTATCAATAAAAACATTTTTGACATTGTGCCGCAGAAAAAGCAATCATGACAGATGACCAAAGGATAAAGTGATAGGTTTTAAGAAGGACTTAAAGGAGAAGAAAGAGCTAGAGAGGCAGACAGGCTTAGGGAGGGAATTCTAGGGCTTAGTTGGGTCAGGCTGCTGAAAGCATGGCCACCATGGTGGAACGGTTAATATCAAGAATGTGGAAGGAGGCAGAATGGGAGGAGCAGTGATCTCAAAAGTTTGTGGGGTTAAAGGGGGTTACAAAGATAGAAAGGATGAGGACATGGAGGAATTTGAAAACAAGGAGGAGGATTTTAAAAATGAGGTGTTGTCAGATCAGAAGCCAGCGTAGGTCAGCAAGCATAGGGGCACTGTATAACCAAGACAGGCTACAAGATACGGGTACCAGAATTTTGGATGAGCACAGGTTCGTGAAACATGGAAGATGGAGGCCAGCCAGGAAAACATTGGAATAGTCAAGTCTAGAGGTAACAAAGGCAAGGGGCAGGATTTTCCACGCCCGCCCACCGCCACAATCTTCCGATCCCGCCGCAAGTCAATGGAGTTACAAACATGGAGTTACAGAATAGATGGGCATATATTTAAGAGGTGACAACATGTTCAAGGACTTGGGAGGAAAGGGAAGTTGGAGATGGAAAGTTTGCAAAGAGCGAGGGATAAAGGATGAGGCTTTTGAGACAGAGGTAATGACAGTAGTTTTCAAAGGGTAGAGGGACAGTATCCGAGGAACTAAACCATTTAAAATGCCAGGTAGCATGCGGGGAAGGGATGCAGTGTGGTCAGTAGCTTAATGGGAATGGGGTCAAGAGAACAGGAGGTGGCTTTCATGGACAAGGTGAGCTTGGAGAGGGTATAAAGGGAAGTTGAAAAGAAATTAGGGAAAGTCATAAGTTCAAGGGGTTAACTTTGAGGGGGATTTAGCTTGTTTGGAAAGAAGGGAGAAATACAACAGACGAAGCTAAAGATATGGTATCAATCTTAGTGACAAAAAAGCTCATGTCTTTCTCACACTTGTTCAAGTCAAGGTTGGACTGAGCAGGAGAAGGGAGTTTAATGAGAATGCTAATAATGTAAAAAAACTAGGATTCATCTCTGCTTTCCGAGATGATCCTGGGGTAGGAAGCAATTTTGGCAGAGGATGGAAAAGTCCGACTAACATAATGATATGGTCCAGCAAGATCTAGGGATGGATAAACCAATTGTGAGGCGCATAATACTTAATGCCCTTGGACCCGAGACAGAGAAAATGAAGGATCATATCAAGTGAAATAGATAAGGGTGAGAAAGATTAGGCATTTTAATAGGGATAACAGCAAAGTAGAGGAGAAGGAGTTCTTGAGCAGATCATCAGCTACAGAAGTAGCGTGGTGAATGGACATCCAAGGGCTAGAAATTTGAAGTTTAAAAATGTAGTTGTAAATGAATTGGGTGAGTTCATTCCAGAAATTGAGGCAGAAGAAAGTGGAGTTGGAAGGGGACAGGGGAATGTAGGTGGTGAAGGATAGAAGGAAATAGTCAGGGATGGTCTCATCAGTGATCAAACCCATAGAAGAGTAGAGGCTATGTCAGATGGAAAGGTAATGTGGTTAGAAAAGTTTAGATGGATGCAGGCATTAAAGCAGAACAATAGGCCATTGAATTCAGAGAGAGAACAAGATGAGTTGTGAAGAAGATTGAAATCACCAAGGGTGAGGAGTCAGTGTGGAGGTTGAGGAAGAAGGGAAGGCTAATATTCCCATGAGAAACGCAAGGGGGTCTTGGGGGGAAACAAGGATTTTAAAGGAGAGGGGAGAGGTTCAGAACAAGCTGGGGTGCTTGAAGAAGAAGATAGTAGTGGTGTAAAGGAGAAACTAATGTGTGATTTGGTGATAATGGCTAAACTGCCAACACAATGGCTGGGCTAGCTAGGTGTATTTTTCTTGTTCAATGATTGCATCGCTGGCAAGGCTAGTATTTATTGCCCATCCCTAATTTCCCTCGAGAAGGTGGAGGGAAGTATTGTCATGTGGGGAGGTTCAGTAAGGGGCAAGGTGTCACAATCCACAAGTTAAGTTTCTATTGAAGGATGTCAATATAGTTATCCAAAATTAGTTCCTAAATGGCAAAAGCTTGTCCACAAATGAGGGAAATATAGAGATGATGTCAGTTTGTGATCTGCTGGCAGGGCCCCAATAGGTAACAGGTTGGCAAGATTATCTTTGGCTACACAGGTATAACAAAGGATAGGAGAGATATGACTTAGTCAGAAGCAGAGGTCAGAAAGGAAACAATGTGGAAGACTCCAAAATTAAAGGTTGATGGGAAAGCAAAATACTGTGGATACTGGAAATCTGAAATATGAACAGAAAGTGCTGGAAAATTTCAGCAGGTCTGGCAGCACCTATGGAGAGAGAAACAGAGTTAATGTTCCGAGTCCAATAACTCAGTTCTGAAAAAGAATCATATTGTACTCGAACGTCAACTCTGTTTCTCTCTCCACAGATGCTAACAGACCTGCTGAGCTTTTCCAGCACTTCCTGTTCTTATTAAAGGTTGATGTGCTCTAGTGGGATGAAATTGACTTGCAGGCAGGGTGGAGTCAGTCTGGAGCATCAAAAAACCATAGATTCAGAGATAATTTGTGGAGAAGAAGTGAGTCCAAGAGCTATTCAAGGGCCAATGTATCTGTTGGCAAACTGAAGATCATCCTGTGGAAAACAAAGGGCCAAGAAGGAGAGAATCAACCATGAGCTAGCAGAGATTGATCCAGGGTTCCATGGGAGGTAAGTAGTTCAAAAATCAGATCTAGTGTAACAGCAGAGATTTGAGGGGCATTTGAAGAGGATTTCTAACCATTAACAATTTTTATGGATTAACTGGTTTATCTGATAATCGACTGCTTATGCATCTTGGAAGCTAAAAGTGAAATGCACTACTTAAGGAGTTTAATGATGCGATTTTCTCTTACATTGGGTGATGGGACAACAGATGGGATCATAGGCCCTATCACACAATCCAGTACATCTAAGTGATTTTGAACAAGACAGTCCAACCTCTCAAGTTCATCCATTGTAATAGGACTCAACTAAGTTGTCTTATCACAGATAAATGAGAAGTTTTGGTAGGATGAATAGGGAGGTCACTTATTGCTTGGAAGGTGCAAATCTAGGTGGAGGAAAAAAGGGATTTGAGTACAAATATGTCAATCACTAGAAGTTACATCACAGGTTAGCAAGGCCATTAAAAAAGCAAACCAAGCACTAGGTTTAATTTCTAGGCAGACAGAATTGAAAATTAGGAAAGTTATGCTAAATCCATATCAAACCTTGGTTAGACCAAACTTAAGAGGGCACTGCGTGCAGTTCTGGTCACCATATTATGAAAAGGATACAGAGGCACTGGAGAGGATGCAGAGAAGATTTAGAAGAATGATACCAGAAATGTGTGGGTATACACATCAGGAAAGGATTGACAAGCTGGGTCTCTCTCAGGAAAAAAGGCAGCTGAAGGGTAACCTAATAGAGGCTTTAAAATTATGTAAGATATTGATAGAATGCACAGAGAGAAAATGTTTTCTCTTATGGGAAAGAGCATAACTAGGTGCTGTCAATGTAAGACAGTCACCAAGAAACCCAACAGGTAATTCAGAAGAAATTTCTTTATCCAAAGAGTGGTGAGTATGAGGAACTCACTGCCACTGGAAGTGATTGAAATGAATAGTATACTGGAAGTGATTGAAATGAATAGTATAGATGCATTTAAGAGGAAACAAGACAAGCATATGAGGCATAGATGAGGGAATAGATGGTTTTGATGGTAGATTTAGATGAGGAAAGATGGTAAGAGGCTTGAATAGAGCATAAACACCGGCATGGAATGGTTAGGCCGAATAGCCTGTTTCTGTGCCGTACATCCTACGTAATTCCCTTTCATGCGATTTTAAATGAATCAAGAATCTGACAATGTGAAGTGCAATTTCCAGACTTATTTGTGTCTCTTTCTGCAATTGTTGCTTATCTGACTATATGTAAGGGCGCGCAAGGTATGCCTCAAACCAACAGACATACGTATCAACAGACCCAAGCGATAATAGAGCATGGTTTGGCACAAAATGTTTGCCATGTCGCAAATTCTTTTCTGCAACTGAGATGATTTATCTGGTCTTCACTGAAAAACACACAGATTAAAGCAAGACAGGGAACAAGATAAATGCAGTCAATATTAGCCAGTCAAATCTGCGTTCTCTCACCTCATAGCCCTTTTGCAACAGAAATTCTGCCAAGTACGAGCCATCCTAAAGGAGACAAACAAAAAGAACAAAGGTTACAAACTGGTATTTCTGTTCAAAATTATGATTAATTAAAATTTAAGTTCCATTTTTTATTGTTGAACTAATCAAAAAAGACAATTTAAACCAAGCTGGTTTATACCCTTCATAATGATTGACCAGTCAGTCTGCCTTACTGTTGGGATCTTGGGGAGGTTGTCTGTCATCGGAATTTTTCCCACCATTATAGCTCCAAATTATCCTGCCAGTCAAAGATCTTATGGTTTGGGTGATCTTGCAAGCAGCAGGAAGATTGCCAGTTAACGGTACTGGTAGACGATATGCTTTCATTTGGTTCATCTTCAGTAGTACTTGCATCCCTAAGCACATATTGCCAAAATGCACCTAAACTCTTTGCACTTAGCTAAGTGAGCTTAGGCCCTACAGGGAGAATATGTACATTCCACAACAGGCAAACAATAACTCCTTGGCCTTGATTTTAACCCCATACCTGACGGACATGAACGAATCAGACAAGGGGTTAAAATGGCAGAAATAGTGATCCCACCTTCAACCCACTGTGATACTAATCACAGTATCAGAGCTCACAAGTCTCCCACTATAGAGAGGCAGAAGGCTCTTGAATATATGTAAACTGGGTTCCTATGGCACAATTAGGACTCCAATGCTGATGTAACACAGGAAATATGGAGCTCAGGAACATCGCCTAAGAACCCTGGTGGGATTGGATGGGCACCGTTCAGTGTGCTGCATATAAAGAGCCACAATGTCAATACAACTGCAACAGTGGTCTTTTAGAGCATCGCGGGCTGTGGTTTTGTAAATCAATGTTGTGTTTTTTGGGATTTTAACAACTTCTTCCTGAAAATGATGGAAGAAGTCAATGGCCCAACCAACTATATGAGGAAGCTGAGTCCCAAAACAATATACACAATGTCCTGTCCACTGTACAAGTTGAGTTGCTGGGCCAGATGGGGAGATCACTGCCTGAATGAATATGTTGAATGAATAGTTTCATGTCTGGCAAGGCTGACTTGCTTGACCAACCACATTAACCAGAGGAAGAATGGTACCAACATGACATCTGCGATGAAAGTCTTGAGCTGGAATTTACAGGGCAATGTGGCCCCCACCCCTTAGCTAAAACATTTGGGGGAATGCCACCCACGATCCCGTTGGCTGTCCTGCACAACTTAACACTGGGAGCAGCGATAATTGCTTTAAAGGGAGACTTCTAACCCCTTTCTCGGTAGTAAGTTCCACCTTAGATGGCTGCCAGCCAATCAGCTCTGTACTCCCAGCAGCATCACCTGGGCACTGTTGGGAATACAGTCGGTCTCACCACGCCAAGAAGCCCAGGTAAATTCAAGGTCAGGGGTCTCGACAGGACTTGGCAACCTTGCCCCCGGTAAGGGGGTGAGCAGGATGGGGAGAGGCGGGGGGGGGGGGGGGGAGGGGGGGGAGTGGAGACTGGTTCACAAGATAGACCGGGGGGAGGGTGAAATGAGGGAATTAAATTAACTTGTGGAGGGGGCTGTGCCTCCAATGAGCCCAAGAGGCTGGCAAAGGAGGTTCCCCACAACCACCAACACCAGACGTGCAGCTAAAGCTGCCAGGCTTCCCGCACGGTGTGGGCCTCCCCATGCTGTGGGTAAAATACCGACGGCAGCAAGGTAAGCCCTTAAGTGACAATTAATTAGCAAAAGTATTGTAAGCTTGTACTCCAGCATAAGCCGCATCCCTGGTCAAGCTGTTCCAGTACAGCTGCAACACTGGCATCTACCCGACAGTGCGTAAAATTGTCCAGGTATGTGCTGTCCACAAAAAGCAGGACAAATCTAATCTGGCCAATTACCATCTCATCAGCCTCTTCTCGATCATCAGCAAAATGATGGAAACAGACATCGACAGTATTATCAAATGACACTTACACAGCAATAACCTGCACACTGATGCTCAGTTTGGGTTCCAACAGGGCTGCTTGACTTCTGACTTCATTACAGCCTTGGTCTAAACATGGACAAGAGAGCTGAACTCAAGAAGGGAGGTGGGAGTGACTGCCCTTGACATCAAAGCAGCAATTGACTGGCGTCAAGGAGCCCTAGGAAAACTGAAGTCAATGGGAATCAGGGAGAGAATTCTCCACTGATTGGAGTCACGCCTTGGACAAAGGAAGATGGCTGTAGTTGATGAAGGCCAATCATCTTAGTCACAGGACATTGCTGCAGGGAGTTCCTCAGTGTAGTGTCCTAGGCCTAGCCATACTTAATCACTGATCTTCCTTCCATCTTAAGGTCAGAAGTGGGGATTTCGCTGATGATTGCACAATGCTCATCACCATTCTTGTGTGAATAAACAGCGTGCAATTGACAGGAAATCAGAGAGCTAGAACTATCAATCAGGCAATGTTTTCCCTGTGGCTCAGGTGTTTTAGTACTCTAATGGATGTCTGGACTCTGTCAAGAATACATAATGAGGTTGGATAAATGCACCTTTAATTTGTTGTTAATTCAAAGGGCAAAAACATTAAATTATCAGGCATGGATTGATATGAAAAACATTGAACCTTTTAGGAGATTAGAATGAAAATCCTTACGCAGTGAAAAGTTTAGAAAGTTTCCAAAACAAGTTGTGAATTATCCTTAGTCACTTCAGTTAGCTGAGAACAGACACAAATCACTTAATTAAAGTAAGTAAATTAAATTGAAAAAGCTATAGGCCACTCAACTGCTTAAGTCACTATAACTATGCTTTAATTTTAACTATATAAATGCAGTCTCAAAACTGAACGGTATATTACATACTTCAATTTCTAACCCTTCCCTATTAGTCATTTTTCCATCTCACATTCTCACTTATGAAAATGGCAAACTAACTGTGTACACAGATGGTTCAGTGGATTTTGGTGCATGTTGGCTCTTAGAAGTTTGTAACACAACCACTTGTTAAAACTTAATGTGCAACCTAAGTTCTGTGCATCACTATGGGTATGTTGTGAAGTGACAATATTTACCACATACATTACTTATTGCTTATTTGTACGTGAACGAGTTAATATAGAGTGCACAGCCCTATACATTTTGCTTTGCTCAAATTTAAAGTTGAGAAATCTCAAGGCTCCAATTTTAAACAAACACCAAGAGCTATTAATGCTGTGAAAGGAAATATAAACATTTGCCAAGTTTCCACAAAACCAGGAGTAAGGAGTATAAGAATAAGAACTAACCCTAATGGCAAAAGACAAGTGGAAAAACCGTTATATTTTAAATTAGCAAACACTATATTTGTTTTGTGTCAACAACTGACAATACCTAAGAGGGTTAGAAATTCATATTACTCCATTTTTAAGTAAAAAAGATACAGTACTTATAGCTAGTGTGAGAGAGATCAGAAATAAATCTGGTCAATCTCCCTCCTGCAACCTTTGCTCAGACTGTTTCTCAGAGTTTCCACTTACACTGCAACATGGGGGCACAGTGCTGGCATCAACTTCCTTTTCATCTCATTTCCTAGTCTATGATAGGAGCACTACTTTGCAGATAGTGGGAAAGAGCAGCCGAGAACAAAAAGCTCTTCCAAACTACACAGGCAGAACATACAAATTCATAAGTGCTGGATCATTGCTCAATAACTGCACATTATGCAAAAATGCAAGTGTCCATAAAAATGTTTGCTTCTTCAAAGAAAAAAAATTGGCTCAAGCATATGGTCTCTATGCTCATATAGAATATAAACACAAGTACTTAATTTATTGCTAATATGGTTAGTTTAATTTTTCTTTTGAAAGTTGTAACACCAATGTTAAAGTATTATGTCCACTTTTGTATTCAGATAGGACAGGACAGTTACTGCATTGGGCGTAACTGGTGAAATAGGCACAAAGTGTACTACTTCTTCAAGATTACACTCAAAGATACTTGCATATTGAAGGCAAAATCTGGCATGAACCATTGCTATCAAGCAACATTTTAAAAGGGTATGCAGGTGCAGTTTATGCAATTCAGCTGAAAATAGGTTTAACCCAAAAAAAACACTTTAATCACATGTTCAGTCCACCACCTGAGTAGCTCTATTTTAAATTACTGAAAATGACAATTTTGTCATTTATATTGGGGAACAGTTATCAGTTTCTGAGTAAATCAAAAACATGTACAGTATTCAAAAAGTGATGCAGTCAAAGCTTTTTGTCTTGCACTCATCAAGACAGAAGCAAGAATGACAAATTTCAAAGGCAGCAACAATTTATGCTACATGTGAAAGGGGTGCTGATTGGTTGGTAAGTCGACTCTGATCGGTTGAGGCACTGTGCTGGAGAATGCAGCAGGGCACTATTGTCCCCCATGTTTTTGTTTAATTCAAAAAAGGTGCATGTTCCTTTTGCTTGCAGTGGGCAGGTCCCATGGATAGGTCCCTGTCAATGTGGCTCACTTACTTTTGCTAGAAGCCACGTATATTCATGCACATGGTACCTGTCCTCTGCAGGCAAAAGGAACATGTCCAGGCAATGTGCCATTTTTGAATTAAACAAAAGCATTAGAGACAATAATCCCTTGGTGCATTCTCCATGGCAATGCCTTGACCAGTGTAAATTTGCCAACCAATCAGCACCATTTTCTCATGCAGTATAAACTGCTGCTCCCTTTGAGATTTGGTATTCTTGCAAATCTGTCCTGATGAGTACAAAACGAAAAGCTTCAATAGCATGTCACTTTTTTCAGCAATACTCAAGTTCTGCACTATCAAGCGCCTTTATATATTCAAAAACTTTTAAAGTGTGCTTGATAGTGTCCTGGAACCCAGAAGAAATAGCTTAATTTTACAGTCTCCTCGAAGGTCTGAAAAGAAGAATTTTTAAAAACTGGCAAAGAGAGGGTGAGAAACCAAACAGAAACACCACTCACAAGATCATCAACAGATGATGCAGGCATACAGAAAGAACACATGAATTTGAAAATGGTCATGGCCGTTCAATTGATGAAAGTACTCTCACAATCCTGCTGGCAGGTAATTCCAGAATTTTTCACAGCTATAATGAAGGAAGGGGACACATGTCCAAGTCAGAATGATGAGCCTTGGTGAATTGTTGCAGTGCACAATTCCCCATTGTTGGCACAGTTTGTGAACATCATAAGCTGCTCCCTTTCTTCAGGAACTGTTTCCCTCTTCCTTCACCTCATCACTTTTCTTTTACAAAGCTCACGCTTGACCTAGAACTATCATTCTACAGAACTATAGAGTGCTTTGAAGCAGTAGAAAGATCAAGGAGAATGGACAGAAACAATACACTGCAGTTGTAATCAGGCAGAATATCCTTGATAACTTTGATCAGGCTGGCTGCAGCTTTTTATTCATCCCGGAGGCCTGGTTGTTGCTAGCAAGGGCAGAGTATATTTAATTAACCTTGAGGAGTTAGTGGTGGGCTTTCTTCTGAACCACTGCAGTTCAATTGATGAAGGTGCTCCTACAATCCTGCTGGCAGATAGATGCAGGATTTTTCACAGCGACAGCGAAGTAAGGGAACATATATCCAAGTCAGGATAATGAGCCTTGGCAAATTGTTCCAGTGCACATTGTAGATTACACTGTAGTGCACACTGCAATTAAACAAACTGCGTCACTGGTGGAATGGGTGGATGCTTATGCTTGTGGATGAAGTCCTATTAAAGCAGACTGCTTTTGCCTGGTCGTATCTTACAGACAAAAAGAAAATTAGAAATGGGATTGTGGGAGGAGGAGGTCAGGAACTCAGGAGACAACAGGACAGCAGGAGGCTGAGGCAGCCAAGCAGATGTCCTTGACTATGCAGACAAAAAAGTCCAAAAGTTTCTCCTGTCAAAAATGGGGATGCACAAGGTTACAAAGGAAAATCAAAGCTGCAGGTTTGGGGGACAGGGATGAATTTGGTGTAGCCTTCATACCCAAGATGATCTTGGAGTAGGTGGAGGATTTGGCAGCAGAGAAGGGGAGATGCTAGTACTTGAGGTGGTCATATAAGATCTGACCTTGAAATGACTAAGCCAAGTGTACTTAAACCTGTAGCCCTCAAACGTGAGTGCAAAATACCAAGGAGAGCAGTGAAGGGGTCTGCCAGGAATCTTCAAAAATAGATGCAAAAGTGCTGTTTAGCAGACCAACAAAGGCAGCAATTTTGAGGAAGGTAAAGGGTCTGAGGGTTGGTTGGAAGTTAAAGGAATGCTGGTACGATCGAGAGAGATATATTTTTCCAGGGTTGGAAGGAAAGATTGGAGGGGTTGGAGTCACCAGGTGGAATAAGGACATTAAGAAATATATGAATGCAATGATACAATGCCTTGTCAGTAATCAAGACTTCAAAGGTGATGAGGTCTTGGGTGAAGGTGAGGTCAAGTGATTGGATATGAGAAGATGGGTGTGTGTGAGATACTTGAATGTACAGGGTGAGGTTGAATGAGAGCAGCTGAGTTCACAACAGGCACACCCAAGTTGAGAAAGGCAAACCCTTTAATTGTACTGCTGGATCTTTTTCAGAATTCAAGCAGGCATTGTTTGAAAATTTCTCACACACACATTAAGATTCATTGCACTCTAGAAATTTATTGGCAAAAACGTTAATCACTTTGTGAACTGTGTAACTGAGTAACTAAATCATTGCATTAAATTCACTATTCGGCATGGCATCAGTCCTGAGGCTGCCAGTTTTGAGAGAGTGTACCTGCATATTATTATTCTTTGTGGCCATTTGCAAACATTATGGCCTGAATCTTCTGGTCAGGGTGCGGGGGCAAGGTCCGCTTGCCGACCCGTAAAATGACGCACGGTGACGTTGCGCTTGTGTCCCGATGTCACCACGTATCATTCCAATCTTTGGTTCGGCAGGCACACACCGGAGTCGGCTGTGCGCCCGCTGAACTGTCAAAGGCCTGTTAAGGCCATTTAAATATCAATTGAACTCATTAACCAGGCTGCCTGTCCAACCTTAAGGTTGGCGGGCAGGCGATGAGCCCAGGCAACTTTCGGATTTTTCATGGAACCTCATCCAGGGACAAGATGAGGTTTCATGAAAAGTTTAATAAAAATTTTTTTTAAATTCATTGACATGTCCAGGCTCATGTGACACTGTCACATGAGGGGACATGTCTGAATATTTTTTTTTATTCTTTACTTCAAGCTTTCATAATCAAAGTAATCTCCCGGAGGCAGTTCCATGCCTCAGGGAGATTTCTGCGTGAAAGAGCACAGGCCCCGACTCTCCCTCCTCCGCTCGCCCGCACAGGGAGCCCTGAGCGCTTCCGGGTGCACGTCACGCTGGGTAGGCCTTAATTGGCCTGCCCACATAAAATGGCGGCACACAGCCGATCACGGGCGGGAGTCGGCCGCAAGCCCGCCCGCTCCCGCCCAGACTACACGACAGGGAGAAAATTCTCCCCTATGTATGTGGAGCACAATCTATATGGCAAAGGTAGCACAATGCAGATGAAAAACAACAAAGGTGGGTGGTAGAGATTCAAGACCTCAAAGATACATGGCAGTAAGCAAATGGGTACCATTAATTTCCATGTCACAAGCAAATTGCTGGAAGATGTCATTTTATAAGCATTTTGAAGGCGTAGCCAGCTCTTAAGTGCAGGCTAAAAGGTCACTGAAAAGATTTGTATGTGCAGTTGGGTGACAGTCAGTGTGCCACTCAATTATACAAGCATACCTGTTCGGACAAGACACGTTCAGCTACCATCCAAACGCTATACTCAAACACTGGCAGCTCTTCAACAACTCATGAATATGTTTGATACATACCAGATTTGCACATTATGCCGTTTGCCAGAAGAAACTATTTTATATTTTAAAAACCAATATTAAATTACCCAGACACGCAAAATGAAAAAAGCATATTAAAAATGAATCAGTTGAGTTTATAGCCTTAGACATTAAAAAGCGCATATACCACTTCACTTAGTCACAAGTCACATATCTTTACCCTTACTACATTTATTTTAATCAAAGATGGAAAATTCATAACAATTGCACTCAAAAAAATTTGGAAACAACTGCTGCCTTTTAGTTCTCACAACTAGGTTTTTTTTAATGGTGCAGCACAGGTTTATTTTTTGAATTTAATTTCTCTCTATGTTAACCCTTAAAAAAAGGTTCCCCAGCATGATATACCAATAATTGGTCCAAGGAAAGCTAAGATATATTGCTCCAAGATCTTCATGGTTATTAGCACCTTGTGGTTAGGGAAATGAAAGATAATGGGCGGAATCCTCCCAGAATTGCACTAAGTGCGGTAGCGGGCGTGTAAAACAATGTTTTCCCCACTGGTCGCAATGGCAGGTGTTTGCGCCGTATCGTCTCCTTTCCGCTTCATTATTTATACAGTCACAGGAAACATGCCATTTCGCTGGCAAGCTTCGCCTGCCATGCCATCAGCTCGCCACATCCTCACGCCAGACGCCATATTTGAACTGAAGCCGTGCGCACAGTTCTCAATGCTGCAAAACCTTGCACTGATGACCGCTAGTGCTGCCCGAAGCAAGGTAGGCAAACAAACCTCAAAGTCCTGAGTGAAGTGCAGCTCACCAGGTGCACATCGCCTATTTCAGTTGTGAAGCACATCAGAGTGCATTCATGCCGAAGTGCCAGATGATCCAGGATGATTCTGGTGAGCAGGCAAGATGATGAGATGCAAATGCATTAAAATTTGCTTCCCAACGTTAGACAGCTGGAAAGGCAGCCCTCCACTGACAGGCGGAGCGGACGATGGCTAACTAGTTTCACGACAACGTGAAACCAATTCTGGGTTTTCCCACCATATTGCACCCTTCCCCCGCCGCCCCCCACCTGCCATGATGGGTTAATACCATTATTGCAGGCTTTAAAAATGTCAGCTTCCGCTATGTATGCAATGGAAGGCACATTTAAAAAGAAACAAAAGGCTCTTGGGTAACCTCAATTCAATGAAGTATCTGCAGGCATCAATAGTACAAGATTAATAGGCTAAAAAGCTTTTAAATAAACTTTTAATAAATGGCTGAACAATGCAAATAATAAATACATTTAAGAGTGATTTAACCAGTTTGGCTTTGGGCAGTGGGGCAAGGTTTTTTATAACACAGTGGAGGTACCCAAGTTCATATCTACAACTCTCCAATCAGCTATGGTACTAAGGAGTAGAAAATTAGAGACCGTCACCAGGCCACAACTGTCCAGCTCAAAGGTGCTCAGCACAGTAATAGCACAGGCATGAATGGGCTGCGCAGTTACCTTTTCAGCCACATTTAATATATGGCCTGCGGACAAGAAAACAGGAGCGTGAAAAAAAAATCAATGGGAACAAAAATATCCTTACAAAAAGCAGGTCTGGAACAGTTTGTAACTGAGAGCATGAAGTACCTATAAATCCTTCATAATTGGATACAAGAACATATTTTACTATTGTTCTCAATCTTCTCCAATCCCTTCCACTCCTGAAAATATTGAATCCTTGCTGTGTCGTTTCTCAAGCACCATGTTTCCTCCATTCACTTAGTTGAGAGGTCATTGTTAACATGTGAGTCTAATCCACAGGGAACATCATGGCCAAATACAATCCTATCCTCACCCCCAACATCCACGCATGCCCACTTCCATTAGGAGAACCAATGGATAGCAATCAGCGCACTAAAATTATTTTTTCCACCCTGCTCTACCCTGGGGCCAACTCTCATGCCTCCAACAGCACCCCAGCATAACTTTACTAATTCACCACGAACTAAGGATTAGACCCAGGATTTTTCCAATTTGTTTTAGCTGCTGACTGCATAAAGTTGCTGTGGCATCAGGGAGGAAAGAAAACCATGTTTTAAATATTGCTGTCTCATTTCTGTATGATTTTGCAGATGGAAGAACAAGAGTTCTGCATATTTTGAAAACAAACAATTAAAGGAAGAGCATTACTTTCACAGAAAATCATAAATTAAAACTGAAATTCTCCTGTATTGTTGGCACCAAAGGACTGAAACTAAAAGGCTGTTAGTGACTAGTTTCAGATGACAGTATTTATTAATTGTCACAGGCTATACGTCAGAAAATTCGAGTAGCCAATACCAATCCTGTCTTTCCCAGGATTGGGCAACAACTGCTATGTGATGAAAACCATTAGTTCTGAACTCTGAACTGTAATTTTTTGTGTTAGCTTGATATACTATTTAAGATTCTACAATGATATTCAAATGAAACTTACAGAGATTGAAAGAAAGCACCTGTTATCCTGCACAGTTCCAGAACCAACATACAGATTCCACTATGTACAGTCCTAGCTAAAATGTACAGTTCATATCAGATCCCTTTCACAAAGACGGAGGAAAAAACCTAACGGCTCCACAGACGTGTAGCGAACAGATGCCATGACTACATTCTTACTAAGCACTGTATATCATGCATACTAGTTTGCAGCCAAGACAAAAATTGTAGACTGTGAATGGAACTTGCACTGAGATATTGTGGCTTATCTAGTGTGATTTGAACTGCAACCTCCACTCTGTTTCCCTTAGATTACATTAAGGGACAGGAAGGGACTAGAGGAGCTGAGGAACTCCACTTCAGGCAGACCTTCCACTAAATTGGCATCTGATAAAGAAGTCCAAAATTGGATCAAATCCAACCAAGGACTGAACTTCCACAATTTGTACTTGGGAGCAATTAAAAGTTGGGTGGATGTCCTGTGTTACAAAACCTTATGACACAGAGTCTACCACTTACTCTCCGGCACTCCACCTAAATGACTCCCACAATATTTGAAAGGAAGCATCTTACTTCCTCAATTCCAGTCTACTGTACTGCAGTTTGATTGCATGAGACTACCTGTGTCTAGATTGGATAGAATGTGCCACACTTCAGTTCAAAACACAGCAGAAAATGCCAAGTTTGCAGTGGTATTCAATCCCTGTCGCGAGGAATAAATCTGTTATCTGCATCATTCAAATGTGTCTTTGTAATTAAGTTTGAATATTCTCACAAAGCTCTATAAAATTGGAAATGTGTTAAGATTCACACAGTTAGCACTATTACTAGAGACTATTCCACTTACACACAACCTGGGTAACAATAAGTTTATATGTCAAATCATAGAAATATAGAATGGTTGCCACAGAGGAGGAGGCCATTTGGCTCATCAAGATTGTGCCAGCCCCCTGCAAGAGCCATTTAGCTTTCCCACTCCCCGGCCCTTTCAAAATAGCCCTGCAATTCTTTTTCCCCTTCAGGCGCTAATTCAATTTCATTCTGAAAGTCACAACTGAATCTGCTTCCACCATGCTTTCAGGCCATGCATTCCAGATCGTAACCACTTGCTAAATAAATAAAAAAAATCCTCGTGTTGCTTTTTTTTTCTCCCCAGTTCTTTCACTGGCATTAAATTTCTTATTGGAACAATAACAACGTTCATACGTTTAACACCTTTAACACAGAAAAACATCCTGAGAATTTTACAAACAGGAAAAACATGAAAAGGAAGGGATGCCAAGGCATGGTGGTTTCTTTAGGAGAGATTTTGGGTTTAAAAGGGGTAAAGAAGAAAAGGGCTTTTAAGAAGACAATTCTGAAAAGGGCCAAGGTGCCTGAATGCTCTACCACCAATGAGGTGAAAGGAATGAAGGAAGAGTTGAAGAATTAATTGGTGAGGGGGTGGGTGTCAAAAGGCTGGAGAAGGTTTTAGAGGTAAGGAGTGACAAGTTTATGGAGAACATTGAAGATACGGACAAAGATTTTAAATTAAATGGAGGCATGGAGCCAATGCAGGTCAGTGACAAAGTGCTGGGTTAATGAGGTTTGGTGCAGCTGAAGGCAAGGGCATCTGATGTTTGGACATATTGGAGTGCATCAAAGGTAGAGGGGTTGGCTATGCCAAAAAACAGAATATTGAAAAAATTCAGTAGAGGGGTAATAAAACCGTTCCGAAATTCTTGCCATTGGGTGGGAGTGAGGTGGGTGAAGGTAGGAGCAAACAATCCTAGTGTTGGATAAGATCTGAGGATTAAAGATCAGTTCTCAATCAAAGTGTTCTAAGGTTGCACACGGCTAGATTCAGCCTGAGTCAATGGCCACAGAATTGGAAGGAGTCAATGACAGAACAGAAAACACTCCTTCTTCTAAAAGGAAAATGCTCCAGATCTTGCAACAGTAATGATGGTGAAACAGTTTTTTCTGGATTACTCCTCTGAAGCTAATGGCAACTTCTGGAGACTACAAATGCGCAGTTAAACCCAATAATCCAGAAGCTGCTGTAACTGATTCTACCTTTCCCCATGGAGTGTGCTGTCAAAGTCATTCTGCTATCAAGTAGAAATCACTGAACTGTCGAGAACTTCCACTTTTATGCAATTACTCTCACTGTGAAACCCTTTAAAAAGTTACATATTGCTGAAATAGGTATAACTGGGTTTTTTAACGGTGTTCTAAGTTCATAATAACGGCTGAACAGCCTCAATGGCAATGAAAAAACAATTTTATATTTATGGAATGTCAAATTTCTCCATTATGAAAAAAATACATTTTTTTTAAGTTTACTTATGTTATTTCCACTTCGATCTTGACCCATTTCTATGCCCTAATCAGTTATTTTCATTCTCTGTAAAAATTTTAATTAAAAGTGAAAAATTAAGTGCATTTTACTTCCTGGTTTGCTGTCGAGAATATTTCAATGTGATTGGCTGCTCACCCTGCTAGATGGCACCACTGTTGTTGGATACCTGGCGATTCCCCTCACTTGACACCAGATTCAAACTGATGTTGGGAAAAGGGAAATCCATGCCACAAAGATCGTTAGACCGTTGTGGGCAGCTTTCTTTGAGGTCAGCATGAGGTGCCATTGCTTCACCGCGAACTGAAAATCCAGGCTGTTATGTCTTCACTCCCAAACCAGAAGGAAGTTTTGATTATCTGAATTAGATATTCTGATAGTTATGTGAATTTTGCTGTAGCCTTTAGAAGTTTTCTGGATTTTGTACATTCTCTACTTAGGCATATAACATTTGGAAAGGTTTGATCCCAAGTTTTATAATTGGAAAAAACTAGCAATGGAAAGGTTAATTTTATCAGGCATTTTTGATAGAATATGCTTATATCTTTACTGTTTGCAAAATTGAAATTCTTTTCAATAGAAATAAACTCATTATTTTATTCATAAAATGTCATAAACTTTAAATTTAATTTGTGAGATGATAACTATTAAAAGTGAATAATTATCTCGGTGTAACAGTCTCATCTGTCAGTAGTTTTAGAAATGCTTTATTATTTCTATCTCAGGATAAAGCAAATTATCAAAAAGAGCAAATGTTGAACGCGTCAATATTTAGTAATGAAAATAATTAAATTATTCCCTTGCATTAGCTCCAACTCTGGATTGATTACACATGCTAAACTCCTTCTGAGGAAGAAGTGAAATATTCTGTCTCAATATTCAAAGTGGACACCAGGACCAGCTGAATGCCCAATAAGAGTTTCATGCAATGTCCAGAGATTTAAACACTAAAGTTTTGGCATGAAGCTTCAAAGCCACTGTGATGCACAAATATTAAATGAGTCACTACTCAAGTATGATATGCGTGGATTCTAAGTTATACTATGTAATTTGAACAAAACAGCAAGAAGTATCCACTTCAATTTAGCATTAGAGTATTCTTAATATTGTGTTCACTGCAACAGAATTTTACAAAATTCTTAAAATAAGATTGGAGGGGACCAAAAGGTGATTTTTTTTTTGCTGTCTTCCTGAATGTTTGTTGAACAGCCTGGTTACATCCATTGGTTTAAGAAACTGCAGTATTGCTAAATACAGAGGAATACAAAGACTTCTTGCTTTATAGAGATATCGTGCAACAGAGTTAGCCTGAGTTCCAAGAAACAAATGTAGACTACAGAAAAAAGTTTCTGAATTTTATATTCATGGGATTAACGTTATAGCAACTAAAATAAACTCAGATTTCGATTTTACTTTAGGCAGAACAAACTTTCCTCATTTAAGTTACCATCCTTTATCCATAAGCTCAGTGTTTTCAGTTATTTCACCTTGGAAACATCACAACTGAGCCCAATTCATATCCGTACATTTTCTAGCTGAAACTATTGGGCAGCAATTTTGGACAGTAACCACTGCTAATCTATTTCTCCCTTCCATGGCTCAGTTGTACCAGCCCAATTGCTTTCTTGGCTGTGATCAGCTAATTCAACACAAAACAGCTGTCGAACCTGGGATGTTTTGATAGCATGCCTTGATAACATGCCACACAATGCATTTACCTGATAAATCATGTTAAGAGCCCCTGGTTTCCTTCTTTGAGAATAAAAGCTTCAGCTTTTGTTGATCACTATCACATTCATACTACTGGTACGCTGAATAAATTCCTTACAAAAACGTAATTCCACAGTCACAAAACACCATCACAATTAGTATTATTCCCTTCCTTTCTTGAGGAGTTCTTGCACCACCACAGTTAAAATCTTGTGAGCAGCAGAAGAGGTTAAACATAGTTTTATAGTTGGTCATGGAGATAATAATTTTTCATTCCACAACTGAATAATAGTCCAGAAATTGAAATTTCCTTTCAAGATCAGTTCTGCATTTCAGAGCAAAATGTGTGCACTGTAACAGGGGATATTTAAAGCATCCGCATTACTTTATGGTATGCAGAATTCATTTGGAAAGACCTCTCAAAACTTCTGACCTACAATTCAGTCACGGGGCTAAAAATTTTCATTGCATACATGACCAACCATAAACCAAGGTTATCTCTGCAGTTGTAACAGCCCAAACTGTTTAACTAAAATCTCCATTTAAAGCTTTGAATGCAAGAGCCAAATATCCTGAGTTAAAAGGACACCCAGAGAGATGGAAGGAAAGAAGCTTGCATTTATATAATGCCTTGACATGACATTGAAGCACAGTAAAGTTTTTGGCGTGCAGAGCTCTTCAAACATAGGGCCAGATTTTTGCTCCTGGCTCAGGTATGCAGAGGCGGGAGACTAGGGAAGGGAGACCCCAGAGGTAGTAAGTGGTCGGAGGTGGGCCCAGCATGTGTTGGACGACTTAGGAGAGTATGAAAAGTGGGCCTTCTGAAAGGCCCATTTGAGACATAGGTTGTCAATGGTAAAGTCTCTGTGCTTCAGAGAAGATGTCATTGCCTCGTCAGGTGAGTGTCCAAAATGTAAATGTTGTCCAACTGTTAGCTGACCCTGGAACGGATGGTCTGTCATGGGCTTTCCCTATGGGAGAATTATCATTGTTGCTGCCTATTCAGATTGTACTCTACTGAACCACTGAAAGCATGGAGTGGATTCTCAAGACACAGACATGGAGATGGCATCGTCTTGTCACTACTACCTGGTACGGATATTATGCAGCCATGCAATTGGTTGCCAAGGCTTACTGGGTGGAATGAATGATGAACAGTGCCATGCTCATTATCCCATCCACTTGCCCTCTTGCTACCCATATATCAGGATGCACCCACATTGGTGACCCTTGACCAAGTCCCTCACAGCTGCACACTGTCACGGCATAACAGTGTGACTAAGAGGAAGGAAATCAGTCGAGCTGTCAGTGATTGCAGAACACAGCATGCTACCTTGGGAGTCACAGCCGCAACATACATGGCACCATGCATTTGCATAGAGCCATTTTCTCCACCAAACCTTACCAATAATCATTGATGATATGGTGAAAATGGTTAGTACATGTAAGCACTCAAAAGTGAATGAGAGCATAGTAATATCATTGGTTCACAGCTTTCATGGGTTTCATGGTTGTGCAGCATGCAGCATATCACTACTATTCTTGATACCCTTGCTGGGACATATTGCAGAGCTCTACCTGAGCAATCAAGGCCTGAAGTGCATCTTTAAAATGTCAATGGCTTCCTCGATGGTACACTTAGTGACAACATGTCTGCTGTTGTAGTTGTGCTCTGCCTCTGTTTGTGAGCTCCTAGAGGGGGTCATTACCCAAATTCTTAAGGATAACCCTTGTCCCCTAGAAGCCAATTACAAATCTGCAATGTGGCTGAAATAGCTGAGGGAGTCAGGAACTCCTTAGCATGAAGGAGTCGTGGCAGCTGCCAGGGAACCTTGCACACACATGAAAGAACACCTGTACATTGACTGAGTGTAAGGACTTCTAATTGACAAAAGTGTCCACATGTTGAGTTGGGCCTTTATGACAACATGGATATAATCAATAACAACCTGCACCTGAGGGAAGCCTGCTAACTGGGCAAAAGCTGTGGCTCTTTGCATCTGAGATGCCAAAGCAATAGGGAAATGAATATGATTCCCCACATGAGCAAACAGGGCTTTGGTTACAGCCTTAATGTAGCTGTATGCTGCTGATAGGATATACCAGACAGGTCTCCCGATGATCCCTGGAAAGAACTTGAGGCATAGAAGTTAGGAGCAACTGTTCCTTCACAGCCACTGCCAGGACATGGGGTTCGTTGGATTGTGATTTGAAATGCTGCTGGACCATGCAACATATGTCTGTCACCACTTCACGACTTAACCTCAATTGCCTTCGGCACTGGTTCTTCAACATATTGAGGTAGGATGTCCTATGTCCATACACCCTTCCTACAGTGTAATACCTGGTTGACGTATCTCTCCTTCTCCTCCTTCCTGGTGTGTGGGTAGCAGCCTCTTTCTCCTGACCTTGTGCCCTCCAGCTGCTCATGGTGACTGGCTCCCATGGCCTCTATGTGCAAAAGTGCCATGCCCATCTGTTCAGTTCACAAAGCACTATGCGCCCTTCTCCAGCACAAAGTTCTTCCTGACACCGGGTACACTAATCAGTGGGGGCAAAAATAATTACTCTGCGAGACCAGGAGCCCCACCCTCCTACTCCCTTGTGTTAAGGGAAGGCAGTTGGAATTTGTTTCATGCTTCTTCTCTCCAAAGGGGTCCCCTGGATATCCAAAGAATTACACACAGTTCAGACCTGCTCTTGGAAAAACTCAGCAGGTCTGGCAGCATCGGCGGAGAAGAAATCAGTTAACGTTTCGAGCCTTCATGGCCCTTCGGGCCATGAAGGCTCGAAACGTTAACTGATTTCTTCTCCGCCGATGCTGCCAGACCTGCTGAGTTTTTCCAGGTAATTCTGTTTTTGTTTTAGATTTCCAGCATCCGCAGTAGCTTTTAGCTTTTTGTTTTTATCTCGGACCTGCTCTTACCTGGTCTAATTTGCACACATCGGGTTCCACACTCCAAGGGTACCACAATTCAACTGGAGTGGAGGCTGTTGTTGATTTAAATGGCCAGCTGCCTCTGTAAAATGCACATGCATGAAACGTGCCCCACTCCCACGAAAATGGGAATAGCTGTGTTTGGTGGGGGGACAGTTCCACTATTTTCGCCATGACGGATAGCGTCTATATTGTGGCGAAAAACTGGGCTAAGGTCTCCCACTTTGATAAAAAAAAGTGAAATCATTTTCTGAATTACCAACAAACAAATACTCTAAATAAAGGGCAATATCAAACTTAATCCACTCATGAAATCAACACTGACAGCTAACTGTGACTTTGTGAGTCAGAAGTTATAAGGCCTTGTCTGGAATAAATTCGGTATTGCAAAGTTATCGTTTAGCATTTTTCATTCACTGTAAATTCCCACATAGATAAAATCAAAAATATGACAGCAAATATTTTTAGAACATTTCAACACTTGAAAAAAATCGAAACAGTATATACCTAATTATGGCTTAGATCACAGGTTCCAACCTGCCACCTAGCCCTATTCATAGATATAAAATTAAACTTCTGTAAATGATTTTTTAAAAAGAAAATATTTGAACCAACAAGCTGTGGGCACACACATCTAGAAGCTTTTTTTGTTCAAAGTAGTTTATAATCTTTATACTATTCATTGTACTGGAACAGAAAAATATTAAACTCATAGTATTTTTATTCAGAACAAAATGATATTTTCTAAATGGATATTTCAATATTAAAAGTCTCGAGTCCAAATATATTTTTCTATGCAAATATGCTTAATTGCTCTTCTCCAGTATCATTATTTTAGAAGGGCTCACCCATAAGTATATAATCTGTTCAACAAAAAAGTTAAATAATATGTACTAGAAAAACTCTTACTGTTTTAATAATGCTAGTTTGGAATCATTGTTTCCAACACTTTGGACTGGAGACATAAATATTCAATTTACGAGACTCAGCACTGCCTACACCCTCAATCATAGCAGTAATGGCCTCAGAACTGCGCAGGTTTTTTTTAAAAAAAACTTAAATCTGCTGCAAAATGCTTTGAACTTCATGGCAATTTATTGCTCAATTTTAAGCAAGATAAACTTTCTTGCAGATTACAGGTAAACATTAAGAAGCATTCTAAACAGGAAAAGGCATTACAAATGAACATTACAAGGGATTAGTTTAACCTAAAAAAAACTTTCAGCAAATTATGGGGTGTGTTACTTTTAAAATGCTGGGCTAAATTTGTAGAGCCTACCGAAGCAGGCATGATGGCAGGGACTGCCGGGAGAATTGGGTGGGAGTACTTGCATCCTATTTCCAGCTTTGCGAAAACTGACACTAATTTAGTGAGTGGGGACGGGGGAGAGGGAAGGGCCCAACATGGAAATCCTGCCTCTTGGCAGCGGGATGCCAATTAGGCTCAATGAGTCACTTAAAGCCAATTATCCCTGAGCCTGCTGGGATTTAATAGGACTCAAGTGTCTCTATGGCTCCCAAAGGCTGCCCAACAAACCATGTCTTGCCTGTGGCCTCATATGGGGTGGGGGGTGGGGTGCTCCCTTATTCTCAGGCAATTCGTGCCCAATCATGGGACCTGGCATTGGGGAGTGGGGGGGGGTCCACCAAGAGCTGCATCCCCTGCCCTTGCATCCTACTCCTCCTTTCCCCCATCGCCAGTGACTCCCACCAGTGATCCCCCATCCCGCACCACTCACCAATGTCCAGGGGTCCAGCAATGATCCCTGGTGAAAGCCTCCGTGTATTACTAGCAGAAGCCACCGCTCATAGTGGAGCTGCCAGCAATGGAAAGCTGCCGGCCTCTGACCGGCCAGCAGCTCTTCCGCCCTCCAGGGGCCTTGATCAGGTGGGAGGCCCAACACTGACCAGTTAAGTGCCTGCCTGCACTTAAACTGTGTTGGGCCTCCCACCAGTTCTCCAGCCTGCGGCGGGTGGTGGGGGAGATGCGGGGAACTCTGTCACAGGAACTAAATTCCATCCAAAGTTACTGGTCATATGACAAGGTCAAGGCCAAAATAAAATGCCAACGTCCCTAATTTGTAGGTGGAGGCAGGGGATTTAGGTTCAGCATATAACGAATTTGTATTGATTGGATGAACACATTATACAACTTCATCTGGGTTTTCCCATCCACAATTGGAATGGAACAGAGGCAGAACAGAAAAAAATGGCACCAGTGGGCTGTGTGCCAGTGTGCCACCTTCTTTCCCAACTCTGCTGATTCTCCCGAGGATGGGAGGACAGGGAGAGGGCGGGAAAGTGAAGTCGACTCGTAAATTGGGCATGCTGAGGTCACTAGGGGGCTCATTAAGAGCTCACCTTCTGAACTTAAGAGATTCGAAGAGGCCATTAGGATCCCTCTGAAGCTGACTAGCTGAAACCTGAGGGAACTGGTGCGGTAGCACTGAAACTGTTTTTTTTAAATGCAAAAAGGAAAAAGTTTGGACAAAGAAACAGTCATAAAATTGTATGAACCAACCATTCTGCACCCTATCCTGGGTTCCAGATCCCCATTTGCCCTGGCCACTTTGAAGATGAAGATTCTCTCATTTTTAACGCAACAAACAGGGGGCAGCTGTTGCAATAGTTGCCGACTCAGGCCAGAAAGGGACCAATTCCCGGTGTCCTGCCTCCATTTCCACACCCTCTGACCACTAATTGGGCAGCAGACCCATATCTAAGGCCATTAAGACCCCAACGCTGTGAAAATCGTGCCTCACAGCACGCTGGAGACGGGGGTGGATTTGCAACCCGGAATCGCACCCATCTTGCGACTCCCGCTTCCAACGGGAAATTTTGGCCCCTCATTTTTATTTTGAAGTCCAACAGAGGTTTTGGTAGTCTTAAGAACTTTCAAAATACTGAAGAACTGTGATTTTGAATGGGCTTGTCCTCATACAATGGCACAATATGGGGAGAAATGATCAAAATGATATAAAATTAGGAAATACATCAATTTAGCCCTTCTCAAAGGTTTGCATACAAATCTTTTGCAAAAGGGTGCTCTTACTTAAACTGAATACCTCAGCAATGGACTTCAAAGTCTGAAACCTGGATAATGGTAGAATTAGAAAAGCAAGCAAGACTAACAAGATGTGCTGATGATGAATAAAAATTACACAGAAGACAGGTTTTCGCTCCCGGGTCCAGCGCACAAACATGAGAGAATTCCCGGCTCCACGAATCTGACCTTTAGAAATGGCTGCCCGGATGTCAGATTTTCCATCGGGTGGTGGTTGGACGAGCTAGAATAGGAGTCTGGTGGGCGACCCAGGAACAAGTGATAGAAATCCTCAAGTTTATGTCAACGGACAGAGTGAAATAGCAAGCATTCATTTTTTAAAACTACTCCAGACATGTTTTTCAAAGATTTAAAGGACTGGACCTTTAAATGTCTTGACAGCTGGACAGCTCCCTTTGATATGTGCTTCTGACAGTTTTGACAATTGATTTCAACAGGTCTGTTGACAGTTTCAATGAGCTTGACATTAATGAGTTTATGCACTTTTTACGCACATTTATGCCTACTTATAATATTTCCTAAAGGGCACCTGACCTACCCCAAAGGTGACCCAGGACCCAATGCAAAGGATTACCTTACCTCTCCAAGGGGGTACTCTAGCTATCCAAACAAATCCACCAAGCTCATATCTGCTCTTACCAGGAATAATCTGTACACGTCAGGTTTTACACTCCTGGTTTCCCAAAATTCCACTTCAGTGGAGGCAGCTGATGATTTAAATGGCCGACTGTCTACGTAAACCATGCATGCAAGAAATACGCCCCAACCCCAATCCTGCCCTCATGAAAATGGGAAGTGCCGTGTGGGTTGGACTACCAATTTTCGGGCATTTCCACTATTTTCAGTACAGTTATGGAGAGCCTCTCTATCGTGGTGAAAATATGGGCCAGAGGCACACAATGTCTGTGTAAATGGATAACTTACAGCATTGGAGAAATTGTGTTCAAACTTTTGAATTATTTCTTTCAATGCTTACCTGAGTTTGAAATAAAAGTTCTCTCTTCAGAATCCCACTCTTAAAATCAATTTACTGCTTCTATACTTTCAATATTCAGATTAAAATCATCAAGACTACAATACTTAGGCAGCAAACAAAAATGCAATACACCACTATACTGTGATCTCTCCAGTTTGGAAGCCTACTGTTCGGAAACACCAATTGCCCACAAATATTTTTTGAGCAGACCGAAGCATCATTTCAGTATAGTACTTTGGGAGCAGAATATAGACGATATAGTAATTAGATAAGTAAAACAACTTTTATTATTGCTTTACAATGGTTTATCATTGTCTTATGTTTCAGGTGAACATTTATATCTACGGTGCTTTCCCATTCATGCAATTGTGGTTCGGCATTCTACCATCATTCTACAACCCAGAACATTCTGAAATCCGGAAATATCTTGGTCCCAAGCCTTCCAGACAGGAGGGGTTACAGTGTATTAAGATTCTCTGCTGCTTTTGCTGCATTTAGTTCACCTGAGTAACTCCAACACTCACATTGCACCTCTCAACATGCATAGAGATATAAGGATAATATCCAGTGGCTCTCTTTTTTGAAACTGATAAGATTCATGCTCCACAGCAGCTCCTAGGCTGGTTTGAAGCAATGACCTTCACTATTTCCTATAATGACATTCCACAATATACAGGGGCAATCCCTGTTGGTAACATCATTGCAGCATTTTAGAAGAGACTCAAAGATTCCTTTCCTTTCTCTTTTGGCTCTTCCCATGTTACATGGGGTCACCACAATGCTGGTTGACCACCTTCCCATCAACCATCATTTTTTTTGGTTTGGCAGGGCGGTTTTAAGCAGGATACCCTTCCTTCTGCTAACCCTCCCCATTTATCTGGGCTAGCAACCAGCAACAATACACACTGGCTTACCTGTACCAGTGGCTGGTGATGTCCATGCAAATAACAAAATTGGTGTTTGCACAAAAATATAAAATGAAATTCAGCTGAGTCAATCATTTTAGTCTATGAAGTTGGGGAATAATTTGAACAAGAAGTACTTAATCTAGATTTTCCTTCCCCAAATTGACAATTCTCCTTTAAAAGCTTTTGGAATAGCCTAGTGGACATAGAATGTTGGTACATAAATACAGTACATCATCAAGTGGCAGGAGCAGATTGGACCATTGATTCTCCAGGGGCTGATGGGAAGGATGACTGCACTAACTTGCTGCACTGCTAGTGGTTAGATATGGGTTACATTCGTGATTTCCCACATAGCTAGTTCTCATTCTGAACTAAACCTTTGGAGAGATACAAAACACAAGAGAAAAGAAAACAAAGAAAGGCCGGTCAACCTAGTCCGGTTTTATGTACCTTCAAGTGGAAGGCAGCACTCATTAAGGAGGTCAAAAATAGGGTCACCTGTTAAAAACGGCACAACCTAATGATAGGTTATGTAGACAAGTATGTGTTACTGAAAGAAAGTACAAGTTAGAAGGAAGAATCACAAAGGAAATACTTCTTTAGAATATTATCGACATGATATGTGCGAGTCCCTGTGCAAAGTTTACTTCACCCAGCTCTGTCAGTCTGTTTCACAGGAAAAGTGAGGACATTTCTCAAGGTCAACTTCCAGCCTATTGACTGAGAAAGTTGAATGGTACTTCACATTTCGCAATGGTTTCTGTTCCATTATGCCACTGCAAAATATAGTTCAAAATGTGCCTTTTGATAAGTCTATTTGCATATGGTTATCCCAAAGCTGTTAATTATTTACTAAAGACAGTATTCCTCAATTTTTGTGAGGAGTTCAACCTGTACAGACAAATAGGAATGGCAATGAACCCATGAAGACTTCCCCTTTGAGAAATTAATGCTTTTTGCAGTTAGGTAGATCAGCTGTGCAACATCCTCATTCTAAGGGAGACCATCAGTTCTCTATCCAGGGAATTCAGCAGTAACCAGCAAACACTAGCATAAAAGAATGCAACTAAAAACAAACCTAAAAGAAATCCTCCAATAATTCGGCAGGTTTTGGTAGAAGTAATTGAACAATAATGACCAGGCACATCCCAGAGTTGATTCTCAGTCTCATTTAAGGCAGCAACAGTGGATCACTGTGACTTAAAGAAACACTGCCAGAATACCTGTTCTTAACTTGCTGTTCATCAAATCTCTACTGGAACTGTACATGTCTGGACCTTGGGTGAAGACAGGGCTTGCAATGGTGCCACCTGCAGTTGGACAGCCTGCCCACACTCATCAACAAGGCTCACTAATTAGCAATGGTCCATTTAGATGAGGTAACAAAGAGGAATTGGTACCTGTGGAACCATATTCAGTAAGGAAAAAATGCCTTCAGAAGAGGGAAAAGTGAATTGAAGAAAATTCCACCCCCTTATTCTGTGCATCTGAGATATTGAACCGAAAAAGTACAGAATTCATTTACATCAGTGTCACAACAAGGAGATTAAGAATTAAATCCTGCACAGCACTCAAATGCAAGAGATCACAATCATTTCATGATCCAAACTGTCATGATTTTACTGTGTTGGATTCACAAAGTGATTGAAAAGCATTCAAATGGCTACAAGCTTGAATCTGCTGTGCTCCAAGTGATGTGAAGATTCCATATTCCATGTGTACAAAGTTTCAAAGTCAGCTGTCATTCTATGTGAATGTATTAGTCACTAAGTGTTGATGGTAGCAGGGACTGCTGCCACAGATCCACCCATGCTGTACCCACCACTGTTGGTGATGAACCTATGGCAACTTGTGATAGCAGAGACTGGTGAAAATGAAGCCGGTTTGCTTCAACTGGGATTGTCTTAATTCTGACATGGTACATAAAAGGTTAAAAAAAGCTTAATTCACAGAAATTCTCTCTTAACTTGATATATTGTTGTAAAGATGAGTTGGTTGGGCCGTTGCTTGAGGGAGGCACTCATTTCAAATACAAACATGCTGCATAATTTGTTCAAATATGCGTCTGATCTGGAGTTTCATTGAATTTAACAGATAATTATTTATATTCTACTTCTTCCAGTCACCATTTCAAAAGGTATTTACTCACCTACCCTTTTCATCTCAGTAAATCTGTCTGGAGCTTTCAAAGAGACGAGTCTATTTGGTAATCTTTGCAATGAAACTATCTGAAAGTTTCAAAGATCATTAGCCAAGTCAGTCACTTGTAGTTGGTGAAATAAAAGGGATAAAAGCATAATCACATCCAATTTAATCAAAAATTTAGCTTAGCCTGAAAGTAGTGAACTACTAATTTTCTATTACAAGGATTTGACTTTGCTCAAAAGCTACTATTAAAATATACGTTATGCTAATTGCAAGTAATTGTGGCATATTGTGAGATCAGAGCATTTTGTTATATTGCCCTCTCTGTTGGGGAGGTGTAAATAAAGTTAGTTCACTAATGACTGCTTGTAGTTGAGCGTATGCTAGTCTCAGTTTCAGTACAAGAGGTTACCGTTTGGGGTGTCCACTGCTGCTACAGTATTCCAGCGCATCATGGAGCAGGTAGTAAGTGGAATGAGAGGAGTGCGCTGCTTCTTGGATGGCATTCTAATTAGCAGTAAGACAGAAAATGAGAACATTGTAAGGTTGAACAAAGTCCTAGGTAGACTTCAAGAGTGTGGCATCAAAGCTAAAAAGCACAGGTGTTGCTTCATAGTGTCTAATGTAACATAACTTGGTCACCAAATTGATGGTTAAAGTATCCACCCAATGCAGGAGAAGGTTGAAGGGATTTTGAAAGTAAAGATACCAGAGAACAAAGAAGAAATTAGAACATTCAGAGACTTTTGTGCATGATTCTAAATTAATTCCTGACTTAGCTAACACATTCGCCCCAACTGCTCAAAGATGGAATAGATTGGGAGTGATCTATGGCATTTTAAGAAATGAAGAAAGTACTGACTAGTGATGATGTTTTGACCCACTATGATCCCAACAAAACATTGATTTTAGCATGCGATGCCTCACCACAGGGGTTAGATCTTTTGTTATCCCATATTATGGAAGACAGTGTGGTGAAGCCTTAGCATATGCTTCATGTACTTTAATAAAGTCAGAGCAAAATTACTTAAATTGAGAAAGAGGCATTAGCGATCATATGTGGTATTACTAAGTTCCTCAAATATTTGTATGGCTGGAAGTTCACTTTGTTAACTGACCACCAAGCCTTCACGATTATATTTGGTTCAAAGAAGGAAGTGCTTTCCCTAGCAGCAGCACAGCTTCCAATATGGGCATTGATTTTAATAGCCCATTAGTACAATATTAAATATAGCAAGTCAGATTATGCAAATGCAGATGTTCTTTTGAGAGTCCCTGTGAAGACTGATTCATTTCTAGCCACTGAGCTACCCATGAACTACTTTACGTACTCAAATGACATGCCAGTGTCTACCAGAGAAATCAGTGAAGAAACTCATAAGGATGTGATATTCAGTAGAGTGCTCAATTATGTCATAGATGGCTGGCCTAAAAAATGATGATGATGAGAAATTGCAGGAGTATTTCACACATAAAAATGAACCAAGTTTAGATCAAGGCTGTCTCTTATGGGATTCAAGAGTCATTATTCCACCAAGCTTTAGCGAGATTGTTAGAGGAACTTCATCATGAGCATACAGGGATAATCTGTATGAAAGCAGCAGCAAGAAGTTATATTTGGTATCCAAAAGTAGATAGAAATATTGAAGGGATGGTGAAAAGTTGTGAACTGTATCTCCGATTGAGAAATGAGCCAACCAATGTTCCTCTTATTTCATGGTCAAACATAAGGAAAACTTGGAAATTAATATATGTTGATTTCTTTGAAGTAGAATGGAAAGAGTTTGATCAATAGCTGTAGCAAGTGGATAAATTATGAGTCTATACCCAATACCACAAGTGCCTAAACGATTGAGGTTTAGTGAAGTTGGTTTGCAATTTATGGGTTAGCAGAGCTGTTGCTGTTAGATGATGGTCCACAGTTTATGTCAGAAAAGTGTGAAATATTTCTGAATAAGAATGGAGTCAAACACCCTCTAAAATCACCATATCATCCAGCATTGAATGGTATTGCAGAAAGAAATGTACAGGCTGTGAAGAGCTCTTTACAGAAGTGTTTGCTAAGTGACATACTAAGCAGTAATTTCCATGTTTCTCTTCGACACAGGCTGGATAATTTTCTTTTCTCTTACAGGATAACCCAAAAGTCTACAGTAGGTTGCTCACTTTACGAGTTAGTGTTTAAACATACTCCTAGAACCTGGTTTAGTTTGATTAATCCTGACAGCAACAGCATAATGGGAAAAAAGCAAGACAAAGTGAAGACAAGCCATGATACATGAGGCATGAAACTTAGAGTTCAGTGCTGGTCTGAAGGTTATGGTGAAAACCCGCTGAAGTGATAAAGAGTAGTATGCAATTGGAGTTGTAAAGAGACTACGTGCATCCACATGTCTAGTGAAGATTGAAGAGAAACTCTGTCAGTGTCATGTCGATCATTTGCCTGAAAGAGGAAAATTGACAAAGGAAGAGCAGGAGAAATGTCCTATAGTCCAAATTCCTTCCACAGCCCAAAGTGAAAGTCAGAAGCAATTGAAAGTCAAAAAGAAACTAAAAGTTTGCCAGGAGCACAGAATCCACTGGTAAAACAAAGTGAGTCAGAGTCTTTGATTAAGACTAATTAATCTATGTCACAATCCCAACCATTAAGTGGAGTTGGTAGTCAAATTTAAACTTCAGATTTGACAGTCAGAGATTTTAAGAGGGCCAAATTAAGCTAATGGAAATGAAAGCAGATACCCAGACAGAAAGAGAAAGAAGCCAGATAGGTTAACTGAAAGTATGTAGGAAGGAAGAAGAAAAAACTTTTTCTTTTTATTATTTCTTGTCAAATGATATTTTTGTTAAACACATATTGGTGTTAAGGATTTTTTTAGCATGTAAATTATTTAGGCAGTATTATCACATTTGATTTGGGTGTGATTACAGTAAAAAAAAGTATACAAGCCAACCGGTTAAATTTTCAGATATTGTTGATGTTGGTTTAGTCATATTGTATTCTGGGAACTTACACATTAAAATGTAAAATGGTACATATACATAAGTTGTTTTTTTAAATGGGAGAGTATGTCATATCTTGCAAGATCTGAGCATTTTGTTATATTGCCTGCTCTGTTGGGAAGGTGTAAACAAAGTTGCTTCAATAATGGCTGCCTGCAGTTGAGCACGTGCTAGTCTTGCTCAGTGCAATACACAACAGAAATTTTCTTCTTGTTTAAAATTGATGGAAAAGAAAATTGGGCAGGCTTTATATCAAGGGGCAAATCCACTCTGCCCAACCATAGAGGTGAAAATTATCTCCATTATGTTAGTTACTATTCTATGTTACGATCTTGGGAGAGACCAGTAGCTGTTTTTTTTTTAAAAAGAATTCTGAAATCCCAGTTATTTAACTAAAAGAATGAAGCTTCAAGATCCCACAGTTTAAAACAATATAATTTTTACTCTACAAATATCAAGCAACAAGCATTAAATACTATCTTAGATAACCTCTTATTCTCTAACATCATAATCAACATAAGTTAAACATGAATTAACAGGCAAATTGTATTTGATTCTAAACAATAATTACACATTAAATGGCAGATACATCTAAGACTGATCTTACAAATTGGTTCAGCAGCCCACAAAGCATATAGGTCATTAAGCTCAATCACCAAATCCTTTGAAACTCTCTTCCTTGCAAAAAATTTCAGCTGGTCTGATCCTCAGCCAACAGCAGCGCACAACCAAGCGGAGTTCCAAGGGCCTGGTCTTCACCACAAATGGCATATGTCTGCAGAACCTCTAACTTGGTTTGGATGGTGTAGATCCAAAAATGTTACCTTTAAATAATAAACAGCTGCAGCAACCTATTCTCAGGTTTTAGGTCAGGACTCTGTCTTCTGCAGCTTGCCTGTACTGCACCACTGGGCTCATCAACTGCAACTACTGAGCTTGCTTGGTTCTGTTTCCCTTCGTACATCCTCGATCAGTTTCAGTCTGCTCAGAAGTTCTGGTTTCCAAATCTCAGTTTCAGCTTTCATTTCCTTAGAAACTGGGAGAGTCAGTTTCCTTTCTCCATTTCCTTTCTTGATTTCCCTTTTCGGTTTCCGTTTTCCGTTTCAGTTTTTGGTTAGGGTCTGCCTCAAAAAATGCAATACGGATTTCATCACATCAATTACCATTTAATGAATGGATTTGGCAGATAAAGTGTAAAAAAGGTCAAGTATAGTTTATTATTCCACATTCTGATGGCAAGGAAGGTCCATGTGGAGGCATGAGTTATAACCAAACAGTAGCCACAGTAATTTGAAAGAAAAGGTTCCAAACATGACAAAGGAACTTATCTAGATATGAAGGTAAGTAAAAAGCATTTGAGGATGTAGGGAGCTATGGCTCACCTATGAGAATAATCCAAAAAGTGGAAGTTAAAAATAAAAAGAATAAAGTGATAAAAGAAATCCAAAAACGTAATAGATACAAATCTTGAAAGAGGGTCAGCTGTAATAGGCATATGAAATTTACATACATAGCCATAGAAATAGTGCCCCCTAATGTTATAGTTGTATCCTGGGACCCTGCTGAATCACAAAATATTCTGCTCAAGTCAGGGTAGGAAGAGGATTGTAAAGCAGGAGCAAATTAGAGAGAATGAGGAGCAAGACCACAGAGCGATATGAAAACAAAAATGAGAATTTTTAAATGGAGATATTGCTTAACTGGGGGCCAAATTAGGTCAGTGAACACAGGGGTGAGGGTTTTGAGCCTTTGGACATGGACAGCACATCTTTGGAAAACCTCATGTTTACAGAGGGGAACATGGGAGGCTGACCAGCAGTAGAATAGTGAAGTCTACATGTGATAAAGCCAGAGTTGAGCTGAGGCAGGAGACAAAATTGCGTAACATAACGGAGGTGGAAATAGGTGGCCATTGTGATAGCGTGGAAATGTAGTTGAAAATTCATCTCAGCATCAAATATGACGCCAAGGTTGTGAGCAGTCTGATTTGGCCTCAGACAGTTGCCAGGGAGACGGATGGAATTGGTGGATAGGCAATGGTGGCAAGGACCAAAAGCAATGACCTTCAGTTTTCTCAATATTTAGATAGCCAATTGGGGGTGTACTGCAAAGCTTTTTCAGAATAGTCCGGACTGTGAAAGTCTGCTTGAGCACGTTGATTCTTTGTTCAATGATGTTCCTTGTGGCAACACGGCTCTCATTGTAGATGTGCTCTGAAGCTGTGCACAGGTGCTTCTGAGAAGTAATGAGCCATATCTAGAGAGGAGATAGTTTGTCTTCCAATAGTCTGATAGCCTGGTTGGAATAAAGATGGCACATGGTGTTGATTTAAAACGAGTTATGCTCATTGCTGTGATAGTGGACATAGTTCTAATGAAATGCTGCCGATGGTCGCAATTTAGCAGTACATGAAAGCAGTGGAATCCCTTTAGATTGATAAAGATGTGTAATGGGAATTTGCACCTTCTGCCTGCCATATTGGAAGAATGGCTGGCCTGTTAGCAGCCAAATTTCTAAGTCCTTGGCCTCTATTCTACTGTTTTGGTCACATTCATTGATATCCTATTGATTTGTTGATTGCTGCAATAGTTAAAATGTTTAGTGTTGAAGTTTATTAAAATCCATAAGTCTCTTTAAGCTTCATTATTAATTAATTCAACACTATCCATGGGCGGTGGGGGGACACTGATAAATCTCACCAGATTTTCCTTCCTTCCTTCCTTCCAACTCTTTATTCTTGCATCAAGTTTCATTCAACACTGTTATGGTGACTTGCATAATTTTTGCAACTTATTCTATAATTTATAGCTTCCTCTTCCAGTTCTATTGCCACAAGCAAGCTGGAAATGTGAGAAACACCTGAAACAGAATGTTTATAGAGGCTACTGGAAGAGGTACATAGGCTTCATGAAGTAACACACATCAAAGATGTTGTAAAGGTACAGTTCTGTTTTCGTGCCTAGACTCAATTGTTGTCATCTTTGATTGTGTACAGTCACATAAAAATCTTTGATAGCATGAGAGAATGAATTTATAGAACTGCTGGTTAAATAGTATCAAAGTTAATCCTTAGTTATGTTTCTGTCATTGAGGAAAATGGTTGTTAACACTGACTGCCTCTAGCAAAAATACGGTCCTAATAGAACTTGGTTCTGTTAATTAAAAATCATGCTAACAGAGAAAAAATATCTTCATCATAGGTTTACATATCTGTACTGAAACCCACACTTGATATGACGCAGCAGCAGTAAAATTGAACTCTATTTAAAAATCTATTGTGTATTGTGTATTACAGAAAGCCCTTGTTTAACGTTGCCCCGTTTAACGTTGTTTCACTACTCTTAAATCTTTCCACTGCCCTATCAGGCAGTAGATTCCAAATCCTAATCACTTTTTGCGTAAAAAAACTTTCTCCTATGTGACCTCTTTGTTCTTTTGCTAATCACCTTAAATCTGTACCATCTGATTATCAGCCATTGGAAACAGTTTCTCTTTCCAATCATGAAATTTTAAACACCTCTATAAAATCTCCTCTTAGCCTTCCCTGCTCTAAGGAGAATGACCATAGAGCACATAAAAACTGGCATGTCACCGTTAACAGTGATTCTGTTTTAAATAGGCACTCCAGTAAAAAGATACCACCCACAGGAAATTGAGTTCGCCACATTTTGTGCCCTCCAAGGGAGGGGGAAAGAAAAATAACTTCAAATACATCTAAAATAAGTTCAAAAACCTTTATTCAGAAGAAATGCTTGATAATGAATTCCATAGCAATTTTGTATATGCTAACAAGACAATTGAAGCTTTGTAAGGAGGTAGTGGCCTAGTGAGAATTTCATTTTGAAAAGAAGGCATATTCATAGATCAAACAAAGTCTTGGTAGCCAAAAGACACAGCATCAGTGGGTGATTTTAGCTGTTTTGCAGTTACTGCAACCATATGGCATTTCGGAATAAATTCATGTGAGCTCACGTTGATTCGCTTATAATTTTAAGCTTTCAAACACTGGGGCAGTTTCCACTTTCAAAATAGATATGTCTTGTCTTTCACAGAAATACCGGCAAAAATTATTTTCTGGCAATGAAGATTAGAAAGTAACTAAGAAGAGAGTACACAGAATGATGAGAATTACAGAAGATTAATTCTAATATTGCTTCATCTATTTAGATGCTGAAATGCTACAACTGTTCTCAAAGGGTCAAGCCTTGCTGATACTATCAACATTCTTATTTCAAATACAAATCAATCTACATTGATTTTATACAATGGAGCTGAGCATGATCCTGATTCAGATTGAATATCATTTGTCAGTTTCATTTTTTTTTAAAACAATGAGATGGAGAAGCAGAATTACAACTTTTCTCCAGAATATTTATGCACCCTGAATTGGGCAGCTCATACAGTGCAAATAAGCTAAAATACTAACTAAATTAACACAAAGATGTATTAAAGAAATTCTGAGGCTTTTTAACCCCTTAGATTTTAATCTAGTATACCCAATAAATTACTACCAATATTTAAAATAGATTGGAAAAGAAACAAGGCAAAGGCAAGCCATTAAGCAGAAAGGAACTGAAATAGCACTGCAGCTATACTGAGGGGTCACTTAAAATTCCAGCTCTGCTGGTGCATTTGGTGGTGAACTTTATATTTTGTTGGCTGGTTCACATTATTGATCGCCTCAGGGAAGCTGAACATTCCACCTTGTTGGTGGGAGGGTGGGGACAGAAGATAACTGAAATGGAGGTTTTGATCCTATAATAAAAAAAACACATCTGCTGTCACAGGATCACAGAGTGAAACTGGCAGCTATCATAGTGTAATCTGCAGCCTGGACAATCGCACTCAAGAATACATGTTCAAATACAGTGAAGTGAGTAACTGACTAAAGCAAGTATCCTCAGAAGAACCTTAATTATCAACGGATTCAAACTCATTTACAATCTGTCTATTTTGTAAACATATGTTAAAAATATATATTAAAAATAATGAATTTCGTATGTCAGATTTTCATTGTTGAAGCGGGAATTGGGATTCTAGAAATTTCCCAACATCGCGTTCAGCTTTCTACACGGGGCAGTGCCTGCCAACGCTATTTTCATCCAGCAGAGGCAGAGGTGGCCTGGAGTCGGGTCTGCCACTGGAGGCAGTGACGGAGGCAAGCTGATGTCATGGCAACCCCTCACCTGCCATATGCCCCGACCCACTCACCTAGCATCCACTATAAACAGAACTCACAAGCCCTTTAATAACATTTAGAAGTCTTTGAAAAGCTCATAAAGCTGTCAAAATAGAGAAACTCACATTCCTCTTGACATTAAATAATGGAAAATAAGGAGATGGCAGATGAATTGAATGGGTATTTTGCATCAGTCTTCACTATAGAGGATACAAGTAACATCCCAGAAATAGCTCTAAATCAGGAAATGGAAAGGAGGAAGGAACTCAAGAAAATTACAATCACCAAGAAAGTGGTACTGAGCAAATTGTTGAAGTTGCAGACTGACAAGTCTCCAGGTCCCGATGGACTTCAACCTAGGTCTTAAAAAAAGTGGCTAGTGAGATCGTTGATGCGTTGGTTTTTAATTTCCAAAATTCCTGAGATTCAGGGAAGGTTCCATTAGATTGGAAAATGGCGACTGTAACTCCCTTATTCAAAAAGAGACAGAGAGCAGGAAACTACAGGCCAGTTAGCATAACTTCTGTCATGAAAACGTTAGAAGCTATTATTAAAGACTTTATTGCAGGGTGCTTAGAAAAATTCAAACTAATCAGGCAACATGGTTTTGTAAAAGGGAAATCATGTTTAACCAATTTATCAGAGCTCTTTGAAGAAGTAACATGTGCTCTAGATAAAGGGGAATCGGCAGATTTTCAGAAGGCATTTGATAAGGTGCCGCATCAGAGGAAAATAAAAGCACATTGTGTTGGGGTAAAAGATTGGACAGAAGATAGGCTAGCTAACAGGATACAGAATAGGCTTAAATGGGTCATTTTCTGATTGGCAAGATGTAACGAATGGTGTGCTCAGGGGACCTCATCTTTTTACAATTTATATAAATGATTTGGTTGAAGGGACCAAAGTTGCTAAATTTTTAAAAATTTACTCATTCATGGGATGTGGGCATTGCTGGCTAGGCATGTTGTTCAGAGGGCATTTAAGAGTCAACCACATTGCTGCGGGTCCGGAGTCATATGTAGGCCAGACCAGGTAAGGATGGCAGATTTCTTTCCTAAAGGACATTAGTGAACCATTGGGTTTTTACAACAAAGGTTTCATGGTCGCCATCAGACTTGTAAATCCAGATTTTTATTGAATTCAAATTTCACCATCTGCTGTGGTAGGATTCAAACCCTGGTCCCCAGAGCATTGTGCTGGGTCTCTAGAATACCAGCCCAGTGAAAATAACACTATGCCACCACTGAAGACACAAAGTTAGGTAGGGAAGTAAGTTGTGAAGAGGACATAAAAAATGCCACAGGGAGATATAAATAGGCTAAGTGAGTGTACAAAGATATAGCAAATGGAGTATAATATGGGAAAATGTGAAATTGTCCATCTTTGGCAGGAAGGAAAAAAAAGAAACATAATATCCAAATAGTGAGAGATTGCAGAGCTCTGCGAATCAAAGGGATCTGGGTGTCCTAGTGCATGAATTGCAAAAGGTTAATATGCAGGTACAGCCAAGTAATTAGGAAAAGTAATAGAAAGTTATTGTTTATTGCAAGGGAAATTGAATACAGAAGTAGGGAGGTTATGCTTCAGTTATACAGAGCATTGGTGAGATCACATCTGGAGTACTATACACAGTATTGGTCTCCTTATTTAAGGAAGGATATACATGCGTTGGAAGCAGATCAGGCCAGCCTGTCCACCCATGTCCCAATTGAGACCTGTAAGTGGCCAGTTATTAAGCACTTAAGGGATGCTTCCTGCTCAGCCTCAATTTTTGGGCTAACGAGTTCAGGAGCTGTGGGGAAGCCCAAAAAAAGCCCTGTTCGGGCCACGGGCCAGGGTGAGGTGGGTCGAGTGCCTCCATCAGCAACCTGCTTTTCAAATCAGACATCTCTTGGAAAAGGAGTGGCCACTGCTGGTCCTTCCCACCACCCACCCACAACACCAACAAATTGACGCCGGCACCATGGTACAGGAGGTCATTGAAGTGGGGAGAATGAAAAGGAATGTGGTAGTTGTAGGAGATGGTATAGTCAGGAGGACAGACACAGTTTTATATTTGCCACAGCCATCAATGGGAGTGCCAAAAGGCTGTGCTGCCTGCCAGGTGCCAGGGTTGAGGATATCCTCTTGCAGCTGAAGAAGAATTTAGAGAAAGGGAAGAAACTAGTTGCTGTGGTCCACTTGGAAAGTACTGAAAAGGTAAACTATGAATACAGGTCTGCTGAGGAAGTTTTAGGAGCTAGGGTACAACATAATTAAGGAATTTAGAAGGTTAAAAACCTTTGGGTTACTGCCTGAACTAACATGGATACAAACTGAGTGACAGGAAACAGAGTGTTGGTTAATGAATGCTTTTCAGACTGGAGGGAGGTTTGTAGTGATGTTCCTCAAGGGTCAGAATTGGGACCCTTGTTCTTTCACGGGAGGGAGGCGTCACTGACTGGGCCAAAAGTTATTGCCCATTACTAATTGCCCTTGAGAAGGTGGTGGAGAGCCTCCTTCTTGAACTGCTGCAGTCTATATGCTGTAGGTATAACTACATGGCTGTAAGAAAGGAATTTCTGGGATTTTGACCCAGCGACAATAGTGGAACTGCAATATAGTTCCAAGTCAGGATGGTGTCTGGGTTAGAGGGGAACTTGCAGGTTGTGATGTTCCCATGCATCTGCTGCCCTTGTTCCTCTAGGTGATGGAGGTCATGGGTTTGGAAGGTACTGTTGAATTGGTGAATTGCTGCTGTGCATCTTGTAGATGGTACATGGTGCTGCCACTGTTTGTCAGTGGTGGAGGGAGTGAATGGTGAAGGAGGTGGATGGGGTGCTAATCAAGCAGTATACTTCGTCCAGGATGGTGTCAAGCTTCTTCAGTGTTGTTGGAGCTGCACTCATCCAGGCAAGTAGAGAGTATTCCATCACACTCCTGACTTGTGCTTTGTAGATGGTGGACAGGCTCTGGGGAGTCAGGAGGTGAGTTACTCACTGCAGAATTCCCAGCCTCTGACCTGGCTCTTGTAGCCACAGTATTTATATGGGTGGTCTAGTTCAGTTTCTGGTCAATGGTATCCCCCCAGAATGTTGATAGTGGAGGATTCGGCATTGGTGATGCCATTGAATGTCAAGTGGAAATGGTTACCTTCTCTCTTGTTGGAGATGGTCGTTGCCAGGCACTAATATGGCACAAATGTTACTTGCCACTTATCAGCTTAAGGCTGAATGTTGTCCAGGTCTTGCTGCATATGGACACAGACTGCTTCAGTATCTGAGTCGTCGCAAATGGTGCTAAACATTGTGCAAACATCAACAAACACCCCCACTTCTGACATTATAATGGAAGGAAAGTCATTGATGAAGCAGCTGAAAATGGTTGGGCCTAGGACACAACCCTAAGGAACTCCCGCAGTGATATCCTGGGACTGAGATGATTGACCTCCAACAACCACAACCATTTTCCTTTACGCTAGGTATGACTCCAACCGATGGAGAGCTTTCGCCCTGATTCCCATTGACTCCAGATTTGCTAGGGCTCCTTGATGCCATACTCGGTCAAATGTTCCCTTGATGTCAAGGGCTGACATTCTTAGCTCACCTCTGTAGTTCAGCACCATTGTCAATGCATGGGCCAAGGCTATAATGAGGTCAGGAGCTGCTGAGTGGCCTTGGCAGAAGCCAAACTAAGCGTTAGTGAGTAAGTCATTGCTCGGTAAGTGTCACTTGAAAGCACTCTTGACACCCCATCCATCGCTTTGCTGATGATCGAGATTAGACTGATGAGGCAGTAATTGGCAGGGTTAGAGTTGTCCTGCTTTTTGCGGACAGGACATACTTGGGCAATTTTCCATATTGCGACTAGGTGGCAGTGTTGCAGCTGTACAGGAACAGCTTGGCTAGGGATGCAGCTAGATCTGGAGCATAAGTCTTCAGCACTATTGCCAGAATGTTGTCAGGCCCTAGCCTTTGCAGCATCCAGTGCCTCCAGCTGCTTCTTGATATCATGTGGAGTGAGCAGTTTTGGCTGAAGACTGGCAAATGTGATGTTGGGGACCGAAGGAGGAGGCCGGGATGGATGATCCATTCGGCACTTTTGAGAAGATGGTTGCTTCAGCCTCGTCTTTTGCACTGATGTGCTGGGCTCCCCCATCATTGAGGATGGGGATATTTGTGGAGCCCCCTCCTTCTGTTAGTTGTTTAATTGTCCACCATCACCAAAACAGATGTGGCAGGATGGATCTGTTGGTTGTGGGATTGCTTAGCTCTGTCTATCATATGCTGCATCCACTGTTTGGCATGCAAGTAGTCCAGTATTGTAGCTTCACCAGATTGATACATAATTTTTAGGCATTTCTAGTGCTGCTTCTGGCATGCCCTCCTGCACTCTTCATTGAACCAGGGTTATCTCCTGACTTGATGGTAATGGTAGAGTGGGAAATATGCAGGCCATGAGGTTATAGATTGTAACAGATACAACTCTGTTGCTGCTGATGGCCTACAGTGCCTCATGGATGCTCAGTTTGAGTTGACGGATCTGTTAGAAATCTATCCCATTCAGCACGGTGGTAGTACCACACAACACGATGGAAGCTATTCTCAACGATTGATGGGACCTGGTCTCCACAAGGACTGTGCAGTGGTCATCCTACTGATAGGTGCATCTGTCCATAATGCTATGACAGGTAGATTGATGAGGACGAGGTCAAGTAGATATTTCCCTCTTGTTAATTCCCTCATAACCTGCTGCAGACCCAGTCTAGCAGCTATGTCCTTTAGGACCTTGCTAGCTCGGTCAGTGGTAGACGACCAAGCCACTATTGGCAATGAACGTTGAAGTCCCCCACCCAGAGTACATTCTGTGCCATTTCCGCCCTCAGTGCTTCTTCCAAGTGGTGTTCAACATGGAGGTGTACTGATTCATCAGCTGAAAAGGGGCAGTATGTGGTAATCAGCAGGAGGTTTCCATGCCCATTTTTGACCTATGCCATGAGACTTCATGGGACCCAGAGTCAATGCTGAGGACTCCCAGGGCAACTCCCTCAACTGTATACCACTGTGCTGCCACCTCTGGTGGGTCTGTCCTGCTGGTGAGTCAGGACAAATCCAGGGATGGTGATGATGGTGTCTGGGATATTAACTCAGGTTTGCAGATGATACGAAACTTGGAAGCATTGTGAACCTGTGAGCAGGTATGCACAGAACTTCAAAAGGACATAAACAAGTTGGTGGAATGGGCTGACAAGTGACAGATGAAATTTAATGTGGAGAAGTGCGAAGTGATTCATTTTGGTAGAATGGAAGAATGTAGAGACAACATAATATAAAGGATACAATTCTACAGGGGTTGCAGGAGCAGAGGGACCTGGGTGTACATGTGCAAAAATCATTGAAGGTGGCAGGACAGGTTGAGAAAGCAGTTAATAAAGCATTCAACATCCTAGGCTTTGTAACAGGGACACAGGGTATAAAAGAAGGGAAGTTATGTTAAACTTGTATAGAACACTGGCTCAGTATTGCGTTCAGTGCTGGGTGCTGCACTTCACAAAGATGTGAAGACATTCAAGAAGGTGCAGAAAAGATTCACCAGAAAAGTCTCAGGGATGAGGAACTGCAGTTACATAGGCAAACTGGAGAAACTGAGCTGTTTTCCCTTGGAGAAGAAGCTTGAGAGAAGATTTGATGGAGGTATTCAAAATCATGAGGGGTCTGGGCAGACCAGATAGGGAAAAACTGTTCCCATTGGTGGAAGGGTCAAGAACCTGAGGACACTGAGTTAAAGTAATTGGCAAAAGAAACAATGTGACATTAAGAAAATACATTGTCATGTAAGTGGTTAGGATCTGAAAGTATTGCCTAAGAGTGTGGTGGAGCAGGTTCAACTGAAGCATTCAAGAGGGAATTGGATTGTTATCTGAAAAGGAGGAAAGTGCAGGGCTACAGGGAGAAGGCGGGAGAGTAGGACTAAGTAAAGTGCTCCTATGGAGAGGTGCTGCAGACATGGCCTCACCTCTTTCTGCACTGTAACAATTCTGTTGATTCTGTAACTTGAGCCAACCAGTTTATGATGGAAGCCAGCAGTACATAATAAATCTGATCTTCATCTACTTATCTTAAAATTTGAGTCTGGGAAGTTACGGTGCCACTAGCATTTCCTCCTCAGCACACGGGTTCAAATCCAGGAAACTGCAGCCTCACTCCTCTGTGTCAGTTGCACAGTCTTTAAGTGAAATAAGTTTGGGCAAGTTCAATTCAGCAGGTATGAATATTGAGATCAAAACTTAACTGAAAATTTTAAAACAAACTTCAAAATAAGGAGGTGAGGCAGGATGAAAAAACTATCAGGTGGTGAGGTGCCTCAGCAGGTGATGACTCAGTATCAGTAGGTGGCTACAGATTTCTCTGTCGGTCATCTGCTCTTTTAATGAAAGGTGTGTGATATGTGTGGAAAGCAATTTTTAAAAAAATTAAATTCTGGAAAAAAAATTTAAACAGCAATCGGATTAAAGTGACAAGAGAAACCCATTAACCAGAATGGTCTTTTAAAAAAACACACTGGAATCTGGCAGAGCCAATATTTTACAGCCAAGTACTCTATGGGGCCAGGCTTAAAATCTTTTCAATTTGTAAAACCTGTCCACTGTTGAAACAGTTTCTCTATGATGAGCAGGATCAAACAAGGGAACGGTTTAGCTTCATGATTCAACTTGCTGTCCAAATGGAGTCACTCCAAAGTGAGTGTGCGTTTGGTTCCACAATAACAAAAGGAGGAGAAAATGAAAATGTTGATGTGTTACATTTGAGCCTCCCTGACAGAAATTTGTCTTATACTTACCTCAAATCCACTCGAGGCGGTTCACCTCTAGCTGGAATCAGGTATCGCATATATAAATAAGAATTGTAAGTCTTGCTCATTCTAAGCCAAAATTGTTGCTAAAAAATCTAAATCTAAACTGAGTATTTCCTCACCCCACCCCAATCCTATTTTCTTCTCTCCTCTTCTGAAAGTCTTGACTCCTTTCGGGTCCTTTTCCAAGGGCACCAACCCACCTCCAAAACGTCTCCCAAATGGCCACCCATCATGTGTGGGCCCAGTGAATGTTGGTAGACTATTTGATTATGAGTGACATCACAACTAAGCCTTTGTCCCTTCACATCCAACATTGACATATACAAATTTTCCAGCAGGAATCAATGAACAACAAACTGCTGGAACCTTGGTTACCTCTTTTTCTGCCTGATAGCACACAAGCACTGAGTGAACAATAGCACTTCAGCAATTCCCCAAGTTGAAAATGGCTAATTCAGCACAAATCAAGGAAAAATGTTAACTATCGACCATGTTTATCAACAAGTTCTACAGAGGGCATCAGGGGTTTCACTGTAAATTGTTCTGACAATTTCATTCTAATGGACTGTTTTGCAGATGATACAAAGATAGGTGGAGGGACAGGTAGTATTGAGGAGGCAGGGAGGCTGCAGAAGGATTTGGACAGGTTAGGAGAATGGGCAAAGAAGTGGCAGATGGAATACAACGTGGGGAAGTGTGAGGTCATGCACTTTGGTAGGAAGAATAGAGGCTTAGACTATTTTCTAAATGGGGAGAGAATTCAGAAATCTGGAGTGCAAAGGGACTTGGGAGTCCTAGTCCAGGATTCTATTAAGGTTAACTTGCAGTTTGATGCGGTAGTTAAGAAGGCAAATGTAATGTTGGAATTTATTTCGAGAGGACTAGAATATAAAAGCAGGGATGTGCTGCTGAGGCTTTATAAGGCTGTGGTCAGACCACATTTAGAATATTGAGAGCAATTTTGGGCCCCGTATCTCAGGAAGGATGTGCTGGCCCTGGAGAGGGTCCAGAGGAGGTTCACGAGAATGATACCAGGAATGAAAGGCTTAACATATGAGGAACGTTTGAGGACTTTGGGTCTATACTCGATGGAGTTTAGAAGGATGAGGGCGGATCTGATTGAAACTTACAGAAGTGGGGAAGATGTTTCCATTAGTAGGAGAGACTAGGACCCGAGGGCACAGCCTCAGAGTAAAGGGAAGACCTTTTAGAACAGAGACGAGGAGTGGTGAATTTATGGAATTCATTGCCACAGAAGGCTGTGGAGGCCAGGTCATTGAGTGTATTTAAGACTGAGATAGATAGGTTCTTGATTGGTAAGGGGATCAAAGGTTACGGGGAGAAGGCGGTAGAATGGGGTTGAGGAACTTATCAGCCATGATTGAATGGCGGAGCAGACTCGATGGGCCGAATGGCCTAATTTCTGCTCCTATGTCTTATGGTCTTATGGACTGCTGTCCAGAGAACTCTTGCCCTAAAGTGACTAAACCTATTGCTATTGAATCCTGGTTACATAAACAAGAATTTCAAGTTTTTGTTTGATCATGAAACGAGAAGAATTATAAATGTTTTCATTAACTCAATCCAAAATCAAAGAAACCCCTAAGAATAAATAATGATTTAACGTGTTTTCCGAGAGGATACCATAGACTTCAAAAGATCTCTTGATCAGCAGCTTCACCTGCAAGGGAACCTCACTGGGGACCATCAAAACTGTTCTTTAGGTATGACTTTTAGTGTGTAAAGAAACAATCCACAACGGCTTGGGAAATAGTAAAAACAGTCGCAACACCCAAGTGTTAATTGGATGCTTACTCAAGAAAAATGACACATTTCATGCAACTAAGAACAGCCACAGAGCAGCTCTGCTTCCCCTCCCCAATAGAGCAGATTCAATGAATCACACCTCGTCTTTCCTGTACACACTCATGATTTAATCTGAAATTTGCTTTGTATATCATATCTGTTATGGATACCAATGCATATAAACACATTTCATACAGGAAATAGCTTTGCGTTCTGCAATAGGTCAAAAGTTTACCAGATGTGTAGGGTGAGAAAATTATTAAACATATTATACAAGAACTTTAGTTTCCTTATACTATATGCACCAGTTCACTGCAATTGAATCTGGGAACCTCTATATAGTCCCAACAATTGTTTAGTGGTACATTGTTGTGTTGTTGACATATCATCAGATCGTCTGGAATATTTCCAGTGTCCAGAAACTTGCCAGTGTTGCAATGAAGAAAAACCTTATAGCATATTTTGCAAATTTGACAATGTAAGGTGTTTGGCAAAAGAACCAGAGGCGGGATGAGGAGAACTTTTTTCTTTAAATGCAGCGAGTTGTCCTGATCCGGAATGCACTGCCTGAAAGTTTGGTGGAGGCAGCTTCAATCCGTCCACCATCTACAAGTCAGGAGTCTGATGGAATACGCTCCACTTGCCTGGGTGAGTGCAGCTCCCACAACACTCAAGAAGCTTGACACCATCCAGGACAAAGCAGCCCACTTGATTGGCACCACATCCACAAACATTCACTCCCTCCACCACAGACACACAGTAGCAGCAGTGTGTACCATCTACAAGATGCATTGCAGGAATTCACCAGAGCTCCTTCGACAGCACCTTCCAAACCCACGACCACTACCATCTAGAAGGACAAGGGCAGCAGATGGATGGGAACACAACCACCTGGAAGCTCCCCTCCAAGTCGCTCACCATCCTGCCTTGGAAATATATCGCTGTTCCTTCACTGTCACTGGGTCAAAATCCTGGAATTCCCTTCCCTAACAGCACTGTGGGTGTACCTACACCACATGGACTGCAGCATTTCAAGAAGGCAGCTCACCACCACCTTCTCAAGGGCAACTAGGGATGGGCAATAAATGTTGGCCCAGCCAGCGAAGCCCACATCCCGTGAATGAATAAAAAAAACAGCTTTCAATCGTGAAATGGATAAATATCGTGGATGTTGGCATATAAGTCAACCTTTGAAGCCTCAAAAAATCCCTCCAAAAATGGGGTTGACTTAGGAGTATAAAAGTGAACTGCCAACGTGGGAGTGGCTGGTCGCCATTTTGAAATGTCATCAGCATCCAATGCAAAGAATGGACGTGCCTTAAACTCCTGTGTATATTTGCAACATAGCCTTTATCGCCTGCTTGATCCCTTGCACCATTTACAAAGGTACCATAAGTAAAACTTGCATTTGTGAAGTGAAATATTGAGGCTAACTACGAATGCAAATACAACATGTCAGGCTGAAAAGGGCAGTATGTAGCTGTATGTGTCAGAGGTGGGGGTGAAGGGCGGTCAACTTATATGCTGAGTATGTGCAAAAACATGATTCTTTTGGGGCTGGAAAAATGAGGTTGTCTTATTTGCCCGTTTGACGTGATTTATGCTACTTGAAAAGGGAAACAGTTGCAGGGCTTTAGGAAAAAGGCAGAGGAGTGGGACTAATTGGATAGCTCTTTCAAAAGCCAGCAAAGGCACAATGGCCTGTTTCTGTGCAACATCATTCTACGATTCCATGATAAGAATCTGAATTATATTTGTCTCTCAGGGAGACACAACTCTCCAGACTTCAGTGTTAATGATAACACAATCTTTGTCACATCTAAAGTAAATTTTGTTGATAATAATACTCAAATTGTGTTCTCAGACTGTGGAGAGCTTCTGAAAAGCTACAGGTTTCAATAATTTTTTCTCTTTTCATGGGATATGGACTTTGCTGGCCTATCCCTAATTGCCCTTGAACTGGGTGGCTTGCTAGGCCATTTCAGAGGTCAGCTCAGAGTGTGGGTCTGGTGTCACATGTAGGCCCCAGCAGTTAAGGACGTCAGATTTCCTTCCCGAAAAGACATTAGTGAATCCTCTCGTCAGGACCTGGAAAAATTTATTAATTTTGCTTCCAATCTCCACCCCTCCATCATTTTCACATGGTCCATCTCTGACACTTCTCTTCCCTTCCTTGACCTCTCTGTCTCAATTTCTGATGATAGACTGTCCACCAATATCCATTACAAGCCTACCGACTCCCACAACTACCTCGACTACAGCTCCTCACACCCCGCTTCCTGTAAGGACTCCATCCCATTCTCTCAGTTCCTTCGCCTCCGTCGCATCTGTTCTGATGACGCTACCTTCAAAAACAGCTGCTCTGACATGTCCTCCTTCTTCCTTAACTGAGGTTTTCCACCCATGGTCGTTGACAGGGCCCTCAACCGTGTCCGGCCCATCTCCCGCGCATCCGCCCTCACGCCTTCTCCTCCTTCCCAGAAACATGATAGGGTCCCCCTTGTCCTCACTTATCACCCCACCAGCCTCCGCATTCAAAGGATCATCCTCCGCCATTTCCGCCAACTCCAGCATGATGCCACCACCAAACACATCTTCTCTTCACCCCCCCGGCGGCATTCCGTAGGGATCGTTCCCTCCGGGACACCCTGGTCCACTCCTCCATCACCCCCTACTCCTCAACCCCCACCTATGGCACCTCCCCATGCCCACGCAGAAGATGCAACACCTGCCCCTTCACTTCCTCTCTCCTCACCGTCCAAGGGCCCAAACACTCCTTTCAAGTGAAGCAGCATTTCACTTGCATTTCCCCTAACTTAGTCTACTGCATTCGTTGCTCCCAATGCGGTCTCCTCTACATTGGAGAGACCAAACGCAAACTGGGCGACCGCTTTGCAGAACACCTGCGGTCTGTCCGCAAGAAAGACCCAAACCTCCCTGTCGCTTGCCATTTTAACACTCCACCCTGTTCTCTTGCCCACATGTCTGTCCTTGGCTTGCTGCATTATTCCAGTGAAGCCCAACGCAAACTGCAGGAACAGCACCTCATCTTCCGACTAGGCACTTTACAGCCTTCTGGGCTGAATATTGAATTCAACAACTTTAGATCTTAAACTCCCCCTCCCCCCATCCCCACCCCGTTTCTCCCCCCTTTCTTTTCAATAATTTATATAGATTCTTCTTTTCCCACCTATTTCCATTATTTTTAAATCTAAAACTAAAACTTTGTTAGTCTTTCCACCCCACCCCCACTAGAGCTGTACCTTGAGTATCCTGCCTTCCATTCTTAATTAGCACTTTTCTTAGATAATATCACCACCTTCAACACCTCTTTGATCCTTTTGTCTGTGACATCTTTTGATTATCTGCTCCTATCACTGCTTGCTTATCCCCACAATCACCCTACCCTCAACTTCTCTCTCCCCCCGCCCCCCCACCTTAGACCAGCTTATATTTCACCTTTCTCCTAACTATACTCAGTTCTGCCGAAGGGTCATGAGGACTCGAAACGTTAACTGATTTCTTCTCCACCGATGCTGCCAGACCTGCTGAGTTTTTCCAGGTAATTCTGTTTTTGTTTTGGATTTCCAGCATCCGCAGTAGCTTTTAGCTCTTTGGTTTTATCTCTGATGTTAGTTTCATGGTCGCCATTACTGAAGCTAGCTTTCAATTCCAGATTTATTAATTGAATTTAAATTCTACCAGTTGCCATGGTGGGATTTGGACACTTGTTCCCAAAGCATTAGTCTGGATTAGTAGTCCAGTGACAGTATCGCTATGCCACCATGATGGCACTCATTTCTAAGTCTCCAGCACTTCTTAACCACCACCAAGCTGTCAGACTGCCTCTCTGATACCAAGGGTGGAATTGTCCCAGATTTGCACTATGTGCGGTAACAGGCAGGAAAAACGACGTTTTACCTGCCGGCCGCAATGGTGGCTTTTCTCATGGTGTTGTACCAATCCTGCCGTATTAATTCTGTATTTCTGGGAAACACGCCGCTTCCATGGCGGGCAGGCTCTCATTCACCCGCCATGCCATCACCTCGTCACTTCATCACACCGGGCATCATATTTAAAGTCCAGCTGCGCGCGCACCTCTCAGTGTTTCCAACCCACAACTGCTGCAAAGATGACAGGATGGCCCTGAAAGGCAAAAAGACTGCAGCCCCCAGGTTCAATGACACGTCCCTCCAGCGCCTTTTGGACGCAGTGGAGGTTCACAGTAACATCCACGACCCCTGCTCTGGCCACAGGATGGGCAGCAACCTCACCAATCCGGCTTGGAAGGCAATGGCAGTGGTCGCCAGTGCCAATGCCCTGCAAAAGAGGACAGCCACCCAGTGCCGAAAAAGGATGAATGGTGTCATCCATTCTGCCAAGGTAATTCACTCTTCTCATCACTCTCAACTCACACACTCACAAACCCATCACAGATCCACAGGGATCTCACACCTCAAGGAGCAACACCACTGACTCTCACACACACCCTCACATCTCCATCATCCTGCCCCCAGAACACACTACTACTGGGAGCCCTTGCCTCTTGCAAGCCCTCGCCCCCACTTAGTCCTCCTACCCATCCCCCACCAGACTCCCTCCCCACTCCTTCCTCCACCTGGACTCCTTCCCATTTGGGACTCCTTCCCTTCCATCCCCCCACCCCCCCTGTAAAGTTACCATTTCGTTTCCCCCAATCACAATTGACCCCCCTGGCATCACCTTCCATCTCCCCTTCATGGTCTACCAGCCAAAACTTTTCCTTCAGGGATGTCCAGGTGAACATGCACATTCCCTTCATTCCCCAAAATCCCACCCCCATTTACATCCTCGAACTCCTTCTTCCCACCCTCAGGGTCTGTGTCTGCCTCCAAGTCCCCACCAACCACCCTTGACATCCCTTCTACTGCTACCGTCGAATGCTCACCCTCCCACCCTACTGCCTCACTCTGCCCTCAGTCATTTTCAACAATCCCTCATACCACGCCCACCCTCAGTTTGCTCCCCAGGAGGCAGTCATGGACCCACCAGATGCCTCCCTTGCATATTCACCTAGACATCACCCCCGCCGGACCCCTTCACTCCGAGAACCCCTCCACCCCTCCGGACTCCTTCCCCACACCTCCCTCCAGATTCCTCACCCCCGGATCCACTTCCCTCCTCAGAACCCATTCCCACCCTGGAGCCCCTCCCCCCCTCTCCAGTCCCCTTCCCCCACTAACCCGCACCTCGGACCCCTTCCCCCAGAACACTTCCCCTCCTGGCAGCCCTTGCCCCTTGCAAGCCCTCACCCCTACTTAGTCTTCCCACCCCTCCCCCACCGGATTCCCTCCCCTCTCCACACTCCTTCCTCCGCCTGGACTCCTTTCCCTCTCTGCACTCCTTCCCTTACACCTTCCACGCAACACCTCCTCACCCCCCCCACCACCCCCTCCGTAAAGTTACCTCCCCAGTAACCATCTTTTCCCCCGTAGCTCCCTCTTAACTCCCCGTACTCTTTCCCCTCACAACCTTACTCCCCCGACACCTTTGTTCCCCCCTCCCACCCTTAGCCTCGACACCTTTTCACCCTCCCAACCTCACTACCCAACACTTTTGTTCCCCCCGCCCAACATAAACCCCCAACACCTTTGTTCCCCCCTCTCAACCTCACCCCCGCCCACAACTTCGTTCCCCCATCCCAACCTCAACCCCTGACACATTTGCTTCCTGCTCCCAACCTCAATCCCCGACACCTTTGCTTCCCCCTCCCAACCTCATCCCCTGACATCTTTGTTTCCCCTTCCCAGCCTCAACCCACCGATATTTTCATTCCCTCCCTCCCAGCCTCACCCCTGCGGACACCTTCATTCCCCCCTCCCAGCCTCACCCTCTGACACCTTCATTCCCACTCCCAACATCACCCCCAACACCTCTTCCTCTCCCAGTCAATCCTCGAGCTTCCTCTGCCACCCCTCGAACATCATCTGTTGTGAGCATCAGTGGTAACTTTCCAACTTCCATGAGCTGCTTTGTAGCAGAGCCATGTCCATGAGAATCCACTCAGCATATCAAGGATGGTCCTTGAGGATCCATTTGCTGTTGGGGCTCCAGCATCTTCTGCTCCCCTGACGTCCGCGATGTCAGCAAGGCCCTGGTGGTAAGTCCTGACTTCTGCACGTCACAGTTGTTAAGACATGTTCTGCATGGCGTGTTTGCCCACCAACATGGGCGGACGATCCAGTGCAGGTGGTAGAGGGGGTAGGAAGAGATGAGCCCAGTGGGCATGCCTTGTGATGATATGATGTATTACAATGGGGTTCCCAACGTCCGATGGCGGGGAACGCGTCCCGCAATTGGCGGGCTATCACAAACTGGTTTCACAACATCATGAAACCCGATTTTTGGCCTTCTCACCATATTCTCTGCTCACACCACCGAACACGCTTGACGCCAGAAGGCACGGACGTTTCCGCCCCAAGTCATGAATGAATCACAACATCTGAACACTGGGAAGACCAAAGCCATAATTTTCACACTTAACTACAAAGGAGAAAAATAGTTGCATTTATATAATGTTTTTCACAAACTCAGGATGTCCCAAATTGCTTTACAACCAATCAACTACTTTTAAAGTGTAGTCAAGTGTAGTCACTGTTGTAATGTAGGAAAAACAGCAGCCTGTTTGAGCACAGCAAGCTCCCACAAACAGCAATGCAATCATTACCACAAAATCTGTTTTTGTGATATTGATTGAGAGATAAATATTAGCCAGGACGCCTGAGGTAACTCCCCTGTTCTTCAAAATGGAGTCATGGGATTTTTTAGGACCACAAGGCAGACCATGCCTTGGTTTAATGCCTCATCCACAAGACAGCACCTCCAACGGCGTAGAACTCCCTCTGTACTACTTCGGAATGACATCCTTGATTTTTACGCAAATTTCGGAATCGGACTTGAACCCATGACTTTCTGACTCCGAGGTGAGATTACTGCCAATTAAGCCATGACTGACAGCTCTGAAACACAGCCCATATCTCAGACCCATTGGTGTAACCGTTAACTGTGCTGTTTTGAGACAATGACCTCCATTTAAACCCCGCACCAAATATGAGCACCTGTTGCCATTTATGCAGTTTATACATTTTGGGTCGTTCAAGTCGCCCAGCTTGGTTAGATGTGAAGCGTATTAACATCTTTAAATAAGGATACTATTTTGCAATTGGGAGTTTGATTTGACCTTAATTGCTGTTGGACAGGTTTCCCAGGGATCAGAAAACTCAATAGTGAAACAAAGACAGGTGCTGCTTGCTTCCCAAGGTAAGTAGCTGTTTCAGCATGCATCATGGGGCAGGAGGAGCAGGAGTGCTCCCACTTCAGGCACCTCAAGGAAGTCTTTGGTTTCCCCTGGCCCCCACACCCATCACCCTCATTCTCCAGGACTCTTCCTACCTCCCTGTTGTGGTAAAAAGATGAGACCACTTAGGTTTGTGAGTTTTCTAGTAAACAAAAGTTTATTCCAGCATATGCTGGGACAGATCATCTTGGTTGCTTTCCCAAGGATCTCCGAATAATACAAGGTCTGTATAGCATATTTATATCTTTTAATTATCACATTTCACTATACTGCCTAGCACAATCTCCACTAATGAGCAGATGTCTTGTTATCTCATTGGGAAGCTGGGAAATGCCTCCCAGTCAATGCTCTTATCACTAACATTTGTTCACCCATCCTGTGAAAGTCATTAAGTTTTATGATTTGATTGTTAGTTGGGTTCCCACAGTACCATACCCATCATGCCTATGTGTTGGCTATATTTCCCATCATACTTATAAATAGCTCTTGGAACTACACTTAAAGCTATTAATGCTAATAACTACATTTGTCTACTTTTAAAGCCGTTAATACACATCTTAATATCAGTTTTAATGTCAAATTATTTAATTACCTCACTTCAGTCCCTCCATTTGGACCCCTGGTCAGACACTACCTGGCCCAGGAGGGAGATTCCCCTGATCCTCTGCTCATCTGAAAACTCTAGGAATCCTGCTAGAGTATGGGGGTCTTCGGGTCTGCTACTCTACTGTTCGCTTATGGCTTTGCTTAAGTCCTACTGACCTAAGCAAGGCCCGGAACTAACATTTCATTCAATTGCAAAATCCTCATAAATGTTCCTGATTTTTGTATTCCCTGCGAGGGGAGCTTCAGTCGCAGTGGATACCGAGGTATACCCTTTATTGGCCAGCATTACCATCTGTACTGCTTAGGATACCATCTCTGATAACAGCAAATACAGAGACTAAGTATTACGACTGCCACAGATGCCAGCGGCTGCTGTCACCCTCCCTACTTCCCACCAGTTATACTGCATTCTTGCCATCTTGGCCCAGCAAATGTGATGTGAGAAAAAACTTTTTCACACAATGAGTGGTTCGGGTTGAGAATGCACTGGAAGTGTGGTGGAGGCATGTTCAATCGAGGCGCGTGCGCCCATGTACACACACACACACACACACACACGTTACTTGTGAGGTGCTTAAATGAAAAACAAAAGATGATTGAATGTTAACGAGACAATAGAAGGCATATTGAGAGAAATTCAAGAAATGAAAGACATGCAAGACTCAATGTGCAAATAACTGATAGGGATGGAGGTGCTGCATGTAGAAATTAAAGCATTGAAAGCTAGCAGCAGGTGCCAGTGTCCAAAGATCCTAATAGAAGCAAAGAAACAGATTGGTATCAGGGGTACAGACCATCCCATCAGTACAGTATTCCAACAGAAGGCTCTCATCCAAAGCATCAGCCAGCTCCCAGGTCAAAATTTTCTAGCCCAATAAGATGCAGAGCTGCATCTAGTTCCAGAAAATGAAGTGAGGGAAGTCAGTAATCTATGGGTAAGGGAACAGCAACTGTGGCACATTTAAATCTAATAAAAAAATTGAAGAGACATATATTAAAGAAATTTTTTAAAATGAGGTAAAAAAAGAATTAGTCTAAACAAAATGGAGGAAAATTGGAAAATAAACAACGGACAAGCAATAGAAAGTGTCCAAACCAAAGATGGTAAATAAAAGAGGGACAGTGAGAGAGAATGAAGAAAGTCTCGAAGGAAACATAATGGGAAAACAGTAAAGTATTTTGTAAATACACAAAATGTAAAAAAGAATAGTTCAAGAAAGGGTCAAGATTAAACCTTTTCATGAAAAAAACGAAGGAACAGCAGACACTGACCAAGTACTTTGGTTTGGTTTACTTCAAGATTGTGATAATGCAAACTGAAGGGTACAAGAGGTGGTGGTGGTGGAGCAATTAATAATGAAGTAGAACTAAAATGGTAAAAATTTCATATCTTGATGTCATGCATCCTAGAATTCTGAATGAAGTCAAAACGCAAATGTCAAAGTCTCTCACCACAATTTTTCCAACATGTTTGGATATGGAGGTTGTATCAGAGCAAAGATGAGTTGCTAACATTGCACAGTTGCTCAAGAAAGGAGTTAAGGGATAAACCTTATTACTATAAAAGAGTTTGCCTAAAATGGTAGCGAATAAGATGCTAGAGATCATAAAAAGACAAAGACTAATACTCACTTAGACTGGCATGAGCTAATTAACATTTATAAAGGGCAAGTTATGTTGGACATCTTAGTAAAAGAAATTCCTTGGCTGTTATGTCTATCTATGTTTTTTTTTCATTTGATGTTGTGTGCTGATACACTTAGGGTGCACGGTATTAAAAATAACAAGGGAGCATAAGTAGGAAATTGGCTAAAGGACAGAAAAGTGAGTTACAGTCAATGAACATTTTCCAGTTTGGAGGGATGTAAATAACGATGTCCCTCAAGAGTCTATTTTAGGGACATATTCTCTTGCCAATGAATTTGTTGTTTACTTATGGTGGCCGCTAAGCCTCTCCTTAATATACTTCTACACTGGTTAAATGCTTTTCTCCTCTTATTAGTTAACTTTTTACTTGTGTTATTCAGTAACTGGATTATGCAATAACTTTTTTCCTCTAATTTTAATTTTTTTACAATCATATTCGACCAAAACCAAATTCTCCCCAGTCCTATTTCAGCAAAATAAAATCTGACACAACCACAAGACAATGCCTCACCTGCCTCTTTCTTATTGTTTGGTTTTAAACTACCACAGGTTTAATGCAAATAACATGATTGTAGATCTCTTTGCCCACTGCAGTGATCAGTGGTTAAGTGTCAAACCCATGGAATGCAATCTTAACATTTGTCCCATGCATTTTCTGGAGCAAAAGCTTTGCATTTATTTCACTGCAACTGTCCCAGAAATTTAGACACACTCTACTGTTTACATTTTCAACAAGTGCCCCTACTCACATTGCAATTAATATGCTAGTTACTAGCCCCCCAACCTCATATCCCAATTCCTGCCACTGCCAGATAGCAAGTGCCGATCACCATAACCAGAATCATTCCTCTGTTACAGTTGGCTTCCTTGTCAAACCAACATGTCAAAAGGCACAAACTGTGAATGTTTTTTAAGCTGCATCTCTGATCGCCCAAAAGTTCCACAATTTACTTTCCTTCCTGGCTGCAGCCAAGGCAAAATGCAACACAGGAAGCAAATGTCAGGCTGACATAGTTATGCCATTAAAGCAGCAAAGCCATTTATCATCAGAAAATGACTTCACTTGTTTAATTGCAACTGATTTGCACTCAGCCCATCTGAGAAATCACTAATCTAAAGACCTGTCACAGTAATTTCTTAGGTAACAAGAGTTAAATGTATCTGCTGTCTAGACATACAATTTAAATAACTGAACTCTGCAGCTATTTGCATTTAATAATATGTCCCCCAGAAAGTTCACTGCAGTTTGAAGTGACTGAATATATTTTTTTTAAAAAACTGAACCCAAAGAGGTAACTAATGACTGGGCACCTCTTTTCTCGAATGGGGTAGAGATTTTGGTGTCTCTTTCTGCAATTCTTCCTCAGGAAACCCTCTTTGCACAAACAATACTTTGAATACTGAGATATACTTTGATTTTTTTTTTTAATTACGTACAAACTTTGTCAAGGACAAAGGGGTATTTTCTTTAACTCCAAAAATATGACACCAGCTATACATCAATGTATAGAACATACTTTGTGCAGCCAAATAATTTGAGAAAAATGAACACAAACTATTTCAAAAATGGAATGAAACCATGGGAGGAATACTTTTTAGGAACATAATAAACTTAATGGCTGAAAATAGCCAACATGCTAACCTGATTTACTGTGGAATGCTGAATGCATTTTGCAGTTTTCAAGCTGTATATGTGGTTTTTCCAACTACACTAGGAGACCACATCCTGTAAAATTTCAATAATCTTCATTGTTGAATTAAACTGTAGAAATTAATAAAAGTGCAAGATATAATTTCACTGATGCTGTTCCTCTAATAATAAGTTTAATAGATTATATCTAAAGCCTAGAAAAAGCACAACTGTATATTTTTATGCAAAAATGTTTCTCAAAATAAACAGGATCATTGGCAACGTGTTTTCCTATGGTCCAAGATATAATACATCAATTTGGGGGAAATAAAACATGCAGAAATTTGTTTTTAGCATAACCTGCCAGTGCTGTGAAAGTATTAAAAAAGACTTGAATTGTAATTACTATATAATTATTCTAATTCATTCCAATAAGACACCAACAGAATAGTTTAAAGTACATAATATCTAAATACTCTCTAATCCCACTCATTGTACTAACTTAATTGCAATAAAGATGTGACACAATGCCCTAAAAGAAAAATGCAGGTGGATAGAGCAATAAAAAAGGCCAGCAGCATTTTTGGGTTTCAGAAATACACATAGAAAATAAAATTGCAAAGTGATTACAACAATTTTGTGCAAGGCACTGGTTAGGCCATAATTGCATTTTTGTGCACAGTTTTTGGTGCCCCATTATAGTAAGGATATTGAAGCCAAGGTTCATCAGGATGATGCCAAGAATAGAATCCATAATTATGGAAAGACACTTAAAATACCAGAGCCATTTCTACTGGAGCTGAGAAAGTCATGAAGAGACTTAATAGAGGCATTTAGAATTATGAAGGGTTTGGATAGAATGCACTGGGAAAACTACTTCCTTTGGTTTGGGGTGTCAGTGACAAAGGGCTGTCAACTGAAATTTGTTCCTGAGAGATGAAGAAAGGGGAATGAACAGAAAATTTACGTAGAAAGTTGTAGGAGTATAGAATACTCTACCACAAATAGTAGTTGAAATGTGCTTTTCAGGAAAAAAATGTATAACGTGAAGTTATGGAGAAAAATAGGTTTAATTCTAGGTGGTTCTACCCGGCATAGGTACAATGGGTCAAACAGCTTCCTTAACATTTTTGTCCCAGCTCATTCATATGCACAAAGTAGGTATGTAACAGTTTAATATCACTGCATTAAGCAACAAAAATAATCTCACAGAAGAAGATAACACTTAAAATTTACAAAACACTTTTCTCAGTCACCTGCAAGCCTCTTGAGCTAGATGATTAAGTTAAAACTGCTTCAGAATTGTGAGTTTCATATACCTTGTGTAGAGCAGTACATTCTGTTTGGAATACTTAAAGTGACTCCTAGAGCTTCAATCTTGAAAGATATTTAAAATTGTGATCAGCCAAGACTTTTCTTGGGACATTGTAATGAGGCAGGAAATTATACTCAATTTCAATGATAGCTTTCAACCTAAATACATTTCCTATAAATGTTGACATCTGTATTTTTTAAACCCGTAAGTTACTCCTTCCCTACTAATAGCACCACCACAACACACCTTAATAAGATCATATTGCTTCACTGTAGTAGCAATCTAGACTACTTTCTTGCATTTAACCTTTTCTCAATTTCCAAGTTTTAAAAACCTTTGTGTGCATTGTGCACCCATTCACATCACAGAGCTGTCATATAAAATGGCCAGTGAAAACTATTTCACTTGAGGTTTATATGCAAAGGATGAATCTCTTTCACTGATTAAAATATGTATATAAAATAAATTGATCAGATTATCAAATCAAAGGTTTAAAAAATCAGAATCAATGCAAACCTAAATATACAAAATAAAATAGATTTTCTGGCACAGTACAAGAAATACCTTACACAAACTCTAAATACTTGATGTGCATTTGGAGTTAAAAAAAGCTAAAAGTCATGCTGTGTTGGCAATGTTATTAATTTAGCATGTGTATATTGCAATAAAGGTGTAATAAAAAATTCCTAGAATAGTACTACAGCATTTAAACTGTATAATATCCTGCATATTTCTTTTTATTTAAAAAAAAAGTTATTGCTGAGCTCTGGAGATCCAGAACTCAAAATAGGAATTTAATATAGGATTATAATGCTTGAAAAGAATAAAATCTCTAAAGCATGATCCTGGTTCTTTCTGCAGAAATTAACTTGTCTACACTGGTTATGTCATATTTTGGTGAAGCTGAATCAAAGCCACAGCAATTTATGGATTGAAGTACCAGTACTTTGAGTGTGTGACACAACACAATCGTTGAACAGCAGGAGTCCTTTACAAATTGCTGAGCAGAAAGCACTTAAATACCTCATGCTTCTCTTGATTTTAGATTAATGTAGCTCAGTGTTTTAAGCAGAAGCAAATATCATTTGGTCCAGATTTGCCAAAAGATAAATTTAGCAAGATACCTGGATAAACCAGTTAAATTAGGGTGAAACTAAGATCATTTGCGTAGCATTATTAGTGAGTCACATTTTTCCCCCTGATAGCTTGTTGCACAATTTTGGGGTTTCCATGCCAAGCTCGACAGTCTGATGCCACTTGAATTATTTGTTCATCTGGTGCCAGAAAAAAAAAATGGCTAGAATTGACATGTTGGTCTCCAGGCAATTTTAAAAGTAAGGGTTTGGCTGTAGGTGACAGAGAATGAGCTTTTGCAATTATTATAGCCAATGGTTCAACAGTGGAATCTTTGTCTCCAAATACATGAACAAAAGTTGGCATTTTTTCCCAAGATAAATAAAAGCTGTTTAAGATTAGGTGACTAAAATTGCTTCAGGGTGATTACTTCGGATTACATTACATTACATATATACACATCAAAATTTCTTGAAAACTCTAATCAATACAACTAAGAAACATTTTCTTCTAAATCGTCCCCTACCTATCTGGTAGCATTAAAAAACTGTAACAGTAAATATAATGGGAGTTTGAAGTGTTAAATCTCACGGCACCAAAGCTGATAGGTCATGACAGGTGCTAAAATTTCAGACTTTACCTTCCTTGTGTTTACAGGATGTGAAGTCTTTTTGAGTGATTTTATTCCATGTGTTAAAACCAATTCATATACTCCATTTCCTCTCCATACCAGTGGGGTATTCCTCACCACTGATAATTGAGTAAATTTCAAATTGTTCTGACAAGCAAGCAGAACTATGGCATATCCCACTCACTGACGAAGTTGTTGACAGCCAATGCAAAGAATAGACTGAGGTGAGCAGCTGTCTACAGATACAGTGAATAAAATTTAACTGAGAAAAATTAAATGATAGATAGGAGGGAAAAATGCAGGACGAAATGGAAAAACATGAACAAATCAAAATTATGAATAGACTATGGTAACGTATCACTAACTGAAGTACAGCAGTTCATTATCAGCACCGGTTGATTTGAAAACGAAAGTTAGCATGGCATCAGGCGTCCCCTGCAGTAGTTCTGAGGAAATAACTTCAGTTTCCTTTGTCAGTAAATATACCTGTAGATGGCAATAGAGATTTCAATCTCAACTCAAACCTGCCCTTGTGTACAACAGCAAATGTGTACAACAGCAAATGGAAACACCTGCAAATCCTCAAGACTGCTGTGTGAGCAGGTGGCCTTGGCCAATGTTACAGGGTAAATGTTAGTCAAGTTACAGCAGAGGGTGCTCAACCAGCCTTTTAGAAAGACAAATGCACTCTAACTTTAATACTCAAATCTTTAACCTTTTTAAAAACATATATTCCAATTAAACACATCTACTTGATATAGTTACTCAGAGATTAGAGTATCAGCATCATTACTCAATTAAAACCAAAATCATGACTTCAAATCATAGCAACATGAATTGCCAGACAAAAAAAAATCAGCTGATCTTCTAGCATTCTAACAGTCGCATGATACGATAATAATGGAGTTGATGACAAATCATGGCATTCAATCTTTATCAATAAGTATGTAACAGGCTGACTGACAACAAGGCAAGGAAACTCACCCACCACCACCTGCCTGTTATGAAATAGAGTTAGTCTAAGTAAGTTATATTTGTATTTTTGTAGGTGTTAGGAATGAGTTTTAGCTTTAAAGTTTAAGTTTGATTTGTATTTCTGTATCTGTGTGTTAAGGAGGGGTCAAGTTGAGTTTTAGTTTCACTTTAAAAGGTGCCTGCATTTCTAATGAGAGTTTTAGCTGTGGCAGCTAAGTTAAACAGGCAACAGTACAGAAACTGGGCTGTTGCCTAGCAACAGGGGTCCAGAAAGGCAGGTCCATCCCACAGACACACACAGAAAAACTAAAGAAACAACAGTTTTGAGTTCAGCTTTGAAGACAGCTGCCAAACAGAAACCACCTAGGAGGGACAGATAGCCAGTCCCAAGCTAAAATTGGTTGAAAGTGGCTGCCAGGAGAGACTGGAGTAAAAGGGACAGATAGCCAGTTCCAAGCTAAAGACAAGACCCCAAAATCCAGGGGGTGAAATAGGGGAAATTACCAAGCAGACCTTCTAGTCAAAAGGAAGGACAGGAACCTAGAAAAGGTCCTGTTAATGAAGTTAAGGGTGAGGGGCAGAGGGAAAGGCTCCAACTGTATGATTTAAAAGGACAAAAGCCACAGAGAGCAAATTTAAAGTGAGAACAGCATGCAAGAGGCCAGAAGGTCCAAAGAGACAACTGAAAGTTTTTAAATCTTTGCTATGGGCATGTGAAGCAGTGATACTGTTGACAGCTGAGTCAGTAAGAAAGAGTGTGTGGGAAACAGCTTGAATGCATGGGGTGACCCAGGGGAGGGGAACATCGGAAGGAGAGTTTGGAACCCTGGAGGTAAACCCTTGAGGAAGGCGCCTGAGAGAAAGTATTAGTTTAGGAGAAAATTCCAAAGTGAGTTCTTGGAGAGTGGAGATTGGAAACCCTCATGTGAAATATGGAATTCAGTGAGACCAGTTGCTTATGGTAGGACAAGCGTCTGGTGGATGTTGATGAGAGATCCATAGCATCTGATTGAGGTGGCATCTGTCACTTGGTTTCAGAGTGTGGTGTGACTGACCATAGGGTACCTATTGGTTTAAATGGACTATGTGCTTACCATGAAGATTACCGTATAAGATAGCTTTGTAACTTGTATTATCCTTACAAATCAGTATATATCTGTAAAGGTATAGTTGGGGGTAAAGGAGTATTGTTCATCTTTTCTTGTTTAATAAATAGTTTATTCTTTTGTTAAAAGTTCATCAGCTGACTTCTGTGACTCTGTTCAGTAGCTACTCTCCACACATCTAAACAAATTAAAAGTTAGGATCTATCAAGCTGGGTTCCACTCTGGGATCAGGCTTGTCCATGGGTAACCTCAGCTGGGATCGTAACACGCCCACCCACCCTCCCTCCAGCCCAGCGATGGTAAGCTTTTGGAATAATTCTTCTAAAGTCATCTGCTCCACTCAAGCATACCATACTTAACAAATGTCATGTCTCAAATTACTCATAATCTAAGCACATCCTAAATGCTAATGTGTTTTCTGAAAAAAAACATGTTTAATTTGCATTTGAATGAATCAACATAACCTGCTTGCATCCACTGGTTCTCCCGAGGGAAGTTATGGTAAAGGCCATGTTTCTGGAAAGAATTTTTTTTTAAAGATTTAAGACAATTTCATCACAATGGCACTGTACAACTGATATCATAATGCATTTCAATGTGTGATATGTAATTGAGTTTGTAAACAAATGAAAAGAGGTTAATCACCTTTTAAGAAAGACAGCATTCCTTAAGCATGTTGTCTTAATTTCTTAGTCATGAATCAATTTTGTTCAAATAGAGAACCCCAGAGTCATAATTCAGGTAACTGAAGGCCTGACAGTTTGATAGGTCAGCATTAAGATATATAATTGAAATTAAAATACCCCAAGGACAAATTTAAAGGTAATCTTGCATCTCCACAGTGTCAGAAACATATTTCCAAATCTGCTTCTCACTATTTGTTTAATATACTAAAATATCAGGGGGGAAAAAAGAAAACATCAGAAGAAAATGCCAGCCTTATAAATAGCCTCTAATTGTGCCATTAGCATTTTGCTCATACGACAAACCATGAAAGGAATATAATAATTGGAGGAGGCAATGGCGTAGTGATAATGGTGTAGTGGTATTGTCACTGTACTGGAAATCCAGAGACCCAGGGTAATGCTCTGGAGAACCTGGGTTCAAATCCCGCCACGGCAGATGGTGGGATTTGAATTCAATAAATATTTGGAATTAAAAGTCTAGTAATAACCATGAAACCCATCTGATTCACTAATGCCCTTTTAGGGAAGGAAATCTGCTGTCTCTGGCCTACATGTGACTCCAGGCCCAATGTGGTAGACTCTTAACTGCTCCTCTGAAATGGCCTAGCAAGCTACTCATTACCAAAGGAATGAAAATGGACAGGCCACCCAGCATCGACCTAGGCACCGGAAACGACAACAACAAACTCAGCCCTGTCGACCTTGCAGCAAGCTGTCCAAATGCAGCATGCAAGACCTGGACTTTCTCTCACACTCTATTTTTTCCCTCATTAATCTTTTTGCCATTCTTTGGTGTTCTTTACATTCTTTCCAATCTTCTGACCTGCCACCCGTCTTTGCATAATGAGATGCTTTTTCTTTAAGTTTGACACTGTCTTTAACTTTTTTAGTTAACCACGGGTGGTGGGATCTTCCCTTGGGATTTTTCTTTCTCATTGGAATGTATACATTCTGTGTATTCTGAAATATCTCTTTAAATGTCTGTCACTGAACTTCTATTGACATATCCCTTAGCCTCATTTGCCAGTACACTTTAGCTAGCTCTGCTTTCATGCCCTCATAATTGCCCTTGTTTAAGTTTAAAATACTAGTCTTGGATGCACTCATTTCTCCCTCAAAATAAATATAAAATTCAATCATATTATGATCGTTGCTACCTAGGGGTGCCTTCAATAGGAGGTTATCAATTAATCCTATCTCATTGTTCAATACCAGGTCTAGTATAGCCTGCTCGCTGGTTGGCTCCAGAATGTGTTCTCAGAAACTATCCCGAAAACATTCTATGCTATTTTCCCCATCTGATTTTTCATGTCTTTATGTAGATTAAAATCCTCCATGATTATTGCTGTACCTTTCTGGCAAGCTCCCATTATCTCTTCTTTTATACTCTGTCCTAGTGTGCAGTTACAATTAGGGGGCCTGTACACCACTCCCACAAGTGACTTCTTGCCTTTATCATTCTTCATCTCAACCCAAACCGCTTCTATATCCTGGTTTCCTGAACTTAAGTCTTCCCTCTCTAATGTGCTAATACCATCATTAATTAACAGAGTCACCCCACCAGCTTTTCCTAACTTCCTGTCCTTTCTAAATGTCACATAGCCTTCAATATTCAGGTCCTTATCTATATCATCCTGTAGCCATGTCTCTGTAATGGCTATCAGGTCGTACTTATTTATTTCTATTTGCGCCATCCGTTCTTCTGTTTTGTTTCAAATGCTACATGCGTTCAGATACAGAGCGTTTAGCATTGTCCTTTTATTATTTTTGTAGCGTCTAGCCTTATCTACTGATTTACTCTTAGATTTGTACTCTCTGTCCCTTCCTGTCAAAGTCTGTTTATGATTTCCCATATTAATACCTGTCTCTCTTGCCTTGTCTCTACTCTTTGGTTTACCACATCTTCCCAAATTTGATCCCTTGCCCCCACTATTCAGTTTAAAACCCTCTCTACTTCCCTAGTCAGGTGGCTTGCGAGGACACCAGCACCAGCATGGTTCAGGCATCGGGTCTTAATATGATCATAGAGAAAGGATATGATTATGTGAACAGGGAGTAGCAGACAGGTTTGACAATGGGTCAGATTTAATGCCTGGTTTTGATTTAACAAGGAATATCCACCAGTACCTAAATTGAGTGATGAAGTAGTTGAAATTTATTTCATCTCTGAGAAATTTGCTGCAAAGTAATAGTGGCCACAAGAAATTTGGACAATTTTAATAAGAAGTGTTTTGGTAGCAAAAGCTAGAGGTTTATTCGCCTCTGATGAACACTCTGCAGATTATGACACAGTCAAGACTAATGCGTATGAGTTAGATCCAATTGTAACAGACAAAAAAAATTAGAAACTTGAGGAAGTGACAGTTTCAAACTTTGGCAGAATGTGCCAGAGAAAAGAGATGGTCTGTGGTCAATGCTATAGGTCGATGAAGTTGGAGCAGGGTTTTGAAAACCTTAGAGAGATGTTGTTAATGGAGGAATTTAAAAATAGTATTCCTTTAGGAATCAAGTCCCACCTAGAAGGCTGTAAAGTTATGAATATAGGAGAGGCAGCTGTTTTGGCTGATAGTTATAAACTATCCCACAAATACATAGGAGACAGAAAACCCACACAGAAGCTGGATAAATAAACAAGTTGATAATAAACAGGATACTAATGACCATGAGGAGAATGTAGAAATGAAAAGACAAATACTCCTCAAAGTAATAAGGAAGCAGCATAAAGGATAGGAATCCAAGAAGACTAATCCAAGAAAAACTATGTTTTTATTGTCCTGTCTTATCACATGTAAAAGATGATTGCTGGAAGTTAATGCCAAAGCCAGCGGCATGTGTGTGTGTCTCGTGTTTCTTCAGAAAATTCTGTACCAGTAGGTGGAGCTGGTGACAAACCAATACCCTCTAATATATTTACAGTGGGTGTAAATTGGAGCATATAAGGTTGCAGGAGTTTTGTATTTAAGAGTGAAGTAACTCAATTTTTGTCTGATAAAGGAGCCTAAAAAGATTATTATCCTTAGGGATACAAGCTCAAAGCTTGGTGCTGGCAAAAGTCATGAACTTTTCTCCAGAGTTAACTAGATATAAATACATTGATACAGGATATTGGTGGAAGTCATTTACCTATTCCATTGTATAGAGTGAACTTAAACTGTGCTTTAGCCAACAGGTCTATCATTGTAGGAGTGACGAAATTGCCTATTGATAATGTCGATTTCATACTAGGAAATGCCCTCATGGGGGATAAGCTGTTGCCATCTCCTGGAATGGGAGACAAGTCAACTGAAATTGACAATATACTCAAAGAATCAGGGACTATTTGTAATCCTGCTGTAAAAAATACTGTTACAACTAAAGATGTGTCCAGAGAATCAAAAGCTCAGAATCCGAAGAGCAAAGAATCTTGGAAACCTCCAGCTGGCATCAAAAAGTTAAAGTCAAATGCAAATTAATTGAATCTGTCTACTTTGAACTTGCCTACAGATCCTGAGCCACAGGTGTCAAAACAGAATACAGCAGCAATGCTCCAGGCTAATGAGCAAACAAAGAGAGACAGTGTAATAAACCAAAATAATCTGAATCTGGCAAAAGCTGTTATTTTGGAGTACAAGGGCATATTAAAGTTTTGGAAAACAAACAAACTTCAGAAGGATGAAGCCATTGTCCATGTAAAAAAGTTGAGCAAAATTTGTGCCAATTGGGGAAGGGAGTTCAAAACTATAAGGGAACTCACTAAAAAAAAGAGTACCAAGATTTTTTGACGAATCATCAGGCATGACCTTAAGCAACTTTTTAAAGCAGTGAAGAAAAATCGCAATCCTATGTTTAAACATGGAAAAGACGACTCCGATGTTTGTTGCTTGGTTGTACAAATCATGAATATTTCTGAAAAGAAAGACATATTGCCAAAGCTTTTTGTCTTGCACTCATCAGGACAAATGCAAGTATGCCAAATTTCAAACGATCACAACAATTTATACTACAGGACAAAAGGGTGCTGATTAGTTGGCAAGTCGATTCAGAATGGCCAAGGTATTGCCATGGAGAAAGCAACAGGGAACTATGGGCTCCCCAAGCTTGCTGGTAGTTCAAAAAAGGTGCAAAGCTTGAACATATTCCTTTTCTTTGCAGAGAATGGGTCTTTGCATCTAAAGGCATGCCACTTCTAGCAAGTTTAAATGAGCCATGTTATGAGCTCGAATGATTACCTTAAATTGGTTGTTGGTGTAGCTATTAGTGCACTCAGGATTGTTCAGCAGGTGCTGCCCAATTGCAGAATGACATCTAACAGAAGACATTTTCTTTTGGATTCTGCAAGCATGGGCTGGTTGAGTGCAGTTTGTACTCTGTCTATTACGAGCAACCAAAGGAACATGCATTTGATTCGAACAGCCAATCATTGGAACATACAACCTACGTGCCTGGCATTGCACTGGCACTGAAATTCATACACGACGTTGACCACGATGGGCATCACACCCGAACCTGCTGTCCTCATACAATATATACTTTTCCAGGAAGAATTGCTGCACAATGTTCAGCTGTAGAAATCTTGGCCAGTTTTTCTCTTTCCTCTGCTGTTCTTTTCCCCCCTCCTCCTACTCTATAGATTCTGAGACCAATTGCAACATCCTAGTGCTGTCATGCTATTATCAGATATCTCAGAACAGTCTGGAGTCTGAACTTGGGGACATTATTAGTCCCTGGGATTCACCTGCTCAATTCCTTAGCCAGTTGAGACATCATATTCCACCAGTTTTACTTTAATGCAGTAAAAGCCTGAGAGGTTATCTTCTTAGTGATACTGCACAGAATAGGTACAAGATATTTTAATAATTTCCCTATAATATAACTTAAAAATAATGATGTAATGCAAGTCTAAATAATTCATGGATGAAACTACTCCATTGCTTTTTCTTGCTTGTTTTCTTCCTTCCCTATATCCCTTTGAGATGTTGCCTCTGCTGGGAGATGGGTGTCGCTTGTTCAAGTGGTCATCATTTGTGTGTGGGCCTAATAGCGATGGTAAGCTATAAAACTTCGGGAGGCACCACTGTGGAGCCCAATCTTGTTCTCATGTAATGTCCTCATATATGGGTTTTTAGCTGGAAGAGATCAGCAAGGAGAACCAGGTCAATTTTCTTAACCAGAGGGCTACAAGGTCAATTACCACAGTCTAATGAGATTAGCAAACTCCACACAGGTTGGACATTGAACCAGGAACTACCGCGTAAGTGCAGCTCAATGATTCAACAGATAAACTTATAAAAGCTTTTCACGCTTGAACTTTTTTTAACCAAAGCAATCATAAGTTTTCCAGGGCAATTATTTTGTTCTACACTTCCTAGTGACCAGCAGCACCCTTAGGAAAATTACCAAAGGCCCATAGCCACGTCATGCCAAAAACTAGAGGCATGTATTGTTGTTGGATGTTGCAGAAAGACAAAGGGGTTAATGTTTCAGCATATGGGCAGGTGCATTCATACGATTATAATTCCCACATTCTTTGTTCGTCACCCTTTTAACCTGAGTCTATTTTAAGTGGTTTCTTCGCCCAGCGTGTAACAAAATATGATTTTGTAGACCAATCTGTATTCAGGGTCAAGTTCTGGTGAAGAAATACGAGTTCCTTCTGTTATGTCCAGAACTTCTCAAAATGTGCTCATATCTTGTAAGCTTATCTGTCACTAGATTCATTCCATTCCTAAGAGATACTTGGAATTGCGTGAAGCTTCTGCAGTCTTTTCAGGCCCTCAGGGAAGTTGAGAGTCTTCTGCTGTAGTAATCAAAGATATGCCAACTCTGTAAAAACTATTTTGAGAGACCCAATTTCGAAGCGATCACGTGAGAGGACTCTGAAATACTGAGATTTCTCAAAACAAATTTTCATCTTGTGGCAAGGTTGAAGTCAACATGATCTTTCTGTCCACTACTGCATGCTGTTTCCTAAGTGGCAGCTGCCACATCACAGCACTGAAAGGTCTGAACTTTATGAGGAATTGAATTCTATCAAAGCTGGAGTTCACTAGAATTTCCACCATAGTTAAAGCCTCTTGCCAAGTATGTAACTTGGACTTGTAGAAACAGGTTTAAAACCTGCACTGCCACTACATCAATATTCAGTTAGTAAGAGGCTCGTATGGTGTTGCGCAGAGCTGCACAGGTCAGGAAGTTCCTATGTTCTATGCAAAGCCGATCTCAGTTGGGCCTAATGAGGATCCTGCACCTGGCCTTGTGCCCTCCCTGAGGTAGCGAACAGGATTTTAAAAAACAGTCAAGGGTGCGGCACTGAAATTCATACACTACGTTGCTCAATTGTGTAGTAGGCAGAATGTCATTTTGGACCGATGGCATTATCCTCTTAGTGGAAATTATCTCAAAAAATTTGAATAATGGGTTAAAAAGCTGTTTCATGCTGCTACTATGCAGTGGCTACAAGATTGTTATTTTCCACTAACAGGATGCTGCCATCAGCCCAGAACGACTTTCTGCCTACATATAATTGAGTAATGTTGTGAATGAATTTCATTGCCACACCCTTGAAGCAAACTAACGTGAATGTTACATAACTTCACAAATCATTTTATTGCGTAAAAGAGCAAGAAACTAGGCAGATGCTAGGCAAGAATTTTGTTCAAAGTAGATCATGAAATTCATTGCTGACATCCAAAAGCAGGATGGCCTGAATTAGCAAACGTGAATAGATAACACAACTACTCTCTTAGTGGGAGCAGGGCAAGCTGATATGCACACCTATTCTCAGGTGCATTGATCATGCTGTCTAGTTAATGAATGTTTGTGGATGGAGTGCCAATCAAGCGGATTGCTTTGTCCTGGATGGCGTCAAGATTTGAGTGTTGTTGGAGCTGCACTCATCTAGGCAAGTGGAGAGTATTCCATCATACTCCTGACTTGTGCTTTGTAGATAGTGGACAGGCTTTGGGGGAGTCAGGAATTCATCAATCTGCAGGTCTAGACAACAGGGGGAGAAACAATGCTGGTGGGACTGGGACACATACATCAGCCCACTGGGCTCCCACAGTCAGACCCCACCAGCACTATCTGACTGATAAAAACAAAAAACTGCGAATGCTGGAAATCCAAAACAAAAACAGAAATACCTGGAAAAACTCAGCAGGTCTGGCAGCATCGGTGGAGAAGAGCAAAGAACTGTTCTGTTGAAGGGTCATGAGGACTCGAAACGTCAACTTTGCTCTTCTCCGCCGATGCTGCCAGACCTGCTGAGTTTTTCCAGGCATTTCTATCTGACTGATAATTTTTTTATGCCTTACCAGGAAACTACCAGTCTGCCAGGAGCACTTCTCTTACTTCACCAAGTTGTGGGGCAGAAGGGAAAGTTGCAATCAGGAATTAACCAGGCCACACTGATGCAACCCAAACAGCTCTAAGAAAGGTTGACACAGAATTGTTGGCTCTGAACATGCTAGCACTCCTGTTCAACCTAACACCCAACTCTCCCTTCACCCCCACCACAGGCATGTGCCAGAGTCCCAGTAACTACTATCCCTCCTCCCTGAATCAGGATGCTATGTTCTCAAATAAAAACGGAAAGTGCTTGAAAAGCTCAGCTGGTCTGGCAGCATCTGTGGAGAGACAAACAAGAGTTACATTGAGAACAATATGACTCTTCTTCAGAACCAAACTTCCAAAGAAGTCATATTGGACTGGAAACATCTACAGTATTTTGCTTTGGCCGGGAATTTCCGGCCCCGCTGTGGCAAGACCCACTGTGGTATTTATATGGCTAGTCCAGTTCAGTTTCTGGTCAATTGTAACCCCCGGGATGTTGGTAACTGGGGATTCAGCGATGGTACTGCCATTGAATGACATGGGGTGATGGTTAGATCCTTTCTTGTTGGAGATGGTCATTGCCTGGGACTTGAGGTGTGAATGTTACTTACCACTTGTCAGTCCAAGCCTGGATATGGTCCAGGTAATGCTGCACTTGGACATGGTCTATTTCCATATCTAAGGAGCCACGAATGACGAACTTTGTGCAATCATCAGCGAACATCCCCACTTCTAACCTCATGATGGAAGGAAGGTCATTGATGAAGCATCTAAAAATGGCTGGGCCTAGAACACAATCCTGAGGAACTGATGCAGTGATGTCCTGGAACTGAGATGATTGACCTCCAACAACCACAACCATCTTCCTTTGTGCTAGATATGACTCCAACCAGCAGGAGAGTTTTCCCCAATTCCCATTGACTCCAGTTTAGCTAGGGCTCCTTGATGCCACACTCGGTCAAATGCTGCCTTGATGTCAAGGGCAGTCACACTCACCTCACCACAAGAATTCAGCTCTTTTGTCCAAGTTTGAATCAAGGCTGTAATGAGGTCAGGAGCTGAGTGACCCTGGTGGAAACTAAACTGGGCGTCAGTGAGCAGATTATTGTTAAGCAATTGTGTTTAATAGCACTGTTGATGACTGCATCTGTGATGCTGGGGACCTCTGGAGGAGAACAATGTGGATCATCCACTCGGATCTTCTGGCTGAAGATTACTGCAAATGCTTCAACCTTATCTTTTGCACTGACATGCTGGGCTGTCCCATCATTGAGGATGGGGATATTTGTGGATCCTCCTCCTCCAATGAGTTGTTTAATTGTCCACCATTACCCACAACTGGATGTGACAGGCCTGCAGAGCTTAGATCTGATCCGTTGGTTGTGAAATCGCTTAACTCTGTCAATCACTTGCTGCTTATGCTGTTTGGCATGCAAGTAGTCCTGTGTTGTAGCTTCACCATGTTGACACCTCATTTTTAGGTTTGCCTGCTGCTCCTAGCACTCTTCATTGAACCAGGGTTGATCCCCTGGCTTGGTGATAATGGTAGAGGGGGGGATATCCCAGGCCACGTGGTTACAGATTGATGTTGAGTACAATTCTGCTGCTGCTGACAGTCCACAGCGCCTCATGTCTATCCAGTCTTGAGTTGCTAGATCTGTTCAAAATCCATCCCATTTAACACGGTGGTAGTACAACATGATGGGGGGTATCCTCAACGTGGAGACGTGACTTTGTCTCCACAAGGACTGTGCGGTGGTCACCCCTACTGATACTGTCAAGGATAGATGCATCTGTGGTAAGCAGGTTGGTGAGGATGAGGTCAAGTATGTTTTTCCCTCTTGTGGATTTCTTTACTGCCTGCAACGGACCCAGTCTAGCAGCTATGTCCTTTAGGACTCAGCCAGCTCAGTCTGTACTGCTGCTACCAAGTCACTCTTGGTGATGGACATTGAAATCCCCCACCCAGAGTACATTCTGCGCCCTTGCCACCCTCAATGCTTCTTCCAAGTGACGTTCAACATGGAGGAGCACTGAGTCATCAGCTGAGGGGGTGTTAGTGGGGTGGGGGGTGGCAATACATGCTAATCAGGTTTCCTTGCCCATGGTTGGCCTGATGCCATGAGACTTCATGGAGCTTGGAATCGATGTTGAGGACTCTCAGGGCAACTCCCTCCCAACTGTATACCACTGTGCCATCAGCTATGGTGGGTCTGCCCTGCTGGTGATACAGGGCATACCCAGGGATGATGATGGTGATGCCAGGGACATTATCTGTAAGGTATGATTCTGTGAGTCTGTGAGACAGCTCTCCCAATTTTGGCACAAGCCCCAAATGTTAGTAGTTAGGTCTTTGCAGGGTCAACAGGGCTGAATTTGCCATTGTCCTTTCTGGTGTCTAGTTCCAATTTAGTTCCTTATTAACTTCCTAGCGGTTTGAAATAACTGCGTGGCTTGCTAGTCCATTCCAGGGGGTATTTAAGAGTCAATCATTGCTGTAGATCTAAGGGGGGATCACAGATGGCATATTTCCTTCCCTAAAGATGGGTTTTTATGACAATTGACAATGGTTGCAGTCATTAGGCTTTTAATTCCAGATTTTTATTGAATTCAAATTCTACCATCTCCCATGGTGAGATTCAAACCCCGATCCCTGGAGCGTTACCCTGGGTCTCTGGATTACTAGTCCAGTGACAATACCACTACGCCCCTTGGCATTACATTGATTCCACAGGGGCGGACAGCACTGAAAGCCACTATCTGCCTGACCCTCGTAATTTCATCAATGAGGAAATCCAAGCAAATTGCGATGCATGATGCAGACTGTCTCCAAGGAATCGACACAAGTCTGCGTAGTGCTGCATGCAAACAAATTTCTCCCCCCGCTATTTTTTCTAATAAAATGGATAACTTAATAATGTTCAAATTATGTTCTGTGATGTTCTTGCCCACTCACTTAGCCTGTCTATATCCCTTTGCAGCACCTTCCCAACTAATTTTCTATTATCAGCAAACTTGGAAACATTACACTTGGTTTCCTCATCTAGGTCATTGATATAGATTGCAAATAGCTGAGGCCCAAGCACTGATCCTCGAGGTGCCATACTAGTTACACCCTGCCAAAAATTACCCTCCATTCACCAATTCTCAATTCATACCAATACCTTACTCCTAATTTCATGATCCCTAATTTTGTGTAATAAGCTCTTGCATGGCATCTTATCAAATTTTTCTTTTTTAAAAACCAAATACACTACATCCACTTGTTCCTCCCTCCACTCTGCTAGCTAAAACCTCAAAAAACTCTATAATAGATTTGTCAAACATGATTTCCTTTTCATAAATCTGCCCATTCTAAGATTTTCTGAGAGTCCTGCTACCATATCCCAAATAATTATAGTTCCACTATGTTTGGTAACACTGAGAATCACTCACCCACTCCATCGTTAACCCCCATACTCAGAAGGCCAGAGGCTCTGACTTGAGGGTGTACCGATAATGCAGATGAGCAATTTCCATGGTGTAACAGAGAACAAAAAGTCTGATGTAGTTGAGTCCGGGCAAAGAAAAATCAATGATGATCTCAGGGGTCCTGATATGAAGAAAAGCAAAACATTAGGCAAACATGGAGATTCCACCATGTGTTTTCCCAAAGTGCCAAATGGTTGGTATGGTGGCGGTTACTGCCCTGCATAATATCAACATGAAGAATCCAACATGGGAAATTCAATTCATTAGAGAGCAGCAAGGAGAAAGTATTAGTAGCAGAAGCATCTACAAGCCTTCTCTCTCCATGAGCAATCAGACAAGTCAGTCAACCCAAAATGGTGCCAGTGAATGAATGACTCCAAGTTGTGGGGGCATATTCGGAGAGGTCATTGTCAATTGAATTAGCAAGTATGAAATGGAACATCTCAAACATACATAAGAATATTCTGTTTGAAGTCAGGGGATAGAGAAAAAGAATAAAAGTAATGTTAACTGATTGTAGGATGTGACAAGTGATGTCCCCCAGGGATCTATGCTGGGGCCTCAGCTTTTCATCAGATAGGACTTAGATGAAGGAGCAGAGAGTTGTATTTCCAAGTTTGCAGATGATACCATTAGGAAATACTGACGTCCAATATTATCCACAACAGGCAACCTCTCTGCTAGGGCGAAAATGGAGGACAAACCTGGAGATCACAAGTCTCACACCTGGACATGGCACTTCCCATTTACATGAGGGTGGGAATGGGCAGGGCACGTTTCACACATGCATGGCTCACAGAGGCAGCTGGCCATCTAAATCACCAACTGCCTCCACTCAAGTTAGATTTTGGCAGCCTAGGAGTGTGGAACCGAAAGTGTGCAGAGTTGACCTGGTAAGAATTGATCTCAACTTTATGCATTTCTTTGGATAGCCAGATGCAGGTATCACTGTGTAATAAGCTTTAAATTCATCTTCACTGCCCCAGAATTGGCACAAACTCAATACCAACATTCTTGCTTTAAGCCAAGGGAGCAGGAGGGTAGGATTGGTGGACCCCCGGGGCAATTGTTTTTGCCCCTACTGGCCTGTGCACCCAGGAAGGTCTTTGTGCTTGAGAAGGGCACATTGCACTTTATGAGAAGGAAGATAGAAAATGGATATGGCACCCTCGCTCATAGAGGCCATAGAAGCCCATCAAGAACACAAGAAATGGAGGAGTAGACCATATGGCCCGTCCAGCCTGCTCCATTGTTCAATAAGATCATGGCTGATATTGCACTTCAGCTCCATTTTCCTGCCTGCTCCCCATATCCCTTAATTCCCTGAGACCCCAAAATCTGTCTATCCCAGCCTTAAATGTATTCAATAATGGAGCATCCACAACCCTATGTGGTAGAGAATTCCAAAGATTCACAGCCCTTTGAGTGATGTAATCTCTGCTCATCTCAGTCTTAAATGATTTGCCCCTTATCCTGAGACTGTGCTCCGTGTTTTTGACTCCCCAACCAGCAGAAATAATCTCTCAGCAGCTACCCTATCAAACCCCCTCAGAATTTTGTAGGTTTCAATGAGATCACCTCTCACTCTTCTGAACTCCAGTCTAATTTACTTAACGCCTCATCATAGGACAATCCCCTCATGCCAGGGACCAATGTAGTGCACCTTTGCTGTACTGCCTCCAATGGGAGTATATCCTTTCTTAAATGTGGAGACCAAAACTGCACTCAGTAATCCAGATGCGCTCTCACCAAAACCATGTACAACTGTAGCAAGACTTCTTTATTCTTGTACTCCAATCCCCTTGCAATAAAGGCCAACATGCCATTTGCCTTCCTAATTGCTTGCTGCACCTGCATGCTAACTTTCTGTGTTCCTTGTACAAGTACACTCATGTCTCTTTGAATATCAACACCAGCAAGTTTCACACCTTGTAAAAAAAAATTCAGCTTTTCTATTCTTATGACAAAGAACTTCACACTTCCCTATATTATACTCCATATGCCATCGTGTTGTCCATTCACTTAATTTGTCTATATCTCTGCAGCCTCTCTGTGCTCTCCCCACAGCTTACCTTCCCACCTAGCTTGGTATCATCGGCAAATTTTGATACATTACTTTCAACGGCTGGAGGCCAGAGGGAGGGCTGAAGTTTAGAAGGAAGAGGCTGAGGCACACACGCCAGAGGAGGAGGAGGAGGAGAGGCAGGACAAGCAGATACTAATGACCCTGTTGAAAGGGTGTACAGACCTAGGACATCCTACTTCAAGATGATGGAGAACCAGTGCCAAAGGCGACTGAGGTAAAGCCATGAGGTGGCGCACATCAATTTCTCTTTGATTTGGCGTCTCAGTAGCAGAAAGTCATGGCTTTTGCTCAATTAGCAGACTTTCCTTAGGTGCAGGATGTTATTGATTGCACCAATGTTGTCACAAAGGTCCCAACTCAGCAATGTAGATGCCTTTGTCAACCAAAAGTCCTTTCACTCACTCAATGTCCAGGTGGTTTGTGACCACAACAAGGTCTTGCTTCAAGTGTATGTAAGGCTTCCTGTTAGCTGCCACAACTCCTCCATATTAAGGAGCTCCCAACTCCCTCAGCTATTTCAGCCACCTACTCAGATCGGTGGTTGGCTTCTAGGGGACAAGGCAACCCCTTAGAAGCCTGGCTAATGGCCCCTTTTGGAACCCTCAAACAGAGGTAGAGCACAACTACAAAAGCAGCCATGTCGTCACTAGTAGTACAATAGAGTAGGTCATTGGCATTTTGAAAATTAGCTTGAGGTGCCTCGGTTCCTCAGATGGAGCTCTGCAATATGCCCCAGCAAGAGCATCAGGAACAGTAGTGGTGAGCTCCAAGCTGCACAACATTGCACAGTGGAGGGACTTTCATATCGATGACAATAAAACCATGGGTAGAGCTCCATCCTCTAAGCAGTAGGAAGATGAGGAGGAGGAGGAAGCCACTGTCTATTCTGACAATTCGGAACCGGATGAGGAGGCCACCAACGGCAGAGCAGCTGGGAGGCATGGCCATGTAACCAGGCAGGAGAGGATCATCAACAGACGTGTCCATACGCAAAATAGATTCAGATTCTTATAGGGCCCTCCTATCTCAAAATTACCATCAGCCAATCCCTAGTGACATACTTCCACCTAAAGAACTTTGTATATTGACATAACAATTACTCAAGGGACTGCATACCCCCCACAATGGAGAGAATCAACAACAATAAGTTTGACTCAATTGCTGCAAGCTTCACCATCATAACCATGGATCTCACCATGCTGCAATACTCTGGTAATAAGTCCTTCACACCTGCCTGTGAGGCGCCAAAGCCACCACCTTGTCCATAATTAAACCATGCCCACAATGCTAAGAATGACACAACTTAAGACTTTAAACCCTATACATGTTGGTAGGATTCTATGCTGTAACATACATGCAAGTAAGGCATTTCATGCATGATGAGCCCTCACCTGTGCAACATCAGCTCCTCGAAAGAACTTGCGACCATCCATTACAGCCAATGGTCTAGGATCTGAAGTGGGTGCCACATGCAACTTTCCTAGTTTCCATATACATCTGCTTCCCGCACAAAGCACATCATGTGACACCTGGAAGTCAAATGCAGTCAAAGTAGTGGGGATAGCAGATAAGCAACATTATCTGCAGCATACATGGCCTCTTGAGCTGCGATGCCTACACCAAGGTCAATGTGTAACGATACAGTGCAGATGAATGCCTTGCACCCAGCACTCATGTCTGAGATGCACCTGCTGCCCAACATCTATTTGTGGAATCTGATCATTGAGCCTCCCTTAAAGTCAAGCTTGGATGGGCAATGAAAGATACAATGAGTCTCAGTGCTTGAACCTTTGACCTCTGAATTCTTATGTGATACAGCAGAGAAGGAAGAAGTTGTGCAATGCAGCGGACAATCTTGCTCCTGAGGACGTCAAGTCGAGATGGACCTCAGCATGCTGCCGTCATATTACTGGTAAAAACCCCCTTCATAATTTTACCACTCTTTTTGAGCCCTCTAGCGTATAAACACACTGAGTCATGTACAAGTGTAAGTAAATATATTTAAGAAGTGTTCAAATGTGATATATGCAATGTGAAAGTGTAACCATGGTAAACCCATTAGTGCTCTAGGTGAGACGGTGCCCTGCACTATGTACAACTCCTACGAAGTGCCCCCCGTGTTGCCTTGGAGGAGGTGAAGGCAGGCGGCTCACTTCTCTATCTAAAGGGCAATGAGGAGGATGATGGCCTGCCTCGTCATGCAGGCAGGCCCTTTGGGGACCACCTTCATACTGCGGCTTCTGCATCTCTGTATGGGTAGCAGTGGTCACTGGCACCTGTGGAGCAGATGAGGACTCTGGCAGAGGGGCTGGGAAGGTGGAAGTAAATGAGGGTGCTGAGGAGATCTCGGTACCTTCAGCCTCCTCAGTGGCCTCCGCAGCCCTAGGTTGGCCTTCAGGTCAGGTTGACGGGGCAGGCTGCTGCAGCGCAGCAGCCATCCATTTCAGCAACAACTGTATCAACAGTGTGACCATCCTGTTAAGGGTACATGTTTTAGATGGATGTCAGTGCTCGTATCTGAACAGACTGATGCAAGTTACTGAGAGAGGCTTGCACACTTTCCTGGCCGAGGTGCTGCTCATGCATCTACTCCAAGTGTTGCTGCATATGTCTCTCCATGAGAGAGGCCAATCTCTCATGATCTGAGCTCATGACGATGATGGACGCCTCCATTCACAGCCCAGGACTTCCCACTGCCTCAGGGAACTCTGCCAGATGTCCACACATCTACCAGTGATTGGACAAATACTGTGTCCCAAAAGGTGACTCCAAAGGCTCAATGTTCTTGCCCACTGGAGCATCATCATGACTTCCTGTCCTCCCCTGAGGGGTACTGTCCACAAATATCTCTGACTGACACCACCTCCTGCACTCTGGTGCTTTGCCCGTCACACTATGCCACCAACTCTACACGCACTCTACATGCGTACTATATCCCTTATGGGCTAGTAAGATGTGACACGGCACCCTCAGACATCTCTTCCTCCTCCTGATGCCTGAGGGATGAGGTGGCCCAGGGCAGTGAGAGAGCAGAGTTGGGACCTCTGAGACATAAAATGAAATATTTAGGTTTAACACTCCACTGCCTTTAATCATGCTTGCACTGCTCTTATGATGCAACCCTATCATTGCACTCCCTCTTATGCCAACGTCCACTTGTGCTCAATGAAATGACCTCCACCATTACCACAACGCTGCAAGGTGATTTCAACACTGCCTTTATCACCTGCTACTGGCGATTCACCATCACCAACAGACAGTTAAGGCAACAACAACATGAATTTATGTTACCCTGATATATTGTACATGCAGGGATTTTTCTCTTCACTGTGTCTGTGGATCACAATGCTCAATCACATCTGTTCTGTGTGCACCTACATGAGTTGCTTACACATAGAAACCTCAATGCTGAAGAATAAGTATGTGCCAGGTGTTGCACCTTAGCTGCAGCATGCAGATGTGACCCTTCCCTTGGAGAAGGAGCCAAGCTGCTCTTCTTGCTGGAATGCAACAGATCACTGAACCTTTTTCACACTAAATCCAGGAACGCCCGTGCTCTCAAATTGTGCCTACCACAGCTGCAATTTGTATCCATGCCTTCTTGGTTGGATTTTGATGACCAGCAGGGTACAAGACAAGACAGATCTCCTCCTCTGTACCTCTTACACAAAAACTTGAAGGTCCTGATCAGAAAAACGTGGGGCAGCTGGACCCATCCCTTTCCCCGGAGCTCTTGGGTGACATTGTATCAATAAAAATGTAAGGCGAAGAGGGTCATGAGCATTTCAGATTACAATACTCTCATTCACTTTTATGTACGTACATGCGCTAACCGCTTTCACCATATTGTCAGTGAATACTGTTTAAGGGGTGGTGGAGAAAATGGCTCAGCACAAGTGCTTGGCGCAACACATTTTGCAGCTGTGACTCCAAGGTAGTATACTGTGCTCCAGGACTACTGATAGCCCTACCGGTTTAATCTCTTTTAGTCACACTGTTATGCGCAGATATGAGGGACCTGGTCAAGGGTCAACAGTGTGGGCACATCCTGATAGATAAGTGGCAAGAGGGCAAGTGGATGAGATAATGACCATGGCAGCGTTCATCATTCTTTCACGGAGTCTTGACAGCCAAATATATCACTACAGAACATCGATAACCAGGTCTTGGTGGCAAGACAATGTCATCTCCATGGCTGTGTCTTGAGAATCCACTCCATGCTTTCAATGCTTCAGTAAAGTACACTTTGAATAGGCAGAAACAATGACAATTCTCCCATAAGGAAAGCCATGATTAGGGTTGTTAACTCTGGCTGGACATGTTCCAGAAGACGTTAGTGGAAGTGGTGTTGTGGAAAGCTGGCAGCATGGTGGGAGCAGGTCTGGGAATGCTTGAAAATACCAACTCATTCTCAGGGGATCACCTCTGTCTAAAATATCTCCCTGCCTAAAGAAATTAACACGATAAGTGCACATTATTCTGATGACAAGCCCCTTCCCCTAGTTTTGGGCTGTCCTGGATAAAGGAGGATCCTAGCTGTAAACTCCCAGCTCCAGCTCCCGCTGGCCACCGGATCATTGAAAAGTCCCAGGCCGGAGAACTGTTTTAACCAGAGCCACAGCGCTTCAAAGTTGCACTTTTGGAAGGGAAGTGAAGCAGCCATGTCCAATCAGTGGCCAGTTGGAGTGTCTAAATGTTTGGCAATCACTGAGGGCGCAGCCAGAGCTGCAGGCCCCACATATGCGCATCAGTGTCAGCTACCTGAATTAAAGATGGTACAGACCAAACAAATGCAGATGGCAAGTCTGGTCTGCACACCTGTTCCCTTTACCACTGATGTTGTGGTTTAAAATCTCCTGGAAGGCATTTTTTGGCCAGTTGGATATTAATGTCGATTCCAGGAGACTCCCAGCTATTCCGGGAGGATTAACAACACTAACCATGATGGGCTCTTTCGTTCCAGCATCAGCTAACAGTTGGACAACATTAACATTGTTCACACTCACCTGACAAGGCAATGATGTCTTCCCCGAGGCACAGGGGACATCACCATGGACAACCTACCTCTCAAATGGGCCTCCCTGAAGGCCTGCTTTTTATATGCATCTGTAGTAATCATAGTTTTGATAAAGGTAGGACTGTAGCTTTAAGAATAACCCTGTGTTGTAAGATCACATGATCTGTGTAAACAAATAAGTTAGCAGCGCAGGAAACCTCTAGGGAGAGATTACTCTTTAGTTATGGAGTTTGATGCACACGTGTAGTTGCTGCTGCTGTCTTGTAAATAAAGTTAAATGTGTCCACTAAGAAAAGCTGTCCTGAAGATCAACTCTATGACAAGTTGGCGACGAGAATCAATCAGAATCGGTGCTGTACCCCGCCCAGTGATTGTGAGTATCTAAGTTCGTTAAAAATAACAGAAGATATACTCATCCGAAATGCCACCGTTCATTAAAGTAATCCCTTTGAGCCAGTCACAGACAACTGATCTCAATATATAGAATGCCTTGTGTTCTTCTTTCAAGCCAACAAAATCACAGGGGCAGAAAAGAGGAGAGTGATCCTCCTGAGCATTTGTGGAAGCAAAACCTACTGTTTAATTTGAAGCTTGATGGTCCCCAGTGCCCGATTCAGAGACTTTCAGTGAATTAGTAGACCTCGTTAAGGGACATTTTCAACCCAAGCCCTCAGTAACAATGCAGAGGTTCAGGTTCAATTCATGGATAGAACCCTGGAGGAGACAATTGCTCCTATGTGGCGAAATTAAAACAACTAACGGAATATTGTGAAACCCTGAATGCCATGTTCGGAGATCGTTTAGTATGTGGCGTGCAGGAAGACACTATTCAGTGAAGATTGCTGGTTGAAGTAAATCTTGATTTTAAGAAAGCGTTAGAAATAGCGCTAGTGATGGAAATCACTGTAAGGGATCCACAAGCAATTCAAGAGGCACAAAATGGCGCTGTTCTCCTAGTTGGGTGGGAACAGTCAGCCGAAAGTGGCGCAAAAATCTGGGATTTGCTGCAAAGGGGGAAACAGCCCCCACTAAATGAAAAATGAGAGGAACAAACATGAAAACTAATTTTCATCGACATGGAAACAGTCTTTTAGCAATTGGCAATTTTAAAAAGTAGACTGTTATTTTTGTCACAGAAGTGGACACATAATGTGACAGTGCAAAGCGAGATTTAAACAGGCTCCCAAAGAACAAACAAAGTCCAATGAAGTCTATAGTGTAGAAGAGCCCGAAACAGCTAATTCTGACATTTATTTACTATTCTACATGGAAGCTGGGAAGACAGAGACAATATTTCTAACAGTGCTAGTTAATGGTAAACCATTAAAAATGGAAGTAGACACAGGTGCTTCCACCATTGTCATAGGAGAGCACACTTTCAGATATTTAAATAAAGGTGATCAGCAATTAAATTTGGAACAAACATCTGCCAAGTTGAAAACGTACATAGGCGAAGAAATCCAAGAAAAAGGTATCGCCAGAGTAACTGTTCATTATAGAAACAAATCGGCATATCTACCAGCGATGATATTAGAAGGCAGAGGACCAAGCGCCCTAGGTCAAAATTGGTTGAGGAAAATTAACCTTGATCGGCCAGTGAGATTTCAAAAGGAAGCTGGGAGAGTTCCTGTCTTGAAAAAGGAACAAAGCAAGGTACTTCAGAAAGAACCTGGAGAATCCAAGGACCACAACAGGGTGAAAAAGGAGTGCATAAGGAGTCAACAATCTGAAGAAATGAAGACTGTCTTAAACAATGACATGGAAGAACAGCAGAAGAAACTCAAGGAGTCTCTGCTGAATGACAGAGTTCAAGACAAAGTGAGTAACCTTCTCAAAGAAAAGGAAAACCTGTTGAAAGACCTTCACATACTATAAGATTCCCTCAGGTCAACGTTTGTGCCTCTGGAAAAGTATGAAGAGAAACAGGAAGAATTTAACACCTCTCCGAACAAACTGAAGAACCAGTTGGCAGAGAAGACGCAGCAATGTTCAAGTTTCCAGGAGGAAGCCAACAGATACAAGAAGGAGACAGAAGAGCTGAAGAACCAGCTAAATGAAGCTAAAGAGGTTTTGCAAGCAAAAGTCGTAGAACTTTCCAAGATGCGAGTATATAATGAAGTCATGGGTAGCTCAACTACTGAACTAAGACAAGTTGATATTGCATCTGAGAGAAGTCTGGCCGACAGTGAAGTCAAAAAGAAGGCCGAGACTAAATTCAGTGGTAAAAAGAAGACGACACATAGAAAGAAGATGCAGGATTATTGATGACGCACTGTCTTTGGACAAGTCTGAGCTTAATGCTTCCCAATTTAGAGGGGAAGGTGAAGGAAAGTCAAGGGAACAAAAAGCGATTCATGATTTGCATAGTCATGAGGGACAATTTATTGTTGGAGAAGCAGTATATGTAAAGAATTTCAGTGGAGGACCGAAGTGGTTACCTGGTAAAGTAAGTTCAGTGACCAGGCCATTGTCGTACCACGTGGAAGTGGAGGGCCAGATCACCCGTAAGCATGTGGATCATTTAAGAAGAAGATACCCCAACAAAATGATGTCCTGTAACCATTACTGAACTTGTGGTTCCTGTTGAAGATGCTCAACCAAGGACAGACATGCCTGATGTCTCTGTTGGAGTGGAAGACACTGAACTGCATGTGCCTAATGAGGTACCTGAAGTTAATGCGATTCTCCGCATTAGAGAATGTATTTCCTGCAAAAGAATCTGAAGTTGTGGAGCTATGACGTTACACACGAATCAGGAAACCACCTGAAAGACTGAACTTGTAGTTTCATGACCTGTGTAAATATTGTAATGTCATGAGATAAATATTTCTGTAAATACAAATTGTACAGAAAAGTTAAAGGGAGAGGAATGTAGTAATCATAGTTTTGATAAACGTAGGACTGTAGGTTTAAGAATAATCCTGTTATAAGATCACATGATCTGTGTAAACCAATGAGTTAGCTGCACGGGGAGCCTCTAGGAGAGAGTACTTCTTTAGTTATGGAGTTTGATGCACACGTGTAGTCGCTGCTACTGTCTTGTAAATAAAGTTAAATGTGTCCACTAAGAAAAGTGTGTCTGGAAGATCAACTCTATAACAGCGCTCGAGTTACCCAGCCCACATTAAGCCCACCTCAGGTCCCTTACTACTTCCAAGCTTGCCGCCCTGAATCCACCACACCGCGCCCCCCAACCCAAAAAAATCTGATGCATGAGCGACATTTTTAAAAGTCAGGTTCAAGGAGCTGAGAATTCTCCCAACTCTGTGCACCCAACTCGCGGATGAAAATCCAGGCCTAAGTATCCATAATGCACTTTCCCATAATAACAAGTGTGAGTTTAGGTGCTAAGCAGGTGGGGAATAAAAGCCAGAAGCCCACATTTTATAACTTAGTGACAAAGCATGCTGGAGCTGCAACTAGCTATGCCTTGCTCTTGAATCAATTTCACCTGCAATATTTCACCCTCCTCCCCAAAAATTGTCCTTCATTTAACATTTTTGCAATGCTGTGACTTAAAGGCAAACAAAAAGCCTGTTGTGCTTTTTATTGTTAATGTGCTGTTACAGCCTCTTGTTTTGTATCCCTTGCACCTAATCAATCTCAGAAGCATTTCACTTGCTAATGCCTTATAGCAAGGCTTGGCTCAATAATTTAACGATAGAGTACTGATACGAAGAAAATGCACTGATTGTATGTAAGAATCGGTTCCTTGTTAGCAAATGCTTACTGGAGGCTGAAATATTGACTGGAAAATTCTCTTTGCCACCATTAAACTTGAGCTATGAAAGTGTTTCTATAGCTAGTAAGAACCATGTGGGCGGAAGACTCGTGCCATTTGGCCTAAAGTTACAGCAAATTCATTAACTTTTATTTCCATCCAAAAATTGCGACGAGAAACCACAACATGGCCCAAGAATTCCAACAAAACAAAGAAGCGCTGTGTTTCAAAAATAACAGTAAAGCTCCCAAGTAACTTTAATTGTAACAAGGTATAACACAACCTGGCGAGGTCCTCTAAAATTACAGTGGGGTAGTGGGTGATGGGTGTGGGGGGTAGGTGGATGGTTGGCTGGGGGGGCGGGGGGAGGTGGACATTGAGAAAAAACTCCTTCTTTCCCCGGATGCTGAAGCCAAATTAAATGATCTGATTGCCACCTCAGCTGAAATTAGCCAACTCAGCAGACAGAGGGGGTTAAATCTGTGATCTCCCAGGTCTGCATGATTCAGTACGCTACACAGTGCATTTACTCATTAAGCTGCCAAGAGTGGAAAATTAGCTTGGAAATTAATTTTTGCGGCCTTCCCCCTTCAAAGTAGGTATTTTTAGATCCTGGAATATTTTCCTTTGGAACATTTCTAATTTTTTGCCTACAACACATTTCTGCTCCTATTGTATCTCAATCCAAAGTGTGTAGGGGGTGGTTTGAAAGTGTCAATCCATAGTTACAGCATAACGTGCATAATCTCTTTAAACACAGACTTAGAAAAGTAAAATGTAGCTGATGTACATCAGGTACTGAACATCTTGTGAGTGAAATATTCTGTGGTTTTAAGATTGAACTTGTAGAAAATCCACTTTTATTTCCATTCAGAAAATTTAGAAAAAAATATTGCAACATCAGAACTCTGGCAACCTTGAGCTCTGGCCAAACAACCCAAGTGGCCAATTTGCATTTATGTGGGGTCATTTCAATTTTACAAAAAGCTCCCAGGTTTTGAGCAGCATTCAACAGAAGTGCATATAGAGAACTTGGGCGCATGTTCCTAAAATGCCATTAAAATTAATGGACATGAAATCTCCAGGTGTCAGTGTCTAAATTACCAATGTGCACTCATGCAGAGGGCTTCATGCCGAGAGTGAGATTCAGTAAAACTACGCCATTTTTCTTAATGGGAGCATGAATCCAAAGTTCCATTGTTTGCAGCTAAGCAGGACACACGACTAAAAGGCTGATCACCATGTATATTTTTAACAAGTGACATGCTAAGAGAACATGGGTCATTAAAATCTCAGATGAATTTGTAATATGCCATTTTTAAAATTACCAGACAGGCTGATATAGTTAGAAGCAAATGAAAACAGGGCCTTAGGGAGGCCCTGTTTAATAAACAGGGTTTTTTAAAACATACAAACAGCAATTGAATTAATTCATGCTCCCAAATTAGGGAGAAGGGAGAAAAAAAAGTCAGATTTCCAATTCCTGCTCACCATTCAGTTTCAAATTATGACCCCAGATGCCATTTGGTCATGGGAAGCATTATATTGGAGTCTGATTTGTTTGGAGCCATTAGATAGCAATCATAACAAGAAACCTGGCTGTTAATTTCCCCTTCCTCGTCAGGGGACCTGAAGTTTGTGGTGCCCTTATCCTCAACGTATGATACTTACTCCAAACCAAGGACTGAATATGGGAACCTCCCAGTCTCTGTATGGCACAGTTCATCTACCACTGGAGTGGTGTCAAGAACAGTGCTATCTTGAAAAAAGTAACACATGGTGCCAGTACATTAAAACAGGGCTTCATTAAAAGACTGAAAAATCATCTGATAGCTTTTTTAAAGGACATGTACAGAGGTTTGCTATAGTTCAATTAACAGCAAGTATATAGTGGAACACAAGGTACTGTTGAGTATAAATGTTTTCATATATACTTCTGTATAATGGTCAATTTAAGTAATTTAAAGCAAGGCCTCTTTAAAGAAAAATAATTTTGAAGAATACAGTATGTCAGAACAGCACTTGAGAACAAACTCCCACACCAGACTTGGCATCTAATCCAAGTCAATAACAGGAACTCCCTCATAAATGCCCCGGTTTCCGGCTAGCAATTTTAGTGCCCCAGTCTGACAAGGTGAGGCCATAGAATAAAACTGACAACAACAGCCAGCAGCACTGAAGCAATGATATCTTTATAATAAAATATTGTATGAGAACCATTTGTTGTAAGTTTATAGTTGTGTTTTCTTTCAAAAGGTCCAAAAAGCTGCCAGTGGTTCATGTTTTCTGTTAATTCACAGTTCTGCATGCAATGCACAGACTTCATGACAGTATATTGATAGTATTAAATATCAACATTAAATAAATGCTACACGCTATAGCCAATAAGCTGTAAACGATATGGTCAACACAGCAAATTCAATAATCGTCATTTGAAGGTTTAAGAACTGCAAAATTTAGCCTCATAGTATAATTGCTAGCAACCTAAAAATTAAAATCTTGCAAATGTATACACAACAATGCATTGACAGGAAAAACTATAATTTTATATTTTTTTACTCATTTACGGGATGTGGCATCTCTGGAAAGCCCAGCATTTATTGCCCTTCTCTAATTGCCCTTGAGAAGGTGGCAGTGAGCTGTCTTCTTGAACTGCTGCAATCACTGTGTTGTAGGTATACCTACAGTGTTGTTAAGGAGTTGTTCTAGGATTTTGAGCCAGCGACAGTGAAGGAAAGTCGATATAGTTTCAAATCAGTGTTATGGCATAGCCGATGGTAAATGCTGATCTGCTCAAATCCCAGAGGGAAACTTGAAACAGCTGTTTTTGCCATTTGTATTTTTATTTCGAAATTAATGCCTTGAATTGAGTAGTAATAAGTCGACCAAGTCTTACAGGTTTTTACAATGCTAAATTAAACATTTATTAATAAAATAAATTATTTTAAGCATGTACATAGATCGACAAATTACTATGATAACTCCTAAACCCCCTAATTAATCTAGCTTCCAGTTACACCTCCATTAAGACAACAGTAAAACAACACAGATTTCAATAGACTCAGCAAAGCACACAATACCCTGGACAGTGATATTTAAAATGAATTCTCTTGCTTTGGTTTCTAGAGACAGCAGCTTGCTACAGAGGCTGGAGGCTTTTCACACTTGTTGGATCTTAGAATGCCTTCTTCCTTAAACATAACCTCATCTCCTCTATACATGTTATTCCCTTTTAAATGTAAATTCCATTGTTCCAATATGCCTTTGCAACTTTACTTCTTCCATAATATAAATTCTTCATAGTGCTCATTTTATCATTCCCTAATCTTTGGGAAAAATAAACCTACTATTTGGCTTAGCCTCTGCTGGCTACGTATACCATCTCTTTGAAATTCACAACTCTGGTTTATCTAAAAATGCAAATGTTCTTCACACCTCACAATCTAAAACTACAGCCATGTTTACTTATTTAGCATTTCAAACCTAGCTTCTCTTCTGATACATCAAAGCATCCAGACTAGCTGTCTGCAATTCAGTTAAAATCCACACACACACCCCTACATGCAGAAACTAATCCAAACCCCACTATTAATCTACCTTTACAATAAATCAATAACATTATGAAAGTTATTATATTTTTATGAGAGTCAGGATGGTGAGCGTCTTGGAGCGAAACTTCCAAGTGGCGGTGCTTCCATGCATCTGCTGCCCTTATCCTTCTAGATGGTAGCGGTTGCGGGTTTAGAAGGTGCTGTCTAAGGAGCCCTGGTAAGTTCCTGCAGCGCATCTTGTATATGGTACACACTGCTACCACCGTTCATCAGTGGTGGAGGGAGTGGATGTTTGTGGAAGGGGTGCCAATCAAGGGGACTGCTTTGCCCTGAATGGTGATGAGCTTCTTGAGTTTTGTTGGAGCTGCACTTACTCCAACACACCCCTGACTTGTGCCTTGCGGATGGTCGGCAGGCTTTGGGGGGTCAGGAGGTGAGTTACTCGTCACAGATTTCCTAGCCTCTGACCTGATCTTGTAGCCACAGTATTTATATGGATGGTACAGTTCAGTTTCTGGTCAATGGTAACCCCCAGGGTGCTGATAGTGGTGGATTCAGCAATGGTAATACCATTGAATGTCAAGGGGCGACAGTTAGATTCTCTCTTATTAGAGATGGTCATTGCCTTGTGTGGCGCAAATATTACTTGCCACTTGTCTGCCCAAGCCTGGATATTGTCTAGGTCTTGCTGCATTTGGAGATGGACTGCTTCACTATCTGAGGAATTGCAAATGGTGCTGAACATTGTGCAAACATCAGCAAACATCCCCACTTTTGACCATATGATGGAAGGAAGGTCATTGATGAAGCAACTGAAGATGGTTGGGCGGAGGACACTACCCTGAGGAACTCCTGCAGTGATGTGCTGGAACTCAGATGATTGATCTCCAACCACCACAACCATCTTCCTTTGTGCTAGGTATGACTCCAAAAAAGAGAGTTTCCCCCTGATTCCAATCCACTCCAGTTTTTCTAAGGCTCCTTGAAGCCATACTCAGTCAAATGCTGCCTAGATGTCAAGGGCGGTCACTCTCACCTCAACTCTGGAGTTCAGCTCTTTTATCCATGTTTGGACCGAGCCTGTAATGAGGGCGGGAGCTGAGTGACATTGGCGGAACCCAAACTGAGGATCAGTAAGAAGGTTATTGCTAAGCATGTGCCACTTGATAGCACTGTTGATGACCCCTTCCATCACTCTACTGATGATCGAGAGTAGACTGATGAGGTGGAAATTGGCCAGGTTGGATTTGTCCTACTTTTTCTGTTCAGGGCACACCTGGGCAATTTTCCACATTGCTGGGTAGATGCTAGTATTGTAACTGTACTGGAACAGCTTGGCTAGGGGTGTGTAAAGTCTGGAGCACAAGGCTTCAGTACAATCGCTGGAATATTGTCAGGGCCCATACCCTTTGCAATATCCAATGCCTTCAGCCGTTTCTTGGTACCACGTGGATTAAATGAATTGGCTGAAAACTGCATCTGTGATCCTGGGGACCTCCAGAGGAGAGCAGGATGGATCATCTACTTGGATCTTCTGGCTAAAGATTATTGCAAATGCTTCAACCTTATCTTTTGCACTGATATGATGGGCTGTCCCATCATTGAGGATGGGGATATTTGTGGAGCCTTCTGCTCCAATGAGTTGTTTAGTTGTCTACCACCATTCACGGCTGGATGCAGCAGGACCACAGAGCTTAGATCTGATCCAGTGGTTGTGGATTCACTTAGCTCTGCCTATTACTTGTTGCTTATGCTGTTTGGCATGTGTTATGACAATGCAGCTGGTACAGCTTCAGTTACTTAAAAACCCAGAGGGAAACTTTAAATAACTGTCATAACCTATATAGTTTTAAGTGTTATGTTTGAGATGCAACTCTAAATTCAGGAATCAGACCACTAATTCTCGAAGTTTTACATTAAACTAAATGAAACACTTTATTAGTTTACACAGGTAAAAATATATATACACATGGCTACAAATTACTACGATCGTAACTTTTAACAAATTCTCAAACTAATCCCCATTAAGACAACAGCAACCTATAGACTTAACCAAACACAAGGGAAAATATTTTCACTTACAAATTCAAAATTAGGTTCTTTTCACTTTGGTTTCTGTGGAGACAGTTGTGAGGCTTACTGCTGCTGTTGATCTCACATTACCTCTGCCCTACACACACAATATTGCTGAAATTATACCTAGCATTGCTCATTGAATGTAAATTCTCATTGTACCAACAACCTCTGAACGAAACCTCCCTAACAATAAAACTTCTTTCATAGTACCAATTTTATTAGTGATGTAAACATATTGTTTGGTATCTTCTAGATAGGTGTCAGTTTTCGCCCCACTTCTTGAATGCTCTATTCAAAAAAATGCAAATGCACTCTACCTCTGTTTACATCTTAAAACTAGAACACGTCAAAGCACCCTGACTGGCTGGCTGTAATTCAATTAAAACACACCCACAAACTAAATCCCTAATTTAAAAGAAAAATATTTTCCAATAATATTATATACATTGATAGCTTCATGACATCCCCCTCCTTATCAGAAAATGGACCGTCATAATTCTAAAAGATGGCTTAATTTTAATAACCTATCTCACATTATCTCTTATACTTATTACATTATTACATTACCAGATGCATGCATTAACATAACAATATATATACCCAGGTCCTTGGTATCAACAGAAATCACTCCAGTTCAGTCTCCAGGTTTTTTCAAAATGTCCCATTTTCCTTTAAGCTTCAAACTCTTGATAACACATCCTCGAACAGACTTTCTCTTCCAGCAATATGAATAATACGTAGATTAAATGGTTGCAATAACAGACTCCATCTGAAAAGCCTTGCACTTCTGTCACGAAATTTGTCCAAAAACTTCAAAGGATTATGGTCTGTATAAAAAATTGTTTCTGATGAATTGTTTGTAACATAACTTTCAAAATGCTGCAATGCTAACACAAAACTCAAAGTCTCTTTTTCAGTCATTGAATATCTTCTCTGTTGTACATTCAGCTTGCATGAAAAATACCCTATCGTAATTAACACAGTTTTCAAACTATCGAATGATTTCTGACACTCCAGTGTCCATTGAAACTTCTTGTTCTTTTTTTAATAGTTCAGTCAGTCAGTCAGGGGAGCAACCACTTGACTAAAATTTGGTACAAAATTCCAGTAAAACTCACTCATGCGCAGAAATCTCAAAACTTCTTGTTTTGTTGTAGTCACTGGGAAATCCACAATAGCCTTGGCTTTCACATCACTCGGAGCCACCTTACCATGTCCAGTGGTATGGCCTAGATATGCAACTTACGCTTTTGCAAGTTCACTTTTAGCCAAGTTCATCACCAGATTAGCTTCTTGTAGTTGAGTAAATAATTCTTCCAAATGCTGTAAATGCTCCTCCCATGTTTGACTGAAAACAATTAGATCATCAATATAAACTGCACAATTGCTTAGACCTATAATTACTTTGCTTGTCAGTCTTTGAAATGTCGCAGGTGCATTCTTCATACCAAATAGCATAACTTTAAACTGATATAGTCCACTTGGCGTTACAAAAGCTGATATCTCCTTTGCTCTCTCTGACAATAGTATCTGCCAATATCCTTTTAGCAAGTCAATCTTTGTGATAAATTTTGATTGTCTCACTTTCTCAATGCAATCCTCTAACCGTGGTATGGGATATGAATCTGCTTTTGTCACCGCATTCACCTTTCAATTGTCCACACACAGTCTTTGTGTTCTATCCGGTTTCGGTACCAGTACAATAGGCGAACTCCAGTTACTGCAGCTAGACTCAATGATATCATTTTGAAGCATGAAATCAATTTCTTTTTGTACTTGTGATAACTTTGCCGGATTTAATTTATAAGGTTATTGCCTTATTGCCTTATTGAAGATGATATTTCAATACATGCATCATGTAAAGCTAAATGTGTCTTTCCCAACTTATTTCCACAAATAAATTTGTGTGACTGTAATAACTTTTCCAAATCACTTTGACACTTGCTTGGAAGGTAACTCAATATTTCATTTAAATTTTCAAGCACCCACTCATTATCCAATCTGATTAGAGGAAAGTCAATTTCAGAGTCCTGCACTACTACTTCTTTCTCATCATCTACCATCAATAATAGCTCTTTTTGTTCCTCTTCTCTGTCAAAGTACTTTTTAAGCATATTTACATGACACACCCTCTGCTTCTTTCTTCTATCTGGAGTATTTATTAAATAATTTACTTCACTCAATTTTTTTTCAATCCTGTAAGGCCCACTAAACCTTGCATTTAATGAATCATCTAATACTGGTAACAAAATTAGTACTTTCTCTCCAGAAACAAAACTACAAATTTTAGCCCGTCTTATCTGCTTTCACTTTCAGACTTGCTGTGATATCTTTAAATGTTCCCTAGTCAACTCACATGCTCTGTTCAATCTTTCCCTAAAATTTGATAAGTAATCCAGGAGAACAGTTTCTGAATTTTGACCCACCAATTTCTCATGAATCAATTTCAGTGGTCCCCTTACCTCAGACCATAAACAAGTACAAAAGGGCTAAAACTAGTCGATGCATTAGGAGCATCTCTAATAGCAAATAACAAAAATGGAATTCCTGTGTCCCAATCCTGTGCATAATTCTGACAGTATGCTTTTATCATAGTTTTCAAAGTTTGATGCCACCTTTCTAAAGCTCCTTGTGACTCTGGGTGATAAGCTGTTGATTTAAACTGTTTTATCTCGAAACTGTTCGTTACTTCCTTAAACAGCTGTGACATGAAATCTGACCCCTGATCTGACTGTATTTCTTTAGGTAAACCATATCTTGTAAAAAAAATTAATGAATTCCTCCATAATCTTCTTAGTTGTAATACTTCTTAAAGGTGTCGCTTCAGGAAACCTAGTAGACACATCCATTATTGTCAATAAATACTGATTTCCACTTTTAGTCTTAGGGAAGGATCCTACACAATCAGTCATGACCCTGGTAAAAGGTTCTTCAAATGCTGGTATTGGGATTAAAGGCACCGGCTTAATCACTGCTTGTGATTTTCTTGTTATTTGACATGTATCACAGGTTCTACAGAATTTGACTATATCCCTATGCAATCCTGGCCAAAAAAAACCCTCTATCTTTTCCTGTGTTTTCCTAATTGCTAAATGTCCCCCCATTGGAATTTCATGAGAAATCCTCCGAAGCTCATTTCTATACCCTAATGGGATAACAATCTGATGCACCTCCCTCCAGCTTTCATTTGCTGAGACATAAGCCGACCACCATTTCCTCATCAGAATATCCCCTCGAAGATAATAACATACTGGATTACATTTTGGTTCAGTTTCTGAATAAGCTTTCTGATATAACTGTTTTAATCACAACTTATTTTTCTGTAACTCCACTAACCACTTTGAGTTAAACATTTCAACTGAACTGTCCTGCCTTCCTTCCTCCTGAACAATGTTATCAAATACAGTGCCAGCTAATTGGATTTCAACACCTTCTTCTTGCCTTTGAACTGCCTGCTTTTCTTGTTTATCTTGTTCTTCCCTGTGGGCCTTTGATCTCATTATAACACAATCAGGAAGCAATCCAGGATGTTTCTTCTGTAACACCTCTGTTGAAAACACTTCTACAGGCTGCTCAACTACCATAGGCATCACCCACATTTGCGATCCAGCTATATCATTACCCAAAATAAATTGAATCCCCACACTGGGCAACTTTTCCACCAATTATAACTTAACACATCTTCCATTTACTCTTTAAGTTTACCTTCCACAACGGAATAGATTTAGCATCTCCATGAACCTCATTTATTATTACCTTCTCCTGCAATACTCCCTTTGAACAACAAGTATTTCTATCCCACAACATTAAGGATTGACTAGCCCCTGTGTCTCTTCAAATTTTAACATCTTTACCTACTCCACCCTGTACACATGGAAAGACTTTCCCTTCACATACAAAGTCTTTAAACATTTCTGCAACATGCTCCCCAGAATACTCTTGTGTAAAGTGTGAACACATTCCCACTTCTTTACCTTTTCCAATTTGAAAGGGTGACGGAAAAAAGTTTTAGCTCTATGAACTAACCCATAATCATCAGCTATCTCTGCTGCTTTTCTTCCAGAATCAACCCTCTGTTCCTCCACATGTGTTCTCACTACTGAAGGGATTGAATCTTTAAATTCTTCCAAAAGAATTACTTCCCTAAGAGCTGCATAGGTTGGCTCTATTTTTAACACCTATATCCACAGGTCAAAATTACTTTATTTTACTCTTTCAAATTTAATCTAAGTTTGCCCAGGCTGTTTTCTCATGTTCCTAAATTTCTGCCTGTATGCTTCAGGAATTAACTCATATGCACTCAAAATAGCTTTTTTCACCACATCATAATTCACCCACATTTCTTCTGAAAGCAAAGCGTATACCTCAAACGTTCTACCTAACAACTTAGACTGTAATAATAACGTCCAGTTTTCCTGTGGCCATTTCATCTGCTTAGCTAGCTTCTCAAATGAAATAAAGAATGCTTCAATATTTTTTTCCTCAAACTTTGGAAGAGTTTTAAACATATCCCCACTGGTTTATATTCTGGAGATAAATCCTTCCTCACCTACTGACATCTCTTTTCTAACTGCCAACATTTTCAGTTGGAATTCTCTCTCTCTCCCTCTTTCTCTTTCCTCCTTCTCCATCTTCACAATTTCTGATTCCCTTTTAAAAGCTATTTCCCTGTCCTTTGCTTCTAATTCAAGCTTTTTCATTTGCAACTAAAGTCTCACTACCTCCAGCTGTGACTTATTGTGCCAGGTTCCACTTCCAACTGTAGATGCTGTGCTATGCTTTTAACTATATCTGATTTCCTAGCCCCCGCAGGTAACCCCAATTTTAACTTATCTTCCAACTCTGTTAACTTACTTTTGGTCATTTTCTCCAACCCAATCAGAGTTATTTCTTCTACTCCCAGACAAGTCTTAACAATTGGCTCATACGGGCTCGAAGTGTTAACTCTGTCTTTCTCCCCACAGATGCTGTTAGACCTGCTGAGTTTTTTCAGCACTTTCTGTTTTTGTTTCAGATTTTCAGCATCTGCAGTATTTTGCTTTTACCATCTTGCAGTCTCACCATTTCTAAAATACATCACCAACTCTTGAATTCAAAGTGCCTCTCATACTCGTAACCTTTAAGATTCACCAATTCCTAACCAATCAAGGAATTAGAAATATAATTTGATCCCGGACAAGCCCCCAATTGTTATGACCGTGCAATTGGTACAGCTGAGTTACTTAAAAATCCCAGAGGGAAACTTTAAATAACTGTCATAACCTATAGTTTTAAGTGTTATGTTTGAGATGCAACTCTAAATTCAGGAATCAGACCACTAATTCTCAAGGTTTTACATTAAACTAAATGAAACATTTTATTAATTTACACAGGTTAAAATATATATACACATGGCTACAAATTACTGTGATCATAACTTTTAACAAATTCCCAAACTAATCTCCATTAAGGCAACAGCAACCCATAGACTTAACCAAACACCAGGCAAAACATTTTCACCTTACAAATTCAAAATGAAGTTCTTTTCACTTTGGTCCCATCTTCACTTTGAGGATACCCTCCATCATGTTGTGTGGCACTACCACCGTGCTAAATGGGATAGATTTTGAACAGATCTAGCAACTCAAAACTGGGCAGAATTGTACTCAACCACAATCTGTAACCTCATGGCCCAAAATATCCCCCACTCTACCATTACCATCAACCTGGGGAGATCAATCCTGGTTCAATGAAGAGGGCAGGAGGGCATGTCAGGAGCAGCACCTGGCATACCTAAAAATCAGGTGTCAACCTGGTGAAGCAAAACACAGGACTACTTACATGCCAAACAGAAAAAGCAGCATGGGATAGGCAGAGTGAAAGTGATCCCACAACCAACGGATCACACCTAAGCTTTGCAGTTCTGCCACATCCAGTCGTGATTGATGGTGGACAATTAAACAACTCACTGGAGGAGGAGTCTCCACAAATATCCCCGTCCTCAATGATGGAGGGCCCAGAACATCAATGCAAAAGATAAGGCTGAAGCATTTGCAAAAATCTTCGGTAAGAAGTGCCAAGTGGATGATCCATCTCAGCCTCCTACTGAGGGTCCCAGCATCACAGCTGCCAGTCTTCAGCCAACTGGATTCACTCATGTGATACCAAGAAACAGCTGAAGGCATTGGATGCCACAAAGTCCATGGGCCCTGACAGCATTTCGTCAAAGTTAAAGCCTTATGCTCCAGAAGTAGCTGTATTGAAACAGCTTACAACAGTGGCATCTATCCGACAATGTGGAAAATTGCCCAGGTATGTCCTGTCCACAAAAAACAGGACATATCCAACCCAGCCAGTTACCGCCCCATTAGTCTAACTCGATCATCAGCAAAGTGATTGAATGGGTCATTGGCAGTGTTATCAAGCAGCACTTACTCAGCAATAACCTGCTCACTGATGCTCAGTTTGGGTTCCGCCAGGGCCACTCAGCTCCTGAGCTCACTACAGCCTTGGTCCATGGACAAAAGAGCTGAACTCAAGAAATCAGGTGAGCGTGACTGCCCTTAAGCATTTGACCGTGTGGCAACAAAGGGCCCTAGCAAAACTGGAGTCAATGGGAATTGGGGGAAAACTCACCACTGATTGGAGTCATACCTAGCACAAAGGAAGATGGTTGTTGTTGTTGGAGGTCAATCATCTCAGTCTCAGGACATCACTGCAAGAGTTCCTCAACACAGAGTCCTAGGCCCAACCATCTTCAGCCACTTCTTCAATGATCTTCCCTCCATCATAAGTTAATAGTGTGGATGTTTGCTGATGATTGCATTCATGACTCTTCAGCTATTGAAGTAGTCTTGTGCCCATACGCAGTAATACCTGGACAACATTCAGGCTTAGCAATCCAAAACTAATCAAACTGCTGCACTTTCTCCCGCTGGCCCGGTGTCATTTGCTTCAAATATTTATGCAATCTCTTGTTAGAAGTTGCAATAGTCTCTTCCTTAATACTCCCTGTGATAAAGATTTTCATGCTTCAACATACAGAAGAAATGTCATCACATCTACTTGCCTATTCTTTTAATGATAGTTTTAATACAATAACTCTGTCACAATCTCCACAACCAGAGACTCTTCATACTTAACCTTAAAAATCTTAGTAATTTTTAAAACCACAATTGGATCTCCTCTTAACATGATGTTAGACATGAAAAACTATATTTATTTGAGTAAAGATTTGAGATCTTGAGGCTGTTCAAACCACTAATGATTTGTTTTAATTTTGTAGAAACGTTAGAGACAATGTTACGAATGTGAGACTTTATAAGTGAAATAGAATGCCCTGAGTAGAGGGATGGTGAGATCATATTAAAGTCTGCCAGAGTCAGGCCCATGTGATTTGGTTATCACAGGGAAAGAGGTCCAGGTCGAAACCTACAGAAAATAAAGTGCCAGTTTTCACACCTTGACGCAAATAAGGGACAGCTGGTATTCCCGAGACAGACCAAGAGACCTGGAGAGGGAGACAGAAATAGCTTCTCCTGTGAAAAGCAGAAGAAAGGACTTGTGTGTTCACCACCAAGCAGGGTGCCAACAAGAAATGGTTTTCTGCCCAAAGAGATGGCACTTGTGAAGATTTCAGGACCAAGGAATTGCTAGAGGGTGCCTTGAAGACCGACTGACGTGATTTTCAAAGGACACTGGAATACTTGCCCTGGCGTGGCAGGCAGAAGGTTATGTTGTCGGGAAGGAGGAGGATGAATGGGGAGGAAGTGCGTGCAGCATCTGGGATGGGTTGAGGTGGAATGCGGTGATGGGTAGGGGAGGGGAGAAGAACACCATGGTGAACTGAGTTGAACAGAGAAAACAGTTCCAGGTTGAACTGAGGTGTAACAAGAAAGGAGGTTGGAAGTTGGATGGCGTAAACTGTCTGTGTAAACAAGGTTTGCAAACATTAAAGTCCTGTTGAACATCTCTCAAGAAAGAATGTAACCACCTCCCCGTGAAATTAAATGGCATTACCATCGCTAAATCCCCCACTATCAATATCCTGAGTGTTACCATTGACCAGAAACTAAACTGGATCAGCCAAATAAATACTGTGGCTACAAGAGCAGGTCAGAGGCTGGGAATTATACAGCGAGTAACTAACCTCCTGACTCCCCAAAGACTATCTACCGTCTACAAGGCACAAGTTAGGAGTGTGATGAAATACTCTCCATTTGTCTGAATGAGTACAGCTCCAACAACACTCAAGAAGCTCGACACCATTAAGGGCGAAGCAGCCCACTTGAATGACATCCCATCAACCACCTTCAACATTCACTCCCTCCACTACCAATGCACAGTGGCAGCAGTGTGTATCATCTACAAGATGCACTGCAGCAACTCACCAAGGCTCCTTTGACAGCAGGTTCCAAACCCATGACCTCTACCACCTAGCAGGACAAGGGCAGCAGATGCATGGGAACACCGCCACCTGCAAGTTCCCATCCAAGTCGCACACCATCCTGACTTGGAACTACATCGCCATTCCTTCAATGACCCTGGGTTAAAATCCTGGAACTCCCTTCCTAACAGCACTGTGGGTGTTCTTCCAACACATGGGCTGCAGCAGTGCAAGAATTAGGGATGGGCAACAAATGCTGACCTAGCCAGAGGCACCCACATCCCATGAACGAACGAAAGAAAATGTGGGTGAATGAATGTTGGGGTTAACCTTTGGGAAAATTATGATCTGGTTGGCCTGTTGAAAACCCAACTGTTAACTTTGTTTCTTTTTTGTGGAATCAAAATCCATTAATTGTGAAATAGAAAAGTGTTTAAAACGAAAATGTATAATTTTTAAATTTAAAAGCTCAAAACATTACATATAATTGCATAGGATAGACAGCCCAGAAACAGACCATTTGGCTCATCTAGTCTGTGCTGTTGTTTATATTCTACGAGTCTCCTCCTCAAGTTATCTCATCACGGCCTGGCTAGCACATCTTTCTACTTCCTTTTCTCTCGTACTCAACACTTACCATCTCTGATACTGCAGCTGGCCTAAATGTGGAAATTGAAATTAATTTCACACATCATACACAAACCTGGCTGCTTTTTCAAACTCTCCAAACAAGTTGTATGGGGTCAAGTCTCTGAACTTGTCCTGAATGCTACCGCCAGTTTTGGCTCTTTTGCATTGGATTTATCCTTTCAGGCTTTTGTGTCTATTTTCTCCAATGGATGTGAAAGAATGTTCTTTATACCTTTATCTTAAGGTACAAAGCTCTTTGTACGACTAGGTTTCTCACGTCATTAACTCTTAATCATTAGCTTATATTGTGGGTCATTCGTTAGTTGCCAGCTTTTGTGGCTCGTCTCAGCTTTATTTTTATTTATCCGTTGATGGGATGTGGGTGTCTCTGGCTGGGCCAGCATTTATTGCCCATCCCTAATTGGCCTTGAGGGGGCAATGGTGAGCCTTCTTCTTGAACTGCTGCAGTCCAGAAATTGCATCACATCAGTAGTAGCAATGCAACAGCTTACATTTAGATAGTGCCTTTAAGATAGAAAATACATCCAACAGTATTTTGTGGAAGCAAATGGAAAAATTTGCAGGCTGAACTAAAGGAGCTGTTAGGAGGGTTAGCCAAAAGCTTGAACAAAGGACAGGTTTTAAGGAAGCTCTTAAAAGGAGGAAAGGGAGGTGGAGAGGCAGGAAGGTTTAAGGAAGGCAGTCCAAAACACGGGTCCTAGGTGAATGATAGCACAATGGTGGGACATTAGTGGTAGGGTGAAGCTGGGGGCGCGGGGATGCACATGAGACAAGAATCAGAGGAATGAAGAGTCATGCAAGGATAGTATAACTAGGGGATACAGTGATTGTATAGATGCTTTCATCAATGCTCTTAGCATCATGAAAAACTTTTAAAAGGTATATTTGCAACCTGATCAAGGTTGAACTGAAAATGAGGGCTGAGGGTCTGAGCAATGCTAATTTTTTTGCCACCTTAGCTAACACTAACATGCCGACCAGATTCCATTCTACTGCCTGCCAGCATAAAATGTTAGTGGTTGGGATGTATGCACTTCCAAAGCTTTGCTCCCATTAACTTGCCCATTGCAACAGATATTAGTGTTCTGATTTAGGATTTATAACCAATGAGGCAACAAATCTTACGGCCTATAAAATTCAAACATGACAAATCAACAAACATGAAATGCAAACACAAATAGCAACTATTTGCCTGGGCTTCATGGTTGAGGAAAAATTAAAAGCAGAAGACTCAGAGGGAATATGATAAAAATATTTAAAATCCCTTGAATAAATTTAAATCAAGTAAACACTGCTGTGTTTAAAATTTAAGCACAATGGGTTGCATTTACAGATTAAGGATAACTTAAGAAAATGCGAAATGCAGAAGGAACTTTTTTTTACTAAAAGGATGGTAAATATGAGGAACAGGATTTTTTTATTTATCCTTGGAACTCAAGTGTCAATGGCTAGGTCAGCATTTATCGCCTGTGCCTAAAATTGCCCTTGAGGAGGAAGTGGTGGGTAGCTTCTTGGACCGCTGCAGTCCATGTTGCTAGGGGCACCCAAAGTACTGTTAGGGAGGGTGTTCCAAAACTCCGGCTCAGCAACAGTAAAGGAACAGCGATATAGTTCCAAGTCAGTATAGTGTGTGACTTGGAGGGGAACTTGCATGTGGTGGTGTCCTGATGCTGCCTTAGTTCATCTGGGTGGTCGAGGTTATGGGTTTAGAAGATGCTTTCAAAATTGAAGTTGTTGAAGTGCATTTTGTAGAGGGTACGCACTGCTGCCACTGTATTTGAACGGTGGTCCAGTTAGGTTTCTGCTCAATGATATCCTCAAGGATGTTGATGGTTGAGAATTCAGCAATGGTAATGCTCTCCTGTGAATCCTACCTCTGGTTACCCCTTTTACAAAGCTATTTACTTTATCTTAAGCCTTCACAATCTATCAGGTCACTCCTGGGTCTTTTCAGCTCTGGTGGGAAAATGGTTGTTCTCCAACACTGCTACAGATCACATAGGAGCGAAATCCAGTGTAAGCCTGCGAAGCAATCATCCTTTAAAGAAAACTGACATTGCAGCACGCTTCATTGGCAGTATGATTTCCCAGGATCAGGTGGATTCAAATTGGCTTCCAGACTGATCCAAATTTGCCCCACTTACTACACTGGCTTTTCTCTTGTACTTCCCCCACATCCGAGATCCGTAGCAGTGCTGCAGAACAGTCAATTTTCCATTCTCCAATCAGCATTAAGCTGATGATGTGGGCTCAACACTAAAACAGCTTGAAAGTTGAATTTGTTCAAACTCATATTAAAGATTTAACAAAGAACAAAAGTTCCTGTCCCACCAAGAGACCCACCTTAGCATCTGCTTTTCATTTATTCTAATAAAACATTGGTCCACAAGTTGATAGGGTTAGATGAAGAGAGGTGGAAGTATACTCAGGTGGAGCATAAACACCTGCACGGACCTGTTGGACAGGTGGCCAGTTTCCATGCTGTAAATGCTTCATAAGCCAAAAACCAATCTAAAGCCACCTGACTGTGGGAACACAATCGACCAATAAAGCATTCAGATGCAAGTCCTCTTTTTATGGGATATTAAGATGAACCCCATCTTATTTCATTTTAGGCTTTATATTGCATCTGTGGTACACGGTGTTTGATTGCAAGCCTGTGAAGCAGAATTTATTTAACTCGCAAGTTAAGCATGCACAATTGGCTTGCTCCCACTGTTTATTATTCAACCTATTTACATATGAGAACAATTCCACAGTCAATAGTTTTCTAGCAAGTAATGGCCATACGATACAAACAAAACAATATAAACAAAAAAGTGCACCAACTAATTAGACAACATTGTAAAAATGTTATATTTGGATCTGCTATATGTTGCACCATGCCTCATTTTCAATGTCACTAACAACTTTATTATCTTTCCCCTGCAAAATCCTGCTTCTCAATCCCTAAATTGCCCTGAAGTGATGGTGATGGCCATGCATCCTCTTTTTGAAACTAGGCCACTTCAGAAGACATCAAGAGTCAACTTTGTAGCACGGAGTTACATGTAGACCAGACTAGGTAGAGGTGGCCAGTCCCTTCTCTGAAAGGAAGAGTTCAGATTTCACATAAATCTTTGATAATCACAATTTTTCTGGTCCTAGCCCACAAGTTAGCAGATTTTGAGAACTCCATGTGCTGCAACAACTCCTCAAACTAATGATCATCACACAGCTGTACCCAGCTAGGGTAGTAATCAGACGTTTATCAAACACCAAAATGAGATTACCTGCTGGAAATTGCTGCCAGCATTTTGTTCTGAAATTTTATATCCACTCTGCAGTTGGTGGGTCTATTCTTATTTTATTTTAATGGTGCTACATGTTATATTTCCACTAATGACTCTATTTCATGGAGATAGAATCTTAATTGGGAGCTGGCAATGTTCATTTCATCAACTTAATTCCTTTTTGCAATTAAAATTTCTCACTGATTCATATTACTTTAATTATAACATAAAATATGGGACAGAGAATACATTATAACAGTATGCTCACACTGTTAACCAGCTCAGCCAATTTCACTTGTGGAATATAAATTATGCCCAACAATTTCCTCAACACCTATCCTCCCAGGGAGAAAACCACCCTATTCAATTTTTTTTGTGTATACAGTCTGGTAAACAAGAGCATATTTACCGAGTTTCTGACCACCTGAGTAACACAAAAGCAAAGCAACAATCCACAAGTAAAAGTCCAAATCTTGTGTAAGTTATGTAAATGCAAAGTTTACCTGCCTGACTAATAGCCTTCGCCTCTTGAGTCACAAGGTCCCCGGTTTAAGTTCCATTCCAGGACTGGAGTACAAAAATCAAGGCTGATACTCCAGTGAAGTACTGAGGAAGTGCTGCACTGTCGGAGGTGCCGTCTTTCAGTTGAGATGTTAAAATGAGGCCCCATCTGCCTGCTCGGGTGGATGTAAGAGATCCATGGCAGTATTTTGAAGAAGAGCAGGGGAGTTGTCCCCAGTGTCCTGGCCAATATTTATTCCTCAATTAAGATTACAATAAAACAGATTATCTGGTCATTATCATATTGCTGTTCATGGGTATACTGCTATGCGCATACTGGCTGCTGCATTGCCTAGATTACAACAGTGACTACACTTGAAGAGTGCTTCACTGATTGGAAAGCACTTTGAGAAAATGCAAGTCTTTCTTTCTCATCCCCAGAACCAATCTCAAAAATCTTTTTTGCACTCTCTCTAAAGCCTTCACATCCTTCCTAAAATGTGGTGCCCATAATTAGACACAATAGTCTAATTGAGGCCAAACAAGTATCTTATAAAGGTTCGTCAAGAAGAAGTAGTGTCAGCTCTTGGACATGCCTAACTCTTTGTGTGACTCTAGACAATGTTGTGTGTTCATAATCTCTTGGAGAAAGAAAATATTTCCCGACAACTTTTCCGATCCATATAGGCTCAATGTATATCTCTTCATACGAAAAGTTCTGCTGTTTAAAAAAAAAGTGTCTATAGCACCTCAGAACCTTATCCAACTGTTAAACTGTAAATTATCAGGGACCTGACCTTTCAAATTACGGTTCAGTTATGGGAACAGTCATTTATTTGTTGATAAGGCTTACATAACTAAAATAAAGTGATTTATCACAAAAAAAAACTTCTTTGCTTTTGTACTCTATGGGCCGGATTTTCCTGTCCTGACGCACACTTTAAAAATGGTAGATGGAGCCTTATTCTGGCATTCCCAACCACATTCACGTCGCTGGCAATTTTGCTCCACACAGGATAAAGGGGCAGTTTGCAAGCCTGCATCCAGCTATCCCAATGTTGCTGGCTCCATTGTGTAAATGGGCATTTCAGAACCCTGGCCATTTTCATGGAGTCGGGACAGCTTAAGGTGATGTGGTTCACGCCAGCTCAGAGGTGTCATAAACCATGGGGGAAGCCTGGTTTGGAGGAATCACTTGACAGATAAGTTCAAAAGGTGTTTCCAACTTCACGTCATATAACTTATCAGGCATCATTTCATTATATGTTTGGCTGTCTCATAGCTTTGACAAGTAGCTAAGCTTCTGGCTGACTTCAAAACCTTTTTCAGCTCTGGGGGTTTTATTGCCAAAGTTGTTCAATGGAATCTCATTATGAATGCTTGGCTGAGGTCCAAGCCTACTAATGGAGTTAACTTAGCAAGGTTGTTTATACAGTCATTCAACTGAATCTCATTATGAATGCTTAGCCGATTTCCAAACCTACTAATAGATTTAACTGAGCAGGGATTGTTGACACAGTTATCAAGGGGACTGTGTGCTTAGTTATATTGACAGATTTATGAATAGTTAAGGGGATGATTTTTGAAGGGAATTTTGAAGTACTATTTGTTTATTTTGATGAATCTATGAGATTCTCAAATACTTCCCAATGTTATTATAGAGTTCGTAAGTTCTAGGGGATATGGGGGCGCGGGGTTTAAGGAGGTAAGGTTTAAGGCGCCTCATACTCATCTCCTGAACTGGGCCAATGTCCCAGCAAACAGAGGTAGGTAATTTAACCTGGCCGCCTAGACATCCACCCGTCTCTATCTCTGCCTCAGGCCTACTGTGGAAGATGGTAGCCCCAGGTCATGCCTGCCCCTGCCATCTTGCCATGAAAATAGCATGGTCGGGCATTGCTGATGGTCAGGAGGCGGGATCATGACATCAGGAAATCCCCCAACTCCCAATTCCTTGCCTCCAAGATGAAAGTCCAGTCCTATGTCTCTATTTATAAAGCCCCAGATTACACATTCCTTATTAACTGCATTCTCAACCTGTCCTGCCACCTTCAATGATTTATGCACATCTACCCTCAGGTAGTTCCTGCACCTCCTTTGGAACTATATACTTTATTTTATATTTCCTTTTCTCATTTGCCCTGCCAAAATGCATGACTTCATAATTCTCTGCATTAAATTCCATCTGTCACATATCCACCCATGCCACTATGCCCCCTCAATATCTATTACTTTCCTTCTCACAGTCTGAAATCTTTGCAAGTTTTATGTCATCTGAAATTTGAAATTCTGCCCTGTACACCCAGTCTGACCTGCCTCCTCACCCTGCCCCTGAGTGAAAGCAAACGACCACTGAGAAAAACTGACAAGAAAACAGCTCAGGATGAAGCATCAGCAGACAATGAGCCAAAGACCTACCTGCAGGCAGAGCACAAAGGACATGACACCCAGAAACATATTGGTTAAGAAAGTTCTCCTGTTCAAATTTTAGCAACTCTTCTCCCTTCTTACCTTTTATTCTACTCTTTCCCTCAATTGGTATTAGTGTAATTGAACACTCCTATCATTGCTGCTCTACTGGTTTTACATTTCTTGGAAAGTTGCCAATAGATTTCTTCCTTTATCACCTTCTCGGCATTCTAAAGTAAACGCCCATTAATGCAAACTTCCAGCAATGTAACAGTTCCTTTACTGTTCCTTAACAGTTTCCGAATAGATTCAATCTTTGGACCCTGTAGTATATTGTCCCTCTGTAGAACTGCAATGCCAAAGTTTCCCAAATCATGGGTTGCGACCCCCAATGGGGTCTCTAGCTCCGAGGCCATAATGGCAGCCTTGGAGTGGAGAGTCCTGGGATGGGATCTAAGGCTCCAAGATGCGCGAGCTCAATTTTTTTTCCTGGCACACAGTTTGCTAGGGTGGGGGGGAGTGAACAAGCTTCTCATTGGCAGTCTCAGTGTCTGCCTTGAGCGTGCCCAATTTTTTTCCGGTACCACAACACCCAGATACACAGCCTGAGTTTATATTATGGAAATCCTCAAACGGTTATACTAAATAATTTTGCTAACAGCTATTCACTGCTGAGCTCCAGACCTCAACTAAATTCACCAGTTTAAGCATCTCGGGTCTGTAGCTGACTGACCCTGCCATGTGCTCTCAGACTCAGTGATGGAAAGCAGTCTCACTAGGTCCAGCGAGTGAGATAACATTGTCACAAAATAGGTTAAATTTGAAATCACTGTTCTTTGGATGTCTAAATGTTCATGCAAACATTAATAATTAAATATTGAAGGTCACTATCCTGCTTCCCCCTCCCTCCATCAAGAACCGAGGGCTCTCCGCCACCAACCTCGGCTCAATAACTGAACCCCATCCCCCACCACCTCGCACTCCACTCAACAACTCTCATACCCTCCAAAATTTCACTCTGAGGTCACACCAATGCTGAGACATTAAAATGGGGTCATACCAGGAAAATGTTTAGAAAGCATTGTGAAATGCTATCCTGGATCAATATTGCACCCCAACCCCCTCCTTTCTTTTTATTTTCAAGATCTCTCCTCAATACGATGTAGCCATGAATGTTTAATCCCATTCCTGATATGGTTACGTCAGATCTCCGTTATAGCCATTATATCATGACCTCATGTAGCAACTTGTGCCTGTAGCTCATCAACCTTATTTGTAACATACCTTGCATTAACACCCTTGAATTCCAACAACTTGCTAGCCTACTTTACTTTTATCTTCATTTATTTCCTGCTACCACTACACTATGCTTTGTTTTATTGCCGTTTGTCTTCCTACTTATCTATGATCAACCACACCCTCACTTTCATCTTTGATGCCCTGGTTCCCAAGAAAAACCATTGCTCTCTCTCATCCGGCCACTCCTCCTGGTACAGCACTCATCGTTGCGCCTCTAAATCCAAAGTACAAAGACTTGAATGGATACAGCAGACACGTTTTAGCCATCCACCACTATCTAGTTGGAACACATAAAACACTATTGGGTGCTGCTCTTGTTTACTAAAATTGCCCACTATTCCAAGATTATCCTCGAATGCAAAGATAACCCCCGTCTTTTTTACTCTGCAGCAAACCATCTTCTAAAATCCCTCCTCTGTCCTCTCCACTCTCATTTCCAACCAAGTGCAAGGAGCTCATGGACTTCCTTGTCACTAAGCTCAAGGCCATCCAATCAGCAGCCTGTGCCATGTTCCTCCCTTCTACTAGCCCACCTGGCCAAACTTCCTCTAAAGCACCCTTCTGCCCTAGCTCTGAACTCACTTTTATCTTGAGTTTCCCTTCTATCTCCCCTCATGTCCTCTCCGAGCTCATTCTGTCCATGAGATCCACCTCCTACTTCCTTGACCCTATTCCCAGTAAACTGCTGACCACCCAACTTCTCCTCCTGGTCCCCATATTAACCAATATTGTAAACAGTTCTCTCCCTTCAGGTGTTGCCCCTCTTGCCTTCAAATCTAACGTTATCAACCCTCTCAAAAAACCAAGCTTATTGGCCCCACTGTCCTGTAAACTACTGTCCCATCTCCAACCTCCTTTTCCTCTCCAAAGTCCTTGAACATGTTGTTGCTTCTCAAATCCGTGCCCATTTTTTCCAGAACTCCATATTTGAATCCCTCCAAACAGGTTTTTACTCCTGCCACAGTACCGAAACAGCTGTTGTGAAAGCCACAAATTATATCCAAAAGTAAGCTTTCCCTCGTCATCCTTCTTGACACGTCTGACCACACATTCCTCCTCCAACACCTCCTCACTGTTGTTTGGGTGCTCTGACCTGGTTCCATTCTTAATTATCTAGTGGCTTCCAGAGCATCACTTGCAATGATTTCCCTTCCTGCTCCCACACCATTATCTCAGGTGTCCCCCAAGGATCTATCCTTGGCTCCCTCATATTGCTCATCTATATGCTGCCTATCGGTGATATCATCTGAAAGCACATTAGTTTTCACATGTATGCTGATGACACCCAGCTTTACCTCACCACAAATTATTTCAACTCCTCCACTGTTACTCAATTATCAGACTGTTTATCCGATATCCAGTACTGGATGAGCAGAAGTTTCCTCCAGTTAAATATTGGGAAGACTGGTGTCACTGTTTACAGTCCCCACTACAAACACCGTTCCCTGGCTACCGATTCCATCCCCCTCCCTGGCAACAGTGAGATTAAACCAGTTCATTCGCAACCTTGGTGTCACAACTGGCCCTAAGGTGAGCTTCTGACCACATATCCATGCCATCACTAAGACCACCTAATTCCTCCTCCGTTACATCACCCGACTTCATCCATATCTCTGCTCATCTACTGCTGAAACCCTCAGTCATGCCTTTATTACCTCTTGACTTGACTATTCAAACACATTCTTGGCCGTCTCTCAGTCTACTCTCCATAAACTTGAAGTCATCCAAAATTCTGCTGCCCGCATCTTAACTCGCAGCAAGTCTCGTTCCCCTATCACTCCTGTTCCACTGGCATACATCTCCTGGCCCAGCAACATCTTGATTCAATACTCTCATCCTCGTTTTCAAATCCTTCCATGGCCTTGCCTCCCCCCGCTATCCCTGTAATCTTCTCCAGCTCCACAACCCTCTGAGATATTTGTGCTCATCTAATTCTAGCCTCTCGAGCATCTCTGATTTTAAACCCTCCACTGCTGGTGATTGTCTAGGCCCCATGCTCTGGAATTTCTAGCTTACACCCCTCCACCTTGCTTTCTTCTTTTAAGACATTCCGTAAAACCTAGCTCATTGATCATGCTTTTGGTCACCTAATCTAATGTCTCCTGTATCAAATTGTGCTTTATAATGTTCCTGTGAAGTACATTGGAACGTGTTATTACCTGAAAGGGGCTGTATAAATGCAAGTTGTGGTTGCAGTTGATATGCCCCTTGCATGTCTCGGCTGCTGTGCCCTGGTGCTTCTTCTTCTGCCTAATTTTTAAACTAAAATTAGTTTAAATACCTCTCCCCCCCAACTCCGTGCGGACAATGGTACTCAAACTGTCACAGTGCAAGATCAAACAATACGTAAGTAACGAAGTAAAATGTTAACAGGTGCAAATCTGGTTACACATGCAGCACCTGAGAGAGAGAGCGAGAGAGAGAGAGACCAACTGTCCAGATGTGAAGTGATGAAACTGCAATAATGGAAACAAACCCTGCAAGTGCACAGTTGCTTAAAAAGAAAATCAATCTGAAGGGTTTGTGTTTGGAGGGGAGGGTGGGATGGGCACACTCAGGTTGCCGGCATGTGCCTGCTGACTGAGTGAGTGAGTCAGTACCTGTCCAGTGATGCCAGTGATGATGGCCACTTTCCTCTTGCCTTTGGCAACTCCAGCTGATAGGGCCGGGCTGTCACCGCTCGCCGCCTCACGCTTCAGATCATTCATCGCTGCCAGCTTGGGACCCCGGAGCCGCCGCTTGTGACTTTACTCCACACTCACTGCACCTCTCACTGGGATCGACTGACTCGCACTTCCGCGTTGTGAAGGAAGCGGCCACCCCGGGACCGGCCGCTCGGTGGCAACCGTCTGAAGACTCCCAGCGCCGCCCCTAGCAACTGCCCCGCCCCCTTCTCCTCCGTCTGCGCCTGCGCCGCCACTGCTGCTGTTGCTGCAAGCGCCCCTGCTCTCCTCCAAACACAGCGACACCAGCAGCACTGGAGGTACACTCACACGCCGAGAGCGCCCCTTGATTGCCAACGAGGATGACTGTGGGGTTGCCAGGCCTCCAAAATTGGCCTGCAGTCTCCAGGAATTGAAGATTAATCTCCAGGGCCCTGCTGTCTGTGTAACCCTGGAGAAAAATTATTGGGACATTAAAAAGAATTTTTTTGTCATTTTCTTTGAACATTTCTCTTTACCAGATATAATAGTATTAAAAATGTTGGGTTGGAAACTCTTTCGAGTTATCAACAGTCACAGATTGCAACTCTTTCGAGTACAATCACAGTTCTTGGTTTCCAGGAGTGGGACATGAACCCACAACCCTCTGATTCAAAGGCGAGGGTGCTATGAACTGAGCCACAGCTGACACCTGAGGCTGTTTGGCTGTCAGTCAAGCATCATGCAATTGAATAATGAGTCTTTTTGCTTTCCAGTACATCACAAGGATGAATACACTGGCCGACTAATGGCTCCAAGTCATGTGATGAAACCTCCAAGAATATATTTAATCACAGCTGACAACTCTAGATGACTGAAGTTATAACCAGATTTGACGTTGCAGATTTGACAGAGGTATCCAAAATCATGACGGGTCTGGACAGAGTAGATAAGGGAAAAACTGTTCTCACCGGTGGAAGGCTCGAGACTAAGAGGGCACAGATTCAAGGTAATTGGCAAAAGAAGCAATGGAGACATGAGAAGAAATATTTTGACGCAACGAGTGATTAAGATCTGGAATGCACTTTCTGAGAGCATAGTAGAGGCCAGTTTAATCGAGGCATTCAAGGGGGAATTGGATTAATATATGGAAAGGAATAATGTGGATGGTTAAGGGGAAAAGGTGGGGGAATGACACTTGCTCATTCAGAGAGCCGTTGCAAACATAACAGGAATGGCCTCCTGTGCTGTAACAATTCTATGATTCTATGATCAGTCAAGGATCAAATTTGACTAAGATATCCTCTTTTTAAAAAGGGCACAAACAGTAAAAGTCCAAATTACCAGTAAACACTTGGGGCAGAATCATCTGTTTGGCGTTCGAACGTGGGCACTGCACGCCAGCGTGTAAAATGACACGCAGTGATGTTAGGTGTGCGTCCCGAAGTCACTGCGCATCATTCTGATGTTTCATTTGGCGGGTGCACACCGGAGTCTTCTGCATGCCCACCAAACTGTCAAAGGTCTGTTAAGGCCATTAAAAAAACTAATTAAGCAATTTGAGAGGGCTGCCAGTTCGACCTTAAGGTTGGTGGGCAGGCGAAGAGCCCAGGTGGCCTTCGCATTTTTCATGAAACCCCATCCACGGGTGGGATGAGGTTTCATGAAGGGTTTATTAAATTAATAAATATTTATTAAGCATTTGATAAACATGTCCCAGCTCATGTGACACTGTCACATGAGGGGACATGTGTAAATGATTTTTTATTTATTTATTTTGAGGTTTGAACTTGAACTTAATCTCCCTGAGGCAGCTCTGTGCCTCAGGGAGACTTCTGCGCTCTCTCGCCCGACTCTCCCTCCTTCCCCCACCCGCACAGGTAGCGCTGAGTGCTACCGGATGTACGTACTGCTGAACTGGCCTTAATTGGCCCGCCCACGTAAAATGGCAGTGCGCAGCCAATCGCGAGTGGCAATCGGCTCCGTGCCCACCCACATCTGCTCCCGACCAGCCTGCCGGATGGGGGAAAATTCCCCCCCTGATAAATGTAGCTCAGTTGGTAGCACCCTCACCCCTGAGCCAGAAGGTGTGGGTTTGAGTCCCCCTCTAGGACTTGAGCTACAAAAGTCTCAGTTGACACCCCAATAAGACACTGTCAGAGCTGCGTCATTCGAATAATATGTTAAACCTAAGCGCTGACCACTCTTTCAGGTGGATCCCACAGCACATTTGAAGAGCAGGATGGTGTCCTGACCAATATTTACCCCTAGATCCACATCGCAAAAAAAACAGATTGTTTGGCTATTATCACATTGACGTTCGTGGGAGTTGCTGTTCAAAAATTGGCTGCTGCATTTCCTACATTACAGCAGTGCCTACACATCAAAGATACTTCATAAGAACTTAAGAAATAAGAGCAGGAGTAGGCCATTTGGCCCCTCAAACCTGCTCTGCCATTCAGTAAGATCACGGCTGATCGGATTGGGGCTTTAACTCCACTTTCTTGCCTCCCCACCATAACTTTTGACTCCCTTGTAAATCAACAAACTGTCTAATGCAGCCTTGACTATATTCGATGACCCAGCCTCCACTGCGCTCTGTGAATTCCAAAGGTTAACAACCCTCCGAGAGAAGAAATTCTTCCTCATCTCCATTTTAACTGGGAGACCACTTAGTTTGAAACTATGTCCCCTAGTTATAGATTCCCCTATAAGGAGAAACATCCTCTTAGCATCTACTCTGTCAAGTCCGCTCAGTATCTTATATATTCAGTATGATCATCTCTTGTTCTTCTAAGCTTTCAATGAGTATGGGCTGAACCTACTCAACCTTCCCTTATAAAACAACCACTTCAACCCAGAAATCAACCTAATGAACCTTCTCTGAACTGCCCCCAATTGAAGTATATCCTTCCGTAAATAAGGAGACCAAAACTGTACGCAGTACTCAAGGAGTGATCTCACCAATGCCTTGTACAGCTGTAACAAGACTTCCCTACTTTTATACTCCACCCCTTTGCAATAAAGGTCAACATTCCATTTGCCTTGGTTTAACATCTCATTTGAATGGTGGCATAGTAGTATTGTCACTGGACTAGTACTCTAGATACCCAGGTTTATGCTCTAGCAGATGGTGAAATTTGAATTCAATTTTAAAAATCTGGAATTAAAGGTCTAACGATGACCATGAAACCATTGTCAATTGTTGTAAAAACCCACCTGGTTCACTAATGTCCTTTAGGGAAGAAAATTTGCCATCCTTACCTGGTCTGGCCTACATGTGACTCCAGACCTACAGCAATGTGGGTGACTCTTAAATGCCCTCTGAAATGGCCTAGCAAGCCACTCAGCTCTCAGGGGCAATTAGGGATGGGCAATAAATGCTGGCCCAGCCAGCAAAGTCCACATTCCATGAAAGAATTTTTTAAAACCTGCATGCTAACTTATTGTGATCCATGTATGAGGACACCCAGATCCCTCTGTACCATAACATCCTGCATTCTCTCTCCATTTAAATAATATTCTGCTTTTCTATCCAAAGTGGACATCCTCACATTTTCCCACATTATACTTCATCTGCAAAATTTTTATTCACTCACAGAACCTTTTGCAGACCCTTAGTGCCCTCCTCACAACGTGTTTTCTTACCTACCTTCGTATTGTCAGAAAATTTGGTTACAATATACTCGGTCCTTTCATCTAAGGCATTAATACAGAATGTAAATGGTTGACGCCCCAGCACTGATCCCTTTGGCACCCCACTAGTTTACAGTTTGCCATCCTGAATATGAACCATTTATCTTGATATCTCAAAATACAGTGCAACCAATTAAATACTGTTTTAAGTGTAGTCACTGTTGTAATATAGCAAATATTGGTGCCCAATTTGTGCACAGCAAAGTCCCACAAACATCAATGAAATGATGATCTGATGATTCTGTTTGAATTAAAAACAGAAAATGTTGGAAACACTCAACAGATCTAGCAGTATCTCTGGAGCGAGAAACAAAGATAATATTTAAGATTAATGACCTTTCATCAGAAACGGAAAACGTTAAGAGTGTTAATGGATTTTAAACAAGTACAGAGGCAGGGATAAAATAAAGGAGAAGGTCGGTAATGGGATGGAATGTGGGGGAAATTAAATGACAAAAGGGATAATGTGCAGTGCCAAAGAGGGCAGCAGTGGGACAAGAAACAAAAGATTGATGTATAGGAGATGTAAAAATGGGTGCAGTGGTTATGATCTGCAACTGTTGCACTCAGTGTTGTGCCCAGAAGGCTATAAAGTGCTTCATCAAAAGTTGCTGTTCCTCGAGATTACCTCGGTGATGCATCTCCTTACTAACAAATCTATCTGCTGTTGTCACTTACACCTCTCTAGTTTAATCTTTTATTTATTTACTTGACCCCCTGTTGCTTTGAACCATTATTCCTTTTGTCATTTAATCGCTCCTGTCTTCCACCTTATCACAGATCCTCCCCTATTGTTCATTCCTCCCCTCCCCACTTTCCGTGTACCTGTACTTGCTTAGAATCTGTTACACCTCTAACATTCCAATGGTGATGATCCTCGTAGAGAGCGATAACTTTAAAAATTTGAACTTCCAGTTAATAGCTGGAAGGATGAAACAACAAGATTTCACATTTTAAGACTTGGACAGTAACAAACAAACTAAAATCAACCTTGACTAAACATTATTTCAGTAGGCAACTTATATTCAAAACTACAGGACAGAATTTTCCCCTTTTACTTTTACTACAACTGAAAATCCACAGTTATACTTTACACTGTCCATTAAGTAGACATTCAATTCCTCCAAAACCAGTCCAAAGTGATCCTTAGCTCCAAAGTGTTTACTTTCATTCTTTTCCTTTCCCAGCGTGGTAATTTTTCACCCCAGAACTGTCTTTCATGGTGAGAGTATTCGTGTAGATCCTCCCTCTAGCTCAAGCTAAGTGAATCTTCCAGCCCCAGTTTCATTCCTCACGAATTTGGACTATTCAACCCAAGCATGAGCCCCACTCGCATTCCTATGTGGTGAATCATAGACATTTGCCACCTTTGTGTGTTCCCTTTCTCTGTCTCCAATCCTGGCAGACGGACCGATGTCTGTGAGTTTCAGGGATATCTTAGAAACCCTTTCTCTCTCAAAGCCCATCTCCATGGCAATGTGAATCACATGGGCCTTGTATTCAGGTAGAAATATTGAGTCCTTTAGACTCCAATTCTGTTCCATCTTCAAATTAAATATACACATGAGGTATAATCGTTTATAACCTGACATTGTTAGCACCTTCCTGGGACTTTGGAGATTAATAGTCTATCCACTGTCAGCACAGGTGCTTCTGTCATTGTCTACAGGTGTGAACACCGTACACCTTCTTCCCAGCAAAACAACCTCGGCCCCGCTTTAGTCCTTAACAACCATGCCATCCAGGCTTCTTCTCAGGCAGATTTCAGAACAGGTCATATGGCCTCCTTCATCTTACCCTAAATTAAAGACACAGTCCCAAAACATAAAAATCTAATACACCCCATGTTTATAAATTCTGATGAAAGCCAATGACTTGAAACATTAACATTGTTTTTCTATCTCTATTTGATGATGCCTGTTCAGCTGAGTATTTGCTGCATTTTCTGTTTTCATTTCAGATTTCAAGGGACTGTAATAATTTGCATCTGTTTGTATTGTTGGCTGAGGAATATTTATTGACACTAAGGAGAGCTCCTTGGCCTTTCTTTTTCTGCCCTAAGCTCTAGAATTCGCTTCCTGAACCTGTCTGTCCCTTTACCCCTCTCTCTTTAAGGCGTTCCTTAAAACCTGCCTTTTCTACCAAGCTTTCGGTCACCTGTCGTACTATCTCCTTATGTGGCTCAGTGTCAAATTTTGCATGATGGTGCTGCTGTGAAGTGCTTTGGGATATTTTACTATGTTAAAGGGGTTATATAAAGTCAAGTTGTTATTGTTGTTGTTGATAAATACTATTGGATCTTTTATATCCACCTGAGCGGGCAAATGGAGCCTTGGTTTAATGTCTCATCCAAAAGATAGAAGCTCCAACAGGTGCCACTCCCTCAGTACTGCATTAGAGTGCCAGCCTAGATGATGTGCTCAATCTGTGGAGTTGGGCTTGAAACCTTTGACTCAGGGGCACATGTGCTACCACCACAGCTGAATAGAGGAGATTTAGAGCAGAGAACAGTGCAAGTCACTTCAGTGACTAAGACAAAACTACGTCAACATTCAAGATTAGATTGAATCAGTAGATGAAGGAAAAGGAGTTGAAGGGACGAGGGAACAGAATGGGTAAATGTGATTATAATTATTTGCGTGCATAGAAGGTAAATACCAACATGGACTGGAAGGGCCAAATAGTTGTTTCCGTGTTGTAACTTCTATGTATTATAAATTTTACGTCCTCGTTTATTATGCAGATTGTGTATGAAAACCTGTTGCACTTCTTGCTCAACTACTGAAAAGAAATGCGAAGAAAACGAGTGTTTTAAACATCAGCAAAATGATTGTTCTCCACTCCATCCTTCTACCTAGGTAAAAAGCGCTTCCTCGCTGAAGCAAAAATTTAACTGTTGCAAAATGCCTTTGCCAACATCAATCCCCTTAATTTATCTTACTCAACTGAGCTGCTGTCCCCTATTTTGCCCTTTCCCCAGCCCCTCCCTCTTCACCTTGCATGTGTCTCCCTCCCCTCGCTGCTTTTCCCTGTCCTCTCCCCTCGGTCACTCCTGTCCTTTCCCACATCCTCCTCACCCTCTTTGCTTCTTCTTCAAACCCTCTCCACTTTCCACCAGATTCCACTCCTTCCCCTCTTTTCTATTCCCTCTCCTCCCTCTCCCCTTTCCTCCCTTCCCCTCCCCTGTCCCCTTCCTCTCTTTCCTCCCTTCATGTCTCTCCTCCTCTCTTCCTCTTTTCCACTCTCTTCCACTTTTGCCCCATGCTCCTTATCCTCTCCTTGCCACAGTTTTCCCTTATTCTCTTCTTCTCTCTTCAATCTGTCCTCCCTTTGTTTCCCTCGCCCACTCCCCCTCCACATCCTCTGCCCATCTCCTCTTCTTCCATTCTTACCCCCCCATTACTGTCCTCCTGTTACCTCTGTTCTCCTCTCCCTCCTCGCCTCCTTCCCCTCTCCTCTCTCCTCTGCCTGCTTTCACTCATCCCCTGTTCCTTTCCACTTTGCTTCTCATTTGCTCATTGCCCCAAACCCAGCTCGACTTCTCTGTCTCATCCTCACCCTTCCTCTTCCTCTCTTCCCCTCTCCCTCTTGTCTCCCCCTCTCCTCCTCTCTACTACCCTCTACGCACCTTCTCCTCATCTCTCCCCTCCTCCATTACTTTCCTCTACTGTGCTGCCTCTTTCCCTTATCTCCTCACCTTCCCGCTCTGTCATACTTTTTTTACTTTCACCTTATCCCTTTCCCTCCTCTCGTCTTCACCTTCCCATTTACTTCCTCTCCCCACCTCTGCTTTGGTTCAATTACTTCCCTTCCTTCTAACACGCATGCAGTTAGTGAAAAGTCATGACCTGAAACGTTAACTCTATCCAGACTGCTGAATATTTCCAGCAATTTCTGTTATTATTGCTAAATAGCCAACTTCAGATGTGTGTGCCATGAACCCACTAATTTCGGCCCGCTTGAAAATTGCATCAGGTGGGTCTTGGGCTTTCAATTGGCTGCAGAAGTTCTCCCCACTATGAACTGCCAACTGCACATTTTTCAGGTGAGAAATGGGCTGCAGGCAGCTGAAGATTGCTGCCCATCCCCCATGTCCAAAATCACAGGAGGCCAGCTAGTGTGCCACATTTTCCAACGCTGATACAATTTCTCTTAGACTCTCTCATGAGTTGTACGGCATCAAAGCAGAATTTACTGGAGAAGAAAACACTTATAAGTATGAACATTTAGCATGATGGTCTTCTAAAAGGCAACCTTCCCCAGTACAGACTGAGCAGAATAGATTTATCACCTGGGGAAATTAAACTGTAGGAAGTCCAGTCTTGTGAGAATTTGCTGGATAAAGTACATAATGTAAAATAAATAAATATCTCACAACCGTGCAATATTAGAAAATGTTTGAAACCATTTGGGAATACTGTAGCCTTTGTGGTTTATTTCTGAGCAGACTGACATTTATAAATCCCCTGGTGGCAAAATACACCAGGATATAGACCTCTCCTTGTGTCTGTCTCCTTTTCTCCACTCCTTTCTTACTCTCCCATGCCATTTCTTTCAGTGTTTGCTTATGTTCTATCTAGCCTGTCTGTCCCTGATTTCAGCAAGCCATTAGTCAGCATTTCTCTCTGGTTTAGCTGAACCATGGTACAACTCCAGTCTGCACGTCTGTATAGTTCATGAAAAAAATGACAGACCTAGAAAATGTTCACTTCAGTCAAATTTTTCTGAACGTTGATATTTTTGAATTTCAAAACTTTGTCAAAACCCATCAAAATATTGTTTCAACCCACCAGACTCTGAACTGTTGTATTCATTCTACCACTTCACAACGTTACTAGGAATGTGTGTTTTGTAGTGAAACGGACAAAAGGCTGCCTATATGCCAAGAATGAGTTCAACAGACGTCGAATGCTAGCATATTTACTGAAGCTTCAATGAACCTAACCATATAAAGGCCATCAAATATCTAAAGTTACAAAGGACACTTTGCTGTAAAATATAAACCCATTACAGTTGGGTGAGTTCAACCCTCCAGATGTCTCCTTTCTTTATCTCCCAACCTATAGAAATGATTTCACTTTATTCATACAGTTCCATAGGCATCTGCATTCCATAACCTATCACCCATTCTCAACCTCCATTATGGCTCAAGCTGTGCAGCAAAGCTTTGGTGTTTTGGATCAGCATGACTCAAAAGGAGGTGTGCCACCGAAGCAAAGATATGGGGCTGAATTTTATGTGCCCCAGGCAGGTGTGTTTCACGCTGGGGGGGCACATAAAATGAGCGGGTACCCAACACTGTACCTTCTCGCCCACCCCCGAGCTCACCCCCACAGAATGGGGGGCAGGGTTGGCAGCAATCAGTAGCCCACCCGCCATATTTAGATGAATAATTAAGGGTCAATTAGGCTTGTTATCAAGCCTATTGACCCTAATAATAAGCTGCCCATGCCGTAATATGTTTGGCATGGACAGCAGGGCAGGAGCGGGAAGCCTGATTTTTAACCTCAAATGGTTAAAGGGCAGAAAGGAAGACAGGTGGTCGTTCTTTGGGGGCTGCCCTTTTCTGATCATGGGGTGGCACCCCTTAGGCTGAAACCCCCCTTCCTTCCTACCTGCTCCCCTTCTTAAACCCACCCTCTCTCCCTCTCACCCCCAATACACCTCTCCCTAACGCTCCCAATTCCCAGCCCAAGACACCAGAATTCCCTGCTCTGGGGATCCTATGCTTTGAGCTCCTCTCTTCAGTTGCAGTCCTGGCAGCTGCCACTGATGCACTTCCTGTGCGGGGGGTGGAGGGAATCCCCATCTGTCAAAGTGCGCACTGCTCCTGAGACTAAGTGCTGTCTCAGGGAGATTAGTGACAGTCTAAAAAACTTAAAAAATAGAAAAATAAAAACATTATTAACATGTCCCCCTCATGTGACAATGTCACACGAGATGGGCCATGTTAATAAAAATAACATTACATTTATTAAAGATTTTAAAAAGGAACATGAAACTTCATCCCGCCAGTGGATGAGGTTTCATGTATTATCAGTAGCCCGCTGGGGCTCCTGGCCTGCCCACCAGCCTTAAGGCCATTGACAGGTCGGCGGGTGGACAGCTGATTTTGCTGTACGCCCGCCTTCCTGAAAATTTAGAGGGACTGGGATGATGTCGGGGGTTCCTCCCAACGTCATCCCGCATCATTTTCCCATCGGCGAGTGGACCCCACCCCCAAATCGCCGACGGGAAAATTCAGGCCACGGTTTCCCTCTGCAACAATAACTTTAGTCCAGGCACAGAGCAGAACAGCATTTCATGTTAAACTTATTCAATTATGAAAGTATAACCCTTGTTGATGGAGACAAAAGCAGAGTTTGTTCTCAGAGATAAATTTGATAGTCCAGTTTAGAACTCAAAATTTGTAGGAGTTTTCTGAATCTATCAAAACCTGAACCATTGGTTGGAATTTTCCGCTTCCGGCAGCAGTGGGAAGCGTAGCAGGTGGGGGAAGCAAGATTTGGCGGGAGGCCAAAAATCAGTTTCCCAGTGTCAGGAATCTTGTTTGGAATCTTGTTCTCCCAACTTTCATGGCAGCTTAAAGGCAGGTTGAAGGTCCCGTGGATTTTTGTTGAGAACTCCATTTGCATCTCATGAATGCTCATTATAAGCTCAACACGCCGGAATCCTGATCCCATTCCAAATTAAGCGGCCCACTAGCAGGAATTTAGAACGTTCTGTTTCACAATTGCAAATAAGTGGTGGCACTGGCAAGATAGACTTCTTCCTGGACTTTCAGGTCGGTAAACGCTTTCACCTTCTTTTCACACCGTCACTGAGAGGTATCAGCTGGCTGTCACACATGCCGTGCCAAGGCTGGGCGCAGAGGAGGGCTGAGACCCCGGCAGACTCGGGGGAGAGTCAAGGAGCACAGAGGGAGAGTCAATGGCTGCCCAGGTGCCGTTCAAATATGGCGCCTGGACATTGGAGCCTATGAGTGGGCAGGCCACTTCCCGCCTGCTCTGTCACAAGATTCAACGTGCTCCGCACGGCTGCAAAATTAATGAACTGAATAGCACAAAATCTCACATGTTCAGCTTCCCTGCTCTCCAGCGGAATTCACTCCAACTTTTGCTTCTGCCGCTGGACTTGGTCTCCATGGGCTCAGACAGGAATTCCTGCTCCCCCTGACCACACAAGGAAGTAAAAAAGATATTATTTTGGACTTGTTCTGGACCAGATGCTCTTCCCTGTTAAGATTTCCTGGCAGGAAAATCAATGTAGCTTCCCTATCATGCTGCCAAGGTAAAATTGCAGTTTGTTTCTAAACAGTGATAGGTTAGAAAAATCACATCAATAGGACTAGCATATTTAAAAATAGATCCTGGCAGCATTCGGGGCAGGTATCCTCACTCTCTGCTCAAAGTAAGTTAAAATCCCAAATGGTCAGCTCCAGGAGTTAAGTATCATTCACAATTTTAACTACCCACCCACCTAATAGAAAATCATCCCCTGCATCACACTTGGTAATATTTTATAAAACGTTTTCTTGATTTTTTTTTGCATTGATTCTTTTTTCTCAATGTTTTAGCAAGAAACCTTTTTTGTTGGGATTAATATGTGGAGAATACTCACCGGGACACTTTCTCACACAGTGATACGCCTTTGAATGAGTGTTGCCTCAGAAGCAGCTTGCTATTTTTGATATTATTCAGTGTAGCCTATTGAACTCTAATTAATAAAGGTCTGTATGTCGTGTGTACCATACATTATATTACCACAAAAACCTGCCAGGGCACCAAGGCAACTAAATCTATTTCACAGTAGGAAATAAATTAGAACAAATAGTTAGGCACTTGTTAAAGATCCATGAACTGAAAATACTTAGATATGCAGAGATCAAAAAAGGCAGAAATAATTTTAGCTTACTGTAGTGTCCAGTGCTATACAAGAGATGCTAAATCTGCAGGTTCTAAGCACTCAGCATCGCAACCTATTTTACAGCACATTACAGAATAGTCCTCCATTATCCACTATAAAGCACAACAGTTATTTATGTATATGCCCAAATAAATCATTTTTACTTTCAGCATTACAACAGAACCCCTGAATACCACAGCATTTCTCACCACGTATCTTAATCTGTCTCATAGCAAAAGAAGTAACAGTGTGCACTACATCAAAGATCGCACATTTTTGTGAGTGGGTTGCAGATCCGTTAGAATGATGTCCTCTGGTATTTGCCCTCTGCCCGATTGCATGGGGACTTTTGCTGTCATTTCTCCACATCTTGCGGAACAGCTTCGAGGGACAGCACCGGCCCTTTAAGAGCTGGTGCCTCTAAAATGCCAATCCCAGCCCTTCTGCACTTCAAATGCATCAATGTAAAGTGGAGTGTTCCACTGTGATGTTAGTGAGCTGACCTGGGCAAGATCAGGTCATTCCGTTGCTGGTGTACACAGCATCCCAGGATCAGCTGTCCCACTGTCAGCCCTACAAATTATTTATATCTAAATCCTCAATGTGTAAGGGAACTCCATTCAAATGCTAATAATTGAATAATAACTGCTAGTTAAAACGTTGGTTTATCTGTATTTGTAAATTTGGCTTTGAAATTCCATAGGGTTTCCACTGCTCTTCTGCAGTAACTCTAGTGGGAGACTGACTGACAGAACCTCCAGCAATGTGACAGAAAGTCGGTTAATTTGAGTCTCTACCATTTCCCAATTCCCTCAATTCTCTCCACCTGACACTGTGCCTCCAGCACAGAAACAAGCCATCCAGCCCAGCTGGCTCATCCTGCTGTTTATGTTCCACATGAGCCTCCTCTTCATCTAACCTATCAACATTTCCTTCCATTCTGTTTCTTCTTCTGTGTATATCTATCTTCCTCTTAAACAAATCTATAGTGTTTGCCTCAAGTGCTGCTTGTGGTAGCATATTTCACATTTTTGCCACTCTTTAGATAAAGGGATTTCTATTGAGTTCCCTATTGGATTTATTTGTGACTATCTTACATTTATGGCCTCTAGGGGAGAATTTTCCCCATGTCGGGCGGGCCGAGTGGGAGCAGGTGCGGGCGGGTGCGGACCCGATCGCCGCCCGCAAACGGGTTCGCGCTGTCATTTTACGCGGGCCGCCCAGCATAATTCTTGACTTCCGAGGATAGCGGGAGTGGATGGGCGGTGGCGGGCATGCATAGTCCGCTGGGTCCAATGGCGATCCGGCAGCCTGTTTAAATGAAGGCCTGATAGCCTTTGCAAGGCTGCTCACAATGGCCGGCAGAAGAGCACAGCAGAGGGCTACTGTGCATCAAGCAAGCCCAGAGGGTAGGCCAGAGGAGCAGGCCAGGCCAGAGAGTAGGCCAGAGGAGCAGGCCAGGCCAGAGGGTAGGCCAGAGGAGCAGGCTAGGCCAGAGGGTAGGCCAGCGGGGCAGGCCAGGCCAGAGGGTAGGCCAGAGGAGCAGGCCAGGCCAGAAGGTAGGCCAGCAGAGCAGTGTGCCCCTCGTTTCTCGGATGAGTGCCTGCCAACAATTAAAAGGCCTGTTAAGGCCATTAAAGTCTCAATTAACACATTTTTCAACCTTATGTTTGACGGGCAGGCGAAAAGGCCAAGCGGCCTTTGCACTTTTTTAGGAAATCTCATCCATGGGCGGGATGAGGTTTCCAAAAGCAAATAAAAATGAAATAAAAATTTTAAAATTTAATTAATAACATGTCCCTGCTCATGTGACGGCCCCCGCTGAACCCGCCCAACCAGAGCTAAATTCTGTCCGACATGTTCAGGTGCCTGATTGCGATGCTTGGATATTTTTTTCCAGAGTTTAAAAACTTTATTTCCTGGGTTTCGGGTCTTCAACTCCCTGAGGCAGCTCTCTGCGTTCAGGGAGTGTTCCATCAGTGCTGGCCTGCACCCACAGTGGCGTCATCGCCCACCCTCCGCTGGCCCCCACCCCCATAGCGCTGAGTTTTTCAGCGCGTGCTTCACGCTGGCTGGCTGTTAAATGGCCGGCCAACGTGAAATCGCAGTCGGGGGCCGATTGCGGTCGGCGGTCCGTTTCCTGACCGCTCCTGGGCCTGCCGAGCCCGCCCACCAAGCTGAAACTTCAGGCCTGTGAGGTTAGAAGCTGTGGAGGGAGGTTCGCCAGAGGAGATGAGGTCAGTAACAGTCCTGGAAATAATGACTTGATGTTCGGTGGTGGGGTCTTGATCCAGGCGGAGGTAGGAAGAAGTGTCTGAGAGTTGGCACTCAGCCTCTGCAAGGTAGAGGTCAGTACACCAGACAACAACAGTGTCACCCTTGTTGGCAGGTTTGATAACAAAGTCGAGGTTAGACCTGAGAGAAAGGAGTGCAGCAAGTTCAGAAGGAGACAGTGAAGAGTCGTACAGACTTGAAATGTTAATTCTGTTTCTCTCTCCATAGATGCTGCCAGACCTGCTGAGTTTTTCCAGCATTTTCTGTTTTTATTTCAAAGAAGGACATAGTCAGAACTCGCACTTCTGGAGCCTAACTCAGTATCCAGTGCTGTTGTGGCGGGCAACATGTCAAGTGTATTGGCCTCAACAAGGGTGAAAGTGGGCCAACCAGTTGGGACCAGGCCAGGTAAACAGCCTGGGCCCTTAAAGCAAATGTACATATTTTTTAAATTGTACAGATTCCTCCCCTTGCCCAAAGGGCTGATAAGATCATGGATTAGGTTGGGGAATGGGCAGAATCGCCCCAGATTTGCACAAGGTGCAATAGTGGGTGGGGAAAAGGGATGTTTTACCCGCTGGCCACAATGGCGACATTTCACGCCAAATCATCCCATTCCTGCCTCATTAATTATGCAGCCACAGGAAACACGCTGTCTTGCTGGCAGGTGGCCTCCAATTTGCCCACCATGCCGTTACCTCACCACTTCCTCGCGCAGGTCGCCACAGTTAAACTGCAGATGCACGCATCTTCTCAGTGCTTGCAGCCCAGGAGGGCAACCTTGAAGATGTGGCCCCAAAAGCCAAGAAAAGTGCAGCCCCCCAGATTCAGTGACGCATCCCTGGGGCACCTTCTGGATACCATGGAGGCCCAACATGATGTCCTGGTCTGGCATCAGGAGGCCCATCAGTCTCACCACTCCAGCTTGGGAGGCGGTGGCAGAGGTGTTCAGTGCCAAATCTGCACACAAGAGGTTGGCCATCCAGTGCAGAAAACAGATGAATGATCTCATCCATACTGCCAGGATAAGGCAAGCACCTCATCAATCTAACATCAAAAGGCCATCGCACATTCACTGACATCTCACTCACTGCCAGCTCAAGGGTCATCACCACTCACTCTCTCACACAAATCTTCACATCACCATCTTGGCCTCATCTATTCTGAAGACTGCCTCCTCAGCCCTCACCCTCTTGAGGCCACTTGCATAGATCAACATGTGCCCTCAAACACACCCTGGGACACCTCCCATTCCCAGTACAGCCCTCGCCCTGCAACCTTTTCCCTTACCTGAGGCCGCACCCTCTCGCTTCCCCAAGCAAGCTCTAACCTTGCAGTCATTGAAAAGCCACCTCCGCCTTATGGCTGGTCTGGTAGGTAGGGACCTGCCAGTGGCCCCCACAAAAGTGATGTGGTGCTGCCTGTGAGGCCTGGCGCTGATGACCCTAAGTGCTGCCCAAAGAATGGTAGGCAAACAAACCTCAAAGTCCCGAGCGAAGTGCAGCTTGCCAGGTGCAAGTTGCTTATGAACAGTTGTGAAACAAGTTGACGTGCAATCACACCGAGGTGCCCAGATGATCCAGTGTTGGGGGGGCTAAGGGGGGGGCGGAGAATGATCCTGGCGAACAGGGCTTATAATGATATGCAGATGTATTAAAATGATGTTCCTGACGTCCGGGCAGTGGAAAACGCGTCCGCCGTTGATGGGTGGAGCAGGCAATTGCAAATTGGTTTTGGCGAGGTTGTGAAACCGATTTTTGACCTTCCCGCTACATTGTCCGCTCACGCCCACCATGACGCCTGACGCCAACAGGGATGGAAAATTTCACCCCATGTCTCACCATGGCTGGGCAGGCACCAGTGCCACTGGCAGAAATGAGCAGGTCGATGCTAGAGATGCACTTTATTGGCCTATAAAAATGAGGCGCCATCTGTTGACCACACAAAATCAGACAGGATCTGCACTGGAGGAAATCGTCAGCAACCATCTGAGGAATTTTATGGCTGTAGTTTCATAGCAATCATTATCTGGTATTAATATGAGATAAAAAGTTTAAAATATTTCCATTTTCTTCCAAGAACAAGTTCTGGAGCTTGGATAAAAATCGTAAAAGAAAATACAATGAAAGAAGACAATTCTTCAAGTGTATGACTGGGATGTAATATATTTGACATGGCCATTAATAGGAAATGGTTTGGCTCAACTTCTCCACTCTCTAGCAGGTGGCTCTAATTACATTGAATTACTACCATGCCATGTTTAGTCTGCTAGGTGTGACTATAATTGTTGGTAATAAATTAGAACTAACAGAGCTGTCATCTTACTCATGTAAGACAAATACTCTGATATGCTACATTGTCTACAGATGCACCACAAATATATACATACGTCATATATATAGATATACATATATTTGTTGTACACTTCATGACTTCAACTTCAGAAGTGTTGAACTATAACATGCACCCAGTTGATCACATAATGGTGCAATAAATACTACATTTTAAAACAATTCAATAAAATATGGATATTTTTTAACAAATCCTGTTTAAAGTGAACTCATCGTGTCAAAATTGAGGCTTATGTTGAAAACAAAGATAGGATAAAGAGGATAATTTACTGCGACAGCAGGAATGCAGAGTTTATTTCACATTTGTCAAAGTCCAGTAACCCATGAACCCCCAGAGACCCATGAGTTAGTGGGTGCCTCTGCTCGTGAAATAGCCTATGTTCTGGCTGTCATACTGAATTACTTTCGACATAAGATATACTGTATACTACAATTAAAAAAATTATATAAAAATACATTGTTGCATTGTATAGTAAAAGAGAGTGTTACAATGTGTGTTCTTCAGGCACACCCTTATTGGTTCGGTTCCTGACCTCAATTGTGATATCAGGCTGAGCCGCCAAACAGAGCCTTATTATTTCCTCGAAGGGAGGAATGGAAAAGTACAGGTAAGTCATTTTACTTTACGCTTTTCTAATCATTGCCTTAAGGCCCTCTTTTCCTGCCAGCCCCACCCCCCACTTGGCCTAATATTTGCTGTATTCGTCTGCTAACCCGGCAGTTTTGAGTTCAAATTCCACTATGAAAAGTTATTAAATAGATGCAGTTGGGCTGTGACTTTTGAATGTTAATTAGTTCCTTGTCTGCCTTTTGCAGAAGCTGTATTGATGGTGCAATATGCATCTTGTTAAATTTTAGATGGGTGGGAATGAGGTTCTGACATTTTAATCCTCCCCTGACTCTCTCCGCACATCATCATTGGGGTGAGATGGGAGTGGGGCGTGGGGGGTTGGGGGGTGGGGGGGGGGGGGGGTGGTGCAGGTTAAGCCACACATCTTTGTTTGTTTCTCTGCTATATTATTAACAATCAAAACAGATGGGAAGGTGAGAAAAACTCACCAAAAGTGGGGTCTGTGGCAAGCAAGGGAGTGTGACCTTAAAATCCACTTATGCTAATTCAGAATTTAACAACAAACAAAATCGTTGCTCTCAAATCTGTCTTTAGACCTGCAGGTAAATTAATTATTTGAGGGTGGAGACATAGCAAGGCTGCAAAGAAATATTCAGGTTGAATTGAGGTTGGCCTTGGTCGGCAGGTGAGTCAGTTGGGAAGTGGCGAAGACACTGAACAGTGAACAACTCGAGGACCTGCATTGCAAGGTAAGCATAGAGTCATAGAGTCATAGAGGTCTGCAGCACAGAGAAAGGCCCTTTGGCCCATCGAATGTATCTAGGCATTTACATAAAGTAACAGGTGTTGCATTAGGAACTAGAAACTTGTTATATCATTTGAGACTATGATATAGGAAGTATGATGAAGTGGATGCATATATTATTGCATAGAAACAGAGAAAACAGAAGCAGGGGTAGGTCATTCGGCCCTTCAAGTCTGCTCCGCCTTTCAACATGAGCGTGGCTAATCCTCTATCTCAAAACCATACTCCTGTGCTCTCCCCATACCCCTTGACACCTTTAGAGTCCAAAAATCTATTTCCTTCTCAAATATATTCAGTGACTTGGCCTCCACAACATTCTGTGGTAGAGAATTCCATAGGTTCACCACCCTCTGAGTGAATAAACTTCTCCTCAGCTCAGTCTTAAATAGCCTTCCCATATCCTGAGACTGTGACCCCTTGTTCTAGACCCCCCCAGCCAGAGAAAATATTATCCCTGCATCCAGTTTGTCCATCCCTGTCAGAATTTTATATGTTTCAATGTGATCTCCTCTCATTCTTCTAAACTCCAGTGAATACAGGCCTAGTTGGCCCAATCTCTCCTCATATGACAATCCTGCCATCCCAGAAATCAGTTTGGTGGACATTCGCTGCATTCCCTCTATTGCAAGTATATCCTTTCTTAGGTAAGGAGACCAAAACTGCACACAAGACTCCAGGTGTGGTCTCACCAAGGCCCTGTACAGCTGCAGTAAGACATCCTTGCTCCTGTACTCAAGTCCTCTCTCAATGAAAGCCAACATGCCATTTGCCTTCTTAATTGCTTGCTGCACCTGCATGCTTGCTTTCAGTGATTGATGTACAAGGGCACCCAGGGTCAAAATTCTCGAACTCCCTTTCTAACAGCACTGTGGGTGTACCTACACCACTTGGACTGCAACGGTTCAAGGAAGCTCACCACCACCTTCTCAAGGGCAACTAGGAATGGTCAATAAAAGCTGGCCCAGCCAGCGAAGCCCACATCCCATGAATGAATAAAAAAAAGTTGCCTTTGTAAATCACCATTTCCCAATCTATCACCATTTAACTCATACGCTGCCATTCTGTTTTTCCTACCAAAGTGGATAACATTATACTGCATCTGCCATTTATTTGCCCACGCACTCAACCTGTCTAAATCGTCTTGAGGCCTCTTAACACCCTCCTCATTGCTCACATTCCCACCAAGTTTCACGTCATCAGCAAACTTGGAAATATTACATTTGGTTCCCTCATCCAAATCATTGATATATATTGTGAATAGTTGGGGCCCAAGGACTGATTCCTGTGGTACCCCACTAGTCACCGCCTGCCACTCCAAAAAAAGACCCATTTATTCCTACCCCCTGTTTCCTGTCTGCTATCCAATTCTCAACCTATACCAATATATTACACCCAGTCCCATGTACTTTAATTTTACACACTAACCTCTCCTGTGGGACTTTATCAAAAGCTTTCTGAAAATCCAAATAAGCCACATCCACTAGTTCTCCCTTATCTATTCTTCTAGTTATGTCCTCAAAAAAATCCAGTAGGCTTGTCAAACATGATTTCCCTTTCATAAATTCATGGTGATTTTGTCTAATCCTGTTGATATTTTCTAAGTGTCCTGGGTTACATTACAACAGGAACTACCCTTCAAAAATACTTAATTGATTGTAAAGTGCAATTAGGATATCCTGAAATAATGAAATTATACAAATGCAAGTCCTTTTCAGATCTATATTATGATCTGGTCTCAAATGATATAACAAATTTCTGAAGAAGGATCATACAGACTTGAAACGTTAACTCTGTTTCTCTCTCCAAAGATGCTACCAGACCCACTGAGCTTTTCCAGCATTTTCTGTTTTTATTTCAGATTTCCAGCATTCGCAGTATTTTGCTTTTCTATTGTAACAAGCTTCCTGTTTAGTTGATCTAATGTGGTGTTACACATGATGCATCAGAGGATTCACTGTTTTCCAATTATGGGGATGTTTATGTCATGTAATGAGTGGGATGAGGGCCGCTGATTTACAGTAACGGAATAAGTCAAATCCAGGCTTAAATATCTGGACTTGTGTCTAGGTATTTGTGAAATCATTTGCCGTTTTTTGGACTGAACATGACAGGTTCTCAATCGTCTCAGATCCTTCTTCTTCTCAGGTGCAATTTTAGTAAGAAGCTGCCAAACATTCAAGCTGGTTATGGTTCTCTCTTCTCTCCTGTTTTCAGCACTCACTTCGGGTAAATTTTCCTGGTTAGCTCTCACAGACCTCTTGTGCGGAGTTGCATCTAAAATGCCTTCAGTTTTTTTGTGGAAGGGTCTTCAAATGCTTGGTCGTTAAAACTTCTGATGACACAAATGGCCATAAAAGATGGAGCAATGAGTGAAGTGTTTGATCGCCATCCTCTGGCAATGTCTCGAGGGCTCTAATTCCTGCCAAGTCTCTGAACCATCAGAATGTTCTGGGAGCTCCCAAATAGCTTTGCAACGAAGCTATATCAGGACTGACCCAGACAGATTTTCAATGAGTGTGGCTTTAAGTAGGGAGCAAATGGAAGATTTTTTATAAAAACTAAGAATTTGTCCTCTGCAAGAGTGCTTTGCTCCACCTTTCCTGGCTTTTCCCATTTTCTTAAACATGCCATTTCAACATTATCAACTGTAGTGGGTTGACATTGATGGATTTTGCTGCCATAAGTTTAAATTGCATGAGCCAGAACTTGTAATGGTACTGAAAATATGTACAGATGCTTGCCAGCATCCCAAAACCATGTCTTGTATTCTAATATGCTTGTCTTCTGCACAAAAGTCTATGGGTGGAATTTTCCTTCCCCGCTGACATTGGGCGTGTTCAACAGCATCTGCAGACAATATGGTGAGAAGGCCAAAAGTTGGTTTCACGATCGTCTGCTTTGCCCGCCAATGGCGGGCCGCGTTTCCCACCATTGGATGTCGGGAACCTCATTGTAATACACCTGCATATTATTATCAGGCTAGCCCAACGGAATCATCCCCCCTTGCTGGATCGTCATGCACATGGCGGGCTGCACTTTGAGGGGAACTCAGAGGTGAGTGCCCAGCAAAGTTGCACAGCACTCACGAGGGTCACCTTTTGGACTTCAAGCTGAGGCGCATTGGAGGCGTGGGGGCAAGGATTGCCCTGCGGTTAAGGTGACTTGGGGGTGGGAGCGAGGGCCCTGTGGTTGAGGTGACTCGGGGGTGGAGGCAAGGGCTGCCCTGCAGTTGAAGGTGGTGCACAAGCACGTGTGGGATGGGGGGGGGGTGGTGAGGGAAGTGTCCACACATTAGGGAAACCTTGTATAAAGTGACCATTCCTCTGCAGCTCTGACAGTTCAATCGCAGCCACATTGACATGCGTGGAGTCTGGCCTCTAGCTTACCTGCCCACTCAAGCGATGCTGAGGCATGAAAGTGCACCAAGTGCTCCAGAGCTTTTCACCCCTCGGGCACAGATTGCAAACTAATGAGCGTTTTAGTGGACTGCAGAACAGTTGGAAGACTGGGCAAGTTGTACAATCTCCTTGCTAAAGCTGGCCATGGAGCAGTCACTGGCAGAGGTGCTCACAGCCCCTTGCAATGTCACCATCCTGTTTTCGAAGTCCGTGAGGACCTTGATTTCAGCCATTCCTCCACCAGCCTGTGACTTCTCCCTCTTGTCATGTGCCAACTTGTCCTGCTTGAAGAGAGATGGAGAGAGTGTAAGCAGGACGCCTGCCAGGCCCGGTGATAAGTGTGCCTGGCATGTGTGAGTGATGAGTGGTCCCATGGACGAGATGAGGACAATGAAGGTGTGTGTGACAGAGTGAATGGTGATGTCCCTTGAACTGGCAGTGAGTGAGGTCCTTGTGGATGTGTGATGGGTTTGTGAGTGTGTGAGTTGAGAGTGTGAGAAGAGCGACTTACCCTGGCAGAACGGAAGAGATCATTCATCCTCTTGCAGCACTGGGTGGCTGTCCTCTTTTGCAGGGCATTGGCACTAACCACTGCTGCCACCATCTCCCAGGCCGGATTAGTGATGTTGCTGCCCATCCTGTGGCCAGAGCAGGGTAGGGGATATCACAGCAGGCCTCCATGGTGTCCAAAAGGTGCTCAAGGGACATGTCACTAAACCTGGGGGCCTGCAGTCTTTTTGTCTTTCGGGGCCATGTCTTCTTTGCAGCAGTCCTGGGCTGGAAGCACTGAGAAATCTGTGAGCGGCTGTACTTTAAATGTGGCACCCAGCATGATGAAGCAGCGAGGTGACGGCATTACAGGCGAATTAGAGGCCACCCACCATCAAAATGCGTGTTTCCTGGGAATGCATGATTAATGAGGCAGGATTGAGGCGATACAGCATGAAAAGCCGCCATTGCGGCCAGCGGGTAAAATGCCCTTTTTCCCACCCGCTACAGCACTTAGTGCAAATCTGGGATGATTCCACCCTATGTTTTATCAACATTGTTAAAAAAACAAAGTTAAGACTCTATAATAAAGAAAATCATATGGACTTTTTGCTTGTGCCCAATATTGAATTGGGACCATATGGCGGGATTGGGACGATATGGTGTGAGAGGCCGCCATTGCGGCCGACGGGTGAAACACCGAATCTCCTGCCCACTACAGCATTTAGCCCGAAGCTGGGACGATTCCCCCCGCTATGTGTTATCCACTCAGTCATTTGTCTTTAATGGTCACCCCATTCAAATCTTCCATAGTCAATGAAAAATCCAGACTCCCTGGATGGCCATGGGACTGTAGCCACAGGAAATGCCCATGAGTCCAGTGTTGGCTCATTATCATTTGTCAGGATCTCCTCAACATGTTGGCCCACCAACGTGTTTTGTGTCAGTGACCTGTGAGAGGAAGTTGAGGCAATGGGGGCAGCCTCCTGTCTGTCAATTCAATATATAATCATATCAGTCTGACCCCGTTTGTCAGAAAACAGTGAAAAATTCATGTCCAAGTTTCAACATATCATTTATCTCTGACACATTGCCAGAAGGCGGTTAACCAATTAATTCAAATTGTTCCTCAGCATTCTTGAGTAATGACCCACAAGTAATTTTCTGGCTCTACTACATCGTACCTCCCCCCTCTGTTGCAGAGCACATGTAACCGAGGGGCTGTGTGATGTTATCTGTGGTTTGATGGATCTATCCCCAGGTTTCTGTCCGACTGAAACCTGTCTCTGTGGGGCTTTTCTTTCTCTGTGGAATAGCTAGCATCTGTTTTGATTTGCACCCATTCACACAAACTAAATTGCAATCCCCTGCTGATAACGAAATCATGTCCGAGCAGCCAAGACACTGACAATTTCTCAATTCCTCAAGACAATCCTGGCTGATATTCTCCCACTGACATTCAGATTTTATGATAACTATCATTACATCAGCTCCGATTGTCAAATCTTCAGATCCGTGTACAATTCAGGATTTCATGAGAAGTCTCGTCAGAATTATTATTGAGATTAGTTATGGACCTGCAAGAGGTTACAAATTTTCGTATTATATTACAATGATGGCTGAGATTTAAATCAAAACAGCTAAGATTCAAAACTAACTATCCAATGGAATCTTCTTACCCTAGGTAGCTTGTCTTTAATTTTGTGGGCTGTGTAGGTTAAATATAGGATATCTAACTGACTATCTGCCTGTGTTTTTTAGGGGAAGATGATGGTGTAGTTATAATGGTATCGGGACTAGTAATCCAAAGGTCCAGGCAACATGGACCTGTCATGGCGGGACCCGCTGCGGGAAATTTGGCGGCCCAACCAAAAGTCCATTGAGGTGATGAGGTATCACAGATGGTGTGTGGTGCAGCCAGTACAAGAGGTGTGTGCACACAGAGTACGCACGCCATTTTGGACCTGAAACAGCACCCATTGCCCCAAAGGTACAAGTGCTACCCAATTGACTTTTTCCGGGACTGGACGATCCCAACGGCAGGCGGGGCTGGAAAATCCCACCCATGGATTCAAATCTCACCATGACAGCTGGTGGAATTTAAATTCAATTAATAAAATCTGGAATTGAAAGCTAGCCTCAGTAATGGTAACCATGACAACTATCATCGATTGTTGTAAAAACCCATCTGGTTCGCTCAAGTCCTTTAGGGAAGGAAACCTGCCATCCCTACCTGGCGTGGCTGACATGTGACTCCAGATCCACGGCAATGTGGTTGACTCTTAACTGTCCTCTGAAATGGCCTAGCAAGTCACTCAGTTTAAGGGCAATTAGGCACAAGTTACAAATGTTGTCCTTGCCAGTGACACCCACATCCCATGAAAGATTTTTTTAAAATTATAACCTGCAATGGCTGATTATTTTCACCAAACACTCATCCATGGTTTTGTGGAGAAGGTTTTAGGGTCACAAAGGTTAGTTGGGTAGCTCCTGTACTTTTGGGGCAATGGGTGCTGTTTCAGGTCCAAAATGGCATGCGTACTCTGTGTGCAGATACCTCTTGTACTGGCTGCACCACACACCTTCTGCGATACCTCATCACCTCACCAATTGGTATCACGTGTTGGTAGGATGCAGAGTAGGCAGATGGTGATGTCAGCCAGCGTGTAACACTGATTTGACTCTAGCAAGGCCATTTTCAACCCCGTTGCTCCAGCTAACACCGTCTTTTAACCTCATATAGCTGAACTTGCTTTCTATAGCAGGAAGGACCCTCCCCACAACCTCACCAGCACTATTTAAAGGGATCATCAGTCTCTTTCAGGTAGTTGCTGATTGATTGCCATTGGCTGCTGCTTAGTTAGTAGAAGTGTTTGGAGGATTGTCCTCCTTCTTAAAGTGAGGGAAACCTACAGGCAGTGATGCAGCACAGTGTGAAGGCCTTGGTTCTCACTTCAGGGGTTCTGCTCAGAGCACTTGCTCCCAGTCATGAGTGCTATAGTTTCCAACCCTCTTGGCCAGCAACAAGGCAGTGAGTCTAAGCAGGGGTGACCCAGAGGAGGGCAAACTGCTCAAAAGGGAGGAGGGGGAGAAGGGCTCTGAGCAGGAGGCCATATCTATCCAGGGTCTTCAGGGAGCACTTCTACTTCAACCTCAGTGAGGGACAGTGTGTGTGATGTCTCTTTCACTAAGGAGTTCTCACTGAAATCTTCCATCTGTTCCAGGCAGACTTGCAGCCTCAGGGCAGGGCCAGGATGGCATTGCCAGTGACTGCAAAGGTGACCACATCACTCACCTGCCAACAATCTCTATCAATCAGGACTCAAACCTAACATTCATAGCTCCACCATCTCCTCACACATCTAGTGCTGCTGCTGCAAGCCTCACACTTCCATTTCGCAGTTTTCCCACACTTCATTCAACCATAACAGCCACATCATCCAAGCATATTGCATGATGCTCACTAACATATTTCCCTGTCTCTTGCAGGAGAAGGTGGTGCACAACCAGAGGCATCAGGAACTGACCAGAGGAGGGGAGGGGGACCTGCATGTTTCAGCCCCCATGGAGGAGAGGGTTCTTATAATTATCAGAAGGGCTATTGCTGAGGCCATGGTCAATGGCAGCACAATCCATTGATGTTGATGGTATCCTCAAACATAATCCTCCTCTTCACATTCCACTTCTCCTCATCGCTCAACCTCTTCCAACTTAAAAGCTGAAGATGGTGTAGGCATGCATTTCTTACTTGCCCCCTACCCTCATAACTTTATGCTTGTCCTTTTATTCCTTTTGAATATCCAAGAGCTTCAATGTGGCCATGCATTGGAGAAAGACCAATGCAACAATGATGATGAAGATGTACCTTCATTTGTTTCCACAATTATCACAGAATCGTAGAAACTTGCAGTGTAAAAAGAAGCCATTCAGCCCATCATGTCTGTGCTGGGTCTTTGAAACAGTAGTCTTGCTTATTTACACATGCCTGCCCTTTGCCCATAACCCTGTAAGTCCCTCATCTACAAGCAACTGTCCAACTCTCATTCAATCCTAAATTGAAACCTAATGAAAATGTAGAAAATAAAATGAAATTTCAGGCTAAGCATATTCACATAGCAGCAACATTGTGAGATTGTTCTCTGAGACAAGCAGGGGGTAAATTATATCCAGAATCGCCCAGTCTGCCATACTGAGAAAGCAACCCACACACATCTGTAGGCACCCATTTGGTCCAGCATAAAAAAGCAGACTGTCTTTATAAAAACAAAAACTAAAATGCAACAAAACCTGAAAACTTTGAGAGAAATCTGGCCTGGAGAACAGTAGAGCCAATATCTTCAACTAGCAAAATGTAACATGGGAGGAGCCAACCTTCCAACCCCAGGAGCTCTGGAAGACAACGCTTCCATTCTCTTTGATGGATCTGTGGGTTACACCAGAATTAGGGGCTTGATGTTAAGACCCCCACTGAGGCTGGGATCAGAGGCAGGCATGTGTTAAAGTTTGCGCCACTGATCTGTGTGCTGGTTCCCTGAATCCATCCCAGCCCCGGACCACTTTTGAGGAGGCAGGCTGATGGGACAGTTAAACAGTTAAAATAATGTATAAATTAGCCCAGGCAATCCACATCTAATATCTCTAGAAGGCCAGAACCAGCCTCCGAAGGGCATTAAAAAGTAGGCGGACAAATTAACGTACTTCATAGAACCTACAGACACTTCTTGGGAAACCATGAAAACAATTCAGCTTCAAATTCTGAAAACTGGGCAAGACAAACAAGACAAACCCAAATTGAGCATCACAAGTCAAACATGGAAAAATTTGACAGTGAATGGATTGAGGTTGAATTGACGAACTGCCTAGAGGAGGCAAAGGCAAAAACAATGTAGAAAAAGTACTCAGGGTAGTTTACAATAAAAAATAATTGACAAAGTAGACAGGCATTTATTTGATCTGTTGTCATGGTCAGAAACGGAGAAATAGGCCAGCTCACTGCCTAGGATTGTCACGTTCCACACACCAACTTGTGGGACTTCTAGTGAGGCCACCTCTATGGATCTACACATCATGCCCACATCCCAAGAGCCTGAGCCACATAGGCCCCTGCAGCCACCAGCTCAGATACAGACACTGCATGTAATTTAGAGGATAGCATGATGACGGAATCTGCACTGGGTGAGGCACTGGGCGTAAGTGTGCTTCAGTCAGGGCAGGTGGAATGGAAGACACAGGTGCCAGCTTGGCGGAGGGTGAGGTCGCACATGGAATCTGCTGCCCAGGACTGGGATGAAGAATTTGATGGGCCAGGTGACAGACAAAGGCTGCAGGTACACAACAAAATGCTTGGCGCACTGGGGATCCAGAAAGCCTGTGTTCAGTGTTGAGGAGCATGGAGGAGTCCAGCATCTACTTGGCACAGGGTTTTGTGCAGAGCTTGGAGTCTATCCTTTCCAGCATAGAACTAATGGCCAACATACATGGTGAGCCCAACCATGATGTAGCACCCGAAGGCCAATGTCTCGGCTCCCATTGCAGCACAAGCAGCTTCCAACACATGTCACAGTGCTGCAGTGAAAACTCAGGCTGATGCCTTACAAGGTCAGCTTGCTGCCATGCAAGCTCAGATGGCTATCATCATGGCTACTGGATATCAGTGTTCAAATTAGCTTGCAGGGCCTCACAATAGTCCAGCAAGCTGTCCTCCAACAGATTAGTAGAATTGCTGAGGCACTGCCATAGGAGAATGGCAGTGACTCCATGGAACACGAATCTGCTGACCTCTCCCAGGAAGACAGCTTTTACCCTTCCATCCTGTCACTCCACCATTTCCCTTGCAATTGCTTGTTGGCCAGCCAGCCCAGAATATTGTTGCCCAAACACAGATTCTGCAGTCTGAAATTGGGCCTTCTCAGCCCAGAGCTGCTTGAGGACGTCCTGCAAGGCCACCTGCAGTCTCCCCCATTGAAAGTCAGTAATCTGTCACCAGCCATACTGGGGTAGCACTGCGTAAAAGCACTAAGACAGGCAAAGACAATTGGAAGACATGCACTAAGAGAATGCACAGGGCTGATTAGTGTAATTTTGCATGGAATATTGTGTGGCTTGATTTATAAAGTTGGTCTGGAATGTTTGCTTTGAGGTGGCTTTTATTTTTGCAATGTGGCCAAGAGGATAATGTGATGGTCAGAGACAGGGGGAAGGTTAGGAGTGTAGGACTGCTGGTGAATGGAGAATTGAGGTTGAGGTTACTGCTAATGGACTTGAATTAGTTCTTTATGTACAGCCCAGGCAGAAAGAAGCTGAGCAGGTTGCAGCCTCCCTTCCTCTTCCTTTTCTTCCACTTGAATATTACTGAGAAGAGAGACATGTTGCCGAAGCTTTTCATCTTGCGCTCCTCAGGACGAATGCAAGAATGCCAAATTTCAAACAATTACAACAATTTATACTACAGGAGGAAAAGGGTACTGATTGATTGGCCGAGGTGCTGCTGTGGAGAAAGCAATGGGAGACTGTAGGCTCATAAACAAGCCACACATAAAGGGAGTGGAATCCGTTTCAGACCTGTTTTGGACGGGGATAAAAGAGAACTGAAACTCCTGTTCCCTTCCCTTACCATCTGTAATCAGTATGTTTTTTCTGTAAAGGAAGAGGTGTGTGTTTCTTAACCCCCGAGTGCGTGGACAATTTGAATAATCAGCAGCCAGCTTTTTGGGAGTTTAAATAAAGAGGATTATTTATTCACATATTCACCATGAAAATCTAACACTATGTCTCACACACACACACACACACACACAGACACATACACACACGCACACGAAAAATATGGTTAAAGAGAACAATACCTGGTTACAAGTTATAAATGAAAGAATAGTGCCTAATTTAGATGACTGGCTCATCTTTGAAAACACACGGTGTAGGCCTGAAGTAAAGGTTTTTCACTCCTGAAGTGTAGTGAGATGAATTCAATAGCCAAAGTCGAATACCGGAGTCATTGCAGGATTCTCTCAAAGGAATGGATTTTCTGCAGATCACAGAGTTAGCTACTTGTTACCAGGAAGTCGGTTTACTGTATTGGTGGACTTACAAAGGAACAGGGTTGGAGACCTTACAATGTTACAGTCTTCAGCTTTTAAGGCATAGGTGTTGCTGCCTATTCTGTTGTTTCTACGGTTGTGTTGTTGTGCAGACCACATTTAAAGATGTATATATGAGGATCAACTTAGCTGCCTTACCATATGGTTTCTCACAGTTCCCCTTTCCAAACATGGTGTTGGGTTTACATTGATTAGCTACAACCTGAGCTATTGTTTGGAGACATTCACCCTGGGGGTTTGTGACAATCACCATCTTGGTTTCAGGCTGACCCATTCAAGTCGAAAATAACTTTGTGGTTTCAGGAGTTGGGTGGTGACAACTCTAATCTGGAATGTGTCATTTTATCCTTTCGAGACAGTGTGGCAGTTTTTGAATCCATGGACCGAGAGTCAGGTGGCCTTCAGTGGCCATCATTATCAGCCCATCATTGCCCATTTCAAAAGGAAGATCAGTTCCAGGATATTCCACACTGAGTACAGTTTATGTTTTAAAAGTTATGAATATGAAATGCCTTTGCTGGGCACGACGGTTCCATTACATGGCAGAGTTGATTTGTGGGACCTACTAAGCATTGCACATGCAGTCAATTGTACCTTGCACCTTGCTGAAGCCTGAAAATATTCCAAATCCTCACACTCTGCCTGCTTCTCTCTGACAAGAGGGAACGAAATGACGTTTTCTGTCTTTGAGTAAAGAGACTCAGTGGCCTCTTTATGCAAGAGTGGTTTGCAAACTGCAAGATATTATTAATATTCCTAGCAGCAGCCTGGGCAAAGCCAACCACATTAAAGTTCAGTGCCACAGTCACTTCACACTTGCGACGCTTATCCTGGTATGGTTGGTTGGGAAAATTGGTGCGGTGTCATGTTGCTCTGTGGTTGGAAGAGGCAGCTGGCCACCCGCAGCTCACCTGAACTACGAAGATGAGGACAAAGCACAAATTTAGTTCAGGTCCTCGGGCCTCTTTGTTTTGATGAGTTGTCACCGTGAACTGCAAATTGTGCCCAATTCGATACTCAGATTTGGGCTCCATTTTGTCATGTTTAAGCTATGCTTCTCATGAATAGGATTCAAGTTTCATTGTTGCATGCATTTAACTTAACATTATTATTTTTACAAGTGTTGGTGACTTTACAGACACCAAGGTCAGAACAATATAAATGAGTGAAACAAAGTGGCCAAAAACAATTCGTCTCAGTATTTTTTAGTTTATATGGCAGATTTCTTCAGCTAACCTTAGCTTCTGCCTGCAGTACTTCATTCATCAACTGGCTGAGCACAAATGACTTTCAGAGCTTTCTGTAACTCTTTTCCCACCGCAGATTCAAGAAAACCTTCTTCACACAGACACTGAAACAATTATTTCACTAAAGTCCACAAGCATAAATGTCAGTGGGTCTGCACGATAAGACCATGTCCTGTTTCCTAATTAGCAGCCCATTGTGCCACACTTGGGAGACACAGGGCTTAAGGTATTTGCGCACTGGCTAACGGAGGTAGCCTTTTTTTGCATGGACTAATGCTACAAGTTTCTGTAAGAGTCTCATTTCTCAGCGTAGTCTGGACAGGAAGTGCCAGCAGAGGAAGCTCTGGTGATGAAGAAGGTCATGAGTTACTTCCAATTGACCCGTCAGCTGCTATCTGTGTGACAGATGTTGGATAATAAAATGAGCAAAAAAAAAAGGCAAGACATGTCACGTCATTACAGATATAAAAAATACAGCATTACTTGCACTTCAGCAACTTAACAAAGAGAGCACACAAGTTTCTACGCTGCATGTCTTTTGTTTTGACACTTGTTTCAGGAAAGAAAATGAAAATATGCCACAGGATACCTATTACGGTTAAAGATTAATTGCCTGTTATTTTTCTTGTCTGCCACTTAATGCCTGAGGTTTTACTCAGAAGATTTAAAGCTATATGCTGTTCAACTTGCCCTTTCTTAAAAATAGACTTTTTTTTTCACTAAAGAGCTGTGTGCCTTCAAGTTAGTAACATGACTAGGTCACACTGCTGAAGCCAGTGCGTTTTAAACATCAATGTTGTTTAAAGATATGTATCATTGAGATTAAAGTCGACAAAAAGGGGATTGTAGAGAATCTGGGCTGGATTTTCACCCTCGATGCAGGTAGCATGAGTTGGAAAGATTCCCAGCTTGACCCGCCCACCTTGGGAGAAAGTGCCAGGAAAGAAGGGTTTTTCAGTGTAGGGGGCTGCAGTCAGGCCAGCCAACCTGAGAAAGAGTTCGGAGGCAGCCACAGGGGCTACCGTGTGCTGAGGCGGGCTGTTTAAAAGGCCTGCTTCAGGTACTGTGGGACTTCATCCCAATTATAATGAAAAAGGTAAGGCCCACTATCCCTCACCCCTCACACCCCCAATGCCTCATCCATGTCATCTCATGCCTCCCCCTCCCATTGTCTATGCACACCATACCAAGCTATGTCCCAACCCAGCCCCTATGGCTTCTCAGAACCACGTACCAAGGTATGCCCCCCACACATCCCTATGGCCCCTCCTACCCTCCATGCCAAGCTATGGCACTTCCATGCCCATTCACATTCTATACACTGTATTTTACCAATGAACCCAATAGTGAAAATAGGATGTGCAAAAAAAGCTTTAAAAAACAGTCATTCATTGATAACTTTCCACTTTAAAAAACTTTTTACTTGGGCCAATAAAACCGTTAGTTATCCAAACCCCTTAGAGTATCAGTACCTGAAACTGCAAACATTTGAACCCTCTTTATCTTGTGTAAATAAACATTATGAAATTGACAGAAGAGATCAGATAGTCAGGACTGTCAAACAAGCAATGTTTTCCTGGGGGCTCAAGTGTTTCAGTACATTAATGGACGTCTGGGCTGTCAGCCAAGAAAGCATAATGAGGCTTGGTTGAGAGCCCAGAAATTCATTAGAGCACTGAACCACCTGAGCCCCAGGAAAACATTTTTGATTGATAACTCTGGCTCTCTAATCTCTTTAGTCAATTGCATAATATGTATTTACACCAGATAAAGAGGTTTCAAGTGCTGGCAGTTTCAACTATTGATACTTTAAAGGGTCTGGGTGATTGACACTTTTATTAGCCTGGAGTAAAAAGGAGTTTTTTTTTTAATGGTAAGTTATTAATGAATGACTTATTTCAAGCTTTTTTTTTACATATGACATTATTACCATGGGGTTCATTGGTTCTATACAGTGTATAGCGGGTGTATTGACATGGGAGTGCCATAGCTTGGCTTGAGGGCATGAGGCAGCCATAGGGGATGGGTGGGAGGGCAGAGCTAGGCATGGGGGGGCGGCATGAGGAGCCACAGAGGATGGGGCAGCATACCTTGGCATGGAGGGTGTGGGCATGAGTGGCACCTTCTGAACTTACCTTTCAAAAGATTCCCTCATGCAGCCTATGGTTCACGACACCCCTGAGGTGCTGTGAACCACGGTTCTTTGAAAAACTGACCCGACTCCATGAAAATTATGGAGGCCTATCCCTGCAATGCAGCCAGCCACGTCAAGAATGTAAGGCGCAGGCTCACGTCCCGAACAAGCCCACACCGTTAAAAGGCACTCCTGAAAATTGGAAACCCCGTGAATGCTTTCAGTTAGGGATCCAAACAGCTTGGTGCCCTATAGAGGGCATTTGAAGGACCATGTGCAAAGGGCAAGCATCTCTGTATTCTCTTAACCAATCAGATTGAAGAATTGATAATCAGTGGCACAGTCTGAAGCAGGAACTGCCAGTGAAAATAATGAAGCTAATATCAAATTAGATACAGAAAGCAAAACAAAGCGAGGAAAAGAAAAATTGGATTAAGGGAGAGACAAAAGAGAGACAGGAAGAAAAAGCTTTCAAAAACTTACTTAAATTTTTTCTACTTTTTAAATCTCCAGCAATTAACAGCTGAAGAAATGAGACTCCATACATAAGACTCTATGCCATTAAAAAGACAGCAAAAGACAAGCCGTAACTTTCTGTGGTGAGTTTAATTTGTAACTACCATGCAAATGCAGGAATTTCACAGTATTCAATGTGTTAGAATGAGGAACAAGAGAGCGAGATGCCATTCCTGACAGTGGAAGGGGTAGATTCAAAACAGGAGACCATAATAGTAATATGGGAAATGAGGATCATGGAATAGTATGAAGGGACAGCGAGATAAGACTTAAGAATACACCAATAGTCAAGACTAGATGTTACAAAGGTAACAAAAAGACAAAACTAAAGGCTCTGTACCTGAATGTGCGTAGCATTCATGATAAAGTAAATGAATTGATAGCGCACATTGAAGTAAATAAATATGATCTGATAGCCATCCTGGAGACGTCGCTGTGGAATGACAAGGATTGGCTCCTGAATATTGATGCGTATATGACCTCCATGAAGAATAGGAAGCTAGGTAAAGTTAGAGGGGTAGCACTATTGATCAAGGATGGCATTGGTGCAAGAGTTGGAAATGGCCTTTGTTCAGGAGATCAGGATGTACAATCAGTTTGGGTGGAGATGAAGAATAATAGGGGAAAGAAGTCACTAGTGGGAGTGGTCTACAGGCCCCCTAACAATAACCACATGTAGGACAAAGTATACAAGAAGAGATATTGATGTGCTTGTGATAAAGGGTTGGCAATAATCATAGGTGATTTTAATCTACATATGAATTGGAAAAATCAGATTGGCAGTAGTAGCCTGGATAAGGAGTTCATTGAATGCTTTCAAGATAGTTTTTTAGAGCAGCATGTTCTGGAAACAACCAGAGAGCAGGTTATATTAGATTTTGTATGTGTAACGTGACAGGATTAATTAATGACCTCAGAATGAAGGCACCCCTAAGTAGCAGCAACCACAATATGATTGAATTTTACATTCAGTTTTAAAGGGACAAGAATGGGTCTAAGATTAGTATTTTAAACTTAAACTGAGATGAAGAGAAATTACTTCATCCAGAGAGTGGTGAGCCTGTGGAATTCGCTACCACAGAAAGTAGTTGAGGCCAAAACATTGTATGTTTTCAAGAAGGAGTTAGATATAGCTCTTGGGGCGAAAGGGATCAAAGGATATGGGGAGAAAGTGGGAGTAAGCTATTGAGTTGGATGATCAGCCATGATCATAATGAATGGCGGAGCAGGCTCAAAGGGCTGAATGGCCTACTCCTGCTCCTGTTTTCTATGTTTCTATAAGGGCAACAATGTGAGCATGAAAGCTGAACTTGCTGAAGTGAACTGGGTAGTAGGCTCAGGGCAGATCAATAGAGAAGCAGTGACAAACATTTAAGGGGATATTTCAGAATACTCAGAATAGGTATATTCCTACTATAAAGAAAAATTCTAAGGGGAAGACCCACCATCTGTGATGATCTAAAGAAGTTAAGAAAAGAATCAAACTTAAGGAAAAAGCATTTAACTGCACCAAGATGGGTGGCAAGTCAGGTGATTGGTCAGAATATAAAGAATGGCAGAGAATGACTAAAAGGTTAATCAGGAGAAAATAATTATAGAGTATGAAAGGAAGCTACCTAGAAATATAAAAGCGATAGCAAGAGTTTCTACAGGTATTTAAACAGGAAAAGAGTAGATAAAGTGAGTGTTGGTCCTCTAGAAAGTGAGAATGGGGAGTTAATAGTAGATAATAAGGAAATGGCAGATGAAATGAAGAAATATTTTGCTTCTGTCTTCAATATAGAGGATATTAAAAAAAATCCCAATAATAGCTATAAATCAAGAAGTGGATGGGGAGAGAGGAACTTGGTGAAATTACAATCACTAGGGATGTGGTACTGAGCAAACTGATGGCACTGCGGGCTGACAAGTCTCCTGGGTCCTGATGGACTTCATCTTAGGGTCTGAAAAGAGGTGGCTAATGAGGTAGTAGATTGGTTAGTGTTAATTTTCCAAAATTCGCTAGATTCTCGAAAAGTTCCATTGGACTGGAAAGTAACAAATATAACCCTTCAATTCAAGAAGGGAGGGAGGCAGAAAACAAGAAACTATAGGCCAGTTAGCCTGGTGTCTGTTGTGGGGAGGTTTTAGAATCGATCATTAAGGAGGTTATAGCTGGGCACTTAGAAAAACTCAAGGTAAACGGAAAGATTCAGCACGATTTTATGAAAGGGAAATCATGTTTAACCAATTTACTGGAGCCCTTTGAAGGAGTAACATGCGCTGTGGATAAAGGGGAGCCTGTAGACGTGCTGTACTTGGATTTCCAGAAGACATTTCATAAGATGCCATATCAAAGGTTATTGCGGAAAATAAAAACTCATGGTGTAGGGGGTAACATATTAGCATGGCTGGCAGAAAACAAGAGTATGCATAAATGGATCTTTTTCTAATCGACAGGACGTGATGAGTGGAGTCCCGCAGGCGTCTGTGCTGGGGCCTCAACCTTTTATAATTTATATCAATAACTTACATGAGGGGAGTGAAGGCATGGTAGCTAAATTAGCAGGTGACAGAAAGATAAGTGGGAAAGTATGTTGTGAAGAGGGTATAAGGAGGTTGCAGACAGACATAGATAGGCTGAGTAAGTGGGCATAAATCTGGCAGATGGAGTGTAATGTAGGAAACTGTGAAGTTGTTAGCTTTGGCAAGGAGTATATAAAAGCAGAGTATTACTTAAATGGCTGCAGAATTCTGAGGTGCAAAGGGATCTAGGTATCAAGTGCATGAGTCACAAAAAGTTAGTATGCAGGTACAGCAAGTAATTAAGAAGGCTAATGGAATGCTATCCTTTATTATGAGAGGAATTGAACATAAAAGTAAGGATGTTATGCTTCAGTTATACAGGGCATTGGTGAGACCACACTTCCAATATTGTGTGCAGTTTTGGTCTCCTTACTTAAGGAAGGATGTAAATGCATTGGAGGTGGTTCAGAAAAGGTTTACTGGATTGGTACCTGGAATGAGCATCTTGTCTTACGAGGAAAGGTCAGACAGACTGGACTTGTTTCCACTGGAGTTTAGGAGAATGAAGAGTCACTTGATTGAAGTACACAAGATTCTGAACGGCATTGACAAGGTGGACGTGGAAAGGATGTTTCCTCTGGTGGGTGAGTCCAAAGCTAGGGGGCACTGTTTTAAAATTAAGGGTTGGCCTATTGGACAGAGATGAGGAGAATTTTTTTCTCTCAGAGGGTTGTGCGACTTTGGAACTCTCTGCCTCAGAAGGCGGTGGAGGCGGGGTCATTGAATATTTTTAAGGCTGAGGTAGATAGATTCTTATTAGGTAAGGGAATCAAAGGTTATCGGGGTAGATGGGAATGTGGAATTCACAAACAGATCAGCCATGATTTATTGAATGGTGGAGCAGGCTCGAAGGGCCAAATGGCCTACTTCTGCTCCTATTTCGTATGTTTGTATGAAACTGTGCATCTTGGAGAGCATTTTCACATTCCTTGCATATCTGCCTTCGTCTGAATCTACTGTCAGATTTACATATAAACAGTGATGAGTGCTGTTAACCTCACTGTTATTTTGATGGTAAATTCTGGCCCCATCTGTTTAAAGTCACGAAATTTGGGCTTACCCAATCCAGTGCGAAGCCCCATGGCCAAGAGCAAGAAGTTGGAAGATTATCCAAATTATCTATCAAAAATCATAATTAATCCTATACTTAAATATGTTGGCAACCAGCAAGAGTGCAGCACTGACATGCATTTATGTGGCACTTTTAACATAGAAAATATCCCAAGGCACATCATATAAAATTAATCTATAAAAAAAAGTCTATGTATTTGGGCTCGACTTTAACTCTGCGTAAATGAATGGGTTCTGAGTGTGTTAAAATCATGCCTATCATTCAGAGGAGAAGCAAGAGTCAGATTCATATTAAACTCAAGACTCAGATCCATTGAAAGAGAGATTAGTTGTTTTATTTCCACCTCATAAGCTAAAGGCATGATCAGAATCTAATCACGTCACAATGCTGGAATCTGTAATCTCGTGAACCACAAGATTTTACTAGTTTTTTTCCAATGGTAAGCTGCCGTGTTTATTTTACAAAAACGAAACATTGGAGCTCTTTTAATGGTAAAAGTTTTGTTTGTACATGAAAACATCTAATAGGTTTTGCTTGTGGCAAAAAGATTTTTGTTCCACTTCAATGGCACGTGCTGCTTGCCTTTGTGTCAGAAGGAGTACACAAGATTTACACCAAAGTTGGATTTCTTCTCATAATTGTATGCTGAGCAATTTTCCCAGAAAATGTTATCAGATTGCAAATGAAGATCACAGCACTTTTATATTTATGCAAATAACAAGCACTGCCCAGTGGATCCAGATATCATGTAAAGGTACAGAGTCATAAAAGGGGTGTGGAATCAGATGTCAAGTTCAGTCCCCAATAGGGGCCAAGGCAATTGGTAAATCACTCACATTAAATAAACATCTGAGAAATTTATTGAGTATGGCTGCATAATTGTGCTAAAACCTTAAGTCCTTGTGAAAGTTTAATATGATACCTGTACTACATTGGATACAGTTGCACAATTTAAGTGTGTGCTAAAATAATGGGATTTTCTCATGTTTTGACAGCAATGTCAACACTGCCACATCTCCCTGCAGGTCTGTCTCAGACCATATTGTCAAACTGTCTTGAATAAGATTTACGCAGTGTTAACCTTGATGAACTTTAACTGTCCTTTTTACCTCTCACTGGTTACTACAAGTTTTATCTCCAAAAAGTTATGACAACGTTAAAGAATTTGCTGCAAATGCTTGGCTGGCATCCCTTCTCCTTTGGGACAATGAATAATTATTCCATAAATTTTTCAGTAATTGCTATTTTGAAAGAATTCTGTGGAATGTTTCAAACAGCTTAAAAGATGTATGAGAAAAATTATATTGTGAAACATTGATTTATGATAGGCTTGAAATATAAATGGATTAGACAAATGAAAAAAATTGGAGCATTTTTAACATCTGCTAGTAAATGATGCTCCACGTGACTTCACAGTTAAGGGAAGAAGTATCATCTCCGATTGGCAGGTGGGACAAGAGGACTGCAGACTCATGTGGCTCTATCACTAAATAGTAGGGTCTTCCTCCAGGGATCAGGAGTCTTGGGCTCTCTTCTGCTATGCAAGTTGAGTTTGGAGTGGTAATAACACTGCCAATAGGCTTACTTCTACTTGAGTCGGAGAGAGAGGGGCGGGGGCGCGTTGGTTGGGGGTGCAGTTGTGTAGAGTGGGGGGTGGTGGAGGTAATTTCAATGCTACATCATTTCAAATGCTGTATCCATTTAAAGGGCCACCTTTATTTTTGAAGATCAGAGACCAGCTGAAGGATTTTCGTTGGGTGAAGTACTGAGTGCTAGTGATATGGAAATGTAAGAAGGAGAGTGTCTTTTCTCTATGGTGAATGGAGAGATGACTGTCCTTAACTAAGGAACATCTGGCATCCACTTCTTAGAGGCTCCGTCTTTCAAAGAAAATGATTACAGAATATCAATCTCACCTAGAGTCAGTGCAGATGGTATCTATGTACATTGTTAAGGTGATGGACAAGTGGGAGGAGTCCACTATTCCCATCTGCAGCACATTACAAAAATGTTTCTCATAACCTGGGTCAAAATCTTGGAACTCCCTCCCTAATAGTGCTGTGGGTGCTCCTACACCACATGGTCTGCAACAATTCAAGAAGGTGGCTCACCATCACCTTGTCAAGGGCAATAATGGATGGGCAATAAATACTGGCCTTGCAAATGTCACTCACATCAAAAGAATAAATAAGAAAAATAGCCCTGCAGATCACCCTGAAGAAAGCAATAGAATGGGATGGGCATTATAGTGGCATCAGGTGGCCTTTGATGACACTGGCCAGTAGCACCCCTGAGTCTGGGTCCAGTACCAGTTGGCTGCAAGGAATGGGCACTGATGCCACCATCTCCCCAGAGAGTGGCATTAACCCAACTTTCATAAGATTCCCTCCAATGCATACACATGTAGGACATTCAGGTATTGATCCAGCAATCCTTATTAATTCAAGAGGATGGTTGCTGGAAGCTGATCCATCAGGAACAGCAACTTCATTGGGATGAAAGTTGCCTTAGACCACAAAGGCTCAAGGGGAAGCAATTCAGAGAAACATCCAACAAAATGCCTCATTTCTTCATTTGTTCTCGATGCCAGTGATCTTGTAATGGAAGTCTTCTATAAACCTCTTTCTAGATTTGCATATGTAATAATAACCAGTGTATTTCAAAGTGTTTCATAGAATGTGACGCACTTGGAGAGGTGTTTTAGAGGCATGCAAATATTTCTTTAGTGGCAATTTATTAGAAGTGGTGCTCATCTTGCAAATATGGTGTATTCAATTAAATCCAACCAAGTATGTTGAAATGAAATAATGCTTTATCTTCATTGCAAACAGCAAACGGAGTGCAGCTGAGAAAAATGAGTGCACACTTGGAGTTTGGTGAGAGGGGGAATTTAACATGTAAATTTTGTTCTTAAATTTTGCTCTTAAAATCTAATTTAGCCTGTAATTAGCAGTAACTGGAAAGTACTGTGTAAGCAGTCTAAGTTCATTTCTTCTTGCAGCTTAGACAGGGTAAACTCACCCTCTGATGTAAGAGCTGAGCAGTTAATTAGCCAACTGGTTGAATCTGGTTACTCCAGCCCCAGTCCAGTTGGCTATAAATACAAGCCTCTTTAATGCAGCCTTACCAAACAGAGTGCAGCTGAGGAAACTGAGTTTGGTGAGATGGGGAGTTTGGGGAAGAAGGTGTCAATTTCCTTTTTCTATCTTTCTCACCCTGCAGGAATTGGTTCTTGCTCTACTACAGGGAAAGAAGCTAGTGAGTATCTGGTGAGTGACTAAGGTTTATTCTATTCCTGAGGTTTAAAATCATAATCAAATTGGTGGTAAGATTAATAAAATATATTTTAAAAAGCATCATAAATAAGTGAATAATACAATTAAATAATTATTTAAACACACTAAGGATGGCAGAACAGGTGTTGTGCCAAGGCTGCAGCATACAGGAGCTCCTGGATACCATTGTGATCCAGGGCAAATACATTTGCAGTAAGTGTTTGCCACTCGAGGAACTTTGGCTCAGACTCATTGAGCTGGAGGCTGAGCTGCAGACTCTGTGACACATCAGGGAGGGGTAAAGTTACCTGGGTGCCTTGTCAGTCACACCACTTATGATAGGGTCTCCTGATTTGGTCAGTGGTCAGGGACAGGAGGGTGCGACTGCGAGTGAGGCAGATAAGGGAACCCAGAGTGCAGGAGTGTGATTGTCCAATAGGTCTGAGAGTCTCTCAGCTTGTTTGGGTGAGAGCGGGGGCTGCAGGCTGGATAAACAAACTGACCTTGGCACTGTGGTACAGGAAGCCATTCAAGTTGGGGAAGTAAAAAGGAATGTAGTGGTAGTCAGGGACAGTATAGGGAGGGGGGTTGGCACTGCTCTCTGCAGCAAAGAGCGAGAGTCCAGGCAGCTGTGTTGCCTGCCCGGTGCCAAAGTTCAGGACATTTGCTCAGGGCTGGAGAGGAACTTGAAGTGGGATGGGGAGGATCTGGTAGTTGTGGTCCATGTAGATACCAATGACATAGATAGAACTAGGAAAAAGGTTCTATGTAGAGAGTATGAGGAGCTAGGTATAAAATTGAAAAGCGAACCTCAAAGATTATAACCTCTGGATTATTACCCGACCTGCATGCAAATTGGCACCAGGTACACAATATTGGAGAGATGAACACATGGCTGAAAGACTGTGGGAGAAGTGGGTTCTGGTGGGGCACTGGCACTAGTACTGGGGAAAGTGGAGGCTGAACCGCAGGGATAGTCTACACCTGAACCGTTCTGGGACTAGTGTTCTTGCAAACTGTATAAATAGAGAAGTAGAGAGGGTATTAAACTAAAAAATGGGAGAACAGGATCAAATGTGAAAAGATGTGGTATATCAAAAAGTAGAGACAAGGTAAGAGAGGAAAATGGTAATATGGGAAATGAGGGTTGGAGAATGGCAGGAAGGGACAGAGAGAGAAAACCTTGATTCTTCAAGAATCAAGACTAGGGGCAGAATTGTCCCATATTTGCACTAAGTGCGGTAGTGGGTGGGTAAAATGATGTTTTACCTGCTGGCCACAATGGCAGCTTTTCGCACAGTATCATCCCAAACCCACTGCATTAATTATGCATTCCTGGGAAACATGCCGTTTCCATGGTGGGCAGGCCCTCATTCGCTCACCATGCCATCACCTCGCTGCTCCGCCAGGTGTCATATTTAAAGTGCAGCCGTGTGCACATCACTCAGTGCTTCCAGCCCAGGACTGCTGCACAAAAGAAATGGCCTTGAAAGGCAAGAAGACTGCAGCCCCCCGTTCAATGATGTGTCCCTCAAACGCCTTTTGGACACATTGGAGGCTCGCCATGATGTTCTCTACCCCCACCCTGGCCGCAGGATAGGCAACAATATGATCAATCTGGCTTGGGAGGCAGTGGCAGCAGTGGTCCGTGCCAATGCCCTGCAAAAGAGGACAGCTGCCCTGTGCTGCAAGAGGGTTAATGATCTCCTCTGTTCCGACAGGGTAAGTCACTCTTCTCATCACGTTCAAATCACAATCACAAGCCCATCACACATCCACAGGGCCCTCACTCACTGCCAGCTCAAGGGACATCACTATTCACTCTCTCACACTCACTGTCATTGTCTTCATCCCATCCACGAGGCCGCTCACCATCCACACATGCCAGACATACTTATCATCTGGCCTGGTAGGTGTCCTGCTTACACTCTCTCCATCTCTATTCCTGTAGGACAAGTTGGCACATAACAAGACGGGGAGGTCACAGACAGGTGGAGGAATGCCTGAAGTCATGGTCCTCATGTACTTTGAAAACAGAGTCATCCAGCTGGCCGGCGAGGATCTGGACCGGTCCTGTGCTGACGGTGAGGTCGACTGTTCTCTACCAAGTGAGGATCCAGCAATGCAACATCAATCAGACAACCATGCTGTGAGTGATGTGTCCTGTTTCACAGGCCACTGCCATGCACTGATTATCTCTCCTTGCTTTCACAGACACATCTGGGAAACAGCCGACAGAGTCCACAACCCAGGGCCTCCAATCAAGCCTCAAGGGAAGCTCAGCAGAGGAACCTGCTGAAACCCTCCCTAAAGACCCGTCACAGTGCTCACCCACACCCTCCACCAGCGCAGAGACACACACCTTGATGGGATCTAGCTTTAGAGTAGCCTCAGGATCACAATCTGGTGAGCACATCGCTCTGTCTGATCCACAGCAGGTGGTGGCAGGGACTTCCCAGGTGTCCAACCCCCGGAGGACTGCTGGAGGCCGGAAATTTGCTGAGTCCGAGTCAGATGATGAGCCTTTGGACTCAGTCATGTCACAGTTGCTGGAGCTGCAAAGGCAAGCTCGGGAACATCAGGAAGGGATGTCCGCTGCACTCCTCAGATTGCAAGGCACAAATGGAGTAGTCCATCTGCCTTCATACTGAGGTGATTGCATCAGAATACCAACGCACTGAGGTCAACACTGGTAGGATCGCAGCTGCAATTGAGACCTTGGTCTAGGATGGCGACCCTGCACTGCTGTGAGAGCTGAACTCCATCGCTGTACAGTAGATGGCCTCCAACAGTATGCACAGGAGAGGGGTGTGGGCAGCCTGGTCTCACTGCAGCTACTCCTTCTCCTCAAGGAGTCAGCCAGGAGCTCTCGTGCACCCATTGGGAGGAGGATCAGCAGGTGTACCCCCTGGGGCCATCCATCCAGGTGACTCTGGGAGTGCCCAACCCATCCGAATCCCCTCTTCCTGTGACCTCAGCAGCTCCAGCTCCACATGTCGAGGAGGGTGCCACTGCCACAAAGCAGGACCCTGAAAGCCGACCGGGGCCCTCCAGGTCTCAGCCCTCCAGAGGATGCTTGCCAAAGTCATCACTGGCAACAGAGCGTAGCAGGCAGCAGGCTGCCTCCACCTCAGCTGTGGAAGTACGGGGAGCAGCAAGGTATAGTGACAGGGTTAGAAGAGGTAAGAAAATGTAGTTTCTCAGGCTGGGAATGGGTGTTAATCACTTGTACGTGCTGTTCACTATTGTAAAAAAATTCCTAAGAATGTCTCCCTGTCTGTGGCTCCTTGTTCTGATGAGCAGTGTTGTGTCGCTCAAAAACCTTTCTGCACAAGGTAAAGGTAGGTGTCTCAGTCCAGGGCCTCTTCCCTGTGTTTTGTGCAGCCTTCAGATCAAAGTGATGGTTCAGCCTCACACTCACTGCACACACTACTGATGCCTGCATCTCAACGGTGCTTGTTATTGCTTCCAGAATGTCGTGGGCAGGCGTCACAGAGTTCCATCATTCTCTCTGTGTGCTCTCAGCACCTTTTTAAGGTGGTGTTTACCCCCATCTCTTCAGCATCTGTGACCAGTGACACTGTGCTCCTGAAGGGGTCAGGTGCTGAAGGCTGACAAAAAAATCAGGTGCCTTTAAAGTTTCATGGCTGCGTCTCTATGATATGACCCTGATCACAGAGCGCAAGCGAGCTGCCCTCGGACAGACAGGAGTCAGACATTCTCAGAGGCTCTGTGAGGATCTATGAAGCCATCATCCTCCTGCAATCGAGTGACTATTAGGGCCTCCACTACATCTCAATGATAGGAGCATTATCACAGAGGGTATGTGCGCTGCCATAAGCCAGACTGGAGTCAAACGTTCATAGATGCAATGTGAGGATCCACGGATCACTGCATGCAATCATCATTCCCCACAAATCTAGCAGCTATGAGGGCCACCTGAGTATGCCTGCCTTGTCTGGTCAGTGCAAGGCCTCAACCCCGTCATCGTTTCCTTCAAGGACCTCATCACCCTCACTGCTGTCGACGTCCTCCTCATTGGAGGAGACCTCCAGCTCCTGCATCTCCTCCTCAGCCAGCTCCTCTCCCTGTTGCAGTGCCAGGTTGTAAAGGGTGCAGCACTGATTATGATGCATGAAGCCCTCTGTGGATATATCAAGGGTTCCACCAGACTGGTCCAGACACTGGAACCTCATGTTCGCCATCCCGATGGTTTGCTCCACCAAAATGCGAGTTGCAGCATGAGCCTCGTTATACCTTCGCTCTGCTGCAGTCTGAGGCCACCACATAGGTGTCATCAGCCACAGCCTCTATGAGTAGCCCCTGTCCCCGAGGAGCCAACCCTGCAGCCTCTGGACCCTGGAAGACACCAGGGATCTGTGACTGACTGAAAATGTAGGAGTCGTGGACACTCCATGGAAACTGTGCACAGATTTGCAGGATGCGTTTGTGGTGGTTGCACACCAGCAACACATGCAATGAATGGAAGCACTTGCAGTTGAGATAGTTGACCCCTTGTTGCGACGGAGTCCTGAGCGTCAAGTGAGTGCAGTCAATGGCACCCTGCATCTGTGGGAAGCCCGAGATCTGGGCGAATCCAATCACTCTTGCACCCTGGCTCTCTTGGTCCTGAGCCATACAAAGTTGTGTGCCCTTGCAAAGATGGAATCCATGACCTCATGGATGCATTTGTGAGTGGAAGCTTGTGATATCCCACAGAGGCTACCTGTGGAGCCCTGAAAGGAGTAACTGCTGTAAAAATTGAGCGTTGCGGTCACTTTCACAGCTACTGGCAGTGGATGCCCTCCATGTCCCCTTGGCGCCAAACCCTGCAGTAGCTGGCAGATGTGACCGACCAGTTCCCTAGACTTGCGCAATCTTCAGCGACGCTTGTTATTGGTCATCTGCAGGAATGAAAAATGCTGTCCATAGACCTTGGGTCTGGCTAGGCGCTGACCAACAACGGCTCGCTGTGGCTCTTCCTCAGTGTGTGTGAGAGCCCCAGCCACCCCTCCTTCCTGAGGGTGCTGCTCCTCCCTTCGCACCGCCAGGCGCCTCCGCGGCTCTCTTCCCTGTCGTCTCTGCTCTCTGTACGCCATGAGGCATACAGCTAGTTCATCTGATGTACTCCTCCTGCAGGATGAAAGAGAGAGACGCATGGGTTAGCTTGGGTATACTGAGGACTTCTCTTCGTTCAGTCTAAAGGCCCCTTAATGCTTCCCGGAGAGTGCTGGCCACCACTAGGATGGCCAGAGTTTAATGCGCTGCATGGCTGCCTGAAACTCCAACCACATCTGCCCCACTCCACCTGACCGATTGGCAGCAGCCTTGCCCATTGGACTGCATGCTGTGCCCTCAGCTCAGGCCGCACTGTTAGCTTGAACCACGGGGGAGACTGGTCCAATCCTGAATGATGACGTTGCAAGGGGTTGTGAGCACCTCCACCAGTGACGGCTCCATGGCCAGCGTTAGCAAGGAGATTGTGCAATATGCCCAGTCATCCAACTGTTTACAGACCACTAAAATGTTCAATAGTTTGCAGTCTTTGCCCAAGGGGTGAAAAGCTCTTGAGCACTTGGTGGCACTTTCACGCCTCTGTGATGTTTGCGTGGGCAGAAAAGCTAGAGGCCCAACTTGGTGCATGTCAATGTGGCTGCGTCTGAACTATCTCAGCTGCAGAGGAATGGTCACTTTAAGTTTTAAGCGTGGCCGCTTCCCTCCCCCCACCCGCATGTGCTTGTGCATTACCTTCAACCGCAGGGCAGCCCTTGCCCCCATCCCCAAGTCACCTTAGCTGCCCCCATGACCTTGAAGTCCAGCAGGTGACCCGGGCGAGCACGGTGCAATGTTACTGTGTACTCACCTCCGAGTTCCCCATAAACTGCAGCCTGCCAAGTGCACGCCTTATATATGCTGTTGTGAAACACGTTGGTGTGCAATCACCTTGACGTGGATGGACGATCCTGCGGGTGGGGTGATTCCAGTGGGCTGGCTTTATAATGGTATGCAGAAATATTACAATGAGGTTCCTGATGTCCGATGGTGAGAAACATGGCCCGCCATTGATGGGCCGAATGGACGATAGCAGATTGGTTTCACGACATCTTGAAACCAATTTTTGGCCTTCTCGCCACATTGTCCTCTCACGCCGCTGAACACGCCCGAAGCCAGCGGGCACGGACGATTCTGCCCTAGATGTCACAAAAGATCACAAAAAGACAAAACTAAAGGCTTCTGTATCTGAATGAGCGTATCATTCATAACAATGTAAACAAATTGATAGCACACATTGAAGTAAATAAATATGATCTGATAGCCATTACGGAGATGTGGCTGCAGAATGACCAGTATTGGGTCCTGAATATTGAGGCATATATGACCTTCAAGAAGAATAGGATGCTAGGTAAAGTTAAAAGAAGCACTATTGATTAAGGATGACATTGGTGCAACAATTAGAGATGACCTTGGTTCAGGAGATCAGGATATACAATCGGTTTGGGTGCAGATGAGCAATAGAAAGGGAAAGAAGTCGCTAATGGTGGTGGTTTACAGGCCCCCTGGCAGTAACCACAATGTAGGACAAAGCATACAAGCAGAAATATTGGTTAATTGTGGTAAAGGGTCAGCCACAATCATGGGTGAATTTAATCTACATATAAACTGGAAAAATCCGATTGGGAATAATAGCCTGGATGAGGAGTTCATAGAATGCTTTTGAGGGTTTTTTTTAGAGCAGCACACTCTAGAACCAACCAAGAGAGCAGGTTATTTTAGACTTGGTATTGTGTAATGTGACAGGATTAATTAATGACCTCAGAGTGAAGGCACCCCTAGGTAGCAGCAACCACAATATGATTAAATTTTACATTCAGTTTAAAAGGAGGAGAGTGGGTCTAAGATTAGCATTTTAAACTTAAATAAAGGCAACTATATGGCAACAGGAAAAGCATAGATAAAGTGAGTGTTGTCCTCTAGAGAGTGAGAATGGGGAGTTAATAGTAGATAATAAGGAAATGGTGGATGAAACGAACAAATATTTTGTTTCTTTATTCACTACAGAGGATATAGAAAAAATCCCTGTAATAGCTATAAATCAGGAAGTGGATGAGGAGAGAGGAACTTGGTAAAATTACAATCACTAGGGAAGCGGTACTGAGCAAACTGATGGCGCTGTGGGCTGACAAGTCTCCAGCAGAGCATTACTTAAACAGAGAACGACTTCTGAATTCAGAGGTACAGAGGGATCTAGGTGTTCTCGTGCATGAGTCACAAAGTTAGTATGCAGGTACAGCAAGTAATCAAGAAGGCTAATGGAGTGCTACCCTTTATTACGAGAGGAATTGTACATAAAAGTAAGGATGTTATGCTTCAGTTATACAGAGCATTGATGAAGCCGCATCTCGGATATTGTGTGCAGTTTCGGTCTCCTTATTTAAGGAAGGATGTAATTGTGTTGGAGACAGTTCAGAGGAGATTTACTAGACTGGTCCCTGGAATGAGCGAGTTGTCTTATAAGGATAGGCTGGACAGGCTGGGCTTGTTTCCACTGGAGTTTAGAAGAGTGATGGGCAACTTGATTGAGGTATATAAGATCCTGAATGATCTTGACAAGGTGGACGTGGAAAGGATGTTTCCTCTGGTGGGTGAGTCCAGAACTAGGGGGTACTGTTTTAAAATTAGGGGTTGCCCTTATAGGACAGAGATGAGGAGAATTTTTTTTCTGAGGGTTGTGCGGCTTTGGAACACTCTGCCTCTGAAGGCAGTGGAAGCGGGGTCACTGAATATTTTTAAGGTGGAGGTAAATAGATTCTTGTTAGGCAAGGGAATCAAAGGTTATTGGGAGGAGATGGGAATGTGGATCTTGAAAGATTCAAGCCATGATCTTATTGAATGGTGGAGCAGACTTGAGGGGCCGAATGACCTACTTCTGTTCCTATTTCATATGTTCGTATGTATCAGATTCAGAGTCTTTTTGTGCTCATTGTGACGGACATCAACGAAAGGAACTTTGTATCTGTCCTCTGGCAGATATCAGTCTCAAGTGCTCTGAAGTCAGGTTAGCTTGGGCAAGATACTGTACAAAACGCACTTTGCCAATCTTATAATAATGTTCCTCGCCTCACACTGACTACTGTGATATTTTTAAATTGCTGACATCTCTGAGTGAAACTGTGGTCTTGGTGCTGATTAATGTTAATCATTCAGTTCAAGTTATAGCTAATAGATCAGGGCAAATGCCATCAGAAAAGGCTGGATTTTATTCTAGCTGTCAGAGATGAAAGGATAATATGCCAAGATACTTATGCAACCCAGTTTCTTGGCACAAAATATTTTTTTGCATGTAAATTTTTAAGCTCATTGTCCAAGTTCCTTATGTAAGATGATACCCAATAGGCAAAACAGGCAAGTCTGGGTTGTGTGAGAAAATAAGTTACTGCATTTTATTTTGTTCTTTTCTGTGTAAACTACAAGTGCCTTGTTTCTGTTTCTGATTGTGAGACCAAGGCAAATAGCACAATAGTACAATAAACTTCCATTTAGGCAAGTTCATGACAGTTTGAAATTCACTGCAGCTTGAAATCTACACAAACTTGACATAGATAATCGTCTTTCAAGTCACAACACACAGTCGTTTAGACTGAATCAAATGGATTTTGTCTCCATTGCTCATGCCAATTGCCCATCAGTTGAAGGCAAGATAAATCATTTTCTTTCACTTACTTATGCATGATTGAAACTACTTTCTCTCTCCAGCCGAACCCCAGTAATTATATATTCCCAAAGACAGTTTGCTCTTTGTGTGACCCAATGGAAGAAAATTTCTTCTAAAAGGGTGGTCATTTTGGACTGTGGACACAGGTGAAAAGGAAATCCTGGAAGATATTAAGAATTCAGAGCTAACCTTGCTAAAAGTAAATATAAAATGAGAGGGCGTTAGCTGCACTTTGCTGGAGGATTAGCACTCAGCCATTCTAATGGATACAAAGATAAAATGAAGGCAAATCTTGTGTCACCCTTAGTACTACCCTTCAATGGTAGTACTTGCACCTCTTGAGGAGGTCAGGAGTTTAAGCCCCACTCCAGACACTTGAACACATGACACTTGGCTAACACTGTTAAGACAAGCTCCTGATTGCTCTCTCAAGGGTACATAAATAATCTCATGGCATGATTTGAAGAAAGTAGAGGAGTTCTCCCAGTGTTCTGGCCAATATTTATCCCTCAAGCAAAATGATTGAAAACAGATCATCTGGATGTTTGTCTTGATTTTGTTTGTAGGACATCTCTGTATAAATTGAATCATGAAATTATAGAATGATTACAGCACAGAAGGAAGTCATTCAGCCCACCATGTGTGTGCTGGCCCTCTGAAGGAGCAATTCACCTTATGTCAGTGTTATGATACACCCGATGGTAAAGGCTGAGTTGTTCAAATCCCAGAGGGAAATTTGAAACAACTGTCATAATCCATTTTTTGCAAATTGTAATTTCGAGATGCAGACTTTGAATTCAGTAGGAATAAGACCACCAAGTCCTGTGGTTTTTATATAAAACTAAATTAAACGTTTATTAGTTTAACAACAAATCAAACTCCTTTCTTTATACACCTAGCTTTCCTTTTGAATGTAAATTTTCCATTGTATCACTAGGTCTTTTGAACTTCGGGGGCAAAATCTTTACCTTGATGGGCAGGTGCACACCTGACCTGCTTGAGTGTAAAATGACGCGCGTTGACGTTGGGCGAGCGTCCTGACCTCAACGTGCAGTCGTGCGATATTTCAACTGACGGGTGCACGCCGAAATTGGCAGCACACCCACTGACAATTAAAAGGTCAGTTAAGGCCATTAAAGTCTCAATTAACTTATATTTTTCATTCCCATCCAAGCCTACGGTTGGCGGGCAGGCGAAAAGGACAAGCGGCCTTTTCACGTTTTAAGAAACCTCATCCACGGGTGGGATAAAGTTTCCAAAAGTAAATTTTTAAAAATTTTAAATTTTAAATTTTAAAACAGAGTCACATGAGCAGGGACATGCTTTATAATATTTTTCTATTCTTTATTTGTTTTTTGAAAACTCTTCATCTCTAACTCAGGGAGATTCTCGTGCTTGCCCCGCTCGATCTCCTCCCCCACCCCCCAGCACAGACAGCGCTGGACGCTGCCACTCACGTTTCACCCTAGATGGGCCTTAGTTGGCCCACCAGCGTGAAATCACCTTCCGGCCTCGATTGCAGGTGGTGGTTGGCTCCTTGTCAAGCCCGCCCAACAAAGGCCTAAATTCTGCCCCAGCTCTTCTAACAATAAAACCTCTTTCATAGGAACAATTTTGTTAGTGAGTTGAAAAAATAAACACATTGTTTGGCTTCTTCTAGCTAGGTGTAAGATTTTACCTGCAGTCTTGAATGGTTTATTCAACAAACGCAAATGAACACTTTACCTTCCTGTTCTCCTTACTGTTCATTCAATTAACATCTCAAAACTACTAAACATCAAAGCATTCAGACTAGTTGGCTTTAATCCAATTAAGACACACACACAGACACACCTGGTCACAGACCCATTCTAGAATTCTATTTTAAAAAATAATTTCCAATAACATTTTACACATTGATATTGACAGTCAGTCCCTCACCTTTCCACCATAGTTTTACACATTTTCCCTTCTCAGGTACTGATTCAATTCCCCCTTGAAAGCCTCAATTGAACCAGCCTCCAACACATTCTCAAGCAGTGCATTCCAGGTCCTAACCATTTACTGCGTGAAAAAGTGTTTCCTCATGTCACTATTGTTTATTTTCCAACTGCCTTAAATCTGTGCCCTCTAGCACCAATGGGAATAGTTTCTCCCTGTTTACACTGTCTAAACCCCCCATGATTTTGAACACCTCTATCAAACCTCCTCTCAACCTTCTCTTTTTCCAAGTATCTTTCTACATAACTGAATTTCATAATCCCTGGAACAATGCTCATGAATCTTTTCTGTACCCTCTCGAATGCTTTCACATTCTTTCTAAAATGTGCTGCCCAGATACTCCAATTGAGGTTGAATCTGTGTTATATACAGATTTAACATAATTTCATTACTTTTGTACTCTATGCCCCTGTTGATAAAGCCAAGGATACCATATGGTTTATTAACCGCTCTCTCAAGCTATCCTGCCACTTTCATTGATTTATGCACATATACACCCAGATGCCTCTGCTCCAGCATCCCCTTTAGAATTGTACCCTTTGTTTCTCTTTGTTCTTTGTACCAAAATGAGACACATCATGCTTCTCTGCTTTAAATTTCATCAGCTACTTGTCCACCCATTCCACCAACCTATGTGTGTCCTTTTGAAGTTCTACAATATCTTCCTCAGGTTCACAATACTTCCACGTTTCGTATCATCCACAGATTTTGAAATTGTGTGCTGTTTACCAAGGTCTAAGTCATTAATATATATCAGGAAGGGTCCTAACACTGATCCCTGGAGAACTCCACTATAAACCTTCCTCCAGTCCAAAAAACAAACACTCACCACTAATCTTTGTTTCCTGTCACTTCACTCAACTAATTTTGTAGTCATGATGCTACTGTTCCTTTTATTCCATGAGCTCTAACTTTGCTCACAAGTCCATTAAGTGACACTCTATCAAATGCCTTTTGGAAGTCCATGTATACCACATCAACAGCATTACCCCCAACAATCCCCTTGTTACCTTATCAAAAAACTCAAGCAAGCTAGTTAAACATGATTTTCCCTTAATAAATCCATGCCGGCTTTCAGTAATTAGCCTACTTTGCCAAATAACTATTAATTTTGTCTTGAGTTATCATTTCCAGAAGCTTCCCCGCCACCGAGGCTAAACTGACTGGCCTGTAGTTGCTGGGCTTATGTTCACAGCCTTTTTGAACAAGGGTGTAACATTGGCAATTCTCCAATGCTCTGGCACTGTACTCAGTCTAAGGAAGACAGGGAAATTATGACCAGCGCCTCCACAATTTCCACATTCTCAGTATCCATGGATGCCACTCATCCAGTCCTGGTCCTGTGTCTGGTGATGCAGTAGTAATTTATAACTACAGCATAGATCTTGCACCTCCGTAATTTTCTTGAAAATTTGTTCTTCTACATCGTTCCCATTAGTTGGTGACCTATAGAGTGCACCAAGCAATGAATTGCAACTGTTTTGTTCCTTTGCTCTAGCCAAAAGGGCTTGTCCTTGACCCCTCTGGGATATCCTTTCTCTCCAACTCTCCCATGTTCTCCTTCACACCTCTTCCCTTCCTTCTTTCCTATCTTTCCTGAACACCTTGTATCCAGGGATATTTAATAACCAGCTCTTCCCTTTTTTGAGCCAGGTTTCTGTTATTGCCACAGCATTATATTTCTAAATGGCCACCTGCGTCTGCAACTCATCAGTCTTATTTACCACACTCTACACATTCACATACATGCACTGTAACTAATTTATACTTTATTATTTTCTCTCGTATGCTGAATCCACCCAATACCTTACTATTTCCTACTCTAGTACTGTTTCTCTTTGCACCTTGGTATCCTTCTCTAGTATTACCTCTTGGTTCCCACACCCTGCCAAGTTAAAGGCATTTGCTTTGCAGACATTAATTCTGGTAGCTCTTTGGGAAATTAGAAATAAACGTTAATAAATTACATCTATCAAAAGCCAAAAGTCTTGCAAAGTATTATTAAATTGAGACCTACTTTTAAATCTTTGTTCCATGGAAAGTACCAGAAATATGCTCTTTTACAAATCAACTTGTACCTTGCCTATTTCAGTCAAGGAAAGCATTCTCCAATGTAAAGCATCATGCAGTTGTTATTTTCTAAATAAACTACTAGACAGATCTCTTGGACAGTGCTTTTAATTTGTTTCAAATTGTTCCCCAATGCCCCTTTGTCACTAATCCTGATCCTTCTCAATCTTTTCAGTGGTTTTAATATTAAGCTGTATGCTGTAAGGTTGCACAACCTTTTGAAATTAAACATTTTTTAAAATCATCTTCTCTGGGCTGGGGAGGAAGTTGCAGTGGGAGGGGGAGGATCCCATTGTTGTGGTCCATATTGATCCCAATGACATAGGTCTATGAAAGTGTTTCTGCTTAGGGAGTTTGAGCAGCTGGTGGCGAAATTAAAAGGCAGAACTGCTTAATCTCTGGACTATAGCCTGAGCCATGATCAAATTGGCGTAGGGTAATTAAAATAAGACAGTTGAATGCGTGGCTTACAAGTTGATGTGGAAGAAATGGATTTCAATTCATAAGGTACTGGGAAAGTGGGAGCTGTAACATTGGGATGGTCTTCAACTGAATCACACTGGGACCAGTGAGTCGTATGACTAAGGTGGTAGAGAGGGCTTTGAACTAAATAGTGGGAATGAGGGATCAAGTGAGGAAAGATGTGATAAGTTAAAGGGAGAGAACAAGGCAAGAGAGCAAAGTTGCAACATAGGTAATGATAATCAGAATGTGGCAAAAAGGGACAGAGTGTAGAAATTTGCAACAGCAAATAAAGGTAGAGGTTGCAAAAATAGTAAAAAGACAGAACTACAGGCTCTGTATTTGAATACGCATAGCATTCATAACAAAACAGGTGAGTTATCAACTCAAATAGAAATAAATATGTATGATCTGATAGCCATTATAGAGACATGGCTGCAAGGTAGCAAAGGCTGGGACTTGACTATTCAATAATACCTGACATTTTGGAAGGCCAGGAAGCTAGGAAAAGGTAGTGGGATAGCTTTGTTAATTAAATATGATATTAGTATGATAGTGAGAGATTACCTTAGTTCTATAGATCAAGATGTAGAATCAGTTTGGGTAGCGATAAGAAATAGTAAAGGTAAGAAGTCACTTGTGGGAGTAGATTATAGGACCCCTAACAATAACTACCCTGTAGGATGGGGTACACAGGAAGAAATAAATGGGGCTTTGTGAGAAAGGTACAGTGATAATCATGGGTGATTTTAATCTACATGTAGAATGGATGAACCAGGTTGGCAAAGGTAGCATGGAAAGGGAGTTCATAGAGTGTTTTTGGGATACTTTCTTGGAATAGCATGTTCCAGACTCAATCAGAGAGTGTGCTACTCTAGGCCGGGTAACGTGCAATAAGAGAGAAATAATTCATGACGTCATAGTAATGGAGTCCCTAGTTAGCAATGATCATAACATGATTGAATTTTGTATTCGGTTTGAGGGAGAGAAAAGTGGGTCTAAGGCTAGTGTTTTAAATTTAAGTAAAGACAATTAAGAGGGTATGAAAACAGAGCTGGCTAAAGTGAATTGTAGATCAAGAAGTGAAAGGGAGAGAAGAATTTAAAACAACTACAATCACCAGAGAAAAGGTACTGAGAAAATTGTTAGAACTAAAGAAGAAGAAGTCATAAGGACTCGAAATGTTAACTCTGTTTTTCTCTCCACAGGTGCTGTTAGACCTGCTGAGTTTTTCCAGCATTTTCTGTTTTTGTTATTAGAACTGAAGACTGACAATTCCCCAGGTCTTGATGGACTTCATCCTGGGGTCTCTGAAGAAGTGGCCATTGAGATAATAGGTACATTAGTTGTAATTTTCTAAAACTCCCTAGGTTCCGGAAAGGCCCCATCAGATGGGAAAAGAGTGAATATAACTCCTCTCCTCGAGAAAGGAATGAGACGTAAAGCAGGAAACTACAGGCCAGTTAGCCTAACATCTGCAGGAAATTGCTGGTATCTATTATTTTATATATAGCACAATTATAGCAGGGCACTTAGAAAATTTGAATACAATCAGGCAGAGTCAACATGATTTTATGAAAGGGAAATTGTGTTTGACTAATTTATTAGAGTTATTTGAAGAAGTAACATGCAATGTGGGTAAAGGGGAACTTTTCCATGTGGCGTAATTGGATTTCCAAAAGGCATTTGACAAGGTGCCTCATCAAAGGTTTCGGCAGAAAATAAGAGCTCATGGTATAGGAGGTTACTTATTAGCATGGTTGGAGGATTCGTTAGCTAACAGGAAACAGAGAGTAGGGATAAGTAGGTCATTTTCAGGTTGGCAAGATGTAATGAGTGGAGTGCCACAGCTGGGTCCTCAGCTATTTACATTCTATATCAGTGCCTTGGATGAAGAGGCTGAACATATGGTTGCTAAATTTACTAATGACACAAAGATAGATAGGAGAGTAAGTTGTGAAGAGGACATAAGGAGTCTTCAAAGGAATATAGATAAGTTACATGAGTGGCCAAAAATTTGGCAAATGGAGTACAATGTGGGAAAATGCGTATTTATCCACTTCTGCTGAAAAAAATAGAAAAGCACCATATTATTCAAATGGAGAGAGATTGCAGAACTCTGCTGTACAGAGGGAAAAGGGTGTCCTGGTAATGAATCACAAAAAGTCAGTATGTAGGTACAGCAAGTGCTTAGGCAGGCAAATGGAATGTTGGGGGTAGACAGGAAAGTGGAGGCCACAATCAGATCAGCCATGATCTTATCAAATGGCAGAGCAGACTAGAGGGGCCGAACGGCCAACTCCTGCTCCAAATTCCTACATTCGTATGTTTGTATTCCAATCATTTGAATCAAGGTTGCAGTTTGAATCCCAGGTCAACCTCCTTGTTTTCTACAAATGAAGTGCTTGATCAAACAACAGAAGATGCTGGTCTTCAGTACACCTTCAATATTTTACAGATTAACCTTTGGGGTTTTCTTTAAAAAAGAAGATTCAAATCGCACACGCATGCTAGATAGGTGATTGTTCGACAACAGAGCACCAAAGACAAGCCAGGTCTTGTGATGAGCTAACGAACATATATAGACATCAAGGCAGTGGACTAGGTATCTTCGGAGATTTTTCTCTGCTAATTGCTGCATGTATTGAGACCAGGTGCCATTGGGAACAGCCAACTCAACCTAACTAGGAATCCAAACTTGAAAATCTACTCTATGGGTCGGATTTTTACCACAGAGATGGGAAGCTCATTGTCTGCTGATATTTCGCCCTGAGTTTTGGCGTTTATTTTGTCGGTGGTGGTTTACCATTGTCTTCCACTATCCTGGGTAGGGAAAGGAGGCAGATCCCAAATCTACCTCAGCCAGAGCAGGAAACAAGCCCCTGCTGTTGGCATTAATATGAACCACATGCTAGCCATCTAGCCAAATAGCAGAGGGGTGCTATAATTAAGCATATGCCTCAACAAGAGTGTCCACTGGGAGGAGCCTCTGGATCTTAATCTGGATCCTAAATGGGAACAGTAAGTTAAGGAAAATAGAGATCTTAAAGCTATACAGCGCCTTCCATGACCTCATTATGTTCCAAAGCACTTTGCTGGCAATGAAATAATTTTGAAGAGTCCTAAGTGTGGCAGCTTTCGTGTCCAGTTTTGTTGTAGAATATTTTCCCTGCATAGCTTTGGCCTACAAACAGAATTCACCTTGGACATTGCTCACGGCAACTGTCAGTCAAACTGACAGTTCCAATATTTCTTAAAGCCGATCTTCCAGTTCTGAAGGTCAGAAAGGAGATGCCAATGGCAGATTTCCAAAACTCCAATGTCAGAAATCCACCATTTGGCAGGAATTTCTCATCCCTGAGTTTCATGAATAGCTCATTCAGTTGTTTGCTGCCTCCCAAATCTTGCCACTCTAGGTGACCGTCTAGTTTGCTTAGACCATTTCCAATGGCCCTAGATGCAAGGCTTACAAGTATGTACTTTGCTGGTTTATCCAGCATTCCTTCCTGTTCCCATCTTCCGAGACTTGGCCTGATTCCAGTGAACTCTGAAAAATATTAGCAAGAGATCTTGCAATTGTTTGAGCACATCACCCACTGATGTAGAATCCACCCCATTTTTGTACAACTGATTTTAATAGAATGAAAATCTGGAATGAAAGGACAAGGAGGGCTGACCAGTTGTCTTGTTCTCAAATGGGGATTCAAGTGGGGGAATGTTTCTTTATTTGAAAGTAGAGGGAAGGAGTTAAGGCGCTAGTGGAAAGGTAGACAGTATTAAACAGAAAAAATTTCAATGATGAATTGTGCTCTGTGCCTCTTGCTGCAGTCGCCAAGTGGTGGTTGTCATGATGCTATCCTCCATGTTCTTATACATCTAAAGCAGCTAGGGTCACCTCCCCTAGCAATGTACAAGATGAAGCCTGTTTGTAGGTCAAAGCTATGCAGAGAAAATATTCTACAATGAAACTGGACACGCAAGCTACAACACTTAGGACTCTTCAAAAGTATTTCATTGCCAGTAAAGTGCTTTGGAACATTAAGAGGCCATGGAAGGCACTGTAAAAATACAAGATCTCTATTTTCCTTAACTTACTGCAAAGCACCTGGCTCCCATTTAGGATCCAGATTAATATCTGGAGGCCCCTCCCAGTGAATACTCTTGTTGAGGCAGATGACAGTGGGTGTGAGTAGGAACTGCTGTTTCCAGCCTTCGGGCGGCTTGGTGGTCTTCCAGTGGGCTTTACAAAATAAATTTGGAACTGTTGGGTTTGCCCTGCTCTCAGCAACTGTCAGCTTTATTTTAAGAAAAGACTGTTAATTGTCAGTTAAACTGACAGCTGCTGAGGGTGGGAAATGACTGCAGAGATGCGATTAAAAGAGATGTGAGCATAGGAAAGACAAAGCTACTCGTCCAATCACAGATTCTGCCTCTCCCGTCCTCCAGCTCCTCCAATCACAGGTTCCCTCTCTCTTGATCTTGCTGCTCCTCCGGAGACAAAATTTATGATGGCAGGAGGGAGGGAACCTGTCATTAGACGTTGATGAGTTAATCTGGCCACTCCAACTGTTGACGTGCAGGAGATTTTAGGCTGCGCTGTCACCCACCACTTTGACCAGATGCTTGATGACCAGTCCAACCCATTTGACATCCTCTATACCGCCGAAGACAAGAAGCTGAATAAAAAACAAGAAGAGGCAAGAGGTGGGCTGAAACCCAGAGGGGGGGGTGGGGGTAGGAGTCTGTACTGGGGCTGGGGTGGGGGTAGGAGTCTGTACCGAGGCTGGGGTGGGGGTAGGAGTCTATACCGAGGCTGAGGTGTGGATAGGAGTCTGTACCGAGGCTGGGGTGTGGATAGGAGTCTGTACTGAGGCTGGGGTGGGGGTAGGAGACTGTACCGGGGCTGGAGTGGGGTGGGAGTCTGTACCGGGTCTGGGGTGTGGGTACGAGTCTGTAGTGGAGCTGGCGTGGGGTGGGAACCGAGCTAGGCCAGCTGTTGCTCTGGATGCACAGGGCTCTCTCTGTGTTCGAGATTAGGAAGCCAACCCAGGATTATCATGGCAACACCCTTGGACCCTTCTCTCAGTTTGTGAGGTTCCCACGCACAGTCTTGTGAACATGGGACAATGATATTTTAAATTGTAAGTGAGAGATGATATAACTGTTGGGAAATATGGCTATCCTAATTCCCAAAGTATTGCATTAATCTGACACTCTCTTCATTCCGGCATAGCTCTGCTGAATCAGCAAAGATCAGTCAGTTCAGCAGAGCTGAGCAATTGAACCTGGGAAATTCCTGACTTGTGAGACTAGTGGATAGGTTACTTAGCCTGCAGGACCTTGACAGCTACTTTGAAGGAAATAAACCTGCGGTGGGTGTGGGAGGGGAGGCAGCGATAAATAAGGAGAAAATGATCAAAATGCAGAAATTCATTTGCTCTGTTACTAACTTACACAAACTGCTTCTTATGTCTGTCTGATTTCATATATACTGACACACATATAGATTTCCATGTATTTACATCGCAGCCTTTCCCAAAATTTCATATTATATTTCATAAACATTCTGGTTATGTGAAAGTTTTACAAATTTATACATCTACACGACTATTCCAAAACTGTGAACCAGGAAATAGTATCAAAGAGTACAATTTGATCCAGCCCAGCCCAATCTATTGTAATGATTATTGACTGTGTAAATTGTGCATAAAATCATTTAGTGACTTGGCAGGAACAAATAATATTACATCATGTGAGCCATATTACACATTACAATGAACATTTTTTCTAGTACATATCCTGTGAAAAGTGTAGAACAATGAGAATGTACAATCAGTATCATAATATTCTCCTTTCTGATGTAAAGTAAATCTGTAAATATATTGTTACAATCCCAGCTGATGTTCATACTGGACAAGTCCAAACCCAGAGTGAAACCTGGCTTGATAGATCTTAACTTTTTTTGAAATCACGGAGGGAAATTACTGAACAAATTCACAGGAGTCTGCTGATGAACTCTTAACAGAAAGAATAAAATATTTATTAAACAAGAAAAGTGAAATATATTACACCAGACAAAAAGGTTGCAAAGATCTCAATACAAACACAAGAAAATGATTCAAATATTCACTATCCCTTCACCTCAGCAATATCTTTACAGACACATACAAATTCAGAAAGACTATGATGATCTTATATTTACCCAGAATGTTAGAGTATGAGGTACATGCGAATTAACAGGCAAACTGAGGTCAGATGTACCACACTCTAAAATCAATGACAGATGCAACCAAAGTAGATTCCATGGATTTCTCAACAACCCACCCAGACATTGGTCACACTGTGAGCCACTCAATCTCACTGAAACGTTGTCTTTTTCACAAGTGTTTCCAATCTCCACATTTGAAGAATATGCCTTGGGGTGCTCTTCAAATGCCACTCCCACTCGGACAGCTTCAACAAGGATCCACCTACAGGGTTTCAATCTCACCTTCTGAGATTCCTTTCCCCTGGATCTCCGAGTACGCTCAAGCTTCACCTTCCAAGCACAATTTCAGCTCTTCAGCTGTGTCAATCAGAACACTACTGCTCCAAAGGGGTACCTTTTCCCCCTAAGGCCCGCAGCATGGAGTCACCAACCTTCAGCTGCCCTCTCAGATCTTCTAGGCTTTTCTTGAGCCAATTTTCCTTCAAGGTGGTAGAGGTAGAAAACCTCCTGACAGTTAAGGAGTATTTGGATGAATATTTGAAACACCATAGTATGCAAAGCTATGAGCCAAGTGCTAGAAAATGGGATTAGAGAAGACAGGGGCTTGATGGCCGGCGTGGACATGATGGGCTGAAGGGCCTCTTTCCGTGCTGTAAACTCTATAAGTCTGCTCCCTGCTCTTTCTCTTTAACTTGGAGCCTATTTCTCTGCTCCTTTCTTTTAACTTTACTTCTGGGACCTCTTTCTGATCCCTGGCTTTGTCCCTGCCTGGTACTTTCTTCTGGGACATCTCTCTGTCCCACCCCCTGGTTTATGACCTTCACCATGTCCCCCTCCTGTGTCCTGCTCCCTGGGACACACTCAGCGCAATGGAGCTGTGGTTCAGCTCACCTGACCTGCAGTTTGGTACTGTTTCACTTCTTTTCTTCTGTACAGACACGCAGGGCTAGTTCCCAGCCTTTTTTAAAAAATTAATTCATGGGATGTGGGTGTCGCTGGCTTGGCCAGCATTTATTGCCCATCCCTAATTGCCCTTGCTGAGAGAACGTATAAAGCACTAGCTGCGCATGTGCAGCCCTTTCCCGGCCGGCGCGTGTGCGAAAGGCCCGAACTGTGTTAAAATAAAACACGAACCGTGCGTGTGTGGCCAAGTACTGGCCGGAGCAAGCGCAGAAAACCATAAGCCCCAACCTTCGACTGCCAATTTTAAAAGTAAGGTAAAAGTATGGCATTTTGTCACAATATAAATGCAAAATTTTTATTCATACTAATGTAAAGTATTAATTTTCAAAGGTTTGGGAAATTGGATCCAGGAAAACCTCTCTGTCGTGCACCGAATTTAAATACAAATAACAAAAGCAGGAGGATTTTTTTTTTTAACTGAAATGGTAACATATGGTAGCACATGGAACAGATTACTGGCACAGGTGGTGGAAACTTCATTGGCTTCAAGAAGGAACTAGGCAGGTCCTTGCCACCAAACGTGAATCAGCGTTATTCAAAATGACCAAGGAAGCGACGATAAAAGCGAAATACTGCGGATGCTGGAAATCTGATATTAAAAACAGAGGATGCTGGGAAAACCTCAGCAGTTCTGACAGCTACTGTGGAGAGAGAAACAGAGTGAAGAAGAGTAATATGGACTCAAAGTGTTGATTCTGTTTTCTCTCCCCACTGATGCTGCCAGACCCGCTGAGTTTTTTCCAGAGTCCTCTGTTTTTATCAAGGAAATGATGATAATGGTCTGCTCATCATTGTAAATGATACATCTCCATTTAATAAGGCTATGGATTCTCATATGACTCTAAAGTCCAAGTTTTGGAAAGAATGTTTCCCCACTCACAGGGCATTGGATGTCAGGTGAGGTAACAAATCCCTCCATTTTCTTTTGGGCTAACTTCCCCTGGGTAGCTTCATATGATTTGCTTCAAACTTTGTCATGACATCATCAATCATTTACCACTTTTTCCTGTCACAAGCATCATGTTCCCCCATGTGTCAGTTGAGAGGCCACATTAATTTAGTTTGGTCTTTGACAATCCTTATATCGTTAGAACTGACCAGCACAAGATAATTTACCAAACTTCAGCTTATTGTAAAATACCTTCTTGGCTAGCCTAATATCAGGCATTTAGGCCCAGATTTTTGCTCCCCAGGTCCTGTGCACAGAGACGGGAGAATTCCTGGCTCTGCGAGCCCAACCTTTAAAAATGGCTGCTCACAGGTTGGATTTTCGTTCCAGGCAGAGCTGGTTGGATAGGAAGTGGGGCCCGCTGCTGCCTTAATGAATGTGGAGGCTACTGAGTGTGAAGGCAAGAGGCTTGCCTCTGTGCTCTGACACTGCATTGAATTAAATTTTAAAAATGAGTAAAACAAAGAATAGCCCTTCATCCCTCACCCCTCACCCCCCACACATTCCCCATGCCCAATCCATGCAACCTATACCAGATCATGCCCCTACCCACCCCTGTGGCTCCTCATATCCCCTATTCCAATACATGCCCCTCCACCCACCCACCTTAGTCCCCACATGCCCATGCCAACACTTGCCCCTCTACCTATCCTGCATGGCCCTCATACTCCCAATGCCAAAACATGTCCCCCACTTACCACTGTTTGCCCTTATCTGCTCCATGCCATCTCACCTGATATCCTTTGACATTTCCTTGAAAGAGTTGACAGTTCCTCGACATCTTGTCAGTTCTTTGACAGCTTTGACAGCTCCTCGACAACTTGACAGTTCTTTCACAGTTCTTTGACAGCTTGAAAGTTCCTTGATAGCTTGACAATGACAATGAATTTGTGCATTTTGTATGCACAATCATGTTTACGTTTAACATTCCCAAAGAGTGCCTTACCTCCCCCAAAGGTATGCTGGGACCAGATTCAAAGGGATACCTTACCTCTCCAAAGGGTACCCTGGTTATGCAATTGAATCCACCAAGTTCAGACCTCCTCTTACCAGGTCTAATATGCACATTCCGGGTTTCACACTCCTGGTCTACCAAAATCCCACTTCAGTGGGGGCAGCTGGTGATTTAAATGGCCAGCTGCCTCTGTAAACCATGCATGCGTAAACCCCAGCCGGAGTCGCCCCCACAAAAATGGAAAATGTCGTGTTCGGGGTTGGGACTTAGAATTTCGAACCATTTCTGGGATTTCTGCCACAATGGACAGGTACTCCGTCATGGCAAAAGTCTGGGCCTCAGACTAAATGACCAGCTTGCATGAACTGTGCCTTTAATGTCGTTGCCTGGTATATTTGCTTTCTGAGGACATCAATGTCCATAATCTTGTGTCACCATTGAATAGCCATGATCCATCTGAGGCAGCTTAGATGGAAATGATTGAGTTTTCTAATGCGGTGATTGAATCACGGAGACACAGGAAGGATATCGGGCGGAATTTTATGGCCCTGTCGCGGGGCTGTAAAATGCGGCGATCCATTCAGAAATCCATTGACTTCAGTGGGACTGGAAAATCCCACCGGCAGGAGGGGCTGTAATGTTCTGCTCATTGTATCTATTATCTGTGGACCTTGCATTTGTTACTAGGGTAATTCCCCTTTTATCTCACAGCATCACATGTAGCCTTCCAAAGCAATATTGGCTTTAAACAATCTGTGGTTCACTTCACCGTCTAGCACTGCACCACATGACAAGGTGTTTCGTAGGCAGCTGAACCAATTAACTATATACAGCGAGGGGCTTTCAATGGTAATATTGGGTGGCACATAACCTTTTTCAGTGATATATTGGTATAAACTTCTATCTTCTTTACATTGTAATGAGGCCAAATTTAATGCACCTTAGGCACAACACGGGCTTCTCACTGGTGGTTTTATGTTGCCACGGTATTAGTTGATTATAATTTGCTGTGATGCTGAAAACCTTTGCATGAAGTTTCTTTTCGGGTCATTAAATGCTTCATTTGTGAATATGGCTCAGGGTGACTCCTTACTTCTGCAGGTGGATGGGAACCCAGGATGTTATGAGTGGTTTGTTTGTCATTGAGCTTTATTGACAAGGCGCATAGTTAATGTTCCTAACCAGGCAGATGTTGCTCTCAGGTATCGAGTATGGAGCCTGTAGCCCTGGCATTTGTTGGAGGTCCATCTGTGGTAGGCTAAAGGTTCATTGGATTAAAGCCTCCTGGGTGTCCCTGCCTCCCTGAGGATGCCCGAATCAGCGTCTATCCCCTCAGGGTTCTACTCTATGTGCTCATTCTCGGACTCACTACTGGACTCATTCTGTGCAGCCAGAGCATCTGAGTCTACATCTTCTTCCTCCACTGCAGCCCCCTTTCCAGCGCCAGATTGTGGAGAGCGCAGCATTCAGCCACTATCAGCGACACACGATCTCGGGGTACTGGAGTGCGCCAGAAGCGTATCTTAAGAAGACTGATGGTTCTCTCTACCACAGCCCTTGTGGAGACATAGCTCCTATTGTACCGCTGCTCGGCCTCTGTTCTTGGATGGAGGAGAGGCGTCATGATCCACCTTCTGGGGGGATAGCCCTTGTCACCCAGCAGCCATCCATCCAGCTGGGCTGGAGCACTGAAGAGCCCCGGCACCTGGGAGTGTCTGAGGATGTAGGTGTCATGGGAGCTGCCTGGGTACCTTGCACAGATTTGTAGAATCAGCTTTCTGTGATCACACACTATCTGCATGTTCATGGAGTGGAAGCCCTTCCTGTTGACAAAGGCACCTGGATCACCTGCTGGCGCCTTGATGGCCACATGTGTACAGTCTATTGCACTTTGGATGCAGGGGAAGCCAGTAATCGCTGCGAAGCCTCTGGCTCACCCTGTCTGGCTGGCCTTGTCCCAGCGGTAGTGGGAAGGGATAGGGGGAAAGTCAATGCATGCCTGAATAGAGTGTCTGTCACCTGCTTGACACAAGTGTGGACAGCTGACTGGAGACTCCACAAAGATCACCCACCAACCCCTGGAAAGAGCCGGAGGCATAGAAGTTGAGGGCAGCCGTGACCTTCAGAGCCACTGGCATGGGGTGCCCACAAACACAGTTGGCGCAGATCTCAGGGCCTATCATCTGACAGATGGAGGTCACTATCTCCCTTTAGAGATGGATCCTCCTTCGGCACTGCATCTCAGACATATTGAGGTAACTGCTTCGCCGCCTGTAAACCCTGGCAGCTGGATAGTGCCGCCTTCTGCGGCCCCTTCCCCCTTGCACTTCCTGTTGGCCCTGCGCCCCTTGTGCCTCTACCTCTCCTCCCAAAGGTGGCTCACCTAGAGGGTGAATGTGGATTCCTGGCCTCCTCCCCCTTCTGGCCCTCCATTCCTCCGCAGAGGAGGTGCCTGCAGTAGAGAGCACAACTCCCATTCCCAGGCTAAGGGAAGGCTTCCTGAAATCTGCAAGGCCCCAAAAATGATGTTTACTCCAGAGTCCTGACCTGAAGCCTATTATTCCTGTCCAAGCAGCTGTGAAGAGATTTGAAATTTTCCTGCTCACACAGGCAAGTAGCAGTAACTTTAAGCATTAAATGTCTGCCAAAGACCCCACTCACCCGTCTTATCCCGCCCGTGGATGAGGTTTATAAAAATGTGGCCTACCTGCCTGCCCATTGCACCCATGCGACAACCTGAAGATTGCACGGGCCCTGAAAAATCACCGTCAATTACAGGCTCAAGGGCCTTAACTGGCCCGTTAATTAATGGCGGGCGCGCATCGGAGATCATCGCGCGCCCACCCACCAAAATATCGCGATGGCACACGGTGACGTCAGGACGCACGCCTGACATCACCGCGCGTCATTTTACGCATCAATGTGCGGGGCCTATCCCCGCACGCCAACAAGAAAATTCTGCCCTAAGGTTATAGAATTTTTAAATTTCATTCATGGGATGCGGGTGTCACTGGCTAGGTCGGAATTTATTGCCCATCCCTAACTGCCCTTGAGAAACTGAGTGTCTAGTTAAGAGTCAACAACATTGCTGTGGGCCTGGAGTCACATGTAGGCCAGCAGATTTCCTTCCATTAAAGGGCATTAGTGAACCAGATGGGTTTTTACAGCAACCGACAATGGTTTCATGATCATCATTAGACTTTTAAATTCCAATTTTTTATTCAATTCAAATTTCACCATCGATCACGGTGGGATTCAAACCCAGGGGAAGAATTTTCACTTTGGCGGGCCCGCCCGAGCGTGAAATGACACGCATTGATGTTGGGTGAGCATCCCAAAGTCAACGCGTTGTTGCGCGATAGTTCGGTCGACAATTAGAAGGCCTGTTAAGGCCATTAAGGTACTAATTAACTTAAATTTTTTGCTACCCGTCCAACCCTATGGTTGGCTCCACAGTTGGGGTGAGGCTTCCTAAAGCAAATGAAAATAAAATAAAACATTTAAAATTGAATTAATAACACGTCCCTGCTCATGTGACTGAGCCACATGAGGGGGCATGTTTTTTTTTAACATTGTTCATTTCTTTATTTTTTAAAAACTCTTCATCTCCCTGAGGCAGCTCTGTACCTCAGGGAGATTATCGAGAGGCCCTCGCACGCATGCGCCAAGTTCATGCTCGTCCCGCTCGCCCTCCTCCCGCCCCCCCCAACACACAGGCAGTGCTGAGCACTTCCGCTCACATTTCATGCTGGGCGGGCCTTAATTGGCCCACCACCGTGAAATTGTGGTCTGGCCTCGATCGCGGGCAGAGATCGGCTTCCTGCCCACCCCTGCCAAGCCTGCGCGACATGGGCAAAATTCTGCCCCAGGTCTACTGGATTACTAGTCCAGCAACAGTACCACTACACCACCGTCTCTCCCCATATGATGCAAAAGAAATTCACTATGATCATACTGGGATATGAGGCTTTAATTTGAGGGGAGTCTATGGATATTGGGCTTGTCTTAAACAGAACAGAAAAGTCTAAGAGGTGATCTAACAGAAGCTTTCGAAGAAGTGCCGCATCTTGGGAAAGATGTGAAGACATTTGAGAGAGTTTAGAAAAGATTTGCAAGAATGGCTCCATGGACGAGGAACTTCAGTTACAAAGATAGTTCGGACAAGTTGGGACTGTTTTCGTTGGAGAAGAGAAGGCTGAGAAGAGATTTGATAGAGGTATTCAAAATCATGAGGGGTCTGGACAGAATAGCTAGGGCAAAACTGTTCCCACTCGTGAAAGGATGGAGGACAGAAGAACAAAGATTTAAGGTAACTGGCCAAAGAAGCAAGGAAGATCTTTATCACGCAGCAAGTGGTTAGGATCTGGAATGCACTGCCTGAGAGTGTGGTGGAGGCAGGTTCAATCGAGGCACTCAAAAAGGAATGATATTGTTATCTGAAAAGAAAGAATGTGCAAGTTTAAGGGGAGGAGGTCGGAGAATGGCACTAGGTGAATTCATTCAGAGAGCTGCTGATGACATGATGGGCCGATTGGCCTCCTTCCATGCTGTAAAAATGCTGTGATTCGGTGAAAACTCTAAAGGGTCCTGATAAGGTAAATAGGACAAAAATATTTCCTCTGGTTGCTAAGTTAGTAACAAGAGGACATCAAGAACAAAAGGAAATTTTGGTGAATCTTTTTACTGTCAGAGTTGTTATTCTTCCAGAACAAAAGTGATGGAAGCAGAATCCATAATAGCTTTTAAAAGAAAAGTAGTTTAAAATATTTTAAAAAGAAACATTTGAAAGGGCAGGGTTATGTGACAAACACAACGATCCACAATGACTCACTTCCATACGGCAGAATGCCATGATCTATGATTCTATAATATGTTGACTTTCTGTACTAGTGCACCCCAAGAATTAAGTGCTCTTTTGGATTTGAGAGGATGATGATTTAAAAGAATACTTGTGTGTCAACTGTGGCTCGTTTGGCTGCACTGTCACCTCTAAGATATGATGTTCCAGGTTAAAGTCTTACTCCAGGACTTGAGTACAAAAATCTAGGCTGACACTCCAGTGCAGCACTGAGGGGGCGATGCACTGTTGGGCATGCTGTCGATCAGATGAGACGTTAAACTGAGGCCCCATCTGCTCTCTCAGGTGGGTGTAAAAGGTGCCATTTTGAAAAATAGCAGGGGAGTTATTCCTGTTGTCCTGACCAATATTTATCCGTTAGTCAACATCACAAAAACAGATTATCTGGTCATTATCACATTGCTGTGTGTGGGAACCTGCTATGTGCGAATTGGTTGCCGTGTATCCTACATTACATTGGTGACTACACTTCAGAAATTATTTCATTGGCTGTAACACTTACATATGCCCAGTGGTGATGAAATTTGCAATATACATGCAATTTTTAGATACTTATGTTATTAACTTTCACATGGTTTCACCTTCTGACTTAGAATATGGACATGAATACATGTAAACAGGTAGTGTTCGAACGTAGCTTCTTGTCTGCTTTTATCAGCTCATCAATTAAGATGGGCTGATAAAGTTAAGAAATTTGCAAAGTTAGTTCCAATTCCCTTCCCTTTCCCTCATAAAATGACTGCATGTTCTACTGCTAGAAAGCTGCTTATAGAGATGGGAATTAAGAAAAAAAACACAAGACTACAGCAAAACAGCAGTCACAAGCTCACCATCTGCTTTGAGAACAGGAAACCATGGTGCAATACACAAAATTCTTGCGCACATTTTGAGGCACATTTTAATCCTCTGGGCATGTGTATTCCACCTGAACTCAAATGAACTACAGTTGGCCAATTTTGAGTCCTTTCAATGATTTGAAATGACTGAATTTGGATGACTTCAGGTCTGGAACATGATCCAGCACTCAATCCTAGTAGGTGGCTCTCTCATTTTGTGCAAATTACAGACTCACTTTTCCAAGTGCTGCATGCACAGTGAAACATCAGATTGGTGCAGACGTGCACACCATGCTCCTTTGTACTCATCTTGAGTCCAAATAAGGAAGTCAACTCCATTTTGACTGCCAGGAGGTTCAAAAATGCATCATCTTGTAACACAATCCGTGGTTCTCAGAGAATTAACAAAGGAGGGTCTCCCAGACTGTTTTAAGTTTCAGCTGAGCCAAAGGTCTAACATGATGGGACTTGCCAAGCCAAGAGCTCAAGTTGAGCCAATAAATGTTCCAAGAAAATTGTATGACATTCAGGAAAATATATCTTTGCACTAGCAATGTTCTGCCAAAAGTTTCAAGTATAGAGAGAGCAGCAGAAGCAGGCTAACCATTTTTATTTGGTGGGGGTGGAAAAACGAATAATGTTTTTTTAAGATGTTATTTTTCCCCATATATTTATCTTATTTGTTTTTGGACAAGTAATGAGAATTTTGAAAAGGGGGTGGCAAATATGAAGGATTGATGGCCAGGATTTTCAGCTTGGCGTATGGTCACGCACCCGACACACCCGAGCGTGAAATAGCACGTAATGACGTTGGGCAAGTGTCCTGACATCATCGTGCACTCGTGCGATATTTCGGTTGGCAGGTGCGCACAAGAGTCAGCAGCACGCCTGCTGACAATTAAGAGGCCTGTTAAGGCCAGTAAGCAGCTCATTAAGTAGATTTTTTTTCACTGCCCATCCAACCTTATGGTTGGCAGGCGGGCGAATAGCCCAGGCGGCCTTTGCATCGTTGCTGCCTATTCAAAGTGTACTCTACTGAACCACTGAAAGCGTGGAGTGGATTCTCAAGACACTGTCATGGAGATGGCGCTGTCTTTCCACCATGACCGGGTACAGATGTTATGCAGTCATATATTTAGCTGCCAAGACTCAGTGGGTGGAATGAACGATAAACAGTGTCATCCCATCCACTTGCCCTCTTGCCACCTATCTATTAAGATGCACCCACATTGGTGACCCTTGACCAGGCCCTCCACATCTGTACACTGTCATGGCATAACAGTGTGTCTAAGAGGGAGTAAACCAATAGAGCTGTCTGTGGTTGCAGATCACAGTGTGCTACCTTGGACCCACAGCCACAACATACATGGCACCAAGCATTTGTGCAGAGCCATTTTCTCCACCAACACTTACCAGTAATCATTGATCTTATGGTGAAAATGGTTAGTACATGTAAGCACACAAAAGTGAATGAGGGCTTTGTAATCTGAATTGCTACATGACCCCTTTTTGCTTTACATCTTTGTTCATAGAATGTCACATGGAGGCGACGTGGGGGGAAAGGATGGGTCCAGCTGCCCCACGCTCTTCTGACCAAGAGCTTCAAGTTTTGGTGGAAGAGGTCCAGAAGAGGAGAGCAGTCCTGTACCCTGCTGGCTGGCATAATCCACCAGCAAGAACCAAGGAGGCCTGGATTCAAGTAGTGGTGCTCAGGAGACCATGAGCACTCATGGATTCAGTGCTGGAAGAGGTTCAATGACCTGTTGAGTTCCGGCAAGGTGAGCAGCTTGGCTCCTTCCCCAAGGGAAGGGTCACATACGAATGCTGCAGCTAAGGTGCGAGACCTGGCACATACTTCTTCTTCAGCATTGAGGCTTCTATGTATAAGCAGATCATGTAGGTGCACACAGAACAGGTGTGAATGAACACTGTGATGCACAAACACAGTGAAGAGAAATATCCCTGCATGTACAATATATCAGGGTAACATAATTTCATGTTGTCTTTGCAGTCTAAAAGAGTGGAGATGGCCCGGACCAGGAGGTGGGTCAGCCTGGCTGAGACGCATTTGTCCCATAAAGGATGCCTTGCTGTTAGGATGTGATTAAGGCGGTGCACATGGTGGTAATGGTGCTGTCACTTCGCTGAGCACAATGGCTTGTTAGCATGAGAGGGAGCAGAAGGATGGGGTTGCATTATAAGGGCAGTGTGAGCATGGTTAAGGCAATGGTGTGCATCAGAATGAGCTTTCACAATGAGAAGGGCTACACCTAAATAACTCCTTTTGTGTCTCACACAGGCTCCAGCTCTGCTCCGTTTCCCCATCCAGCCAGATTCTCTCTCAGGCATCAAGAGAAGGAAGAGATGTCTGAGGACGCAGCGTCACATCATACTATAGCCCACACTCTGACAACACAGACACAAGCACTTTGGGGGGATGTGGCGCATAAATCGAAGACACAGAGTGAAGGACACTACACCAGAGCGCAGGAGGAGGTGTCAGAGTCAGAGATATCTGTGCATAGTCCCCCTTGGAGGAGGGAGGAAAGTCACGATGATGCTCTGCTCCAGTGGGTAGGAGTGTGGAGCCTCAGGAGTCACCTACTGGGACACAGTATTTGTCCAATCATCAGTAGATGTGTGGACATCTGGCAGGGTTCCGTGAGGCAGCGGGAGCTCTTGGACTGCGAATGGAGGGGATCCATCGCCCTCATGAGTTTCACATTGTCCCAGACACCCAACTGCATGAGCTCAGACCATGAGAGATTGGCTAGTCTCATGGAGAGTCTTACGCAGCAACACTCGGAGTGGATGCAAGGAAGCACGTAGCCAGGAAGTAGTGCAAGCCTCCCTCAGTAACTTGGATTCATTTGCTCAGAGTACAAGTGTTGACATCCATGGAATACATGAGGAGCTACGTACCCTTACCAGGACGGTCACACTGTTGGCACAGTGGTGGCTGGAATGGTTGACCACTGTGCACCAGCAGCCAGCCCAATGAACCCCACCTGAAGGCCAACACAGGACTCACTTGTGATGCCCAGTTGTGATTGAGCAGCTTACCGGTGCTGTCAAAATCCAAAATTAAATAACGCACCACTTGGGGGAGATATCTGAGGGAAGCCAGGATCAAGGAAACTTGCCAGGAATGTGTCAACATGTTTAAAGCAGGCAAGGATTGGAACAAAAATGGGTGGGGATTTTGTTTTCTCTTTAAAAAAAATGAGTGTCACCTGAGCTGCTATAGCCCTTTCCTCTCCTGGCAGAAGTCCTCTGTGATTGGCAGTTGTTGCAGGTTAATACAGATGTTTCTGTGAGTCAGTACCTGCTGCTTCACAAACAAAATGCTTTCAAATTGCACCAAACCCAAGAAACTGAGGGAGAGAATAACCCTCCTTCAGCACAACTAAATCGAATTTATCGGTGCTTAAATGACCGTATCGTACAATTACCATGGCCAGGATTTTACAGCCCCCTCCTGCCTGGCGGGATATTACGGTCCTGCCGAGCTGAAGAGATTTAAATGCCTCGCCGCACCTGACAGGGGGTGGGGTAGACACGCTGTGGCGGGGGCATAAAATCCTGGCCCATGCTTCAATTGGCAACTTCTGCTTCGTAGGTTTGAATAAGGTGAGTTCAAAACCAATTGAATAGATCTGAGTTCAGTCGCCTTTGGTGTTTTCAGATTAAAATGTTATTGCTGATCTTCTTGTTTAACTGCCAGGTATTGATGTGTAGCTTTCCTCCTGATTTCAGTGTTGAATTGTCAGTATTTAGACAATAAAATCTAAGGCCTTATTTATTTATTTTAACTTTATTAGACTTTTTAAGAACGAACATGAAACCTCGTCCCACCATTGGATGAGGTTTCATGTATTATCAGGAGCCCGCTGGAGCTCCTGGCCTGTCCGCCAGCCTTGAGGTTGGACGGGCAGGTCTTTAATTATCTTAATTAGCCTGTCAATGGCCTTAATTGGCCATTGACAGGTCGGCGGGTGGACAGCTGATTTCGCCGTCCGCCTGCCTTCCTAAAAATTTAAAGGGACCGGGATGATGTCGGGGGTTCCTCCCGACGTCATCCCGCGTCATTTTCCCCTCGGCGAGCGGGCCCCGCCCCCAAATCGCTGACGGGAAAATTCAGGCCTAAGTGTGGCATGCAGTTTGAAGAGTGATATGTTGAGGTGTGACATTTTTCACATGTCACACATTAAATGGAATGCTATGACATTTTGAGGTGCGGTGAACAAGTACTCGATGCAAGACTTTTATACAGAGATTTGTAGTGAAAGGAATGTAGATTTTCATGTTTGAAATTTGCACAGATTGGTTTATGGTCCAAAAAGTATAGTTTCAGAATTATTGTTGTCACAAGCAGTCATCTTGTCCTAAGTAAAGTAACAGTGTGGTAGTTATTTATATTTGGAATGGCCCAGTTTCAAGGTTACTTTTATAAAGTCATATTGATGGTCAATGTTGCTTTTATATGAAAATCATTTTAAAGTGAAACAAAATTATGTCAAGTGTAATAATGAAACATGGGGCGTAATTTTACACCCCATGGCAGCGGGGGTAGGGCTGTAAAACTCGGTGAGTTGTTCAAAAGTCCACTGACTGTGGCTGGAGTGTAAAATCCGTTCCAGATTTGCACTAAGTGTCGTAGCAGTGGTTGTGGTTGTTTTACCCGCCGGCCACAATGGCGGGTTTTCATGCTGTATCGTCCCATTCCTGGCCCCATTAATAATTCATTCACAGGGAACATTCCGGATCGCTGGCGGGCGGGCTCGGATTTGCCCACCATGCTGTGACGTCAGCACTTCCTCGCTCTGGGCGCCATATTTAAAGTGCAGCAGAGAGCCGCCTACCTCTACAGACCAGGACTGATCCAGGTGACAGATGGCCCCGAAAGCAAAGAAGACGGCAGACCCCAATTTTAGTGACGTCTCTCAGGTGCCTGCTGGATGCAGTGGAAGGCCGCAGCAATGTCCCCTACCCCCACGCTGGCTGCTGGAGGTCTACCAGAGTCACCAATCTGGCCTGGGAGGTGGTAGCAGTGGTGGTCAGCACCAATGGAGCACAGAAGACATCATCCATCCAGTGCAGGAAGAGGATCAACGATCTCATCCATTCCACCAGAGTAAGTTAACCACTTCATCACTCTCAACTGACACACTCACAAACCCATGACACATCCACAAGGATCTCACACCTCAAGGGACAACACCACTAACTCTCACACATACTCTCACATGTCTATCAGGTTCATACCCTCTTGAGCTTGTGTCCTCATCCCATCCACGGCTCCGCTCACCACACAAACATTCCATGCAGTGCCATGTATCCTGCTCACACTCTCTCCATCGTTTTTAAACAGGGGAAGCTGGCTCACAACAGCAGGGAGAGGTCCCAGACTGGAGTGGAGTGGCCCACATTAGGCCACTCACTCACTTTCAGGAGCGGGCCATTGCGCTAACTGGTGAGGACGTGGACTGTACCTGCAGTGAGAGTGAGGTCAGTGGTGAACACCCATGTGAGGATCTTGCACCCCATCATCCCTCTCTCAATGCAAATGCGAGTGCTCTCTCTCCTGCTTTTGACTCTGCTGCCATGCACTAATTATCTCTACTTTGATTCACAGGGAGCTCTGCCAAGTGACCGACACCCTCAGCCAGCCAGTCCCTCAGCTCCATCCACGTCCTCACCTCCAGCCAAGAGGACACCTCCTCCATTGAAGAGCTGGAAATTAGCAGCCTGGATGATCTATCACAGCGCTAACCCACATCCTCCACCAGCACAGAGACACACACCTTGGAGGGACCTAGATCTAGAGCAGGCTTGGGTTCACAATCTGGTGGTCACCGCATGGACATGTGTCCGCAGCAGGAGGAGGCAGGTTCAGCCAAGCTCCCCATCACTCGGAGGACTGCAGTGAAAGAGGCATCTGTGAGGTGCTTACCTGAGCTATTTGCAGATAAAACCGTGACAGAGAAGTGGGAGTCATTCAAAGAGGAAATAGCAGGAGTTCAGGGTAAATATGTTCCCGTAAAGACAAAGGGGGGATCAAGTCCAGAGAACCCTGGATGTCAAGGGACATAAAGGTTAGGATTAAGATAAAAAAGAGAGGCTTATGGCAGATACCGAGGGCTCAACACAGCAAAGTCCTTAGAGAGTATAAAAAGTGCAGAGGGGAACTTAAAAAGGAAATTAGGAAAGCTAAGAGAGTGCATGAGAAAGCATTGGTGGGTAGAATAAAGGAAAACCCAAAGGAGTTTTTTAAATATATAAAGAGCAAGGGAATAACTAGGGAAAGAGCAGGGCCAATTTGGGACCAAAGAGGTAATCTGTGTGTGGACCCGGAAGACATGGATGCAGTCCTTAATGAATACTTTGTGTCGGTTTTCACAATGGAAAAGGACAACGCAAGTATAGACATCAGGGTGGAGGACTGTGAAATATTAGAGGAAATTAACAGAGAGAGAGAGGAGGTGCTAGTGGTATTAGTGGCCTTAAAAGTGGATAAATCCACAGGCCTGGATGAGATGTATCCCAGGCTGTTGAGGAAGGCAAGGGAAGGGGCCCTGGCAGTAATTTTCAAATCCTTTTTGGCCACAGGTGAGGTGCCAGAGGACTGGAGGACTGCTAACATTGTCCCATTATTAAAAAAGAGAGGAAGGGATGGGCCAGGGAACTACAGGCCAGTTAGTCTAACCTCGTTGGTGGGGAGGTTACAAGAAAGAATTCTGAGGGACAGAATATATCTGCACTTGCAGAAACACAGATTAATCAGGGATAGTCAGCATGGATTTGTTAAGGGAAGGTTGTGTTTGACAAGTTTGATTGAATTTTTTGAGGAGGTAACCAGGAGTGTTGATGAGAGTAATGCATTTGATGTGGTCTACAAGGACTTTAGCAAGGCTTTTGATAAGGTCCTTCATGGCAGACTGGTCAAGAAAGTAAGAGCCCGTGGGATCCAAGGCAAAGTGGAATGTTGGATCCAAAATTGGCTGAGAGGCAGGAAGCAGAGGTGATGGTAGAGGGATGTTTCTGTGACTGGAAGTCTGTTTCCAATGGGGTTCCGCAGGGCTTGGTGCTGGGGCCTTTGCTGTTTGTGATGTACATAAATGATTTGGACTTAAATGTAGGGGGTATGATCAAGAAGTTCGTAGATGACATGAAAATTGGTGGGTTGGTAAATAGTGAGGAGGATAGCTGTAAACTGCAGGAGGATACCAATGGACTGGTCAGGTGGGCAGAGCAGTGGCAAATGGAATTCAACCCAGGAAAGTGTGAGGTAATGTTCTTGGGGAGGGCTAACAAGGCAAGGGATTGCACTATGAATGGTAGGACCCTGGAAAGTACTGAAGATCAGAGGGACCTTGGTGTGCATATCCATAGATCCCTGAAGGTAGCAGGGCAGGTAGATAAGGCGGTTAAGAAGGCATATGGGATACTTGCCTTTATTAGCCGAAGAGTAGAATACAAGAGCAGGGAGGTTATGCTGGAATTGTATAAAATGCTGGTTAGGCCACAACTGGAGTACTGCGTGCAGTTCTGGTCACCACATTATAGGAAGGATGTGATTGCACTGGAGAGGGTGCAGAGGAGATTTACCAGGATGCTGCCTGGGTTGGAGGGTCTGAGATATGAGGAAAGATTGGATAGGCTGGGGTCGTTTTCCTTGGAGCAATGAAGGTTGAGAGGGGACCTGACAGAGGTGTATAAGATTATGAGGGGCAGAGATAGGGTGGATAGGAAGGCACTTTTTCCATTAATAGAGGGGTCAATAACCAGGGGGCATAGATTTAAATAAGAGGCAGAAGACTAAGAGGGGAGTTGAGGAGAAATTTTTCACCCAGAGTGTGTTGGGTGTCTGGAACTCACTGCCTGAAAGGGTGGTTGAGTCAGAAACTCTCGTAACATTTAAGAAGTATTTAGGTATTCACTTGCATTGCCATAGCCTCCAGGGCTATGGGCCAAGCGCTGGGAAATGGGATTAGCGCGGTCAGGTCTTTGTTGACTGGTATGGACACGATGGGCCGAATGGCCTCCTTTTATGCTGCAGACGTCAATGAGTCTATAAGCCTATGAGGCCTGTGTCAGATGACCAGCCTCTGGATTCAACTTTCCAACTCACTGTGGAGAATCAACAGAAGGTGGGGGAACATCACGCAGAGCTGTTGGAAGCCCTCAACAGAGTGGCATACGAGTCGGAGGAGTGCATCTGCCTGCTGTCTGATGAAGTGGTGTCCACATGTGCATGTATGGAGGTCTCCGTGGGAAGGATGGCAGGCTCCATGGTGACCCTGGTCCAGCAGAACGTGGAGATGCACGCAGACCTGCACTCCATCGAGGTAGCCATGGGTGAGTTCCTGCAGTGGCATTGCCAGAGGGAATTGGGGCACCTTCCCCCCATGGAGTCAGGCCGGGGCCCTCGGGCACCCGAACGGTGGAGGAGCGGCAGCTGGACATCCCTGGGTCATCCACTCAGGAACCTCAGAGGCTGTCCTCTCCCTCCAAGTCCCTTTTGCCTGTGACCCCCTGAACCTTGCCCTCTGTCACCGCAGAGGGAGCAGCTGGCCCACAGGAGGACAGCCAAAGCAAGCCAGGGTCCCCAGGGCCTCAGCTGTCCAGAGGACCCATGCCAAAGTCATCAGAGGCAACTGGGCCAACCATTGTGCAGGCTGCCTCCACCTCTGCTGTGGATGCCAGGGCAGCACCTAGAAGAAGTGGTAGACCTAGAAAAGTTAAGGATTTCTGATCACAAGTGGTTGCAGGGGTGAACACATTGTGTCACTTTGTAATCTAGGGATATATTCACTCTCACTGACTAAGGTGTAATGGTGTCTTGCAGCTTCATTGACAGGCTTTGCGAGTCCTCCCCTGCATCGCTACCCCACTAGCAGTTCAGCTGCACGGAGCCAGCCCATAAGTGATTCTGGAGGGGGAAGTGTGTGAGGCAGAGCCTGGTGCAAGAACTCTACCACACACATGGAATCTTCCTCCATCGCACTTATCTCAATGTCCCAAGCTAGGGTTCTCTTTCAGTTGTCCATCTGAGCTGACCTGCATCTCCGCCCACCCACTGATCACACTCCCATGCAGCCTGTGCCCGTCCAACACGAGGCTCCACTCACTGTTGATTTGAAAAACATGTTCATCGTCAAGTTCCTCACAAGCTCTCCCATCCTTTCCCCTCCCCCAGTCACCCATGCCCTTTGCCCCATCACTGTTGACCTCCCTGGCAACGCCTTCCACCTCCCCACCGTTACCTACCAACCAGAACCCTTGTCTTTCCGGGATGCCCAGGTGAACGTGCACGTTCTCTTCCTTCCTGAGAGTCCCACTCCCAACCACATGGACCTCCCCGACCTCCTACTTCCCACCCCCAATGTCAGTGTCTGTCTCCGAGTCCCCACTAACCACGCTCGCTGTCTCTTCTACAGCTACCATCACACCCTCACCCTCCCAACCTTCTGGCTCACTCTGCCCCCTCTCAAGCTCACCATTCTCTCCTATGAAACCCACCCTCAGTTCGCTCCCCAGGAGGCAGTCATTGACTCCACAGACCTCTACCTTGCACATTTACCTGGACATCTTCTTACTCCCTCCTCCACCCTTACTTCCTCCTCCCCCTGGACTCTGTCCTCCCCCTGGACTCCGTCCTCCCCCTGGACTCCTTCCCCCTTCTGAATTCCGCCCTCCCCCTGGGCTCCTACCTCACTCTGAACTGCTTTCACCCTCCAAACTCCTTCAACCCCCCCCCCACCCCAGACCTCTTCCTCCCACTGGACTCCTTCCCTCCTCTGAACTCCTTCCCCCCTCCGAACTCCTTCCCTTACACCTTCCGCCCCACTTGCTGCATTCTCCCCCATACTCCCACCTCCGCCTCCCAACCTCACCCCTCCCGACATCTTCGTGACGCCCCTCCCAACTTTACACCCTCCCGACAGCTTCGTCCCCCATTCCCCACCGCGCACCCCGCCCCCCCCCACTCCTCCCAAACTCAATCTCCCCTCCCAGCTACACCTTCCTCTCCCAGTCAAATCTAGGCCTTCCTCTCCCCCTCTCTCCGATCATCCGTAGCAGCCCATGGCCAAGACCGTGATGTTCCAAAGCAGACCCGAGGCATCAATGGAGACTTGCCGCCTTCTGTGAGCTGCTTTGTGGCAGAGCCATGTCCATGAGAATCCGCCCAGCATGTGATGCACGTGTTCCCCCAGGGTGCGGTAGCTGTAGGGCTCCAGCATCTTCTGCTCCTCGGATCTCCGCGATCTGAGCAGGGCCCTAATGGTAAGTCCTGACATCTGCACATCGGACTTGTCCAGGTGTGTTCTGGGCCGGCATGCTTTCCTGCTGGTGTAACGGAAAATCTGGCGTGAATGGATGACTCCGGTCGAGCCTTACTCTGTATCCCAATAGCGGGATGCAAAGTGGGTCCACGCCAACCTCCAGCGGGAGTGTTGTTCCGCCATGGTGGACACCATCGGATGATCCCACTGTGCTTTCATGCTGGCGTGAAACCGATTTTTGGCTTTCTTGCCATATTATTCCCCCCACACACCACCCCCCCACCCCCCACCCCCCACCCGCCATGACCCCCGATGCCTGAAAATGTCGGCCTATGTCCCTATGTTCTAGACCTCCCCGCCGCAGCCAGGAGAAACATCCTTCGTTCGTCTGCCGGGTCGGGCCCTGTAAGAATTTTGTATGTCTCAATGAGGTCACCTCTCATTCTTCTAAAGATGACAGCCCCAGCTTCCTTAATCTTTCCTCATAGGACAATCCCCATTCTAGGAGCCAGTCTGGTGAATCTTTGTTGCACTTCCTCTATGGGAAGTGTATCCTTCCTTAGACAAGGAGACCAAAACTGTACACAATACTCCAGGCACTGCCTGACCAAGGTTTTATACACCTGCAGCAATACTTTTTTACTCCTGTACTCAAATCCTCCTGCAATAAAGGCCAATATGATCTAATTGCTTGTTGCACCTGCATGTTAGCTTTCAGTGACTCATGAATGACAACCCCCAGGTCCCTTCGAACATCAACAATCTCTCACCACTTAAAAAATACTCGACATTTCTGTTTTTCCTACCAAAGTGGGTAGCTTCACATTTTTCCACATGACATTCCGTCAGCCATCTTCTTGCCCACTCACTCTGTCCGCCTAAATCCCCTTGAAGCCTCTTAGCATTCTCCTCACAACTCCCACTCCCGCCTAATTTTGTGTCATCAGCAAACTTGGAAATAATACATTTGGTCCCCCGCGCCTAAATCATTGATGTAGACCATGAACAACTGTGGCCCAAGCACTGATCCTTGCGGTACCCCAATAGTTACAGCAGCCCACCAGCCTGAAAATGACCCTTTTTTTCCTACTTTCTGTTTTCTGTCCATTAACCAATTCTTAATCCATGTCAGCCTATTTCCCCCAATCCTATGTGCTCTAATTTTGCTTACTAACCTTCTGAAAATCCAAATAGCCAATCCCACTGGCTTTCCCTTATTTTTTCTGCTTGTTACCTCCTCAAAAATCTCTAAAAGCCTTGTCAAACATGATTTTCCATTCATAAATCAATGGGCTTCAACCTCCGGGGAGTGGCATTCGCTTGAAAATCTTCTCGATCCCGTCTCGCCTGACCCTCCGACTCAGGCCAGGCGAGGGCAGCGCGCTCCTGATGCCCTCCGCCGAGCGCTGCTGAATCGGATTGGATGGTAGGAGGCCACGCCCCCATACTTTACGGCACCGGCTGCGGTAAAGCAGATAAGTTCAAAGGTTACAGCCACATTCAAGCCCGGGAGACGGTAGGTTTGTCAGGTAGGCGGTTAGAATTTGTGGGGCGGGGGGCTGGTACGGTCAGGGAGGGGGAGGGTATGTCGAGTAGTTGAGGGGGGGGGTGGGGGGTGGGGTGTTGGACATCAGGGGGCAGGGCTTCGTACAGCCAGGGGCGGGTTTTGGACAGTCGGGGGGATTGTCGGCGTGTCGGGGCCGGGTATTGGGGGTATAGGTCTGTAGTCATCCACTTCGGTAGGAAAAACAGAATGGCAGAGTATTATTTAAATGATGATAGATTGGGAAATGTTGATGTACAAACAGACCTGGGTTTCCTTGTACACCGATAACTGAAAGCAAGCATGCAGGTGCAGCAAGCAGTTAAGAAGGCAAATGGTATGTTGGCCTTCATTGCAAGAGGACTTGAGCACAAGGCCTTGGTGAGACCACATCTGGAGTATTGTGTGCAGCTTTGGTCTCCTTACCTAAGAAAGGATACACTTGCTATAGAGGGAGTGCAGTGAAGGTTCACCAGACTGATTCCTGGGATGGCAGGAAAGAGGGGAGATAAGGAGAGATTGGGCCGACTCGGCCCGTATTCACTGGAGTTTAGGAGAGCGAGAGGAGATCTTATTGAAACATATAAAATTCTGACCGGGATGGACAGGCTGGATGCAGGGATAATATTTCCTCTGACTGCAGTTCTGGGACAATGGGTCACAGTCTCAGTAGACCATTTAGGACTGAGATGAGGAGAAACTTCTTCACTCAGGGTGGTGAACCTATGGAATTCCCTACCACAGAAGGCTGCAGAGGCCAAGTCACTGAATATATTTAAGAAGGAAATAGATTGATTTCTGGACTCCAAAGGCGTCAGCCAGTACGGGTAGAGAGTGGGAGTATGACCTTGAGATAGAGGATCAGCCATGATCATATTGAATGATGGAGCAGTCTCAAGGAGCAGAGTGACCTGCTCCTATTTTCTATGTTTCTATACTTCCATTTAGGTTACTAGCAGATCAACCATGATCTTATTCAATGGCGGAGCAGGCTTGAGGGGACGAATGGCCTACTCCTGCTCCTAGTTCGTATGATCGGACAGTCGGGGGTTTGTCAGACAGTCGGGTGGAGGTCAGACAATCGGTGGGGGGTGGTGTCGGACAGTTGGGGGAGGGTGAACAGTCGGGGGAGGGTGTTGGGCAGTTGTGGGGGGTGGATTTTGGATAGTCAGAGGGGTGTTGGACAGTTGGGAGTTTCTGGACAGTCGGGGGGTGGGGCTGGACAGTCGGGGAGGGTGTTGGACAGTCAGGGAGGGTGTTGGACAGTCGGGGAGGGTGGACAGTTGGGGAGGGTGTTGGACAGTCAGGGAGGGTGGACAGTCGGGGAGGGTGTTGGACAGTCAGGGAGGGTGTTGGACAGTCGGGGAGGGTGGACAGTCAAGGAGGGTGTTGAACAGTCAGGGAGGATGTTGGGCAGTCGGGGAGGGTGTTGGACAGTCGGGGAGTGTTGGACAGTCGGGGGAGGGTGTCGAACAGTTGTGGGGGCGGATTTTGGATAGTCGGAGGGTGTTGAACAGTTAGGGGGTGTTGGACAGTCGGGGAGGGTGTTGGGCAGTTGTGGGGGGTGGATTTTGGATAGTCGGAGGGATGTCGGACAGTTGGGGGTTTCTGGACAGTCGGGGGGTGGGGCTGGACTTGGGGGAGGGTGGACAGTTGGGGAAGGTGTTGGACAGTCGGGGAGGGTGTTGGACAGTCGGGGAGGGTGTTGGACAGTCAGGGAGGGTGTTGGACAGTCGGGGAGGGTGTTGGACAGTCGGGGAGGGTGTTGGACAGTCAGGGAGGGTGTTGGACAGTCGGGGAGGGTGTTGGACAGTCGGGGAGGGTGTTGGGTATTAGCTTATTATACACAGTATTAGCCCCCTGTTTCCGCATTTCCTGGCCAATCGGAGAGGGTGGGTGGGATAATGTGCCGCATCTATCGAAGGAAGAATTTCTAATTAAAGGGGTCCCGGCATGGATCAGAAAGGTTGAACTGGAAATGGGTTCCTGAGGCTGCGGCGACCACAGGAACGTGGAGGAGTCCAAGGAAAGGCTGCTTCCTGGGGGTCTCCAACTTACCTGGAAACTTAGCTGTGGGATCTGAGGGGCTGTAGTGAGGTGATCTTTCCCAAGGAGAGAGGGGAAAAGGACAACCTTTACAACCAAGCAGGCATGGATGCAAGTGACAGAGGAAGTCAGCAGCAGAAGTGTGGTTCCCCCCACCAGGCTGGAGACAGTGCACCAAAAGGATTCCAGACCTCTGGAGAGTGGGAAAGGTGAGTGGCGTTACAAATCCAAGGCCCACCCTCTGGCTTTCCCAGCATTTTCCTGCCCAGCTCGCCTCAGAACGACACAACTTTGAAACTTCACTCATTCCTCCCTCTCCAGGCAGCTCACATCACCATCCAAACAGCCCACACTCACCCTCAGCCTCAGCTTATTGCCCTCTTGCTCCCATGCCTCACTGTCACCCTCCACAAATGGTGTCCTTTCCTCCTCAACACACAAGGCAATATGAACATTCGCGCCTCTCAGCTTTCTCTCCTCGTAGGAGGAGAGGGCACCATCACTTTGGGGAGGGGCAGAGTCCGGGGGGTGAGGAGGGCAGGTGACCCTCCAGTGACAGGCACCTTGTTGGCCATTGGCAATGCCTGCCCGCCACCTCCACTGGGAAGGAGGCCTTGTCCCAGAAGGCTGCAGACATCAGCAGTGACCTGCTGTGGGAGCCTGAGACTCCGGAGATACCACTGCTCAAACATGTTGAGAGAGCTGATAGTCTGCCTGTAGACCTTGGGGGGGGTCTCACCCCCTTCAATCTGGATTTCAGTGTCCATCCCATTGCCCTGTGGAGGGTCATGTGGCGGTGGAGAAGGTGCTGCTGCTGATATTGCTCCTGCTGTTGCTGGACCTGTTGGTGGTGGTGTGGCTTCTGCTCTTGACCCTGAGCAAGAGGGCAAGGTAGAATTGCAGAAGTTGCTCGGATGCCATGGTGAAGGCTGGCAGTGGGTAAGTGCAACTGAAGATCAGTGAAGAGTTGGGCAGGTGGAATGTCTTCCAGGAAGTTGGCAATCACCTGTCATGCAGTGAGGGCGCTCTCATTTCTCTCAATGGCCATGGCTGCGGCTCCTCAGCGTAACTGATTGAAGCCTTCCCAGCCTGTCACTTTCACTGAAGAAGATCTTTCACTGTGAATTCGTACCAGTGACCCTGGTGAGTTGCTGATATGTCGGGAATATGATGGGAAATCCAGGATTCAGGGTTAAAGCAGCTCATAATTAACTTCGTAACGGTCTCAACAACTTCTTAATTATTCACCCGACCGATGCAAGGGACATTCCCCCTTGCAATCAACCTCATCCTGGGGAAACCCGGAAAAGGGCAGGAGCATGTTGGGATTTCGGTTCGATTTCTGTTGATCTCCATGACTTTCTAATCCCACACATTCCCAAACCCACCTGCACCTTTCAGGGAAAATTCTACCCAGTGTAATAAAGCTCTTCAAAACATTATGCCGGCCTTTAACACTCTCACCTCTGAGCCTGAAGATTATGGGTTCCAGTCCAGTGTAGTACAATGGGAGGTCTGAGGTAAATTTCTTCTGTTGTATTGTGTGATACATAACCATCCTCTTTAGAGGAACACCTGCACCAAAGCCAGTGAAATGCAAACCCATGCCCTGACTGTGAATGAGGAACAAGTCCAACTGTCTGCACTGGACACTGTTTCATTATTATCATTAAGAAAGAAAGCTTCCTGGCAGTCTTGTTTTACGTTATGTTAGCTACAAGAATCTCTTTTGCTCTTGAGACTTTAATCAAATAAATATACTGTTGCATTTACATCACCTCACGTGATCTATATTATTACGCCTTGGTATAATGTGCAGGTAACATTATCTGTTAGATTTGTTTTTGGGCTTTCTGCCAATTCTTATGTTGATCATGTTAACAAAGTAAAGTTCCCTCTTTAAAGTTCTGCCTTAATGTTACCAGTTTGTTAGCATTCATGTACACACTTAATAAAATTTATGAACTTGTTAATTTCTGCCAAAGTATAACTTTGCCAACACTTGAGTGACAAGTTTGATCCAGGGATTTGATAGTTCTCTGTGTATTGCAATCAGAGTGCACTCTGGTAGACTGCAAAATAATACTGGAGATAGCTTTATACCAATCTAATAAATCTGTTCAGCCTCAGCTTCTTAATCTCAAAATAGATGTGAATAGCTCCCTCCTGAATGCAAAGATTATTTCTTTGGCCAGAGTAAGTGAATGAAGGATGATCTCACCAAAGATAGGATTGTCTTGGGAACAAGGGATCCTGCTCTGAGAGCATGTCTGGTGAGAGAAGAGGAACTTAGTCCCAAAAAGTCATGATTCTAAAGGAATGGCAAAAATGATATTGGCACTGAACAAATACTGAGTTAAAATTGTACAAATTTATATAATTGTAATTGCTTTACTTATGTTAAAAAGGTGTTGTAATTTTAAAATCAGATTGTCCGGCCACTAGTCAATTTCATAATTGTCTTCCCATTGGTGGTGGGGTATCCATCTGATTCACCTTTTAACATGCAAACTGGGGGCCCTTAAAGGTATGTACGTGTGCTGTGCACTGTTTGTCCATGTGGCTTGGTTTTGAGAAACCAGAGGTCAGTAAAGGAATTACTGCTATCCACAAACTATACCTTTGAATGCAGGAGGAGCTCTGAAGGAAATCCCTCCATTTTCTGTTATTTTAGGTGCCCTGTACCCTTAAATATTCTTGTGGTTTAGCAATTAGTGTCCCTGCCTCTAAAGCTAGAAGCTCTGGGTTCAAGTCCTACTTAAGGACTTATAGAAAGAGTGTTTGTGATGCAGGTTGATAATCAACAGGCTATTCTTTCTAAAAGACCTGTGGTAAGAGCAGGAGAGATTCCTGGTCAGCCACACTAGATATGAAGTAATGCCCCTTGAGCTAAAACCATTTGTCCCCCTCTAACAGGGCAAGATACCTACAGTGCCTTGTGGATTATGGATGGGTGTATCCATAAATTTGCATCAAATTTTATAATATAAATTCACATCTAACATTAATACAGAATCCATTGTAATTTATCTGACCGATTCAAATTGACATTTAATTCTAGATTGCCTTTTCACAGGGTGGGATTTTCATGGGGGTTTCTCAATTCTCTGTCGTTCCTTCAGACTTTCTGCTGAAGTTTTCCAATCAGGAGAATCCCTGAGAAAATTCTCCCCAGAGGAGAGATAAACATTTATTGTCTCGAGACCTGCTTTGGGGTTGTGTAAGGCTGCAGTTGTAGGTGTGATTTTACAAAACTGTGTTCCTCATACATTGAGAATTTGTGATTCTAACTCCATTACTTTTAATGGACATGACATCATGTGGAATGGACATCCAAACTCTCTGATATCAGTTCCTCGTCACTGACACTCTACACTGGGAGGTTGGATTTTGTGAAATTACAGCTACACTCTACACTGTAAACTCTAACTTGATGTAAGACAGAATCCTGTAGAGGATCTGATACATCCAAGAGTTGGCATGTTCGACAGCTTGCTGAAGAACAGTAGCTGTACAATTGCACCTGAGGAGTGAACTTTTATTGCTGTGTATGGCTGGGTTGAAGTTCTGGAATAAACTTTGAATGCGTCACTGAAGTTTTGTTCAGCAGTACAAACACACAGCATATGCAAACTGGTATGACAGCATTCTGCCTCCACACCCAGCTATAATGCTTTGGTTTTATTACTTTATGGTTGACTAAAGTTTGAAGCTAAAACAAAAAATAAAAAATACCTGGAAAAACTCAGCAGGTCTGGCAGCATCGGCGGAGAAGAGCACAGTTGACGTTTCGAGTCCTCGTGACCCTTCCACAGATGAAGCTAGTTAGCTGATTGCACTTTGTCACAGTTACGATTGTGTTTGGATTAATTTTAGTTTTATAATAAATGCTCACTTGTTTGTTTGAATGTTTGTTTTAGGTTTGGGTGTAACATCAAAGCCTTCAAAAACTTCTGCGGTACTTCTGTATTGTGGGGAGATGGTGGTGTAGTGGTAATATCACTGGTGCAGTAGCGTGGAGATTTAGGTTAATGGTCTGGGGACATGGGTTCAAGATACTTCCTGGAATTTAAACTCAATTAATAAACCTGGACTTATAAAGTTAGCACCAGTAATGGTGATTATGAAAAATCATCATTGACTGTTGTAAAAACCCATCTGGTTCACCAATGCCCTTTAGGAAAGGGAATCTGCTGTCCTTACCTTGTCTGGCCAGGTAACTCCAGACCAACAGGAATGTGGTTGCTTCTGAAGGGCAATTAAGGATGGGCAGCTAGCCTTACCAGTGATGCCCACATCCCATGAAAGAATAAAGGAAAAAAAAAACTATGGTTTAACTGAAAGAATATGAAGAGTTCAGCAATGACCTGTGGCACCTAATCTACAGTCTTGGTAGAAATTTGCAAAGTGCCGTTAATGGAGATGGTACAGAAAATACATTGAAGATTTTAACCACTCACAGAGTCATTTACAGCACAAAAGGTGGCCATTCAGCCCATTAAGTTCTTGCCGGCAACAGGCAAAATTTTGATTACACTGTATATTTTATATTAGAGCTGCTGCGAGGTATGGTGCAAAGCACTGCTGAAGAAGATTTAACTCATTTAATGGTATAAAGCAGACGTTTGTGCTGTAGAGTTAGGGGGTCATATATTTTAACACATTTGCACTATCTTGTGCTGTCACTGAAAAGTGGCAGGGAGGAATGCTTCCCCTTTCATGAAACTCAACAACCCATTTCCTTGTTGCTCGTAGGATTTAAAAACATTGCTTTTGCGTCCTTCACCACCACGTGTGGGAGGGATGACAGTTCCATTCTGAGAAAGGAAGGATTGTCTACGAAACCCTGGCTTGGGTCTGAAGAGCTCACCAGCACTTGGGTTTTTAAGGCTGCAGCAATCACAGGATTGGAGAGGAATCTGGGAAGACTGATCACCCCCCCACCACCACCACCCCCACCCCCCCCCCACCCCCACCCAACAACCCTCACCTTCAAGATCTCTCACTCTTACCTCGAGGTCCTGTTGTGGGATCTGAGAAACAGCAGTGAGGTGATCTTTCCCAAGGACATGGGGAAAAGGACAACTTCTACAACCAAGCAGATGTGGATGGAATTGGCCAAGGGAGTCAGCAGTAGAAGTGTGGCTCCTCTAAGCTGGGGACAGTGAACTAAGAGGATCCATGAGCTCAGGAGGACGTGACAGGTGAGTGGTATAACACGCCCCACACTCCAACTTTCCCAGCATTCTCCTGTACAGCACGCCTCAGGACAACACAGGTTGCAGCTGCACTCATTCATCCCTCTTCAGCCATCTGGACGGCCAACATTCATACCCAAACTCAGCCTGTTGCCCTCTCACACCCAGGCCTCACATTTACCCTCTCCAAACGGTGTCTCAGATGGTGCACAACCTTGGGGAGAGGCAGAGACCTTGAGGGATAGAAGAAGGGGGTGTGGCCTCTCCAGTGACAGGCATTTAGCTGGCCAATAGCAAGCCTGTCCACTGGCTCAATTGGGAAGGAGCCAGGAAGCTGCAGGTAACAGCAGCATTCAGCCATGAGAGTCTGAGCCTACTGAGCCCGGGGTGCTCAGACATATTGGGAGAATTGATGTTCTGCCTGTAGACTCTGTACAGACTCCTTGGAGCTGGATCTCGGTGCCCATCCTCTTTGTGGCTGACGAGAAGGCAGCTGGTACTGCTACTGGCTTTGCTGCTTCTGGCGCTGTTGGTGTTGGTGTTGCTGCCCCTCATTGTTCCTCATCAGAGACGCAAGGTAGAGCTGCATAAACTGTTCCCATGCCATAGTGAGGGCTGGCAGCGCGGGTGTGCAGCTGAAGATGAGCAAAGTGCGAGGCAGATGAAATGATTTCCAAGACGTTGGCGATCATCTGTCAAGCACTGCCAGAGAGACAGTGCGCAGTGAGTAGCAGCATCTCACATGACCATGGCTGCAGCTCTTTAGCTTCTCTGATCAAAGCCTTCCCAGCCTGCCAGTTTCACTGAAGAATGTGTCCCACTGTGCAGTCACCTGGTTTACCCTGCTGAGTTGCTGACAGCTCAGTAAATATGTGATCTGGCTGTTAAATCCCAAGCAGGGAGATGTTGTTGTATTGATTATATCACTGGACTAGAGACACAAACAATGCTGCACATTACTGAGGAATGGCCCCTCTATGGACTAAGTGGCAGCCTAATTGCCTTAAACTCAGCTAATGGGGAGGATGTCACTTGGCTCTGGGGGTTTGCATTCGCTAAATAATGCTCAACCAGTGACCCAGAGGCCCACCATGTTAATGCTCTGGATCCATAGGTTCAAATCCTACCACAGCAGCCAGTGGAGTTTAAATTCAATTAATAAAATCTGAAATCGAATGCTAGCCTTAGTTATGGTGACCATGACATCTATCATTAATTGTGGCAAAAACCCACCTGGTTCACTAATGTCCTTTAGGAAAGGAAATCTGCCGTCCTTAAACTGGTCCGGTCTGGACTATATGTGACTCCAGATCCACAGTAATATGGTTAACTGCCCTCTAAAATAGCTTAGCAAGCCACTCAGCTCAAGGGCAGTTAAGGAAGGGCAAGTATAAATGCTGGTCTTGCCAGTGATGCCCACATCCCATGAAAGAATAAAAATAACAGTAGGTTAAAACAGCAATAAATGACCTACTTGCAAATGACAATTACTTACCTCACCGCTCTCAGAGGGTCCCCCACTTGCCTGCATATCTGCCTGGAAGAGGCTGTGCTGATGTCGGGATCCTGACCTGGTGTCACTTTTTAGGGTATTTAACTCCCTGCACGCATTCAAACCTACCTCCCCTAAGATTCTGCCCGCCAACTCTGTTTCTCTCTCCTCACATGCTCCCTTGCTAAATGTCCGCAGCGATTTTTGTTTCTATTTCAGATTTCCAGCGTCCGCGGCATTTTGCTTTTGTAACAACGCAACCAAGAACCAACCAACACGATCGGTGCCTGGGGGCACACCGACTAAAATCTTTAAAACCTGGCACCGAAGTCTATTAAATTAACCGTAGCGCTGTACATGTATTAAAAAAATCTGATGACAGCCACAACATCAATATTGCTCAGTTATTGCCTAGTAACTGGGACATCTAACTCCTGCTGGCCAATAGCAGTGTGCGTCTATAACACACAGCAATTGAGACTAAAGTATGCAGCCATCCAGAAGTAAACTTGGGTTGGAGTGAAAATAAGAGGCAGTCAACAGTGAAGCCAAAAAAACAAAATATCTGGTTTTCTTCTCTCAGCCAATTGGCAGCTTAAACACAGGGCCTGGCAATCAAGATAAACGTCACCTTAATATCCTAATATATCTGGCATGTAAACTAAACATTATAATTCACAATGCATATCTTATTTCAAATCACTTACTGCTAGCCATACAATTATTATCTTTTGCCTGCCATAAGTTGGCCTACTTGGCAGGCACTAGGGAACAACTTTCCAGGCTTATATAAGTGCAGAGATAATTGAAGCTCAGCCTGTATAATTCTGCTTTGCTTTACGATAATCTGGCCTAATGACATGTAGCCCCTCCTCTAACATGATCAAATGAATGGCTTAAATTCTACCTGCGATCAATTTCTACCTGAAGTACCATTCGCCTTCACTGGGAGAGACATTTGTTTATACATGTTTTCAGGTGGAATATGATCAGGACGCTCGAAATGTGCGACCAGGCCCAAGGCTCATCCTTTGTCTGAATGTTGGGCAGACGTTAGTCCAGAGACAGCCGATTGGTTTTACCGCTGACTAATTTTAACTTAATTTTAGCCTAAGGTTATTGGAGATAATATTCTCCGACCTCCTTCCAAACTCCGCCAGCTTCAGAACCATGGCTTTCCGCATAACTAATATCTTATGGGGATGGGGCCAGCTGCAAGGTGAGTGATGTATGGCTTAGGACTTCAGCAGCAGAGGGGAGGAAAGACTGATTTCTCAGAGGAAAGGAAGCAATCTTAGTGATAAATAGGCTGGGGGTGCAGTCTAGCCGCTGGGGAGATTGGTGGAGCCAGGGGTGCAGATGTCTTCCTGAAGCTGAGCAAGGTGGCAACAACTATAAGGAGGAAACTTCTGATTATTTAGGACTTCATTCTGGGTAAGTAGGTGGAGAAGATGGAAAGGCAGAGCGCGTTTACCTTAAGGTGTTTGTTTACCTTACATATAAGAGCTAATCTAATGCCCTGAGATAAGCTTGTTGAACAATTGCATATAAATGATGAAGAAAGGTCATTGGATGCGACGTAATGTGTGCAATATGGGCGGACATATTACACGTCGGAACATTGGACCTGTTTCCATTCTTTTTCTTATTCTGGTTTAATGTTTGCTTATACAAATCCAACAATAATTTGCATTGTTACAATGTCATTCATATAGAAAATTATCCCAAGGCTCTTCACGGAAGTTTGATCAGACTAAAATTGACACCAAGCCAAAGAAGGGGATGTTAGGACAAGTGGTTCAAAGCCTGATGACAGGGCAAAGTTTAAAGGAGGATCTTAAAAGAGTGAAAGGCGGAGAGTTTTACAGAGGCAATTCTAGGACTTAAGGCCTAGATGGCTATAGGCACGGCAAGCAATAGTGAGGCAATGGGAGTGGGGGATGCACAAGAGGCCAGAAATGGAGGAATGCAAAGTTTTTGGAATTATCAAGTTTGCAATTGACAAAGGCACGGATGGAAGTTTCAAAAAAAAGGCGGAGCTGAGGCAGAGGAGAGATGGTGATGTCATGGTGGGATACACAGGATGAGCAGAACGAAATCTCACCTTAAGTTTGATTGCATGAGTATCTGGTTAGATAGATATGTCAAACACTTAGGGTAAGTTTTGTCAGGCTCCATTACTGGCATGGCACAGCGCTCAGCTGCCCACTTTGTGACCGTGTCAGCTTTGGCTCAGTTTGTAGTGCACTTGCCTCCTAATTAGAAGGCCCTGGGTTTAAACCCCATTCCAAAGATTGAAGGGCAAAGTCTGTCCTGACACTCTAGTACAGTAATGAGGGAGCACCACACTGTCAGAGGTGTGGCCTTTCATCTGCCACGTTAAACCAAGGTTCCATCTGCCTTCTCAGGGGTGTATAAGATTCTATGGCACTATTTTGACGATAAGTAGGAAAGTTCTGACCAACTTTTGTCCTTAAACCACCATAAATAAAACAGATTACCCGGTCATTGTCACATTGCTGTTTGTGGGCGCTTGTTGCGCGTATATTGGCAGCTTTGTTTCCTACATTACCACAGTGATTACACTTTAAAGGTACTTAGTTGGCTGTAAAGTGCTTTGGAACATCCCGAGGTTGTGAAAGACATTACATAAATGCAGGTCTTTCTTTCTTTTCTGTTTCCAGTGATTAATTATAACGACTGGAAAAATCGGCAGCATGCCAAATCGGGAAGCTAGGCTCCGCACCAGATTCGCTAATCCATTCTACCATACTGCGATAAAAGCAAAATACTGCAGATGCTGGAAATCTAGAACAAAAACAGTTTGTTCTGTTGAAGGGCCATACGGACTCGAAACGTCAACTGTGTCCCTCTCCGCAGATGCTGTCAGACCTGCTGAGTTTTTCCAGGTATTTTTGTTTTTGTTCTACCATACTGACCCTTGCCTCCCAAATTGTAACAATTAAAGTGAGGATTCCCAGCCATATTTTCTTTTTAAAAAAAATTATATCTGATTTTGTGAAGTATCTCTTGGTATTTCCAGACCTCTGTCACGCGAGGTGGACATCACACTTTTCAGATCAGTGTTTTAGCTACATCTAGTGGTGGACATTGAGAACTGCACATACTTCGTTTGGTAAATCACCAGTGAGGCATTCATCTCAGATCATTTTGCACTCGCCTCCACATTTTTTTTTTGCGTGTTAAATTGAAATTGATGTTATAGGGAGCCTGTTTAATGATACTGCATCTACATTTTCTGTACCACGCTTCTGTAAGCATTGTGAATTTGGTAATATTTACTATATTTAAGCTAAACCATTTGCCTTGTTAAATTCTCTCAAGTGGAATAGGGTTACACCCTCTGGCAGTAAGTTTCCCTTTTGTGTTGCAACAGTGATTTCAATTAAACAGGCCAGTAGCGATTTTAAAGATAAAATACAGAGGCCAGCTTTGGGAGAAGGAATGAAGTTATTATGTGGCAAAGATATAGACTTGTGATCCCAATATTTCAGCACAAGGGAAGTAGCTGGGAACCAAAATTCAATGTCATGCATCCTTTGTGGCTGGAGTGTTGCTTTTAGCTAGGGGGCAAAGGCGAGATATTTAACTTAATAAGACTTAGAAATTCCCCAACCACAGCAGGACTTTAACAAATGTGCATCGGATTATGCTTTTCAGCCATCATTGCACGACCCATGTTTTAATCCATTACTTGCACATGGAAAAGTAAAAAATTTCAGGTCTTCATTATGGTCTTTCCCTGTTCCCTAATAAGTGCAATGTTTAACTAAACCAACCCTTGAGGCCCTTAAAGTCATTTGGTAGGTAAATACAAACAGTAAGGGTCAAATGCCTTTCTTTTTGTCTTTTACTGTGGCTGTTTTAGGCACCCTGATTAAACTGTTTCAAATAAGGGATCAGATCAACTTGTGCTGACAGAACAAGCTCCAATACATAATAAAAACAACTCAGATATTAGGATATATTAAGTAGACTTCCTAATTCAAAGTAAAGTCCTGGATAGTCCCCCCGAATTACTGTCCATTTTGGGATGGTAAACAGAGCAAAACATGTGCTTACAGGCTACTTGCTAAAAAACAGCACGAATGAAGCTGGGCCTACCTTCTGCTCCCAGAATAATGCCTTTAGAGCTCTTCGGAAATCACATTTAGGATGGCATCTAAAGGGGCATGGCTAACACTTTCACCCTATTTCACGCCCAGGTAGAAACCATAACGATGAGGTCATTTCGCATGCTTCTACAGAGAGAGAGAGAGGGAAGGGCAAGATACTGGAGGGATTTGAAAACAAGGATGAGAATGTTAAAATTAAGGCCGGGAGTCCAGTGTAGATCAGCAGGCACCTGAGTTAAGGGTGTACGGGACGTGGTGCAAGTTAGGGTACGGGAAGGGGAGTTTTGGATGAGCTGGAGTTTACAGCTGGCGCAAGATGGGAGCCTGGCCTGAAGAGCATTGGTATACTCGTGTCTGGAGGTTCAAAAAAATGCATGGATGAGGGTTCCAGCTACAGGTGAGCTGCGGCAGGTATGGAGACAGTTGGTGTAACAGAGGGGGAAGCAAACGGTCTTGGTGATGGAGAGGATATGTGATTGGAAGCTCATCTCAGAGTCAAATAAGCTGGCAAGTCATCTCAGAGTTATAGGCAAATGACCCAGCTTACTGTGCATTTTTATAAAGCCTTCGGTAGTGATATACAAGCATGAACCAAACTGTGTACAATGCATTGTAATGTCAATACGCACACATGCACCAGATCACCCAGAGCAAACTGAGCAAGACAAAGCAATACAGTCATCTCCATTGTGGCAAATGCCCATGCTGGGAACACAGTCTCATTTACAATGACTGGATTTTGAAATAAATGAGAATTGATACATCTGTCAAGTATTCATGTTTTAAAACTTATGACAGTGTTTCAAGTCTGCCATCAGTGCCAGAATCTAATATATTTTTGCATTTTGGGCAGATTAAAATGTTGCTTGTAGATATAAGCCATCCAATCCCCTCCTAAACACTGGCTTCAGTTTTAGTCGACCTGCTGTTTCCCATCCAGCTTCCTCCTGAAACCCAGCATGAGTCTCAGGACATCAGTTTTTCTTTCACTATACATGTTACAGCAAGTTCAGGGTCATCCTCCCCTGCCCAATCTTGCGTCAGCCTTGGCTCAGTGGTAATGCTTTGCCTCTGAGTCACTGTGTAAGTTGTGCAGTCAGTCCCACTCCAGGAACTTGGCACAAAATTCTAGGCTATTACTCCAGTGCCGCGGGAATGCTGCACTGTCGGAAGTGGCGTCTTTTAGATGAGATGTTAAACTGAGGTCCCATCTGCCCTCTCCAGTGTAGATCGATGATCTCATGGTAACATTTCAAAGAAAAACAGGGAAGTTCTTCATTGGTTCCCTAGGCGATATTTCTCCCTCAGCCCATACTACAAGAAACAGATCGTCTGGTCATCATCTCCTTACTGTTTGTGGGAGCTTGCTGTTACTTACATTACAACATTACTACGCTTCAGAAGTACTTTGTTGTAAGATAGCTCGGGAGACTAAATTCTGTTTTACTATGGTGCTATGCGACCATCTAAGGGCCAAAATGGCGGAGAGTAAGCGAGGTTCCCCCTCTCCATGCCTGGGCCCCTCCTCCCTCTACACCAACCTGACCCATCTACCCGTGGGCCACAGCAATAACCCTGATGGTGCCTCCTCCCACTGCTTTATTTATTACGATGAAATCTGAGATCCCATTTGGGGGTCCTCAGAACTCACCATTGTGAATGGGGGAGCAAATCTGCAGCCTCTTACATTTAGCCCCAAATTAATGTAGCTTGCGCTATTTTAAGACATCTGGGGACTCTGGGGCTGAGGATCATTTACTTCCTGGAGCTGTCGCGATGCCTGCCTCATGTTGTCAGCGAGAGAGCCAAATAACTTGCAGAGTTGGACCTCTTTAGGATAATATCAGCCAGGTGCCAATACTGAGCGAGTACCGACAGGCAGCCGGCCGAACGAGGTTCGGGGGGGCAGTCCACTCTCCAGAGAGTGCTGCGGCTGCTGCAGCACTCCGACGGCAGGGAGGGCCTCCAGACCTGCCTGGAATGCTGCCCCACGTGCCCCCTGCCCACAGTTTGCTGATGGGGGGGCCTTCCCCAGGCAGCTAAACTGGCTGCCGCCACCTGGAGGCTGACTGGAAAACTGCAGTTGGTTTGAAGAGGCCATTAACGGCCTAAATCAGTTACCTGCTGCTCGCCAAACCTGCCCAATATTGCCCGTGCGAAAATGACCTGGTGGGAAGAATGGAGACAGGGAACTGGCTTGTAGGCCGACGGCACTAGCCCACCTCTGATCTCAACCCTAGAGCAGCCTAAAACTCAAGCCCCTTTGTGTCCAACCTTATTGGGGGAAAACAGGCTCCTCTTTACATAGCACCTTTCATGACCTCAGTTCACCCTAAAGCACTTTAGGATAAATGAAGTACTTTTGATCTCCAGCCGGCAGAAGCCCAAGAAATTGATGCGAGGTGCTTTGAAGCAGCTCCAATGCCATTAACATTAAATGTAAGTGCTCTTGTCTGCCTCCTCCTGCCCATTTCAGGCTGAAAACCTGACTTGGATTTTCGCTTCTGAGGTGGGTGTGCAGGGTCGGGAAATTTCCTGGCTTGCCGCAGCTGCCTTCGGAAAAGCTGCTCCGAATAATGGGATCTTCATTCCAGGGAGGGGTGGGTACATGCTGGATTGAGACCAGCTGCCTTCAGAAGCAGTTCGGAGGCAGCTACAGGGGCTGCTGAGTGCTAATGTGGGCTGGTTAAAAGGCCTGCCTCAGTACTCTGAGACTTTGTCTCAGTTGTTTTACTTAATATTATGCCCTCTAGCCCTCACCCCTCACACCACCTCATCTCCCCAACCCCTCTCCATGCCCCATCCTGCCAATGCATGCCCCTCCATCCATCTTCCATGGCCTCTCTTGATCCATGCCAACCCATGTCCCTCTACCCACCCCCCCACCCCCCCCACCATGGCCACTCATGCCCTCCATGCCAACCCAGGCCCTTCCGCTCAACCCCCAATCACTCCTCTAACCTTCCTGCCAACCCTTGCTCCTCCACCCACCTTCCATGGCCCCTCAATACCCTCCATGCCAAACTATGCCCCTACCCATCGCCATAGCCTCTTATTGCCATTATGCCAGTTTAGCTCCAACTCATGCCCTCCATCCACTACCCTTTGCCCTTGCACCCCCATGCCAACTCACACAGCATCCATGTAGGGAAGACCTCAAGAGCCATGCCAAGATGAAATAAAATAAAATTCTAAGTATCTATTACAGACTTCACTATATTTAAAAGCACTATCATTGACAAAAGACCATTAACTACATTTAAGTCCCTCAAGCAGTTAATCCCTTATAAAAACAAACATTGGTTTTTCATAGCCTCACATCAAAGACAGCTAGTCCCTTATTAACCTCTTGGAGCTGTCAATCCAACTGTAAACTTACAATCCCCCAGCCCCTCCCTCACTGTGATAATGACATGTTGTGGAACTGTCAAGTATTAATAATTCTATAAAGATAGCACTTAAGCTTATGTCAACAAGCACCTACTGAAACTGCAAGCACTGATTTTTTTTCAACTTAGAGTCACAGCAAGCTTTTTTCAAAATTTAAAGGGCAGGGGATCTAAGTAATTTGATAGGTTGGCAGTTCCATAGACCATAAGGTCCACCTTTTACAAACATTCATGTTTACTTTTAAAAAATGTAAGTCTCATACTGTAGGAAACAGACCTCGTTCCAGTGAAAATTGTACCTGTTTGAGCTCAGTACTGATGTGGAAGTCACATCCTTCCCCCTTTCCCCTACCAGCGAAAGTAAGATCTGTCAGAAATGGGGATGGGACATCTGGATCCGGGGTCCCGACACCATTTTGAATTAGGCAGGCACTCTCCATGACTCTGCAAACCTGTCCATCACAGCGGATGCTCCAGAAAATGCATCATGGATCCCTTCTTCAATTTTGCTTACCGGAACCTTCCGGAATCTGTCAATGATGAGAAATGAGGCAGAGGAAAACCAGCTTCTCCAATTTATTTGTATCATCAATGCATCTTCCTTTCATGATTTGAATTTGTTTTTTTTATTTAAATATTTTAAATTCAAATATTTAGTGACCAGCTTGGAATAGGCTCAGAATCTGAGCTGTTTACAATGACATTCGGGGCAGAAATATGTTGAGTCTGTTCTGGTATACCATTGTCAGGATATAATTAATGACCTGTCAGCTTCCACTATATTTGTGCCAAAAATGAGCACTTTGGAAGTTTTGCACCTGATTACTGTTTAACCTCTCTTCACCAAAGTGTTTCAAATGTGAAGCTTTATAAGATTGTTATGTTTTGGGAGTGTATTTTAATTTAGGGTAAAATGGAGGAATGAAGGGGATCATGTGACCTGTTCTAAGATCTGCTGACAAGCCTGGCTGGTTTGCTTGTTAAAGATTGAAGGGTGGCCCAGGTTGTTTCACTGGGACAAAAGTGCAAGGCATTCACACTCGTAGACAATAGCAGAAGCATCTGTGCTGACAGTCGATAGACTGTCAGTCTCCAAAGTCCCAGGGAGGTGCTGAGAATGTCAGGTCGTAGATTGTTGTACTTTATATTGTCCATTTGATTCCAAGGTAGCAAAGAGTTAAGGACTCAAGGATAGAAGCATTCCTACTTGGTTACAAAGCCCACATGATTCATGTTGCCATGGAGATGGGCTTTGAGAGGGGAAGAGTGCATAGAAAGCAATTGCAGTGTCCGATTACAAGGTTCTCTTAAAATCTGTCCCTGAATTTTCCAGACAGGGCAGGATCTGAATTTCGCAGTCTGCCAAGGATCCAAGAGAGAGAGAGAGGGAGCAGATAGAGACAGCAGGTTTCTATGGTTCGCCATGCTGAAATGGGAGTGTGAGCTCGTGCTTGGATAGAAAAGATCAAATATGTGAGGATTTAAAATGAGGCTGGAAGATTTGCCTAGCTTGAGTTAGAGGAAAAGTCTCCAGGAAAAACCCTCACTGTGAAAGACAGTTAAAAGTTATTAGGCTGGGAAAGGAAATGGGATGGTCAATCTTTAACAATCAAACCAGCCAGGCTTAGCTCCTTCTGGAGCTAAGAATCACTTTGGGACTGGTTCCTGGAGAATTGAATGTCTACTTGAGGGACAGTGTGAGATATAACCATCGAGTGGTCATTTTAAATGCTAGAAGAAAATTTTGTTCTGTAGTTTAAAGTTTAAGTTGCCTACAAAAATAGTGTTTAGTCAATGTTGCTTTTAATTTGTTTGTTGCAGTGAAAGTTGTAAAACTTGACACCTTGTCATGTGATCCTTTAAGTCGATCACTGCGAATTCAAATTTCTTTTTAAACGTTATTGGTTCCTGTGGGGGTAGCATGGCGGCGCAGTAGCTAGCACTGCTGCCTCACAGCTCCAGGGACCTAGGCTTGATTCTGACCTTGGATGTCTGTCTGCGTGGAGTTTGCACATGTGGGTTTCTGCCAGGTGCTTCAGTTTCTTCCCACCATCCAAAGTCGTGCTGGTTAGATGGATTGGCTATGGCTATATTGCCCCTTAGAGTGTGCGTATGTGCATCTGAGTGTGTGCCCTGTGATAGACTGGCATCCCATCCTGGGTGTACCCCGCCTAGTGGCCATTGCCTGTCAGGATAGGCTCCGACTCCCCATAACCCTGAATTGGATAAAACGGTTCTGGAAAAGTGAGTGAGCGGTTCCTATGGAGATCATTACAAAAATACATTTAAAAAGTCTCATTGATGCTGTTGTGCTAAAGCAATGTGCAGAAAAGTGGGCCTAATCAGTATCAAATATAATTTCCCTGTCTCTATAGTTTGCTGTGCTTCTAACTACTCATTTGTAAAGCGAAGTTTTTTTACATTTATAATTGAGATTTTGATCCTACTTATTTATCACATGGATGCTCTTTCTACAATTATGAGCCTTTTTCATAAAGGCATTTATAAATGTTTCCAGCTGATTTTCATGTACATGGCCTTTGTTAAGTTAACATTTACTAAAGGCTCAATCCTGTGGAACACTATTTTTAGGACTGATGTAAAAAGTGCATTGTTCTCCAATGAGAGATGTGATATGTGATCTTTCCATTTTTTAATAAGCTTCAAGGAACCAGTATTCTATTAGTAATTTCCGGGCAAATACATCAGAGTGACAAACTATTTTGCTGTTCTCAACAATCGTAGGGATACTAGTAGAATCCCAATTAGAATCAAATGGTCACAAGGTGCTATCGTTGGTTACAATGGACGTTACACCTCAGCTTTCTTAGTTAGAAACAAACAAATTAAGCTGTGAAACAAACTTTTTCTCAACATCTCCTCTAAACCATTTTTGGCTATTTCAAGCATCTAAAATTCCCTAATTCTGATGCCTCATTTGATGGGTGAGTGTAGCCAGAATTTTCTGACGCAACAGTTCAGCTATGCAGACTCTTGGTCAGTCAGAAGACTCCATCGTTTTGGTATCTAGGTCATCAGGTTAACAATGTAATCCCTTTCAGCTAATCAATTTACGGGAATAAAAACAATCCTTCCTCATAGGTGACTACAATCTGTATCAGATCTCTGGCTGGAATTAAACTTTGCATCACTAGGGTATGAGACCAATACTTTCTCACAGTGTTACTGAGCCATTCTCAACTTTTACCATTTGTACATTAAGACAGCTCTTCCGGTCACAGAATCTAGAATTACATACATGCATATTTTAATTTTTAAAAAATTCATTCATGGGATGTGAATGTTGCTGGAAAGGCTGCCATTTGAAGCCCATCCCTAGTTGCCCTTGAGAAGGTGGTGGTGGTGAGCCGCCTTCCTGTACTGCTGCTGTCCTTGTGGTGGAGGTACACCCACAGAGTGGGAAGCGAGTTCCAGGAATTTGACCCAGGGACAGTGAAGGAACGATGATATAGTTTCAAGTCAGGATTTTTGTGGCTTGGAAGGAACTTGCAGCTAGTGGTGTTGCCATGCATCTGCTTCCCTTGTCCTTCTGGATGGTAGACGTCAAGGGTTTGGAAGGTGCTGTTGAAGGAGGCTTGGTTAGTTGCTGTAGTGCATCTTGTAGATAGTACTCAATGCTGCCACTGCGCACTGGTAGTGGAGAAAGTGAATGTTTAAGGTGGTTGATAGGATGCTGATCAGTGAGCTGCTTTGTACTGAATGGTGTCAAGATTCTTAAGTGTGGTTGGAGTCGCACTTATCCAGGCAAGTGAAAAATAATGAATCACATTCCTGACTTGTGCCTTGTAGGTGGTGGACAGGCTTTGGGGAGTCAGGAAGTGAGTTACTGTCTGTAGAATACCCAGCCTCTGATCTGCTCTTGTAGCCACAGTATTTATATAGCTGGTCTACTTCAGTTTCCCATCAATAGTAACCCCCAGGATATTAATGGTGGAGGATTCAGCGATGGTAATGCCATTGAACATCAAGGAGAGATGGTTAGATTGTCTCATTGTTGGAGATGATCAATGCCTGGCACTTATGTGGCATGAATGTTACTTTGAAGTTCTCAGGAGTAGGTTTGCCCACATGGAGTTGGCTTTAGCAACACCAACCTTAATGGGACAGCAACCTATCGACTATATTACTTATGCAAAAATATGGTAATGAATTTGAAACATTTCCCATGGCATGTTACATAGCAAAATATATATTATTAAATTGTTTTCCATCTATTTTTCCATCTATATACTAATGGTATTCTATTTGGGAGAAAATGTAAATGTGGATCCTTGCACCAATAGAAAGTGGTATTCACAGAAAGAAAGCAGAGAACAGACTCTGGAGTGAAGACAGTTGAAGTTAATGCCAAGTGCTACAGACAGGCGTTGCAAATGAAACTTGAAGAATCCTGCTTCAGACACCAGGAAGTAGGCTTCGTAGTCTTGAATATATTAATAGCAAGTCTTTATTAACAACTCATAACTATATATGTATATACAGTAGAGAGTACAAGTATGGAGCTGACTCCACCCTAGGTCTTTAAACATCCCTGTCCTTCTCTACACTGACCCTGGCTCTGGGTCATGTGTCTTCTTACATCATTGTGTGAGCGGTACTGTACTTAGTCCCAAATTAACCCTGTATGCACCAAACCCCATACTACAAAACTCAATGGGTAATGCTCAACTAACACAGTATTCAAAACAGGAGAAATTATTGTCATTTAAAAGGTGGAGGAAATTGACATCTTAAACATGCTCTTTTTGACCAATCTATGATTATGATTATAATTAAAGGTATGTTGGTACATGCAGACATCAGAACAATTCTCTCCCTGCTCCACCATCACCTGTCCCCCACCTTGGCATGACCATGAGCATGCTGCACTCTTTTTCATAAGGATTGTTTCAGTTTTATTGTGCACATGCAAGAAATTTCAAAGCATCATGCAATTTAATTCTCCTAAGGTTTTTACTCTGGAGAAAGCAGGCGTATTCCCACGCTGCATTCTGTCACTGAGCATGCTCTGTAGATTGAAGAGATGGTCTTATTTCCTCGTGCATATGGGAACATGTTTGTGATAAATCAAAACTGAGCAGAGATTTCCCTTAATTGGTCAGGAAATCATAAAAGTACCATTTATGCTCGAGAACTAGGACACTTTAAATCCAAGCCCTTACGTAGGCACAGGAAACCTTCAAAGAACAGCCTCCACTGATTTTGGTAGGGGAACATACAAACTCTAAAACTCTGAAAATTAGCAGTCAGTCACATAACGTCCATTGAATGCCCTGCTTGAGGATTGTAATCATTTACAAATAGATGACTAAATGGGAATCACGGAAAACATTATAAAATTTTGGCAGTAACTAAGAAAGAAAATGATAGATCTGGTCTATTCCCCACCCCCTTCGCCTCTCATTCAGTATCATTTCACTTAGTGACCTCTCTAAACTTGCTTATGAAAAGCTAACTTGGATGTTGTCCAGTAGAAGTAGAGCAATGGGTCGCCTTATCACAAGATCATCAGTTTGAATCCAACGTAGATTTCTTTTTCCAAAACTTCCTTTACTCAAGGGGTAGCTTTGTTAGATTTCAGCTATGTTACCGGAAACCCGGGTAAATGTTTTCATACATGCTGACTTCTTTGGATCCAGAATGCCTAAAACTTGAGCCCTTTGAATTCAAAGGCAATACTGCGCGATTAGGGATTGCTTCCTGCCTGGATGCATGAAGATCAATAACCCTGTCAAGATGGTCGGGAACATTGACGTATTTCCACTCCCAAATCACCTGAACACATATGTGGATGTGCGTAACTTCTCGCAAAAATAATGACCTCCTTTCCAGGAAGTCCGACTGACTCAAACTGGGAAAATGGACAATTCACACAGAGCCACAGCAATCCTCTCCCCATTGCAAATGACGATTTTGCTGAGGTTGGACTCCTTCCCCAGCGGCTGGGGGTGGTCTGCAAGATGAGAGCTCATCGACTGAGCCGTATGGAGGCAGGCTTCAACCATTCAGGACACAGGCAGCCAAACAAACATGGTTATGCCCACAGGCAGACGGCTATTCATTTTTTCTGGGCATGTGGGGTGTAAGTGGGGGCCACCTTAAATGAGAATGTTCACTGCCTTTGATTGCAGGAGCATTTTTATTCACCGTTTATTGTTTTTGGTGCAAGTTAGAAATAAAAATACATTATTATTGGACAAGCATATCTCTCATGCGAAGCCGCAGTGAACAGAAAGCCCTGCCATCTATTTTTGTTGTGTCTTCCTGCTTCACAACTCCACTCGATGTCACACACTGTCTCCATTGATCGAGTAAAAACGCTTTCAGATTTAAACTCATATTAAAAAAAAAATGCTAATTTTTCTCTTTTATTCTATCAGTCATCTCTTGACATTGCAATGACCTTAGCGGGGAGGGAAATTTGAGTCTCTCAGCGTTGTCAAGAAAACTGAAATAAAACTTGTGGACAAAATTAATCTTTGTTCGCGAATACAGCCAGGACAGAAAATTAAAGAGAAGGGAAGACTGTACGTAAAACAAATCTACTAGTCTCAATATTGTGCAATGGCTTCACTCAATGAGGATCTCATTGCATATGTCATCTAACTACGTCTGTTGTACTAAAATGAATACACACAGCAGTCCCATGTGAGCTCTTAAATAGGACTTCAAAAAGGGGAGAAAACAGCTGAGGACTCTGTTCAAGTAGAATACATGGTCTGTTATATAAACCTCTACACTACAATCCCTCTTTCTACTGTGTGCTCTTCTCTCATCTGCTAGCCAGATGTCCATTAAGCCATTCTAGTTAACATCTCCTGAAGAAGGATATTTTTATTATGACTAACCAATTCCAATGGGTTTCATTCTCATTCTGGTTTGCTATTTTGTATTGTGAGTGTGAATCTGATAATGCCAAACATCTATTGCCACCTTTCTGCCTGCTTTTCAAAGGAAGATTGTTCTGTAGTTAATGGTCTCAGCCTGCTTCCTTCTTCCAATGGTCCTGAAGCAAGTGGCTTCACACTCAAGAGGACATGTTGAGGTCATTTGCAAATGTTACACATTCAAGGCGGCAGTGTTAAACTGTTATGTAATATCCATTATTTGATTAAGTTACTTCTGTAACTCGTGGAAGAATTACTTGTGCCTGCAAAGGCTGATAAAAGTTTGGAACATTCTTCCAAACAGCAATTGATCCTAGTTCGATTATTAATTTTACAATAGCGGTTGATGGATTTTTGCAGGGTGTGCAGAGTTAGGTCACACGTCAGCCATGATCTCATTGAATGGTGGAACAGGGACTAAATGGACTTTTCCTGTTTCTATATTCCTACGTTCATTGCAAACACTGAGCAATGTTTTATTCAAAATAGCATCGAATAAATCAAATTTTAGACAACATTTTACATTGCTCGGATATTCCAATACTGTGATTTAAAAATGTTGAACCTCAACAAGTGTTCAAACTAAAGATGTTTACATGATGTCCTAATTTTTTAAATAAAAAAAATATATAGTTCGCACACTATAAACTTTAGTTGATGTTGTGTACATGGACTTCCAAAAGAGATTTGATAAAATATCACATAATAGACTTGTTAGCAAAATTGAAGCTCTTGGAACAAAAGTGGCAGTAGCAGCATAGGTACTAATTGATTAAGGAATAAGAAAGTGAGAGCTGCGGTGAATAGCTGGGTTTGTTTTGCACTGCAGGGTGGCACACCTCGACATTCCCCAGAGTTCAACACGAGGACCACTGCTGTTTTTGATATACATTAATGCTTTGGACCTGGGTAGAGGGCACAGTTTTCAAATTTTCAGATGACCCAAGACTTAGAAGTGTTGCAGACAGTGAGGGAAGATAGTAATGGATTTCAAGGAGACATAAACAGGCTGGTGAAATGGGCAGACATGTGGCAGATGGAATTCAACACAGGGAACTGTGAGGCCATACATTTTGGAAGGAAGAAAGAAGAGAGACCATATATACGAAATAGTACAATTTGCAAGTAAAGATGGACCTGGGTACACACAAGATCTTTGTAGGTGGCAGGACAGGTGAATGAAGCAGTTATTAAAACATATGGAATCCTTGCCTTTATATATAAGGGCATGGAGTACAATAACCAGGAATTTATGTTAAACTTATATGAAACACTACTTCGACCCCAGCTGGGGTGTTGTTTCCAAATCTGGGCACCACAATCGAGGAAGCATGTGAAGGCTTTGGAGAGGGTACAGGGCAGATTTACTAGAATATTTCCAGGGATGAGCGATTATGGTTACATGAATAGGCTGGAGAAGCTGGGAATGATATAAAATCCTGAGGGGTCTTGACAGGGTGGATGTGGAGAGGATGTTTCCTCTTGTGCAAGAATCTAGAACTAGGGGTCACTGTTTAAAAATAAGGGGTCACCCATTTAAAACATAGATGAGGTGAAATGTTTTTCATTCAGTGGGTCACGAGTCTTTGGAATGCTCTTCCTGAAAAGGTGGTGGAAGCAGAGCCATTGAATATTTTTAAAGCAGAGGTGGATAGATTCTTGCTAAGCAAAGGGGTGATAGGTTATCGGGGGTGGGCGGGATGCAGATTTCAGGTTACTATCAGATCAGCCATGATCTTATTAAATGGCAGAGCAGGCTTGAGGGGCTGAATGGCCTACACCTGCTCCATGTTCATATGATTAGAGCAGAGAAGGTGAAAAGGAGGTTTGATAGAGGTGTTTAACTTCATGAAGGGTTTAAGTAAATAAAGAGAAACTTTTTCCAACAGTTGAAGGATTGATATTGAGAGGGCTGAGATTTAAGATGATTGGCAAAAGAACTAGAGGTGACTTGAGGAAAAGCCTTATTAAGTAAGAAGTGGCTAGGATTTGGAATGCATTGCCTGATAAGGTGGTGGATTAAGATTCAATATGGACTCCATGATTCTATGATTCCCTTTGCTGAGGAATAGCAATGACATTTTTATTCCAATGGTTGTAAGTGGAAATTCCAAATCCATTTAACATTTGGATTTTGGGCATAAAGTAGCTTAGTTGGTAAGCTACATTATCAAAGGTTGGCATTATTAATTTAATGTCATGGCACTTGCACTAGGTATGGTATATACTGCACTGTGTTAGGAATGTTTGCAAGATTAGTCATTGCAGCATTCAATTTTGCCCCACCAATCCCACCAGGCTTATCTTAGAAGAGTCTAAGGAGTTCCTACTGGCAACATGCATGAGCTCAATGAAAGTTGAGTGCCTGATTATTTACCAGAGCACCAAATCATTCCAAGCGAGAGCTGCAGTTTGCCACTTGTGCACACCGATGCAAGGATCTAATGTTCCTGTTGTGGGCGGATAATAATGCAGATCCATCAGATACTCAAGAGTCTCCAAGTCCCAGCTCCTGCAGCCTCAGCTGTGGGCTAATTTGGGGAAGAGTTGGGTAAAGATCTGCCCACTCCTGTGGTCAAAATTTTCTTCTGTGCATTTTAAATGGCTCTCGGATAATAAGGTCCTTTTGTGAGGTAGTCCTCGCTACAATACTGGAAAAGGGGCACCTCCTCCCCATGTTTTTTCCAAATATTGGTTCTCCGCTGTGGGCTGATTCCAGTCTGATCTCATTGTCCAAATCATCTGAGTCACTTTCCTCTTTTGCAGATAAGACAAAGGGTTTTTATTCTAATGATGCAATCATTAGTTTGGATGTAGATGAATCATATGTGAAAATATGTATTATGCCTAGATGATTCACATCAAGTATACAATGTGCCAACTGGCAAGAATATTCTAGAGGCCACTGCAAAACTCTATTTGCTTTCAAACTTTCAGCAATTCAGATACAAGAGGACAATTAAGGTTATATTTCTGTTCAATACAGTTACACACACACTAAATGGCATAATGGCCCTACTCTACTGAGGAGCGGTGATCACTGTTAGGCCACTCCTGTCCTACTTTAGTGCACCACGACTCTGCTCTGCATTTCTGGCAAGGTTTTACCGACCCTGGCTTCTTCAGAATGTGGAGCATTTCGACCATTGAATTGCTTCCTCATAGCGCTGGATTGTCAGGTAAGACAAGCCACACCTTTTTACAGCACTAACTGCCATGAACTGGTAAGTGTTCACCAACACACCGAAAAGCTTTGGGACATTTAAGCAACTTTTCAGCATGTTGGTGTATGAACGCATGACTGAATCGGTGAGTGAATGAGAGAATGTCTAGCTGTTTAAGTGGGTAGGTTGGGTGTGGTAAGTGGGTAGGTGGTAGCTGGGTAGGGTGATAGGTGGGTAGGCTGGCAGCTGGGTAGGGTGGCAGGTGGATAGGGTGGCAGTTGGGTAGAGTGGCAGGCGGGTAGGGTGATAGGTGGGTAGGGTAGCAGGTGAGTCGGGTGATAGCTGGGTAGGGTGGCAGCTGGGTAGCATTGTAGATGGGTAGGGTCATAGGTGGATAGGGTGACAGTTGGGTAGTGTGGCAGGCGGGTAGGGTGATAGGTGGGTAGGCTGGCAGCTGGGTGAGGTGGTATGGTACATCGGGGGTAGTTGGGTTGGGCCAGGAAGGGTTGCCAGGCCAGGGGCTTGTCAGGTCTGGCCGGGGGGCGTTGGAGTGGGGAGTCACAGTGTTGGGGTGGACCAGGTGGTGGGGACTAGTCAGATCGGGATGTGGGGGGTGGTGTCTGGGGGTGGGGGCTAGTCAAATCAGGTCGGGGAGTGTCAGGGAGCCAGGTGGGAATCCGATGGTGGGAGGTCGTCAGGTCGGGTTAAGGGAGTCAGGGAATCGGAGGAGGGAGTTGGGTGGTGGAGCCTCATCTGGTCTTGTCGGGAGGAACTTGCAGGGTTGGGAGGGATTTGGGGGTCAAGGGGGTAGCTGGGGATTGTAGGGAGACTAGGGCATGTTCAGTTGTGTAGCTACCTGGGAGTCAGTCTAGGATTTTTTTGTCTAACATTTCCTGGGTAACTATCCACGTAACTAAATCAGAATTGCCCAAAGTCTCCAACTCTACGTCAGAGTTGGACTTTGTCGGAGAGTCCTGGGGAGCAGGGGAATGGCCCATTGGAAGTTCAAATTTCCCGGGCAATTCACACAGAGTCAATGCGCTGGGACTTTCACAGGATCCAGAGGCACATCTTGTTGAGGGGCGGGGGGCGGTGGGGTTACAACCAGTCTCCAACGATCTGGAGACTGGAGGATCTTGGCCAATATAAGACCAACATGGCAAACTTTTGGCAGAGCATTGAGATTGAAATGTTAGATAAAGTTGGAAGCCTCAGAAAGAAACATGAGCACTTGATTTGTTACAAACATGAGGGGTGGAATTTTCTGTGCCCGCTGGCGTCAAGCGTCATGGTGGGCATGGGCGGACAATATGGCAGGAAGGTCAAAAATTGGTTTCATGCAGTCGTGAACCCAGTTTGCAATTGTCTGCTCCGTCTGTCAATGGCGGGCCGCATTTCCCGCACGTTGGGAATTTCATTGTGCTACATCTGCATATCATTATAAGCCCAGCTCGCCAGAATCATCCCCCCACATCAGATTTACCACCACTGCGGTGGGAAAACACGCCAGTGCAGAACACATCTTGAGAAGCATGACGTGCAGAAGTCAGGACTCACCATCAGGGCCTTTCTCACATCGCGGGTGTCCGAGGAGCTGGAGCCTGACAGCAACGGGACCCTGGAGGAATGTGCATCGCATGCTGGGTGGATTCTCATGGACATGGCTTCGCTGCGAAGCAGCTCACGGAAGATAGAGGTCACCACTGAGGGTCTGCTTTGAGGCTTCAGTGTCTTGGCCATGGTCTGCAACGGATGATCATCGAGGGGCGGCAGAGGAAGGCTTAGGTTTGACTAGGACAGGAAGGTGCGTAGGAGGGGGTGGGTGGGGGGGTTGGGGGGGTGGGTGGGTGTGGGTGGTTGGGGGTTGAGGTTAGGAATGGGGGAATGAATGTGTTGGGCGGTGAGGTTGTGGGGGGTAACTAAGGTTCTGGGGGGGAGGCTGGAAGGGGGCGAGGGTGTACAGGGGGAGGAGAGTGTAACGGGGGAGAATACAGCAACTGGGGAGGTAGGTGTAAAGAGGGGGGGAAGGTGTAAGGGAAGGAGTCCAGAGGAGGGAAGGAGTCTGGAGGGGGGAAAGAGTACAGGGGGTGGGGGAAGGAGAAAGTGGGGGTATGTCTAGGTGAACATGCAAGGGAGGGGTCTGTAGAGTTGATGACCGGCTCCTGGGGAGCGAAATGAGGGCGGGCATGGTAGGAGGGAATGGTGAGAATGAGAGAGGGCGGAGTGAGCCGGTAGGGTGGGAGGGTGAGGGTGCAACGGTATTGTTAGAAAGGATGGAGGGAGTGGTTGGTGGAGATGGAGGCAGACATGGACCCTGGGGGTGGGAAGGAAGAGTTTGGGGATGTCAATGTGGATGGGGGTGGGATTTTCCAGAAGGGAGGGAACATGCACGTTTACCTGGACATCTCTGAAAGAAATGGGCTCTGACTGGCAGATGATGGTGGGGAGGTGGAAAATGATGCCAGGGGGTCGACAGTGATGGGGGAAATGACATGGGTGACTTGGGGAGAGGAAAAGATTGGGGAGCTAAAGACAAATGTTACACGCACCATCTTCTAAAACCAAAAGTGACAGGAGACTGGTGTTGGGCGGGAACAGGTGCTGCTTGGGAGTGTGACCCGGGGGTGGTCGGTGATGCAGATCAGCTCAGATGGACAACGGAAAGAGAACCCCAGCAGGCAACATTGCTCAGGACACTGAGGTGAGTGTGATAGAGGAAGGATCTGCGTGTGTGGGAGAGTGCTTGCACGAGGCTCCGAAAGGCCCTGCCACACACACACTTCTCCTCCAGAATCACTCCTGGGCTGGCTTTGTGTGGCTAAACTGCTAGTTTGGGGGATGCAGGGGTAGGACTCGCGAAGCCTGTCAATGAAGCTGAAAGACACCATTACACATTATTCAGTGAAAGTGAATATATTTCCAGATTATAAAGCGACAAAATGTGTTCACCCGTTTAGCCAATTGTGACTAGAATTTCTTAACTTTTCTAGGCCTACCACTTCTAGGTTCTGCCCTGACATCCACAGGAGGAGTCAAGATAGCCTATGCAATGGTTGGCCCTGTTGCCTCTGATGATTTCGGCGTGAGTCCTCTGGAGAGCCCAGGCCTTGGGGGCTCTGGCTTGTTTTGGCTGTGGGCCAGCTGCTCTCTCTGTGGATGAGGTGGAGGGGGTCACAGGCAAAGGGGACTTGGATGGCCCCTTGGAGAGCCTCTGAGATTCCTGAGTGGATGACCTATAGGTGTCCAGCTGCCGCTCCTCCTCCCTTTGGGTGCCCGAGGGCTCCGGCCTGACTCCTTGGGGGGAAGGAGCACCTGAAGGGATGTCGAGGTGCCCCGTTTCACTGCAGGAACTCACCCATGGTTACTGCCATGGAGTGCAGATCTGCACCATCTCTGTGCTCTGTTGGACCAGGGTCTCCCTGGCATTCGCCATCCTTCCCATGGAGACCTCCGTGCACGCATATGTGCACTTCATCAGAGAGCAGACGGACGCACTCCTCCAACTCATGTACCACACAGCTGAGGGCTTCCAACAGCTCTGCGTGATGTTCCCCCACCTTCTGCTGATTCTCCAGGATGAGTTGGAAGGCCGAATCCAGAGGCTGGCCATCTGACTCGGACCTCAGAGATGCCTCTTCCCCAGAAGTCCTCCGAGTGCCGGGGAGCTCGGCTGAACCTGCCTCCTCCTGCTGCAGACACGGGTCCATGCAGTGACCACCAGATTGTGAACCCGAGCCTGCTCTAGACCTAGGGTCTCACCGAGGTGTGTGTCTCTGCGCTGGTGGAGGGTGTGGGTAAGCGCTGAGACGGGTCTTCCAGGCTGCAAGTTTCCAGCTCTTCAATGGAGGAGGTGTCCTCTTGGCTGGAGGTGAGGTCCTGCATGGGGCTGAGAGACTGGCTGGCTGAGGGTGTTGGTCGCTCCCTGTGAACCAAAGTAGAGATGATTAGGGCATGGCAACAGAATCAAAAGCAGGAGAGAGAGCACACACAGTTGTGTTGAGAGAGGGATGACGTGGTGCAGGATCCTCAAGTGGGTGTTCGCCACCTACCTCACCGTCACCACAGGCACGGTCCACGTCCTCTCCAGTCAGCGCGATGGCACACTCCTCAAAGTGAATGAGGGGCCTAATGTGGGCCACTCCACCTCCCCGGCCTGGGCCTTCTCCCTGCTGTTGTAAGCCAGCTTCTCCTGCACGAAAACAGATGGAGAGAGTGTGAGCAGGACACATGGCACTGCCTGGAATGTTTGTGTGGTGACTGGAACCATGGATGAGTACGCGAGCTTGAGAGGATATGAGCCTGATGGAGATGTGAAGGTGTGTGTGAGAGTTAGTGGTAAAATCCCTGTGGATGTGTTTGTGAGTGGGTAAATGATGCAAAGGGTGACTTACCCTGGTGGAACAGAGAGATCATTCACCCTCTTCCGGCACTGGGTGGCTCTCCTCTTTTGTAGGCTGTTGGCACTGACCACTGCTGCCACTGCCTCCCATGCTGGACTTGGTACCTTGCTTGCTGGCCTTCGCCCAGAGCGGGTGTAGAGGACATCATGGCGGGCCTCCAAGGTGTCCAAAAGGCATTCCAGGGGTGCGATACTGAATCGGGGGGCTGCAATCTTCTTGCCTTTTGGGGCCATGTCTTCTGTGCAGTGGTCCTGGGCTGGAAGCAGTGAGCAGTGTGCGCGTGGCTGCACTTTCTACATAGTGCCTGCCGTAAGGAAGCAGGGAGGTGAGGGTGTGGCCTGCGAATTGGCGAAACGGCATGTTTCCCGGGAATGTATGATTAATGAGGCAGGATTGGGTTAGTGAAAAGTCGCCATTGCGGCTGATTGCGTAAAAAAAATGTTCCTGCCCACTACCGCACAGTGTAAATCTGGGACAATTGCACCCCAAGGTCACTCTTCATTTACCTCACTGATACTGCCAGAATTCAGTGCCTGTGCTGTCAAGTACATGAGGCAGCATTGGTGATTCATAAATTGCTGGGCACCTAAATGACTTGTGGATTTTGGTAGATTTTCTGCGCATGGTTCACTCCACTGACTGTTAAGCAGCTGCTCTAAGTGGCTTTTGTGACTTCTCGTCCCATTCTTCGAGACATTTCCCACTCTCTCGTGGCTTTCTAACTTGGTATGGATAGGCACAAATGGAATAAAGGCATGTCAAGGAGATGCAGAAGAAGAGATGGGCATCATGGTGAGCGTGAGTGAATAATGTGGCAATCCTGGTATTACCAAGGCCCCATGGAACCTATTTTCACCTCTGTTCTTGGGCTCAGGGGAGGTGTAATTATTCAAGTTTGATGCTGTTGTCCCTGGTCTACTATCAGCCAGTCTGTTGCATTGCACTGACTGAACTGACTTCTTTCCCACTCTGTCTCTGCTCTGGATTCCCAGAGAGTAAAGAAATGTTTCTTCAGCTAGCGTGGAAGGAGGTGCCCATCATCATCCACCATCTGGATGCTGAAGGAATGAAATCGCTTCCTTTAGATGGTATTGAAAAAGATTGAAGTGAGGCCTTTAACCACAGCAGCTTGAACTTGTATTTAGAAAGCACCGTTAGTGTAGTGAAATGTTCCATGGTGCTGCACAGGAATGAATAAAGCAAAACTTGATACCAAGCCACATAAGGAGATACTGAGGACAGGTGACCAAAAGCTTGGTCAAAGTTGTAGGTTTTAAGAAGCGCCAAGAGAGGTAGAGAAGAAGAAAGGTTTAGGGAGGGATTTCCAGAGCTGAGGGCCATGGCAGCTGAAGGTACAGCTATTCATTGTGAAGTTACATTAAAATCGAGGATGCTAAAGAGGCCAGAGTTGGAGGATTGCAAGGACTTTGGAAAATTGTGGGCTTGAGAGAGATTACAGAGATAGGGAGGGGTAAGGCCATGGAGGGATTTTAAAGTAAAGATGGAAATTTTAAAATCAAGGCATTGCTTGACTGGGAGTGAACGTAGGTCAAGAAAAGCAGGGGTGATGGGAGAACGGGACTTAGTACAAGTTAGAGCATGGGTAGAGAGGGCACGAAGGGAGCTAAGGGAGAAACTAGAGAATACAAGTTCAGGGCATCAGCTGAGCTACTTATCCTAAGGGTTGTGACTACAACCTGGAACAAAATGTCCAGGTGACTCTCCTGTTCCCCGCAATGCCTACATTGAGTTTGGACATTGGCCCAACAACTATGAGCCGAAGTTCCACACATTGCAGAAACTTACTGCAGATGTGGCTGCTCGGGACCTTGCTGGTCTCCACATGCTGCAGTTCTGGAACACCACCTGCCAACTCCATCCAACCTTATTTATCTGTTTAAAGTTTATCTAGCTTAAGTTATGAAGTTATAAGTCCTGAGCCCTGAATTTAACCCACTTCCCTAGTTCAGAGAGCAAAAATAAAACTTTGATCTTCACCTGCTGTCCTGTGTTGTCATTCCTTGATCTTTTATTGTTTTCGAAATCATTGAATAAATACTGCCACTGCTCCTTCTCCTGCTGCTACTCAGGTCTGCCACACCCTGCATTTGTGGGAAGCAAGGCACTTGGAATGATTTGATGGCTCTCTTTCTGCCTATTTTACTTTTTTCAAGTGAAGCAGCATTTCACTTGCATTTCCCCTAACTTAGTCTACTGCATTCGTTGCTCCCAATGCGGTCTCCTCTACATTGGAGAGACCAAACGCAAACTGGGCGATCGCTTTGCAGAACACCTGTGGTCTGTCCGCAAGAAAGACCCAAACCTCCCTGTCGCTTGCCATTTTAACACTCCACCCTGCTCTCTTGCCCACATGTCTGTCCTTGGCTTGCTGCATTGTTCCAGTGAAGCCCAACGCAAACTGGAGGAACAGCACCTCATCTTCCGACTAGGCACTTTACAGCCTTCCGGGCTGAATATTGAATTCAACAACTTTAGATCTTAAACTCCCTCCCCCATCCCCACCCCCTTCCTGTTTCTTCCCCCTCCCTTTTGTTTTTTCCAATAATTTATATAGATTTTTCTTTTCCCACCTATTTCCATTATTTTTAAATCTATAACTATAATACCCTGTCGTCAGTCTTTCCACCCCACCCCTACTAGAGCTGTACCTTGAGTGTCCTGCCATCCATTCTTAATTAACACATTTTCTTAGATAATATCACCACCTTTAACACCCCTTTGTTCCTTTTGTCTGTGACATCTTTTGATTATCTGCTCCTATCACTGCTTGCTTGTCCCTACAACCACCCCCCACCCCCACAACTTCTCTCCCCCCACCCCACACGCTGCCCCCCCCCCCCCCCCCCCCCCCCCCAACCTTAAACCAGCTTATATTTCACCCCTCTCCTAACTTTACTCAGTTCTGCCGAAGGGTCATGAGGACTCGAAACGTCGACTCTTTTCTTCTCCACTGATGCTGCCAGACCTGCTGAGTTTTTCCAGGTAATTCTGTTTTGTTTTGGATTTCCAGCATCCACAGTAGTTTTTTGTTTTTATCTATGTTGAAGCACAGCCTTGGTACACACTGTCTATAGGATAAATGCAGACAAGACCTCTGTAGCCCGTAGATTCTCTGACGTCAATACTTGGCTGTTGCCTACATGCACAGTGCTGCACTATTCCAGCTTCCATCTGCTCCTTCCCCATGTCCTCCGCAAATGCACAGGAACAATCAAGTCCCAGAGGGAAATCCGTTACTTAGCTGTGCAGAGCTCCCTTTAAACTCCCAGCAAGTTTCACAAAATGCCCTTCGATGCTCAGAACTTGCAGCTTCAAAGCAGAGGAAGTGACTGCCAACATAAGAGTATTGTAGAATTCAACTCCAGTGTGACCTTCCACCTTCCTGAATCTCACCCTGTCTTGAAAGGCACCATTCTGAGTGGTGATATGTGGCTGGGAATGCAGGGAAACCCTGGCAGGTTCTTACCTCGTGCCCCAATCCAGTGAGGTGAGTTTCTGGCAGGCAGATCAGAATCACAGCGAAATCATGGGAAAGAGATAATGGTGACCATTTTTCAGGGTGAGGATATGGTGGAAGGCCTCTCCACTTTGCTTCAACTGACAAATTACCAGAAGGCAGCCTGAAGATAGATTGTATTTTGAAGTAATGTCCAAACCAAAGTCTCATCTTGGCCCCATCAATTCTATTTGTTGGCCTTATTACTATGCTGAGTAACAGACAAAGTTTAGAATTTGCAGTCTTAAACTAGCATCCATTAGACACTGTGGGTCATCAGCAGCACAGAACTGTACACCACCACAACTTATAATGTCATAGCCTGGCATATCCCTAACTCATGGCCATGTCCAAATGCAGCAGGATCTGGACAATACCCAGGCTTGGTCTGACAAGTGGCAAGGAACATTTGCACCACACAAGTGCAAGGCAATGACCCTCTCTGACAAGGGAGATTCTAACCATCGCCCCTTGACATTCAACGGCATTACCATCGCTGAATCCCCCACTATCAACATCCTGTGGGTTACCATTAACCAGAAACTGAACTGGACTAGCCAGAGAAATACTGTGGCTACAAAAGCAGGTCAGAGGCTAGGAATCGTGTGACGAGTAACTCACCTCCTGACTCCCCAAAGCCTGTCCACCATCTACAAGACACAGGTCAAGAGTGTGATGGAATACTCTCCCCTTGCCTGGTTGAGTGCAGCTCTAACAACACTCAAGAGGCTTGACACCATCCTGGACAAAGCAGGCCGCTTGATTGACACCCCTCAAAGTAACAAGCGAAATGAGGGTTGACAGCTGCACACCACTCGAGATTCAGACTGGCCTAATTTCCCATTGGCATGGCACGTAATTGGGAGGGGGAACACGATTCCGGCGAGTTGCTTTTTTAATGAGTTTTCATGGTATGCCATTACATGCAAATGAATGGTGTTTCCGACATGGATCATGGGGAAAGCTGGACTGCCATCATCCTGCCATGAAAGTGGCGAGTGGAAATTCCAACTCGCATTTCCGCCAGCAGGATTCCGACTTTTGGCCTCATTCCGAATTTTCCGCTCCTGTCCACCATGAAACGCACTGCTGTCGGGACCGGAAAATTCCGCCCATAGAGTTTACCAGAGTTGACTTGGGTTTGCACTGCTAGATGAGTACAAGGTGGGTACGAGTGCAGAGCTGAGGCTGGGTACTCTGTGATAGACAAAAATCATCTCTTGACCTCTGCGACTCTCTGGCATCTATAGGGTCCAAATAAGAAGTGTAATGTAATACTGATATCTCAGATGGATGGGATGTCAACATCACAATACTCAAGAAGTTCGACAACATTCAGAACAGAACATTTTAGTAATTATTACAAATTAGTAATTATTACCCCTGCCACATCTCCAATATCAACCCATTGTACTATCTAGGACCTGGCAAGATCAAGGAAACACCATGGCCTGCGGATTCTCCTCCAAACTGCATATTATCTTGACTCAGCCTTTGCTATCATTTCACCCTTATTGCTAAGTTAAAACTCTGAAGTTCTCTTCTTAACACCCTTGTGGGACAACATCAGTACAAGGACTGTAGCAATTCAAAGAAAAGGGTCACTATCGTCTTCACGGGCTGACTATAAATGGACAGTAAATGTGGCCTTGCCAGTGTTGCCAATGCACTGAGCTCTTTCGCAAAGCACTTTGCAGCCAGTGAAGTGCTTTTGAAGTGTAGCCACAATAGAAAATATAGCAAGCAATTTGCACACAGCAAGGTCCCATAAACAGCAATGTGATAATGACCAGGTAATTTGCTTCAATGATATTGATTGGGGGATAAATATTCACTCTTCTCATCACTCTCAACTCACACACTCCCAAACCCATCACACATCCACAGGGATCTCGTACCTCAAAAGACAACACCACTAACTCTCACACACACCCTCACATCTCCATCAGGCTCATATCCTCTCGAGCTCATGTCCTCATCCTGTCCATGGTTTCGCTCTCCGCACAAACATTCCACACAGTGCCATGTGTCCTGCTCACACTCTCTCCATCTGTTTCCATGCAGGAGAAGCTGGCTTGCATCAGCAGGGAGAGGTCCCAGACCTGGGATGGAGTGGCCCACATTAGGCCCCTCACTCACTTTGAGGAGTGTGCCATTGTGCTGAACGGTGAGGACGTGGACTGTGCCTGCGGTGACAGTGAGGTCGGTGGCTAACACCCTTGTAAGGATCCTGCACCACATCATCCCTCTCTCAACGGAAATGTGAGTGCTCTCTCTCCTGCTTTTGACTCTGCTGCCATGCACTAATTATCTCTACTTTGGTTCACAGGGAGCTCTGCCAAGAGACCGACACCCTCAGCCAGCCAGTCCCTCAGCTCCATCCACGTCCTCACCTCCAGCCAAGAGGACACCTCCTCCATTGAAGAGCTGGAAATGAGCAGCCTGGAAGATCTGACACAGCGCTTGCCCACACCCTCCACCAGCGCAGAGACGCACACCTCGGTGGGACCTAGATCTAGAGCAGGCTCGGGTTCACAATCTGGTGGTCACCGCATGGACACATGTCGGCAACAGCAGGAGGCAGGTTCGTGCGAGCTCCCCGGCACTCGGAGGACTGCTGGGGATCAGGCATCTGTGAGGTCCAAGTCAGATGACACGCCTCTAGATTTGGCCTTCCAACTCATCCTGGGGCGTCAGCAGAAGGCATGGGAACATCACGCAGCGCTGTTGGAAACCTTTTCCCCTCTCCCAGTCATCCAATTCCTTTCCCCCATCACAGTTGACCCCCCCCGGCATCACCTTTCACCTCCTCTCCGTTACCTACCAGCCACAACCCTTTTCCTTCGGGGATGTCCAGGTGAACGTGTACGTTTCCCTCCTTTCCGAAAATCCTCCACCCACATTCACCTCCCCAGCCTCTTTCTTCCCACCCCCAGGGTATGCCTCTGCCTCCGAATCCCCACCAGCCACCCTCGTCGTCCCTTCCACTGCTACCGTCGAACCCTCAGCCTCCCACCCTACCGCCTCACTCTACCCTCAATCATTTTCATCATTTCCTCATACCACGCCCACCCCCAGTTCATTCCTCAGGAGGCAGTCATGGACCCATCAGACCCCTCCCTTACATATTCACCTGGACATCTCCCACTCTGGACCCCTGCCCCAACCCCCAGAATACCTTCGCCCCCCTCCCTGGAATAACCGCCCACCTCCCCAGACGCCGTTCCCCCCCTTAGTCCTCCCACCTCCACCAGACTCCCCTCCCAGCTTAGTCCGTCCCTATTCCTGACTCCCTCAGACACCCTTACATCTTCCGCCACCCTTAGTCCTGCCCCCCCGACTCCTTCCTCTAGCCTTACCTCTTCTTCCAGCCTAACTTCTCCCTCCAGCTTTACTCCATCCCCCTTCCCGACTCCTTCCTCCCCCCTGGACTCCCTCCCCTCTCCTCACTCCTTCTTCCCTCTGTGCTTCTTCCCCTCTCCGCACTCCTTCCCCCTGTCCGAACTCCTCCCCTTACACCTTTCATCCTCCCATACGCCTACCTCCCCAGTTGCCATCTTCTCCCCCATTACCCCCTCCTCCCCCTGTACTCCCTCCTCTGCTCCCAACCTCACCCCACTAACACCTTCATTCCTCCCACTCCCAATCTCGCCCCCCACCGACACCTCTTCCTCTCCCAGTCGTTCCTAGACCTTCCTCTCCCACCCCCTCAACCATCATCTGTTGTGAGCATCAACGGTGACTTTCCAATTTCCGTGAGCTGTTTTGCAGCACAGCCATGTCCATGAGAACCCACCCAGCATGTCATGGAAGCTCGTCCAGTCTGCCGTTGCTGTCGGGCTCCAGCATCTTCTGCTCCTTGGATGTGAGCAAAGCCCTGGGGTAAGTCCCGACTTCTGCACATCACAATTCTCAAGACGTGTTCTGCGCTGGTGTGTTTTCCTGCTGTCATGGACAGGCGATCCCGCTGGGGTGTCGGGGGGGGTGGTTGAGTCCGGTAGGCTGGCCTTATAACGATATGCAGATGTATTACAATGAGACCCCCGAAACTTCCAATGGTGGGGAACGCAGCCCGCCATTGACGGGGGGAGCGGACGCTTGCAAACTGGTTTCACGGCTGTCGTGAAACCGATTTTTGGCCTTCTCGCCATATTGTCTGCTCACACCACCAAACATGCCCGACACTAGCAGGCACAGAAAACCCCGGCCCAATTAAACTCTCTGATGTTTACCAAGAAAGAACCTGCTGGTGAGGAAGGAGTTACATACAAAACTACAAAAAATATATCTCTTTTGCATCCAAGCGCTTAAGTTTTTTCCTGAATCACATATCTATGGAAACAGTTTTAATCATGCCACCCTTTTAAGATCACTCCATTTTTGTTCTCTACTTTATTGCTTCCTCGTCTTGCAGGACTTCCTTTTGAGCTGCCTTGAAAGTATTCTTTCTGTTTATGTGAGGTTGTCTTCTTTATTAAAATAAGATTTCTTATGGCCAATAAAACATACACGAGTTTCCATCTTGTGTTCATTGTTGTAATTTTGGGTCTGGATTAACCTAATCGTTCACTGTTCATTTTCCACAAACTACGAGGTCAAGTGGTTAATTTCTAGTTGTTGAGGTAGAAATTAGCATAATTTGATTCAATTGGCTATTGAAAGGCTTGTTACTATGAGGAAATGGGGGCAATCCCATTTTAGGTTCAGTGCAAATGCCTCCAATTTCTACTTTTACCAAAAGGTGATTGAAGCAAATCCCACAGGAACGACCCCTCAAAATCACAACGGTATTTATTTAATTTAAAAGGTAAGTTGAGTATTTATCTAATGAAACAAATTTCAGTAGGCAAGTATGAGTGAGTTAGATGATAATACTTCCAGTTTTTTATTAGTTAATTGGTCTGAGGAGCAATTATATGGATCGTAGTGAGTGCTAATAGCCCTTCATGGCTAGTTTTCCACTGTGGTTTGAATGTAAGGGTTTATTTTCAAAAAGTAGTGGGACTCAACATTGTTATCACCAAGTCAGTTCTGAAAGGATTGTAAAACACGTGAGTTGGAAAAATGGCATTCAGCTTTCATTCGTCAGAAACTCGGGAATTTTATCTGCAAGTCGAGAGGGAATTCATCACAGGTTACTTGCATCTCTGTGTTATTTTAGAATGAAAGCAAAACCCTGAAGTACACAGCTGGCCGGTCAGCATTAAGTAGGCTAACGTTCCAGGTGGACTAACATTTCAGGTAAGACCCTTTGTCAGATATTTTTCTTATGTTATCCAGCTGCTGTATGTTTTCCCCCACCTGCCAACTTGGCCAACTTAAGGTTGGGATGGGAACCATCCATTTGAACACTGTTGACCTGCTTTTCTCCTTCTCCCAGGCTCTTGGGCCGCTGGAGCTTGTTCCGCTTTGACAGTTTTTCATGCTTCTATTCCTACCTGACTTACCCGCACCCTTTCCTCATCTGCCTTAGCTACTCACATGTTCCCTGTGTCTTGTAAATGCCTTTTGACTTCTCTCACTGTATCCCCCATGGTCTCATCCAGCCATTTAACCACCAGCTGTTTTCCACTTCAATTGTGCATGTATGTCCCTTTCCATTTGTTCTATTCTTTATTAAACTTGCATCTCCTCAACTGTATTGTTTTGGAATAAAAACGAAACCTTGAAGTACACAGCTGGCCGGTCAGCACTAAGCAGGTTAACATTCCATGTAGGCTAACATTCCAGGTACATTAATATTCCATTTTACAGTTGTGGGGATGCAAGTTACAGAAGGATCGCCTATAATTTCTTCCAGTTGTGATGAAGGTTCACATTTGAAACATCAACAGATCTGTTCTCTCCACAGATACGAACTTTACTTATCCAAATACTGTTATCTTCCATGAGCAACATCTTCCCCCCGTCAGGTGGGGGATGCGCGGGAGTGGGTGCGGGTGGGCGGGTTCCCGATCAGCGCCCCTGGTCGGGGGTGCGCTGCCATCTTATGTGGGCGGGCCAATTAAGGCCCACCTAGCGTGACGTCCGCTTGGAAGCGCCGTACGCTCCCTGTGTGGGTGGAGGGGTATTCCCTGAGCCACATGTGTGCGAATGAGCGCTCAGGTCTCCCGGAGGCAAAGTGCTGCCTCAGGGAGATCGGCTCAAAGTGTGAAAAGCAGTTTAAAGAAGAGAAACATTTTTACTGACATGTCCCCTCGTGTGACACTGTCACATGAGTTGGGACAGGTCCATAACTTTTATTTTAAAATATTCTGAAATTTTTAAATCCCCCATGAAACCTCATGCCGCCTGTGAATGAGGTTTCATGTTTTTTCAGACGCCCGCCTGGGCTCCCGGTCCATTAATTGGCTTAATTAGTTTCTCAAAAGCCTTAAGTGGCCATTGACAGTTTGGCGGGTGCGCAGCCGAACTGAAAATCTAAATGATGAGGGGTGACGTCGGGACACACGCCTGATGTCACCCCGCATCATTTTACGTGTCGGCGAGTGGGCCACACCCCCTGCTCTCCGATCGGACGATGCAGCCCCATGTTCCTGCTACCAAAGTACAACTAAAATGGTGCCGTGAGCTGCTTGGGTGTTGAAAAGCTTTCTGGACAACTGGTGTTTCTGAACAATAGGTTTCCAGACTGGAGAGGGGAGAGGATATAATTAAATATGCCATTTTAACCCAGTACATTAGGAATAAACCAATCAAACCAACACAAATTCATTATCTCACCTGGGTCTTTTAAATAATCTTATGTTGGCTAATTTTAACTTGTGTTCTTTTTTTAAAATTTAAATGGTTGTGTATCATTAAGGTAAGGGGTTTTAATGCTGGAGAACAGAACTCCTCCCATTTCAGGCACTCAATGTCAGTATTAATTCCCAGGTGAAGTACGGACATATAGGGCAGCACTTTCCCCCCTTTGGGAGGGGGGATGTTTGGGTGCGGGTGTGGGCAGGCGGATTCCCGATTGGCGCCCCCAGTTGGGTATGCGCCACCATTTTACGTGGGTGGGCCAATTAAGGCCTTCCCAGCATGACGTCCGTCCGGAAGTGCTGCGTGCTCCCTGTGCGGGTTGAGGGGGGGATATTCCCTGAGCCGGGAGTGAGGCTAAGTGCTGCCTCAGGGAGTTTGGCTCAAGATTGAAAACTTTATTAAAGGGAGAAAAAAATAATCCTGACAACCCCTCATGTGACACTCTCACGTGAGCAGGGACATGTCAATTACTTTTATTTTAAAATTTTATACACATTTTAAATCCCTCATGAAACCTCATCCCGCCCATGGATGAAGTTTCATGTTTTTTCTGAAGGCCGCCTGGGCCCTTCGCCTGCCCGTCAACCTTAAAGTTGGACGGGCAGGTCCATTAATTGGGTTAATTACTTTTTTAAAGGCCGTAAGTGGCCGTTGACAGTTCGGCAGGTGTGCAGCCAACTCTGGTGCGCGCCCGCCGAACTAAAGATCGGAATGACGCAGGGTGACGTCAGGGCGCATGCCCCGATGTCGCTCCCCCGTCATTTTGCACATCAGCGAGTGGGCCCCGCCCTCGCTCGCCGACCGGAAAATGCAGCCCACAAAAAAGCTCCAAGCTCCATCTACTCTGGCCCAACAAAATGCAGCAGCCCCATCCTCAGACTAGCACTCCCAATATAACAGGGCGATTTATTTTCTGTTTCCAACAGCAGCCGCTGTGTGGCCTCCGAGTGATTCTTAATTAGTGACAAACTAGGGATGGCTTTTTTTGCAGTGTTTGAGAACACTCACAACTCATTTGACGCAGGATCCTATAGGCAGCAGACACTCAGGTGGTCTACGTGAGCTGGATTTGAACCCCCTCCCTGAAGGTGAAAGCTCAGTGTCTCACCCACTTCTCCCCATTTTTGTATTGTTAACTGTTGGTTCACTGCTAATTGACTAAATTATTTCAGCACCAACAAGTTATCCGTTTGATTATTGCACATTGTCATGTGTTGCCTTAAAAAACACAAACCTAATATTCGGCTTCCTCCTTTGCTGGTTTTAATAAAGTCTATCTTGGTTTTAACATCGGATTGATTTTGACTGATAACTATAATAAATTGGCTGTTAGTGTATCAGCCAATGCTTTTTATTTCCATGTAAAACAGGTGGCCGTTCACTATTTTCTATTTTAAACTATTGCACATCAAAGTTACCCCCATTGTGTTTTCAACCTGTAAGACACTAACATTTAGCTCCAATTGCAATGTGTTGTTTTTTTTAACAATTAAGAAATGAGTTAAAATAAAAGCTTATAAAATATTTAATATTGGCAAGATCCAACCTAAAAGTTAAGCAGCAAATCACTGAGGGGGTGGAATGGAGGAAAAATTTATAAACTAACAGAATATAAGTAACCTTTACAAAAATAAGAGCAGAAAATGGTAGCAGGTCTGGCTATCTGTAGAGAGAGAAACAGAATTAACACTTTAGGTCAATGATTTGGTTCTAACGTGGGAGCTTTTTTGATTTTGTGCAATAATGTAAAATGGGTGGCAGCAAATCTGTGGGGAAGCCATTGAAAGGTCATCGCCTTGAAACGTTAACTGTTTCTCTCTCCACAGATACCCCAATCTGCTAGGTATCACTGGTATTTTATATTTTTATTTCAGATTTGCAGTATTTTGCCTTTTAAAAAAAAACTTTTCTCCCCTATCATCAATTTTCTTTCTCTTTCTAAAGGTTTGTTGATGGGTTAATATTCCACAGGTGCTGATCACACTCCTGTGCTTCTCTTAACTGGCCATTCTTGACAACATGCATCAGCAGCCTATACACCTGTTGAGGGTAACACAGTCAAGCACCTTCTACAGTCCTTACTAAATGTTGACAAGTACGCACTTCCATCGGACATCACTGGCTAGTGATCAGGTTTAGGAATCTTGCCCACCTTTGCTTTCCTGGGAACACCCTGATCTGTTGAGCTCAGTTGTTCACTGACCAAACTGACAGCTGTTAGCGAGTCATTACAAGCAACGTTTTTAAACTATACACACATATTAATATAATACATATGATCACAATAATAATATTAACCCTTCACATCTATGTAGAAGTAGATATTTCAGTCTTGCAAGAAATGGCCAGGAAGTTAAATGCTCCTTACAGCTACTAATGCATTAAGGATTAATTATTTACATAAAAAAATCAATCAGCACCCTTTTCTCGTGCAGTATAAATTGTTGTTCCATTTGAGATTTGGTATTCTTGCATCAGTCCTGATGAGTGCAAGGTGAAAAACTTGAACAGCACATCTCTTTTTTCAGCAATACATAAAAAGTATTAAATCAAATGTCACTTAAAATAAATCAATGCATACGTTTGGCAATGAGTGAAGAATTATTTAAATACAAAGTATGAATCTTCATAAAACTTCCCAGCAAAGGAGTACTGAAATTCCATGGTCACACTGATTAGCTGTCCCCCTGGTACAATAGTAGCTGAGCTATATATAGATTTCACTATCTTCTGTAGCTGTGTTTGGGAGGGAGCAGAGGTGAAAGTCAGGTTGTCTGCGTCAATACTTCTGAGGCGAACATTCCAGTTCATCTTTGGACTAAAATACATGACAACATATTTCTGGAAACTTGAGTTTCTGTTGCCCACTGTCTCCCACACTGTTGTTCTAGGGCTTGTGTCACTTAAAAAGAATGCTACACATCCCAGATATTCCAGGCAGCGGCACTGATGTCTGGACTTCATGGGAATGTTTAAACACCACAATTATTGTGAGCCATTAACGTTTTTTTTTTGTTCTTGAGTTATTTGTCCTGGCAGCATTGTCTATTTTTCTTAGTTGGGGGGTGGGGGAAAAGGGGTTCCACTACCACGGCCGCAGATAGGAGAAGCACAATCATCTATCATCCCATCTGAAACACTAACACGTAACCGAAGGCTCCACACTGTGAAACAGTATGGCATGTTCTGAACTGTGAGGAGCTGTAAAAAATCAAGTGTCACGCCACACAGGAGTCGGGCACTTCTGCAGGATCAAAGAAGCATGGATCTGAAGAAAAAAGCTAGCCGCTGCAAATTTCCCTGCAAAATATATTTTTCTTAGTTTCTGAAGAATGTTATTACCCCCCCAATACCACTGCCTGAGAGCATACCACTTTTTGGTGTGGCCTCAAAAGACTCACTAATATGCTGCCCTGTCTCCCCGTTCTGTTCACAGAGTCAACCAACATATTTTTCTCATTTTTTTCTTCATTTGACTCGAGCCAGAAAGCGCAAAATAAGACCCTCATATTAATTTTATGTTGAGTTATGCCCGAGGGATTGAAACGAAGACAAAAGGATTAATTCCGCGTGAAAGAGAGGAGTAGATGCAGCAGCCCCTAATGTGACGTCCCACAAGCAGCAATGATTTAGTAAATTAAAATAAAAGCAAAATACTGCGGATGCTGGAAATCTAGAACAAAAACAAAAATACCTGGAAAAACTCAGCAGGTCCGACAGCATCTGCGGAGAGGGATACAGTTGACGTTTCGAGTCCGTATGACCCTTCATCGTCAACACCCCTTTGTCCTTTTGTCTAGGACATCTTTGGCCAGTCTCTTCTTGGCCTCCACCTATCACTGGCCCCCTATCGAGCTCTACCTGTCCCACCCACCCCCCCCTCTACCAGCTTATATTTCATCTCATTTCTATATTTCTTAGTTCTGATGAAGGGTCATATGGACTCGAAACGTCAACGGTATCCCTCTCCGCAGATGCTGTCAGACCTGCTGAGATTTTCCAGGTATTTTTGTTTATGATTTAGTAAATGATGCCTTTGTGGGTTAGATAGACAATTGACACTGGAAGTTGCATGCACAAGGATGTGAGAATAGAAGATAATAGACTTACAGACCCAGAGACCTAACCACTGCAAAAAAATGGGATGAGGGGGAGAGTGAAAGAGCAGCAGATATCAGGATAAAGGATGCTTTTACGAATCAGCCTAATTTTAAATGAATGTTCGTTAACATTTTCTTCTCCCCACGGTCACCTCATTTTTCTGCTCCCCATTCAAGAAAATACTGAATTGCAGTAGGCTACAGTATTGTAGGTATTGGCCATCCCTTGGTACTTCAGTGCCAGCAATTCCATTATAGGGGAATGCACCTCTGGTAACCCCAGTCCATACCTCACCTCAATGTTCACACAGATAATTGTGCATCAGGGTCACTGGGCAAAATGATGGACAATGAGATCTCTGGCTGAATTTTCCCTCACCTAATTTGAGAAACTGGGGTCAATTTTTGCTCACCACCCCTCCCCCACACGAAAGCCACCACTGCCCAGCTGCGAGGTCAAGTTTGTCAACCCTTCAAGTTCTGTATTTCCTTTGCTGAGCGTGTGCACAGTTTGTTAAATTTAATAATGTCAGCAAACATGATAAACTATGAGACCATTTTACTCAGTAACTACGGGAGGTGAGGAGAAATGTTTAAAGCAGAGCAAAAGTCCTCTTTTTAATCAGCAGAGCCCCTCTTCTTTCAGAAGGGTACTTTTCTGCATCAATGTTAATGTGGCTGAATTTATAAAATATAAAGACAACTCATGTAAGCCAGAAATTTTCCTTTTAGCAATAATAGAGAATACCGGCTTTTCTCTAAAACTAAAAGTCCGCTAAAGCAATCACAGAAACACAAGGCTTTAAAACCCACTTGATTTCTGCAATTAATTACAAAGAGAAACAGACTTTGGCTAAGAATTTGACCTTGAATGCTTCTTTGTTAATTTAAAAGTGTATTTAAAAAATTGGCCTATTTTTATCTTAACAAACTCCTGCTTTTTTAACTTACCAGACATTATGTAAGAATGGAAGATCAGTTACCGAGTGTTCACACTGTAACAGAGAAAGGTTCAGCACGGATCGCATTGAATAGCAACACAGCAGAATATCTAACATGTCAATATGTCACCCACCCACTCACTGATAACCATGACCTCTGTCTGATCTGTGACTGCATAAGTTATTTATGGGTCTGCCATCAAGAAAGAAATTATATAAACACAGACGGTTTAAAGTGTATTTCTCAATTCTTGCATGGTTGTCAGATAGCATTATAGAGGTAAGGATAGTTAACTCAATGGAGTACATTGTGTCTTTCTCTACTTTAAAGGCAATGCGAGTTTTGACAAATAATCTGTCAACTTAAAGTATCTTCCACACAATTGCGAGATATGAGGTCTGATGAATTGGAATTTTTATACTGGTTTACATTAAAAACATGCATTCAGAAGCAAATTAGTAATTCATTCAAGATAGCAAAACATTTCTCTGCTGGGTGACTTCCTAATCTTGGAGTCAATGAAAACCTGGGTCTCTCTTACACACATCTTGCAATGGGTTATACATGTGGCATAAGGCAGACAACCTCGCTGCTCTTCTTGGTCATGGAATTGTGTGTGACACAGGGAGAACTTAAAAGAGAGAAAATATCCTAAAATCTGGACATTCTCATCTTTCACGTTCAAATTTATCAAAGAAAGAACATGATATGGAACAATTTATTTACAGAAATTGAGTAAGAATTATTCACAATAGCAAGGATTCAGCACCTCTCTTTTCATATCGAACTGCATGGGAAAATGTTATATACATATTTCACAAGTTTCTGAAAGCATGTGTTAGCTTGTCCTGTTTCCAATTAAAGTGGGGTGGGAAGTGGCGAGGAGAAGTTAACCATTCTATTAATGTGTATCTCAGGGGATTGGTACATAGATTGGATACAGGGTCATTCAATAAATAGAATTCTGACTGACAGGATTATTTGCTTTCACACATTCCCTATTTCTCTTCTAGGAGATCAAAAGTTCTGTATACTTTGCAAAGCTCATGTCAAGCTGATATCCTTACCTTGGATTTGAACCCTTTCTTTTGAAAAAAAATTGTTTTTTTTAGAATTACATATATAAAATGGCACACAGCACAGAAACAGGCAATTTGGCCCATTTAGTTCGTGCTGGTGTTTATGCTCCAATCGGACCTCCTCCCCTCCTCCTTTTTATATATAGTACGCCTTTTTTTTGATGACTGTTTATGCCAGGGTAGCAGGAGAGGATGAACACCTTTCGTTTCTCTATCATTTGATATCATAATTAAAATATTAGTAGCAATATGACAAAAGTAGAGGTTTTTAAGTAACAGCACTGTCTTCATGAAAGGTAAACATTGGATAATACTTTTGTTGGTGAGAGAAGGACTAGGTATCATTTTCCATGGTAAATTAATTGGGCTAGTAATCCAAAGGCCTGGAATAATAACCCCGAGAAGGTAAATTCATGGTAGTTGAAGAATTTGAATTCAGTTTAGGGAAAAAAAGGGGCCATAAAGCTGTCGGATTGTCAAAAAACCCAATCTTTAAAAAAGGAAATCTGCTGCCCCTACTCCAGTCTGATATTTTCATTGCTCCGGTTCTACGCTAATGTGTTTGGCTCTGAAATAGTCCACTAAGCCATTCAGTTGAAGAAACTATTGGAAAGGAAGAAAAGAATAAAATCAGGTGGACCACTCAGCTGCTGCTTAGGCATTGGATCAGGACATAACGAATGCACACCCAGCCCAAATGACCCTGCAAAGCCCTCCTCACCAACAACCTTAGGAATTGTGCCTAGGTTGAGAGAGCTGGCACACAGACTAATCAAGCAACAGTCTGACAAAGTCATACCTGCAGATTAAAACCTGGCAGCCAACATCCCAGACACCTCTGTGTCTGGCGCACTTACCTCTACCTCGCGGAGGCTGAGCGTCAACTCGTAGACACTTCCTCCTACCTCTCCCTGGACCATGACCCCACCACTGAACATCAAGCCATTGTTTCCAGGACTGTCACTGACCTCATCTCCTCTAGAGATCTTCCTCCCACAGCTTCCAACCTGATAGTCACCCAACCTCGGACGGCCCGCTTCTACCTCCTACCCAAAATCCACAAACAGAACTGTCCCGGCAGACCGATTGTGTCAGTCTGTTCCTGCCCCACGGAACTCATTTCTCGTTATCTTGACTCCCTTCTCTCTCCCCTTGTCCAGTCCCTTCCCACCTACATCCGTGATTCCTCTGACACCTTACGTCACATCAACAATTTCCAGTTCTCTGGCCCCAACTGCTTCCTCTTCACCATGGATGTCCAATCCCTCTACACCTCCATCCCCCACCAGGATGGTCTGAGGGCCCTTAGCTTCTTCCTCGAACAGAGGCCCGAACAATCCCCATCCACCACTACTCTCCTCCGTCTGGCTGAAATTGTTCTCACACTGAACAATTTCTCCTTTAACTCCTCTCACTTCCTCCAAATAAAAGTTGTGGCTATGCATAACCGCATGGACCCCAGCTATGCCTGTCTCTTTATGGGGTATGTGGAACAATCCTTGTTCCAGTCCTACTCCGGCCCCCTCTCACAACTCTTTCTCTGGTACATTGATGATTACTTCGGTGCTGCTTCATGCTCTCATCGGGACCTGGAAAAATTTATTAATTTTGCTTCCAATTTCCACCCCTCCATCATTTTCACATGGTCCATCTCTGACACTTATCTTCCCTTCCTTGACCTCTCTGTCTCAATTTCTGGTCATAGACTGTCCACCAATATCCATTACAAGCCTACTGACTCCCACAGCTACCTCGACTACAGCTCCTTACACCCCGCTTCCTGTAAGGACTCCACCCCATTCTCTCAGTTCCTTCGCCTCCGTCGCATCTGTTCTGATGATGCTACCTTCAAAAACAGTTCCTCTGACATGTCCTCCTTCTTCCTTAACTGAGGTTTTCCACCCACGGTCATTGACAGGGCCCTCAACCGTGTTCGGCCCATCTCCTGCGCATCTGCCCTCATGCCTTCTCCTTCCTCCCAGAAACATGATAGGGTTCCCCTTGTCCTCACTTATCACCCCACCAGCCTTCGCATTCAAAGGATCATCCTCTGCCATTTCTGCCAACTCCAGCATGATGCCACCACCAAACACATCTTCCCTTCACCCCCCCTGGCGGCATTCCGTAGGGATCGTTCCCTCCGGGACACCCTGGTCCACTCCTCCATCACCCCCTACTCCTCAACCCCAACCTATGGCACCTCCCCATGCCCATGCAAAAGATGCAACACCTGCCCCTTCACTTCCTCTCTCCTCACCGTCCAAGGGCCCAAACACTCCTTTCAAGTAAAGCAGCATTTCACTTGCATTTCCCCTAACTTAGTCTACTGCATTCGTTGCTCCCAATGCGGTCTCCTCTACATTGGAGAGACCAAAAGTAAACTGGGTGACCGCTTTGCAGAACACCTGCGGTCTGTCCGCAAGAAAGACCCAAACCTCCCTGTCGCTTGCCATTTTAACACTCCACCCTGTTCTCTTGCCCACATGTCTGTCCTTGGCTTGCTGCATTGTTCCAGTGAAGCCCAATGCAAACTGGAGGAACAGCACCTCATCTTCCGACTAGGCACTTTACAGCCTTCCGGACTGAATATTGAATTCAACAACTTTAGATCTTGAACTCCCTCCTCCATCCCCACGCCCTTTCCGTTTCTTCCCCCTTCCTTTTGTTTTTTCCAATAATTTATATAGATTTTTCTTTTCCCACCTATTTCCATTATTTTTAAATCTATACCTTTTATGCCCTGTTAGTCTTTCCACCCCACCCCCACTAGAGCTGTACCTTGAGTGTCCTGCCATCCATTCTTAATTAGCACATTTGTTTAGATAATATCACCACCTTCAACACCTCTTTATTCTTTTGTCTGTGACATCTTTTGATTATCTGCTCCTATCACTGCTTGCTTGTCCCTACAACCACACCCCCCACCCCCCACTTCTCTCCCCCCACACCACCCCCACCTTAAACCAGCTTATATTTCACCCCTCTCCTAATATTACTCAGTTCTGTTGAAGGGTCATGAGGACTCGAAACGTCAACTCTTTTCTTCTCCGCCGATGCTGCCAGACCTGCTGAGTTTTTCCAGGTAATTCTATTTTTGTTTTGGATTTACAGCATCCGCAGTAGTTTTTTGTTTTTATCCCAGACACCTCCATCATCATCCTTGGGTATGTCTTGTCTCAATAGCAGGACAGACCCAATGGAGAAGAGTGCATGGTGGTATCCCATCAGAGGGAAGTGACCTTAGGAATCCTCAACATGGCTTCAGATCAAACATTGGCAACATGACCTCCCCCAGCTGATGAATCAGTACTCCTCCATGTTGAACAGCATTGGAGGATGTATTGAGAGCAGGAAGGACACAGGATGTTTCCTGGTTTTGGAACTTCAATGTCCATCATTGTGATGAAAGTATAATAATTTTCATACTATTTTTCTGGTTTATTGTGATGTAGCTTTATGGGGTTAAGTATAGTTGGGTCTGTCTGTGTGATTTTATTATATTTGGAGTCAAGTAGATGGCAAGCTTGAAATCATCAAAAGAAGCTAGGTGCTTGACATGCTAATGAGTAAACGTGGATGCTGGTTTAGCATGTAACGTGTGAAGGGAATTTGCATTTTTAGAGAAACGAAGAGATTTGGATTTCAAAGGGATCTTAGTCTGTTTACAACTAGCCAGATAAGCAAGGCTAAGCAGTGTGTTTATTTTTCCCAAAGGTTACTGACAATATTGGCAACATGAAAGTTTTTTATATTATGAGGAAGATACAGTTTCAAAGACATATGGAACAATAGAATTACAAATTAAAAAGAGAGAAACATATATAAAGGAGAATGAAAGGCTATGTGGGAGAAGGCCATATAAGATCTACTGGGATTGTGAAATAGCCTTAATGAAGCCTCCAGCCATTTGTGCATAAGTCTGCTATATAATGAAATGGAAGTTGTGGAAAATTCATTTGGAATTCCACTGTTGAGTGGGTATTGTGTTAACTGGTTCTATTTTAAATCTAAAATCTATTTTGGACTGTTGTCTTAAAGGGGGTGTAACTGGGGTCAGTTTAATTTGGAGTTTTAAGAGTTATTATAGTAGTAAGTAATTGCAGTCTTATGTATGTGCTTGAAATCTTTTATTTTGTTAATAAATATTTTAATTTAATTTTTAACATCTCTAAAGGTCTTAGTGGGCTTATTACTTCTGAATTCAGTGCACACAAATTCTCCTAATAAATACAAATTGCAAAATCATTGTGATAGCACAACCAAGTTTCCCTTGTGGATTTGGTCTGCCTGGCATACATGTCATAATAATCATCAAGAGTGGTTCAGAGCTAACCGAGCTGACCAAGTTCTCAAAAAAAAAAATTAGCAGGCTGTGAGAGAATCAACATGAGGAAAAAAACCTGTCACTGATGTATCTATCCATGACAGCACTGGGGTAACCCTGTACAGTTCATGAAGTGACCAAGCCCTGTCTCCACACCAAAGTCACCCTCCATCATATATGCACGGCCACCTTGCCAAGGGGGAAAGATAAAGAACCGACTTAATGTCCGGGATTTTCCGTCCCCGTTGTGGTGGGGTCCACCACCGCGGTGGCCCAGACAAAAGTCCATTGATTTTCGGTGGGACCGTACGATCACAGCAGCAGGTGGGGCCGGAAAGTCCCGCCCAATATCTTAAAACTGGGCATCCAAAAGCAGAATTGTGTACCACCAGAATCTGTAACCTTAAGCCTTAGTATATCCATCACTCCTTCATCACGTGGAGCCAGGTGACCAAACCTGGTTCAATGCGGAGTGTAGAAGGGTCTGCCAGGAGCAGCACCAGCAACCTGAAAATGTGATGCTAGCCTAGTAAAGGACAGCATAAGCTACAGTCAGGGCTATGAACATCCCAATCCTCAATTATGGTAGAGCCCCAGCATGTGAGTGTAGAAGATAAGGCTAAATTGTTTACAACCATTTTCAGCCAGAAGTGCCAAACGGATAACTTTTATCACCTTCTTCCTATGGTTCCCACTATCACAGTTGCCAATCTTCAACCAATTAGATACAAGAAATAGCTGAGTGTACTAGCAGCAAAGGCTACGGGTCTCAACAATACTCTGGCTGCATCGATGAACACCTGTACTTCAAATGTAGCCAAGCCATTGACTTAGCTGGACTACTACAGCTACAATATTGACCTCTAGGTTGCACAGCTATTTCTTGTTGACAAAAAGCTGGACAAATCCAACAAGGCTAGCTTTTACCTACTCTCAATCATCAGCAAACTGGTGGAAAGTGTCATTAAGCGGCATTTACTCATCAATAACCTGCTTACCACTGCTCAATTTGGGTGCTGCCAGGGCTACTTGGCTCCAAACGTGTAAGCTTTTGTCCAAACATTGGCATATGGGCTGAATTTCAGAGGTGAGGTGATGGTGACTCCCAATGACATCAAGGCAGTTTTCAACTGAGCCTTAGGGCGGAATCCTCCCGCCAGTGGGATTATCTAGTCCCACCGAAGTCAATAGACTTTTGAATGTCTTGCCGCATTTTCCAACCCTTCCCCCTCCATGACGGGGGTGGTAAAATTCCACCCTTAGAAAAATTGAAGTCAATGGGAACCAATGGAAAATCTTTCCAGTGGCTGCAATCATACCCAGGACAAATGATGGTTTTTGTGCATTTTTGCTTTTGGTTTTGATTGTGGCTTTTGGAGGCCAATCATCTCAGCCCCAGCATATCACAGCAGGAATTCCTCGGGGCAGCATCCTAGGTCCCACTCTCTGCAACTGCTATTTCATCATACCTTCAGAAATGGGGATGGTCACTGATGATTGCTGAGTTTTCACAATTCCTCTGGCAACATCCAGGTTTGGCTGATAAGTGGGAAGTGGTGCCACACAAGTGTCAGGCAGCAACCATCTCTAGCAAGAGCATGACCATCTCTAACAAGCATAATCACCGATCTCATATCACTCCAGCATTAAGACTGTTTAGTTCCATCTGAAAGATATTTCCTGCCTCTGTCTGTGCCTCAGCACAACTCCTGCAGAAACTCTCATCCCTGCCATCATTATCTTCAGACTCAATTATTCCAATTCTTTCCTGGAAAGACAGCTGCCCATTTGCATCCTCCATCAACTAAAGCTAACCCAAACCTCTGCTGGCGTACGTTAATTCACACCAAATCCTTTTCACCCCTGTGCCCACTGACCTACATTGGCTTCCAGTCAGGCAACTCCTCAATTTGACTATTTTCATTCTTTTGTTCAAGTCCCTCCATGGCTTTGCCGCTCCTTAGGCCTGCAATCTCCTCTAGTCCCACAACCCTCCGAGATCCCTGTGCTTCTACATCATTAGCCTTTTGCACATCCCTGATTTCCATCGCCACCACTTTTGGTGGCCTTACCTTCAGCTGCCTGGGCCTTAAACTTTGGAACTCCCTCCCTAATCCCCTCTGCCTCTTTACGTCCACTTTCTCTTTTAAACTGCTCTTTAAAACCAGTTTGACCAAGCTTTTGGTCACCTGTCCTAATTTCTCTTTATGTGGCTAAGCGTCATATTTTTCCTGGTAACACTCCTGTGAAGCATCTTAGGATGTTTTACCACATTATGTAAGTGCAAAGTCTGATTGTTGTGAACAAAAACTATCACTGCAATTGGGCTTTTGCAGTAACAGGGCAGAGGCAAAGGAAGCACAGATGTAAACACTTTTGGCAAACACAGCCTAGCCAAACAGGATGCACCTTATCTAGGCACCAATCTTCCTGGTTAAAAGCAAAAAAACTGCGGACGCTGGAAATCCAAAACAAAAACAAAAATACCTGGAAAAACTCAGCAGGCCTGACAGCATCTGCGGAGAGGAACACAGTTAACGTTTCGAGTCCGTATCACTCTTCAAAAGAACTAAGGAAAAATAGAAAAGTGGTGAAATATAAGCTGGTTTAAGGGGGGGGGTGGGACAGGTAGATTGGTGTTGTAATCTTTACTAATGACACCTCTGCGTCTCTATTACTGGAACAAACTCTTATCTGTTGTGTGAGGCACCTGTCAAACCACTTTATCCTGGCAGGACAAAAACAGAATTACCTGGAAAAACTCAGCAGGTCTGGCAGCATCGGTGGAGACGAAATCAGTTAACGTTTCGAGCCTTCACGGCCCTTCGGCAGAACTGAAGCAGAACTTGCTTCAGTTCTGCCGAAGGGCCGTGAAGGCTCGAAACGTTAACTGATTTCTTCTCCACCGATGCTGCCAGACCTGCTGAGTTTTTCCAGGTAATTCTGTTTTTGTTTTGGATTTCCAGCATCCGCAGTAGCTTTTAGCTTTTTGTTTTTATCCTGGCAGGAAACTATCTACAAACAATAAATTAAACTGATGGGAGTCTTGTGCCTTTGAAGTGGGAACGTACATGCCAGATAAGGTTTGTATGTTTGTTAGAGGGGCTGGCAGCATTGGTGGAGAGAGACAGAACCAGCAGATGTTATGGATGAATACCTTTTGTGTAGCAACAGAGAAAGGGGGCAGGGATAAGAACAAAAACGCAGGTCTGTAATAGGGCGGGAGTAAGTGAAAGCAAAATTAATGAAAGTGCGACAACATTTTGCTTTTATGAAGAGCGTTTAATGTTGTTAAATATTTCAACGCACTTCATAGGAGAATCATCTAACAATATTTGGCACCGAACTACGCAAGGAGATAGGACAGGGGACCAAAAGCTTGATCAAGGAACTAAGCTTTAAGGAGCATCTTCAAGGAGGGGAGAGAAGTAGAGAGTCAGAGAGGATTTGGGAGTGAATTCCAGAGCTTAGGGCCTTGCCAGCTGAAGTCACGACTGTCAATAATGGAGCAATTAAAATTGGGAACGCTGAAGATGCCAGAATTGGTGAAGTGCAGAGATCGCCGAGGCTTGTGGGCCTGGAGGAGTTCACAGAGATAGGGAGGGGAAAAGCCATGGAGGGATTTGAAACAAAGGTGAGAACGTTAAAATTGAGGTGCTGCTTAATCGGAAGTCAATGTGATAAGCGAACACAGGGGTGGTAAGTGAATGGGACTTGGTGCAAGTTAGGACACAGGCAGCAGAGCATTGGATGAGTTCAAGTTGACTGAAAGTGGGAAGCTGACCAGGAAAGCATTGTGTCAGCTTAGTTATTTGCACTTGAATCCCTGGAATGGAATTTGAACGCACATCCTTCTGAGTCACAGGCGAGAATGCTGCCAACTGAGCCACAGCTGACATCAGGGGCTGAATTCTCCTGTCGGCGAGCGGGGGCGGGGCCAGCTCGCTGACCGGTAAAATGACGCGCGGTGATGTCGGGAGGGGGTCCTGGCGTCACCGTGCGTCACTTAGATTTTCAGTTTGGCTGCGCGCCCGCCGAACTGTGGAAGGCCTATTCAGGCCACATAAAACCTAATTAACTGAATTAACTGAGCTGCCCATCCAACCTTAAGGTTGTTGGGCAGGCGAAGAGCCCAGGCGGCCTTCGCATTTTTCATGAAATCTCATCCACGGCCGGGATGGGGTTTCATGAAGTATTTTAAAATCTAATAAAAATATTCACATTAATTCTTTGTCATGTCCCAGCTCATGTGACAGTATCACATGAGGGGACATGTTTGAAAAGTTTTTTTTCTCCTTTATTTAAATTTACACATGTCAAACTAACTTCCCTGAGGCACCTCTGTGCTTCCAGGCGAGCGTCACGATGGGCGGGCCTTAATTGGCCCACCCATGTACCCATGTAAAATGGCGGCGGGACACGACCGGGGGCACCGATCAAGTTCGCGCCCACCCCCGCCCTCCCCCGCACAATCGCACCCCCTTCCCCATGACAGGGGGCAAATTTTTCCCAAGGTCTTTTCCACTGTGGTCCGGGTAGTGGAAGCATTGTTTAATGATAGCGATGATCTGTTCTATAATTTCCTTGTGGCACCATAGCTCTTCTTGTACACCCAGTTGTGCAAATGTGCCTAGGTTTCTGCCTAGTGTCATGAGTCATGGCCCGTGTCGTCCAATAGCCAGCCTTTAACTTGCAGCGCTAGTTGGAATGGAGCGGACACAGAGGGCTGCCAGGGAATGAACATTTAACTGTGCTGCTGTGCTGCCTGTGGTTACAAACCAGCTGCACGTTGCAAGAGTGACATAGCTTTCTGTGGCTAAAGATTGCAGATTTCAGATGAGGAACACACAAGGCATTATGCAAGAACACAATGGCATTCTGCATCAGGAGGAAACCTGCAATTGATGCAAAACCTCATGGTCTCTCCTCTTGCTTGCCTGTGACAAGTGGGAACGACATGTAGATGCTTCTCATTGTAGAGAGAGGCTCAATCACCTCCCTCTTACAGCAGTACCCTGCTTTGAGGCTGCAGTTGAGACTGCAGCAGTTGACTGATTTCAGTTCAATGCCTATCTCCTTGGTGAAGCAAAGATGCCTCTTACAGTGGTCCTCACTGAAGCTGAGGCAAGAGACTTGCTCCTGGAAGTGTTTCTGTGTACTTCTGTCTACTTTTCCTCCTCCTACTTCCAGTAGCTTATCCTGATCTGGATGACCTCTCTTCATTCTCCAGGTCATGTTTAGCTGCCAGAGGAAACTCTACAAGATCATTCGTGTCTGCAAGCAACTTCCTTCACCAGGGTATATCAAATTGCATAAACAGGGCTGCAAGGCCAGCCAGACTGCTCCCAGTAGAGCACTGAAACTCTAGCCAACTCCAGAAAACTCCCTAGAGTTTCTGCAACTTGAGCAGCAGACACATCAACCCCACTCACCACCACCCCCCACCCAAGCTGCCCAAACCCTCCCCAGCCAAGACCCTGGACTTACTTGGCTCCAGGATCCATCAGCCTTCTTCTTGTTCCTGGTTGCAGCCTGGCAGCGCCCACTGATGCGATCTTGGTGCTGTCAGGACTGCTTGGCTGGTAGCTTCCCAGGTTGGGACTTCCCCTCCACTGAGGGGCAGAAGTGCCACTGGCAGCCCATTTCGCCTGCCCGCAGCGCGTTATGGCTGCGGGACAGGCTGGTGTCCAGTGGGTCGGCCCCTCACCGACTTTACTTCTGGGGGGTGGGGAGAGGCCATCAGCACTCCCATAATATGCTGCCCAGTGTTGCAAACACTCTGTATTTCATGCACCATGATCTTTCTACCCCAGCTACAGCTGGGAGACATTTGGGGCTTGCCTGCATCTCTAACCAAGATGATGTTCCATTGAAAGTGCTTGCATGCATCGTGTTCCCATTTTGAAAGCTAAGGTGGCTGCATTTCACATAAGAACAGGTGGTATCCAGCCTGATTTAATCGCTATAAATTCTTGGAACATGCACATGCAACCCCCCCCCACCACCCCCAACATGCACACACTCAGATTTCCAAAGGATTGAGTCAATAATCTGGAGATGTGAGTTCAAATCCCACCATTGGGGAGTTTAACTTCACTTTAATAAATATAGACTTAAGAAGCTAGTATCAATAATGGTGACTATGAAACTATTAGATTCTTGTTAAAAACATATCTGGTCCACTGATGCCCTTTAGGGAAGAAAGCCTGTCATCTCTCTATGCAACTCCCCCATAGCAATATGGTTGACTCTTAACTGCCCATTGAAGTGGCCAACCAAGTCATTCAGTTGTCATAGAAGATGGCCCACCACCTTCTCAAGAGTCATTAGGGTTGGGCAATGAGCACTGGCTTTATCAGCAACTCCCACATTCACCCAAAACACATACACCCCACAAAAAATTCATACTGTTCCTACAGAAACACATACGCACACAGGTCAATTTCCATTCCAGCTGAGGCAGACTTGAGACCTGCTTCCTCACCTGCCCCATGCTTGATGCAGAGTGGTGCCCCTCAAGCTATATAACCAATTGTCTCTCTAATAGAGAGAGATGCCTATGGCCCCTCAAGGACTATGGCTAATTATGTACCTACATATAATAATTAGCCATTTGGTAGTGCAGAACCTGAATGTTGCTGAAAAAAGAGACATGCTGTCAAAGCTTTTCATCTTGGACTCATCAGGCCAGATTTGCAAGAATACCAAATCTCAAAGGGAACAACAGTTTATACTGCATGACAAGAGGGTGCTGATTGGTTGGCAAGTGGACTTTGATTGTGAGAGGTGTTGCCATAGAGAATACAGTGAAAAGAGGAAATGGGAGCATGTGAAGGGAGTCAGGAAAATAAGTGGTGCCTTGTACCATTTCCATTGATGCATTGAATGCATTGAAGGGGCATGTGGAGCTGTGACTGATGCAGGAAGGACAAGAGGGAGTAGGAAGAGGTACATTGCAGGAGGTGGATAAAGAGGAGCATGCGCTGACCTCCCTTGACTGACTCAGGTCATTGAAACATTTTTAACACTGGCTCCATGCCTTTTGCACAACGTTTTTGTGGCTCACTTCTCCTGTCACCTCTATCCAGTCCTTCTTCGTGGCGACAGTTGCTTTCTTCTTCCCACTTGGGGGGAATAAAACACCCCCTCTTACCCTCACAGCGTTTAGCAAGATCTCGGTGGGATGGGCACCATTCCTGCCTTTTTGCATCCATTTTACTGATTCCCTTCCTTACTTTGTTTCTTCAAATCATTCCACTGCTCTGTCTCCCTTCCAGAGCTGGACTGGGTGCATTAAATAGTCACTAAGGAATTAAGGTGTGAGGGTGGGCATTGTACCGGCAGACATGAGATGCCAGTGTAAGACTTGGAAGCATATTTAAAATGACGGGCATCATGCCACACGAGGTAGCGAGTGTGTTGTGTTGCCCCGTACCCTCGCCCAATGCTTTGTCCCCCTCTCCGAGTTAATATCTGGACAAAGGCTTCATCAGCATAAACTCCACAGCATAACTAGATTAATAGGAGAATAGATTGGTTTTGTTATATCAATATTTTTGTTGGCGTCGAAAATGTACCAGAACATCTCCCTGCATTGTTTTTTGAATTGAATTTCTTGTCTTCACCACTTTGGACCATGCAACATGGGTTGTTCTTCAGTGGTAGAAGGCTGCCTGCAGAAATTTGTTTTTTAGGAAAGTTGAAAGAAAGAAATGTGGCAAGAAGCCGTATTGAGCCCTCAGAGATTATGAATTATATCCCGTGTGTTTTATGTAATAGAATGCTGGTCATTTTAAATATATACTGAGTTATTTCTGCTGTAGTACTGAGGCTCAAGCGATTTCCCCTAACTCTTCCAAAGCAAATATATTCCATAAACCTCACACTAATAGCAGAGGGTAACAAAGGCCTACCATACTGCTGTAATACTATATCATCAGCCTTCTGCCAAAAAAAGTACCAAACACCATCTGCAGCTGCTTTGACAGATTTTTTTTTTAATGCAGAACACAGCATAATTTTACAAAACAAGGTTAGAAATGCAGAAGCCTTTGTAGAAGGAGCAGGGCGTACCGCATGCCAAAACAGCAAATCTGAAGCCCCAAATAGGTTTCACAGGGAACGTAGAAAGTTTCTTCTCTCTTAGGGAGAAAGGGATATATGGACCTCATCTCATCTCTTTATTTGGGGGATAAGAAAAGCCACGAATGTTCGAAGCCTGGGGGCTGGAAATGCTCAGACAGCAGCTTAGAGAAAAGAGAGGCTGTGTTGGGTCATTATCTCGGGGGCAGTTCCCAGGAGAGGTCCCATCCAAAATCTTAACCCCTTTCTATCTCACATGCTCATTCATAGAAGGTTACAGCACAGATCATAAGACCATAAGACATAGGAGCAGAAATTAGGCCATTCAGCCCATCGTGCCCATGCCGGCCCTCTGTAAGAGCTACTCGGTTAGTCCCACTTCCCCGCCTTTCCCCTCTAGCTCTGCATTAGCCTTGGGTGCATTTCCACCTTTATCTGCTTTTACTATATTCCCTTTTTCCAGAGCAATGATACTCTGGAGTGATCTATGATATGTTTCCTCCCAAGCCTCTCCATTACATTTGATTACTATTTTCATCCTATAAATATAAGCCAAAGCCTCAAAACGGTGACCTTTTCACGCTCTGTATTTTATAGTGTGTGTGTTTTCACTCCTACGCCTTAAACCGGTTACTTTGTGCAGTTTTAATTAGTGTCCTTTGTGCCACCATTGGACCATCTGTCATATGATTTAAGGTTCCATTTCTGGGGGCAGATTATCACGGATCACACCGCGTGGTCAATGCTGCTGGCAATTTTCATGTGTGCAGATCTCCCTCCTCCTCCACTGCTATTTTGGTAGGGTTCTCGTAAATGATGGAAATGGTGGTCGCCATTGCTCTGATGACCTTCAGTTTAACTTTCTCTTTCTATCAAGTTTATTAACATGCTTCAGACTCAGAATCAGGCAAACAAATAGCCCCTGACTTTCCTGCACTCCCTGCACCATTGGAACAGACATCATGTCGACATGGTAGGGGCCCTTGAATGGTACAAAAGAAAGAAGAAATCTCCAAGTGTTGTATATTTTATATCTCAGAACTATGCAGAGATGCCATTAATTTCTGTAACAGAATTTATTCACAGTGTGTTAAATAATCTGCTCCATGCTTCAGCTCTGGCTTCCAGCTCTTTTTACAACTTTGTTTACTTTTCTCTGAGTCCACACCCAGGCTTAATCAATCAAGTGCAGTGAGCTTCAATCGTCAACAGTCTCACACAATCAAACACAGAACAACTGACTCCCATTGACCACTATACTGAGTAGGTGACTTATGCCATAATAAAGGGAATTTTCACTGCCCCACAGTAGGCCTCACTGAAAACAGTGAGAGGTTCATTGTCATAGCCCCACATCCCACCACTAAAATATGTGATAACGGTGAATTTCCTGCATTAACGCCAAGTTTCATGCTGCTGCCACTTAATCTGAAAAATCATGGTGTCAGTGGCCAAACAAAGGTGTGACTAATGATGGAGAAGCAAATTCATGTGAGAAAAGTTTGCAACATTTAGAAATTTGAAAAGCCAATTTTGCGCGTGTAGTTTTTATCATTCCTCATGAATTGGGAAAGAGTGGGAGCTCAGAGTGTCTGCATCAGGAAGGAGATGCAGATTAATCACCCATGAATGATCGCTGTTAGAACAAGCTAACAGGTATACTTTCTGATAATATTGCACATATAAATAGCTGTCTGAACACTGCATGTATTAGACTACAGTAAATAACCTGGATTCCAAAGTGCAGATTTAGAAGTTTAAGTTTTGCAGTTTAATCTTTAAGCATCTTCCATTATGCTTAATAGAATTGAGTCCATTTGTATTCTCAGCCACTCACCTGCAAAGTCTGTAGGGCCAGTAGTTAACCAATGAAGCAAAACATGGCACTATTTTCAATTTACCCCAATTGTAATGAGAAACAAGCACCCAGCCAATTTAATTTGATCTCTGTTTTTTGATTTAGATTATCTTGACATCAGCAACGTCCCATTATACAAGTACGATTAATTACTTGTTTTGTTCATCTTTAATTGAGGAGCCTGTGGCTGCTCAGTAACAGAAATAATTTGGGAAAACACATAAAGCAAAAGTATGATAATACAGACTGCGGTTCTAAATTGCTGTATCAAGATTGGACAGGCAGGAGGGGGAGCTAAAGCCAGCCATGTCAAAAGGTTCTTAGGCTGACAGACAATTAGGGGTTTACTACAGAAATAATGAACAACCCAAGTCTGTAAATAGCTATTGGTTTCATTGCTTATCATTCCTCATGACGCTTGATGTGGCATGTTCTAATTGGAAAATCAGGATATTTTAGAGTAAGTTAGCAATGAGGAGATCAGCCTCAAAGGGAGTGAAATTACAGCTTTTTAAACAATCTTGTTGCTGCAGGAAATTCAGGGCCAGAGCGTGAGATTTCTTGTAGGGGCTAAAGGTGCAAAATACCTCATGGTGCCATCGGCATCAAGCATGTTTCCCAGTTAAAACCTGATGGGAGCTTTACGATGATGGCCTTTTCATTTTGTTTCCTTATGCTCTGGAGCAGCAATGCAACATTAGGTATATCTCTTCCCCAAACTTCTCTCTTTACTGGAGCATAGTTCCACAATATTGAGAGTCCTCTAAGTATCCCATCATCCTTTATGTATGATTCTAGAGAACTATGGGAGGAGGGGCACCACAGCCAACAATGACCCTGTGCACAAACAACAGTTACGCAGGCGTATCTTCGAGCAGGGGCCACTGTATAGAGCCAGGGTCGGAAAACCAGTGTGCTCTCTCATGTATAAGCAGAGGAAAATGGGTGATGGTGGGGAGTGGGGTGGGGGGTGAGGTGGTGGTGGGGAGTGGGAAAGAGGTAAAAAGCTAATGGGGTTCACCTGTTCTAACCCACTAAGGTTATTCTCTGTAGAAATTCGCATCCATAGAGACCTATTGCAACAACTCCAACTGTTGTTCTTCTTGAGGTCCAACTTGAGTTTTAGGCCGTAGTACTATACTAAGGTGCTGCATGCTAGTGACGAGGAACACTCAGCCCCTGGAACATGTTCTGCTATTCAATTTGATCATGGATGACCTGTATATTGCCTCCATCTACCTGTCCAGGTTCCATAACCCTTAGTGCCCTTAGCACATAGGTATACTAAGACTTACTTCCTTCAATCGCATGTGGGACAATGCACAGCAAGACTCCGCCACCGGCCCTGGTCCATCGCAATCTTTTTCACTCCAGCTCGGGTGGTACCGCACTTGGAGGAGCCATCCTTAAATATACTTTGCCAGGTCTTCTTTGGCCCCATAAGTATTGAACACAATTAGTTGATAGGCTGAATTTTTCCCTTGTCAGGCGGGCGTGCGCTCGACCCAAGCAGATGAAAAATAGTGCAGCCCAACGCCATCGCGCACTCGCGCGATATTTCGGTCAGCGCGCCTGCCGACAATTAACAGGGCCATTAAGCCCATTAATTAATTAATTAAATTGAAATTTTCCCTGTCCGTCCAACCTTACGGTTGGTGGGTGGGTGAATAGGCCAAGCGGCCTTCGCATTTTTTTGCGAAACCTCATCCACGGGCGGGATGAGGTTCCGGCCAGTGATTTAAAAAAAAAACTTATAAAACTAAATTTTTAACATGCTCGTGTGACAGACTCATGTGGGGGTACATGTTTTCCTTATTTTTCGATTGTTTATTTTTAACGTTAAAAAGTCTTCAGCTCCCTGAGGCAGCTCTGTGCCTTCAGGGAGCTTTCGCTGAGCGCGCCCGTGTTGCATGTGCTGACCTCCCGTGCTGGCCCTCCTCCCTCCCTCCCCCCTCCCCCCACGATGGCAGCGCTGAGTGTTGCAGCGCGCGATTCACGCCAGCGAGCCGTTAATTGGCCATGACAGAAAGGAAGAACTTGGCTTTACAACCAAGGTTGTCTGTGGTAATATTAATTATACTGAATTAATTACATAAATAATTTGACATAATTAAGCTTCTAAATTACTCAGCATTATTTTATGGCATATTTTTCTCTCAGCCTTCTCTGTCTGCAGAGTAGGTAGCTTTTGTTTGTTGGTTCGCTTAAATAGGCAAAACTTTTTTAAGATTGTTTTGGTGAGTTGACTGACACTTTTATTTCTATCTCCAGATGAAAATGTTTCTAGTTCCTGACACCAGTAATAAATCCGAGTGTAAATGAGGCATAACGGCCCATCTGGGGTCCAATCGTTGCAGACTTTTGGCAAGTGAAGATACATTTCAGGTGTCTGGGAAGTCGGCAGGCTACAATGTACCTTTAAAAGACTTGCCAGATCTCTGCGGCTTGCTCTACATCACAGCACAACAGGCAATTCTGGTCTCCCTGCCAAAGTACAGATTTAATGTTCATAGGAAGGTAGCAGTGGAGATATATTTGGGGCATGTAGCAGACTGATCCTCTGAGAGAGTTGGAGATAAAAGTACTGAGCTAGCAAATCATAACTCAGACCTTTTATCTAGCGTAGCCTCGTTTCATGTTAGTTAGCCAACACTAAACAATAGCAGCGTTCTTGCTACCTAATTTAGACCCATTTCACTTTCCTGTAGTGGCGATTCCTGCTGGGATATGGTACCACAGGTGGTGGCCCTTCCATATAACTTGTCCAAGTGATCATTCTTCCTATGTGAGTCTGGACAGCGATAGCCGTTCAGATGTAGGAATGCTAGCCGATTTTATTTTTCCTCCACAGCTGGGAATCACTGAAGCCCACACATCATATTGCTCACCCTCCCTTCTCAACTGAAATGGAGTAATTCAGTCCTAGGTCATTACGGGTCACTTGCACCCATCTATTCATTAGAACATGCGAACATACAAAATAGGAGCAGAAGTAGGCTCTTTGGCCCTTTGGGCCTGCTCTGCCATTGAATAAGATCTTGGCTGACCTGCTTGTGTTTTGAATTCCACATTCCCATCTACCCCCGATAACCTTACATTCCCTTGCCTAACAAGAATCTATCTACCGCCACCTTAAAAATATCCAATGACCCCGCTACTGCCGCCTTCTGAGCCAGAGAGTTCCAAAGTCGCACAACCCTCTGAGAGAAAAAAATTCTCCTCATCTCTGTCCTAAATGGGCGACCCCTAATTTTAAAACAGTGCCCCCTGGTTCTGGACTCGCCCACCAGAGAAAACGTCCTTTCCACGTCCACCTTGTCAATACCGTCCAGCGTCTTATACACTTCAATCAAGTCACCCCTCACTCTTCTAAACTCCAGTGGAAACAAGCCCAGCCTGCTTAACCTTTCCTCATAAGGAAACACGCTCATTCCAGGTATCAAATTATTTGATACTATTGTGGAAAGAGTAGCTTATTAGATCTTGGTAAATTAAAGAATATAAGCTAGAAATGACCTTAACTTTCTTTGGCTCCACAGATGTCAGATTGCTTGTTAATCCTCTTGATATTTTCCTGTGGTTCCTTTGAACGCCAAATTTAATAAAACAAGTTTAATCCTCCTGCACATTCTTGATCATTGACACCACTTAAGCAAGCACCAAATCTCGGGCTACTAACAATTCAGGCAGATACAACTAGCTCTGAATAGATTAGTAAAGTTCATTTAATATCTATATTCTTGTTTACACATTTCTTATACTTTAGTAGCACAGGGATTGAGGTCCTGGACCAGCATACGGCAATAGGTGAGACTACTACAGCCCACAATGAAAGGGAATGCATTCACTTGTAAGGCTTGGTGGGCTAAGAACCGTGAGGCAGCAGGAACCCCCATCGGGGGCAGCAGAATATTAGAAGGTGGGAGCTGGCAGACTCAATGGTGTGGCCCAAGTACAGAGCACTATTCAAAATGTCATTTAGACAAGGCAGCTCAGAAGACATGGGCAGTGACAGACACAATGACATGGCGATTGCTTCAGGAACTGACTGACATAAGCTGAGTTTGAAGGGGATCTGTGTGTCATTTTGAGCAGGGTACAGTTCTGAGGTTTCAGTGGCTTCATTGCATTCTCCCCCCCCCACCCCCCCTTTACCTACCCTCGCTGCTTATCAAAGAAGTGCTGCACTTCTTTGGATGGATGACCAGTTGGATGAAGAGGAAGAGCGGAGGCAGCTTGAAGGAGCAGGACGGATGGACTCGTTAGAGGACGCAGTTTCTCCCTCTGATATTTCCGAGGGGCATTGATGGAGGAGGCTGCACTCCTTGAGACAGGCAGTCGCTGACTTCGGCAACTTATTGCAGCGGGACTCACTACCTGCTGGACCACGTGGTCATGCTTTGCCAGTGGCTGTCGGACTCTCAACTGGCCTTAACATTTTTTGCCACAGGCTTCTCCCAGGCAGCCACAGGCGATCATATCCTGAATCTTGTAGGATGAAGTATGTCAAATTACTTTGGAGTTCAGTCACTCTCGCAGGCAAATCTGAAAGGGAGTGGGGATGGGGTGGGGGGTTGGGGGAGGGGGGGAGTAGGGGCAGTGTGGATGAAGGCAAATTAGGAAAGTCCTTTTTATATGAAAACACATTGGATGGTGGAAGCCGGTTGGAAAGGCAATTGAATATGTATTTGAAAAAGGGAAATTTGCAGGACTATGGGGAAGGAGCAGGGGAGTGGGGCTAACTGGATGTCTCGGAGCAGACACAGACACAATGGACTGAGTTGCATCCTTCTGTAATTCATGAAGTACATAGGACTGTGTTTTCAATTGGGAACCCCAATCTCCATGGCTTAATACCATGTTCTCAGTGTACTTACCATCTGCACTATTAGGAAAACTTATCTCTAATTTTTTCCCGGACCTAATCCTACTTGACACTTGTTAATTTTAAGCCTATTCCCTTTAGCTCAGTGCTCATGGCCCAAAGCTTGATTAACATTTGCACCAGCTCTGCTAGTCACCTTTCGAAAGACCTGGAATTTCGTCCCCCCTTCCAAGAACAAGTGCCTGAGATCTCTGATGATGTTCTCTGCTGTGTGAGCAGCAGTTAAAACAACTGAAGACAACTGTTTACATCCGGCACTGTCACAGATGTCGTTTCTGTATCAGTTACAGACGAAACCAGATTTTAGTGGCAAAATTATTATTGGAAAGAAAGAAGACTTGAATTTATACAGTGTCTTTCACAACAACAGGACAAGCCAAAGCACTTTACAGCCAAAGAAGCACTTTTGAAGTGTAGTCACTGTCGTAATGTGACCACCAATGTATTCCCAAAAATGCTGATGTGATAATGATGCCGATTGAGGGATATAATTGGCCATGATACCAGGAAAAATTCCTCTGCTCTTTTTCAAAACAGCCATGTGTGATCTTTTATATTGACCTAAGACAGTGCATAGGGCATTGTTTTAGCATCTCATCCAAGTGACAGCACCACACTAGTACCTCTACTAGAGGGTCAGCCTAGGCTTCTTTACACGCAGGTTTCTGCTGTGGGAATTTAACCCACAAACATTCATGCTCAAAAAGCAAGAGTGCTACCACACAGCCACAGCTGACACACTTTCTATCATGAAGAAAAATAGAATGGCTGACAGACTTATGAGTGAGGTGTGCGTATTTTATTTTTGTTGAACTTGTTTCAGTATTTGCAGACAACATAAAAGAAATGAAAATAGCACTGACTCAGTCTCTTGAGATGTTTGTTAAGTCTCCAGTTTTTTTTTACAGCCATTTAATCCTAGTAACACCTATACTCTCCACTCCAACAATTTCCAATGTGTTGTAGGGGAGGTGGGGGACGCATTGTGGTATTTGTCACTGGGCTCATAATCCAGAGACCCGGAATAATGCGTTAGGGACCTGGGTTCGAATCCCGCCACAGCAGATGGTGGAATTTGAATTCAATTTTAAAAAGCTGGAAGTAAAGGTCTAATGATGACCATGAAACCATTGTCCATTGTTGTAAAAAGCGATCGGGAAGGAATTCTGCCGTCCTTGCCTGGTCTGGCTTACATGTGACTCCAGATCCACAGCAATGTGGTTGACTCTTGACTGCCTTCTGAAATAGCCTAGCAAGCCACTCAGCTGTATCACACCGATATAGAAAATTGGAAAAGGAGTCAAACCAGATGAACCATCTGGCATGGAGCCTGTTGACCCTGCAAAGTCCTCCTTGTCCTGTGTCAAAATTGGGAGAATTGTCTCATAGACCAGTTAAGCAACAGCCTGACATAGTCATACACATGGAATCATACCTGACAGACAATGTCCCAGACACCACCATCACCATCCCTGTATGTCCTGTCCCACCAGCAGGACAGATCCAGCTGAGGTGGTGGACAGTGGTATACAGTTGGGAGGTAGTTGCCCTGGGACTCCTCAACATCTACTCAAGACACAGTGAAATCTCAGGGCATCAGGGTAAATATGGGCAAGGAAACCTCCTGCTGTTTGCCATGTACTGCTGCTGAATCAATGCTCCTCCATGTTGAACACCACTTGGAGGAAGCACTGAGGTTGGCAAGGGTGCAGAATGTACTCTGGGTGGGGACTTCAATGTCCACCACTGAGAGTGGCTCATTAGCACCACTACCGACCGAGCTGGCCGAGTCCTAAAGGACATAGCTGCTAGACTGAATCTGTGGCAGGTGGTGAGGGAAAACATACTTGACCACATCTTCACCAATCTACCTGTTGCAGATGTATCTGTCCATCGCAGTATTGGTAAAAGTGACCACCGCACAGTCCTTGTAGAGACAAAGTCCCACCTTCACACTGAGGATACCCTTCATCTTGTTGTGTGGCGCTACCACCATGCTAAATGGGATAGTTTTCGAACAGATCTAGCAACTCAAGACTGGGCAACCATGAGGTGCTGTGGGCCATCAGCAGCAACAGAATTGTACTCAGCCACAATCTGTAACCTCATGGCCCAACATATCCTCCACTCTGCCATTACCACCAAGCCAGGGGATCAACCCTGATTCACTGAACACTGCCGGAGGGTATGCCAGGAGTAGCACCAGGCATACTTAAAAATGAGGTGCCAACCTGGTGAAACTACAATACAGGACTATGACCCGGCAATGTGGAAAATCGCCCGGGTATGTCTGTACACAAAAAGCAAGATAAATCCAAACCAGCCAATTGCCACCCCATCAGTCTACACTCGATCATCAGTAAAGTAATGGAAGGGGTAATCAACAGTGCTATCAAGAGGCATTCGCTTAGCAATAACCTGCTCACTGACACTCAGTTTGGATTCTGCCAGGGACACTCAGCTCCTGGCCTCATTACAGCCTTTGTCAAAACATGGACAAAAGAGCTTAACTCCAGAGGTGAGGTGAGAGTGACTGCCCTTGACATCAAGGCCGCATTTGACCAAGTGTGGCATCAAGGAGCCCTAGGAAAACTGGAGTCAATGAGAATCGGGGGGAAACTCTCCGCTGGTTGAAGTCATACCTACCACAAAGGAAGATGGTTGTGATTATTAGAGGTGAATCATCTCAGTTCCAGGGCATCACTGCCCTAGGCACAACCATCTTCAGCTGCTTCATCAATCACTTTCCTTCCATCATAAGGTCAGAAGTGGGGATGTTCGCTGATGATTGCACAATGTTCAGCACCATCCATGACTCTTCAGGTACTGAAGCAGTCCATGTCCAAATGCAGCAAGACCTGGACAATGTCCAAGTTTGGGCTGACAAGTGGCAAGTAACAATTATACGACACAAGGGCCAGGTAATGACCATCTCCAACAAGAGAGAATCTAACCATCGACCCATGATATTCAATGGCATTACCATTGCTGAATTCCCCACTATCTACATCCTGGGGGTTATGATTGGCCAGAAACTGAATTGGACTAGCCATAAAGATGCTGTGGTTAGAAGAGCAGGTCAGAGTCTAGGAATCCTGCAGCAAGTAACTCACCACCTGACTCCCCAAAGCCTGTTCACCATCTACAGGGCACAAGTCGGGACTCTGATGGAATACTCTCCATTTGCCTGGATGAGTGCAGCTCCAACAACACTTAAGAAGCTCAACATCATCCAGGACAAAGCAGCCCACTTGATTGGCACACCATCCACAAACATTCGCTCCCTCCACCAGTGATGCACCACAGTGACAGCAATGTGTACCATCTACAAGATACATTGCAGGAACTCACCAAGGCTCCTTAAGCAGCACCTTCCAAACCCACGAGTGCTACCATCTAGAAGGACAAAGGCAGCAGTACATGGGAACACCACCACCCGGAAGTTCCCCTCCAAGCCACTCATCATCCTGACTTGGAATATATCACCGTTCCTTCACAGTCACTGGGTCAAAATCCTGGAACTGCCTCCTTGGCAGCACTGTGGGTGCACCTACAGCTCATGGATTGCAGCAGTTCAAGAGGGGAGCTAACCACCTCCTTCTCAAGCGTAATTAGGGATCGACCCTAAATCCTAGTCAGCGGCGCTCACATCCCATGAATGAATTTTTTAAAAAATTGGAGCAGTGACTGCATCTCAAAAGTAATTAATTTTTTGTAAAATACTTTGGAACATCCTGAGATTATGTAAGGGGCTGTATAAATGCAAATTCTTTCTCCCTTTTCCTTTTACTCCTGCTCTCAATCCTTCCGCTGACTCAATGTGATCAGACTGCTTGTCCAATCCCAGCTGGAAGGTGCCGCAGTTTCCTCCAGCTAAACAATGGGAAGACTGAAGCCATATATCTTAGGGAGCTGCCTCAAATACTATACCCTTGTTCCTGACTCTAACACTATCTCAGGTTTGGACCAGAATATCTGCAACCTCTTCGGCATTGAGTGGACTCTTAATGTTGCAATCCTGTCACAATGAAGTGCATGATCTGGGTGGAAGTGAGAGCAGCTCTTATTAATTGGGGAAAGGTTAGGGCATTGTTCTTAAGTATATATAAGAACCGGTTTGCACCTATGTGATGGGGGTTGGTGGTGAGGAAAAGGAGTCTGTGCCTGTGTTCTCTGGGTTATGTGAATAAACCTATGTTAAGGAAAGACTGACTCCAGGTTCCTCCTTTGCTCAGTGAATGAGCAGTTAATTATAACATGTACCTCTCTCTTTCACAAAGACTGTTACTTCCATCTCTATAGCATTTCCATCCCTGTTCCTAACTTAAAGTGTCACGAAACTGCCTCCTGGGTTTTGAAAAAATGATGTTTAAAAAACTTTTAACAGACTGCAAACTTGGTCATTTAAGAAATGAGGCAGCAAACTGCTTTAAAAACGCAAGGCCACCTTCCATGGTGAAGGTAACAAAAGTGAACAAGGACCTCCCCCTCCGAAAGGAAGTGTGAAGAGAGAGACATTTTGAAGGAAACTGACAGACATCAAAACACAACGCATTAACTAAGGAAGAGATTAAAAATGCAAAGTGTTTAATTTTAATCAACAGTAAAGACAATGGGAAGTGTTAACCAGCCAGATACACCCAACAGACACTCAAAACCCCCTGTGGAGGACAGAATAACCCCATCTCCTGTTGGTTTCTACCATCTTGAAATGTGTCAAAGTTTCTCAGATGAAATATCAAAATGTGATTGCTTGTTCTGCAACAACGACTGCAAGTCAGGTTAATCATAGTCCTTTTTGGGGATATACAGGCAGCAGGTTTTTAAGAACTGGTTTTCCCAAGCCAGACACAGAGAGAAGTCATTGAAGTCATCTGGAAAATTGCTAAAGGGAGCAATAAAGAATCTCTCTCTCTCTCTCTCTCTTGTGGGGGAGATGGTCATGTAATGGTAATCCGGAGGCCCAGGCTATTGCTCTGGGGACAAGGGTTCAAATCCCACCACAGCAGCTGGTGGAACTTAAATTCAATTAATAAATCTGGGATTGAGAGCTAGCCTCAGTAATGGTGAGCATGAAACTTTCATTGATTGTCATAAAAACCCATCTGGTTCACTAATGCCCTTTAGGGAATTCTGCCGTCCTTACCCGGCCTGGCCTACATGTGACTCCAGACCCACAACAATGCGGTTGACTCTTAACTACCCTCTGAAATGTTCAAGGGGAATTAGGATGGTCAACAAATGCTGGCCTTGGCAGCGACGCCCACATCCCATGAAAGAATGAAATAAAAGTTAAGAAAAGCCCTATCTCTGCAGTCTAAAAATCCAACCCAAGAGATAGTGACTGTCCATCGGAAAGAATCTGGGAAAAACCCTTCGATTTCTGGGAGATGGATCAGGGAATTAAAAGGAAGGCAATTGTCTCCAGTGAAGTGCAGTTACCTGGACTTAAATTCAACTCAAGAATTTTAAAGGGAACCAGTTAACTTCAAACAGCCGCAATGTTCAATAATCTAGACCTCAAGGACAAGCAAAGGACTTAATCATACATTCTTCTAACTTTTCTTTGGACTCTAACTTTTTTTACTTTTGATATTTGTGTAAGTGTATGTCGTCACATCTTTTATTATTTTTCCTCGGATTTAGCAGCTAATAAACTTGTTCTTTCTTTGACTCAAGGAAACCTGGTTTGATTGGCTCCTTATTAAAAAGTAAATACTTTTGGATTGGAAAAGGCATTTATGGTGAAAAGAAAGTTTAAAAACCTTTGTTACGACCAACCGATGAGGCTGAGTAAAGGGAAGCCAGTTTGTCCCCTTTCACCTGGTCATAACAAAATCTCCTGAAGTTGTTTGTCAACACCAGACTTGAATATGCCAATGCTCTCCTGGCCAGCCTCCTAGCTCATCCAAAACTCTGTTACATGTACCCTTTCCCCACATAGCTCCGTTACCCCATCAACCCTCTCCTCGCTAATCTACATTGGCTCCCAGTTCTCCAATGCCTCAAATTCAAAATTCCCATTCTTATATTAAGATCCCATATGTCCTTGGTCTTCCTTACCTCTGTAATCTCCTTCAGTGCTGCAATTCCGTTATGTACCTCTGATTCTAACTTCTTGTGCGTAACCCATTCCATTCACCCTGCCACTGATGGCTGAGCCTTCAGACATCCAGACCCCCACTCTCGAATGCCCTCTGTAAACCCTTCAATCTTTTCCACCTCCCTCTCCTCATTTAAGATGCTCCTCGAAATCTCCCTCTTTGACTGAATTTTTTGGTAATTCCTCCTAATAGCTCCTAATTTGCATCCATTTTTTTCCCCTTACCCATCTACGAAGCACCTTGGCTTATTCTTCTTTGTTAAGAGTGCTTTTTCAATACAATTTGATGTTTTAAAACACCTGAAAGTTGTATTTCTACAAGAGCCACTCTGCTCCTTTTAAGGAAGCAGCAGGGAACAATTAGAGGTTGTCAAGTCTGACCACTAAGCTGTCGCACATTAAAGGGGTCTGACCTTGGAAAAAGCACAAAATCACCAGCTCAAATTCACGCTTTTTCTAACTAAAACTTCCGTATTTTCTTTTAATTGTTTTTTTTAATTCAAATCCCCTGGGATACAGACACAGTAGGACTTCATTCAATCATGCTCCTGTTAAATAACATTCTTTCTTTCCGATCTTGTCTCTAATTTTGATTTCATAACTTTTATCGTTAGAAGTTAAAAGACATTTTTTTTCCATTCTATCAAAAAAAAGTTCATTTTTTTTAGTGCAAGACAGCGCTTAGTACTTAAGGGGATAAGGTGACAGGGTTGACTGATGTAATGAAAACAGAGAGAAGGTGTCATTATTTCTTGATTCTCCTCTTACACGGGCAGCATTTATATGTTATTGACAAGAAAATGAAAGTTACATTCCAGTACACACCATCTTTGTCAGAAACTGTGCACGCTTTACAACAAAAATATTTGAAAACATAGATGACAAACTTCACTGTAATCCTAATCAAATATTTGTTTGTTTTTTACATAAACCAGTTGGAAGGACCAAAGAGCACAACGGAGGAGATTGCCAATGTTTAAAAGGGAGGAAGAGAGAAGAAACCAATGATTTTAGATGAAGCAAAACTTGGGTTTGAAAAGTTTGTAAATTGTAAGGGAAAACAGAGCAAATTGTAGCTCTGTCGTTTTTGAGGTGTTGAGGGAGCACGAGTTGAAGAAGGAAATCTTGCTATCTGTCTCCAATTCAACACAGAGAGAATGCTAAGATCAGAAAGGTTGTTTACAATGTGAGAAATATAAAAACTGTTTTATATAGCTGCTTAGTGGTGACCTGAAAACCTTAGCTTCACGATGCGCAAGTTTTCGAAACATTTCAGATCTTATTTTCGGTAAATATTTATTAATTTATTCCTTTATTCTCTGGTGTTTGGAAGAATGGGAGGTGACCTCGTTCAAACATAAAATCCTTACAGGGCTCGACAGGGTAGATGCAGGAAGGATGTTTCCCCTGATTGGGGGGGAGGGGTCTAGAACCAGGGGACATGGTCTCAGATTAGGGAGCAAGCCACTTAGGACTGAAATGAGAAGGAATTTCTTCACTCAGAGAATTCTCTGACCCAGAGAGTTGTGGAGGCTCAGTTGTTAAGCATGTTCAAGACTGAGATCGATAGATTTCTACAGATTAAAAAACACCAAGGGAGCCGGGGGAAGTGCAGGAAAATGGTGATGAAGTAGAAGATCAGTCATGATCTCATTGAAAGGCAATACGGGCTTGGAGAGCTAAATGGTCTACTCCTGCTCCTATTTCCTATGTTCTTATAACTGATATTCAATATTGTAAAATGTATTTGAGAAATAATTGAACCACAGGAAATTTCTCAGTACACAATATTTCTGGAATAAACAGAAATGTTCTGATCATTTTAAACAGTTATATAATCTAGGCTGGCACTTGAGTGCAATACTGAGGAAGTGCTGCACTGTCAGAGGCACTGCTTTTCAAATGAGACCTTAACTGAGGGCCTGCCTGCCCCTCAGGGGAATGTAAAACATCCCACGGCACTTTATAAAGAAGGGTGGTGGGCGAGGAGGTGTGTGGTTATCCTGGAATCCAGAAGGACATCTATCCCTCGATAAACAACACCAAAAGCAGTTTATCTCTAACTTCTCTAATTGCTGTTTGTGGAGTCTTGCTGTGCACAATTGAGTTGCTGTGTTTCCTACAACAGTGGTTGCACTTCAAAAAGTCCCTTTTTGGCTATAAGGTGCTTTGAGATATCCTAAGGTTGTAAAAGCCTCCAAATAAATTTATGTTCCTTCTTTCTTTAAATAAGTGTTGTGTCCTTGTGTTTTTGTTTAAGTTTAAAAATGTCTCGACCAAGATGTGAATGGTGAAATGTATTTTGTGATTTTGTTTTCATTATAATTATTCACACCAGGGCTATTTCTGCTGTGGCCTTAGCTATGATTTCCCTGAACAGTAATAAAGCACTGAGAGTTGTGCCAACAGGACTACTGCTACTAATCTCCTTCCTTCTTTTTCATGCTTAATAGCCCAAGAGACAACCCATTCCTTCCACTGCTTTTTACTTCTAACAGATCAGGCTTTAAGTTTTCCCATAATAAAGACCATTTTTTTCCTTTTCTGTGGGCAATTCGCTAGCCTTGGGGACGGGCTAGGTGCATTGGAGGAATTATCACTCCATTCCCATTGGACACAAGTACCTCACTGGCTGTCAACACAGTATTCCAAAACTAAGGGCAGAACTTTCCAGGTCCCCTGAAGATGGGGTTAGAGATAGGGGGTGGCAGAAAAATAGGAGGAAACCCTTGTTGGGAGGGCTTCCCGACGCCTTCTGGTTGCCAGAGATGTTTCCCAGGACGGGCGGGGATATGGATCGACTGTCCACTCCAAGGAGGGAGGCAACCAATTAAGACACTTGAGGCCACAATTTTGGGGTGATTTCATGGGCCTGGCAGCATCTTGTGAGTGATAGGGCACCACACATCCCCCCCCCACCCTCACCCCCATCCCCTCCCAATCCCCCACCCCCCTACCCCCACACCCCCACACCCCCAATCCCACCCTCACCCCTCCATCCCTACCCTCACCCCCCATCCCCAACCACACCCCCAACCCCATCCCCATTCTCTCTCACCCCCACCCCTTCCCACATCCTCTCCCACCCCCTCCCACAAACCCCCCACCCCCAAACCCCACCCTCTTCCACAACTCCCCAACACCAACCCCCTCCCACCCCCATCACCTCCCACCCCCATCCCCATCACCTGCCACCCCCACATCCCCACCACTCCCCCCGTCACCCCCTACCAAGTACATGGGGAGGCCGTCAGCTTAATGGACACCGAGTTCCTGCAGCATGTTGGGGTTGTCATTGGAGTCGAAGCCTCCATTGAGCGGGCTGTAGGAAGAAAAGGCTACCCGCCTGCCACCTGGGGACCCCAAATATCTCCTCAGGGGCACTTTCGTCCTTGTTCCATGGGGCTATCTCCACACTGCATTATTAATTTAATCTTATGCATCCAAGGCTCCATGCCTCTTACCTGATCAGCAGCACTCACCTCTCCCAGCGGGGCTGCCGAGGCTCTAGAACAACCACTCCTATGATAAGGCCCACAGCCTAGGGAGCCCAAATGCTGCCTGTAATAGGACGGTGAACGTGAAGGCAGCCAAGTCCCAGAAAATAGCTTCACTTAGTCCCCAAAGCTGTGGGAAAATCCTCCTTGAAATCTCTCAGCTTTACTCACTAGGCTGCCTAGTGGGGGTTTGAACCTACAACCTTCAGGCTCAGGAATAGGAATACTACCACTGAGCCAAGGTTCACACCCATACCTAAGAAGTGACATCAGAACATCTTGACTTCTCTTTTTTTCCACTTTATTTTAATCCTAGCATCAGAATTATGTTTATCTCTCAACCAACATCACTAAAACAGTTGAACTTGTCACTACCATATTGCGATTAGTGGGATCTTGCTGTACACAAGTTGTCTGCCACATTTCCTACATTACAGCAGTGGCTACACTTCAGAAATACTTCAATGACTTTGGGTCATCCTGAGATCACGAAAGGCGCTGTATAAATGCAAGTCTTTCTTTTATCATTGTGGTGCTTCCATCACAGATTATTCCTTTTAAAGGCGTGTAGAAAGTAATCATTTCCCCATGAACAACTTCATTTCCCTTTCACTGAGGGCAAGATTTTAAGAATTAGTCATGACTACACTAGCCAAGGAAACATTGCAGTGGCGGAAAGGTCAGCTTTTGTTTGTCATTCATTGACCTCCACCAGTGATAGTACAATGCAGAAAGGGGTAATTTGATTGGTTGCTCAGTAATTCCCGCTTTATTCCCACCGGTTCCACCAGGGCCACTCAGCTCCAGACCCCATTACAGCCTTGGTTCAAACATGGACAAAAGTGCTGAATTCCAGAGGTGAGGTGAGATTGATGGCTCTCAGCATCAAGGCAGCATCTGACCAAGTGTGGCACTGAGGAACCCGAGCAAAACTGGAGCCAATGGGAATCAGGGGGCAGACTGTCCACTGGTTGGTGTCATATTGAGCACAAAGGAAGATGAATGTGGTTGTTGGAGGCCAATTATTTCAGCCTCATGAAATCGCTACAGGAGTACCTCAGGATAATGTCCTTGGCCCAACCATCTTTCGCTCTTTCATCAATGATCCTCCTCCGTCATAAGGTCAGAAGGCCGATGAATGCAAAGTGTTCTCCTCAGATTTTGAAGTAGCGAGATCTGGACAACATTCCGGCTTGGAGGCTGATAAGTCGCAAGTAACATTTGTGCCATGCAGGGGACAGGCAATGACCATCTCCAATAATACAGCATCTAACCATCTTCCCTTCACATTCAAATCCATTACCACTGCTGAATTCCCCACCATCAACTTCCTGGGGGTTACCATTGACCAGGAACTTACCTGGACCAGCCATATAAATACTGTGGCTACAGGAGCAAATCAGAGGCTGGGAATTCTGCAGCGAGTAACTCACCTCCTGGCTCCCCAAATCTTGTCCACCATCTACAAAACACAAGTGATGAGTGTGAAGGAATACTCCCTACTTGCCTGGATGAGTGCATCTCTAGCAACACTGAAGAAGCTCGACACCACCCGAGACAAAGCAGCCCCGCTTGATTGGCACCCCAATCACCACCTTCAACAATCAATCCCTCCACCACCAACGCACAATGGCAGCAGTGTGTACCATCTACAAAATGCACTGCAACAACTCACCCAGCTTTCTTTGACAGCACCTGCCGAATTCACAGCCTCTACTACCTAGAAGAACAAGGGCAGCAGGCACAGGGGAACATTACCATTTTCAATTTTCCCTCCAACTGACAAACCATCCTGACTTGGAACGATCTTGCCATTCTGTCACTGCTGCTGGGCCAAAGTCCTGGGTCTCCCACTCCGTGTTTGCAGAAGGATGAAATGCTTTGTCACAGGGCTATCAGAGGCCTTCCATCTATGAAAGGAAAGACGATTAAATATTTGAAACAAGGAAAGACACATGGCAATGGGGAAAGAACAGGAAATTGGGATTAGCTTTTGATTAGCTTTGGCAAACAGTTAGAATAGACTTGAAGGACTGAATGGCCTCTTTCAATGCTATAAATGTCTATGGCACACTACTTGAATAAGTTAGCCTTTGTGAGTGGGAATCTGGAATAGCATTTTTCATTTGAGGAAACATTTGAGAGGCCGAATGGCCTACTCCTGCTCCTATGCTCCTAAGTGTTCCTTGTTACAACCTAGCCCCTGAGTATCTCAAAATTATACTTATGTATGGATGAGGAATATGAATGACTTGCGGCAGCTGAACCATTCTGAAAAACCCTGCACTCCCTTCACCACTTCATCTGTTTCTGGCTCCAGGGTTGTCGCTGTCAATATTATACTCCAAAGTCTAATCCTTGTGTTGTTTACTCTTATCGCGAAGAACCTCCTGACATCAGTCCAAATCGTCTTAACTAGTTTCAACCTCTGTATCCTTTTCCTACTCTTATAGTTTAATTTGAATCATCTTCCAGACTTACATTTCTTGTGAGGAGCAATCTCTACCGCCCCCTTCTGAGGGTGAATAGCCAATTCCTCCCAGCTGGAATTCCTGCTCTGTCTTTTTGCATTGATTTAAACGGTATCGGGATTCCATCATAGAAATAACAGCTTAGAAGGGGGCCATTCAGCCCACCTTTCCTATGTCAGCTCTTTGAAAATGATTCTTCCAGTTAATTTTTTTTTACCGTCAAAAAGCCCCGTGTTTACCTTCAGTGTTACCCCATTACTGTGGCTGTGTTGAATATCCGAATGCTGTTCTCGTATCTGTTAGGCCCTTATGTGACAGTGTTCCTCTTGTAAATAGTCTAGCCACAAATGATAAATATCAACAAATTTCTTTTTTTAAAAATCAGCATCAACTGTAACGAAAATATTTTCTATGCATCTGATTCATGACAGTGTGAATACGATTCCTTTAAAAAAGAAAAGCAAAATACTGTGGTTGATGGAAATTTGAAAATAAAAACAGAAATACTCAGCAGGGCAGGCAGGAATTCTGGAGGGGTGAACAGAGTTAACAGTGCTGGCTGATGACCTGAATGGTACAGTAACACAGTGACTATGCTGCTAGACTGGTAATCAGGCTTGGGGAAATGAGTTGGAGGCCTAGCACAGGATTTTTGGGTTGTCAGGTGGGCGAGGCAGGCGGGTCCATAGGGAAACAGGCCCGCCGCCCGCGATCGGCCCCCAACCGCGATTTCACGCTGGCCGGCCAATTACCGGCCAGCCAGTGCGAGACGTGCGCTGAGGAGCTCAGCGCTGCTGGGGCAAGTGCGGGAGGAGGGCGAGCGCTGAAGTCAGCACGGGCGCAGGGGGGAGCGTGGAATGAAAGCTCCCTGGAGGCAGAGAGCTGCTTCAGGGAGCTGAAGAATTTTAAATCCAAAAACACAGATTATGAAATGCAGAAAAAATGGCCCCACCATGGGACTCACTCACCTGAACAAATAAAATTATCTCTGAACATTTTTAAAAAATTAATCTCGGAAACCTCATCCCACCTGTGGATGAGGTTTCCTCAAAAATCTAAAGGCCGCCTGGCCGATTTGCCATACATTGATGGCTTTAATAGGCCTCTTAATTGTGAGCAAGCATTCTGCCGACTGTCGCACGTGCCCACTGACCGAAATATCGCGCGAGTGTGCGATGACCCACCCGATGTCATCGCGCACTATTTTATGCCTGATAGGGTCGGGCACTCGCCCGCCCGCGGGACATAAAATTCTGCCCCTAAGTTCAAATCAGCTGAGGAATTCAAGTTCAATCAATCAATTAAATCGGGAATTAAATGTAACGGTGACTGTGAAACTATCAGGCTGGCAAAAAAAAAACTGTTTCACTAATGTCCCTTTAGGGAAAGAAGTCTACTCTCTGTACCTAGTCTAATCTATATGTGGCAATGTGGTCAAATCTAGCCTAGCAGACCTATTGACCAAGCAGTTTGCCATCACCTTCTCAAGGCAATTGGGAATGGGCAATGAATGTCGGCCTTGCCAACCCACAACCTTTGAATGAAAAGAAAGGTCATCTGAAATAGTAAATCTGTTTCTCTCTCCACAGATACGGCTGAGTATTTTCTGTGAATATAAATAAAATAATTTTCAACAAATGCACAAAATTTGACTTCCTAATTGAATTGATTTTAACTTGAGGCACACATCAGGTGGTTGGCAGAGGGAGTACACCTTTCCCCATGTGGCTCAAGCCATATTGCAAAGTGGACCTCATTTACATTCACCTGATGAGCTGAGGGTACCAAACTGATGTTCCCATGAGGCAGCTTATTGGTTAGGAAGGGCAGGAAATCATTCGTGCTTCATCCATTTTTACCTCAAAATTGCAATCAGGCTCCTATCCCAATTTGGTTATTATAAGTGGTGTGCTGCCTGAAACAGACAGGCATTCCCAGCACCCATCTGACGATCCTGCCCAGGGTGATGGCTGTTGGCTTGCCAGCATAAATGGGGCAGCAAGTGGCCTAATGCCATCTTCAGGCTGCTTTCACCAGGCTGAGACCCTTGTAATCAACCTCAAAGAGACCAACTGCATTTGTCTTCTTTTTTCAGAACTTCACCACCTTCTACTACTGTACTTTATTAATCTTGGTGCTGACCTCAACTTTACAGTCAGTATATCCCATATTGGATCAACAGCCACTTTTCCCAAATATAGGCAGAGAGGTGGCTAAGAGCTTCTGAAGATGACATAAAATGATGGGTGATCAATGACCAATGAGCCGGGTAAATGGCTTCCTTCATTAGGTTAGGGCTTGAATTTATACTTGGGGGTGAACCTCTTTGCTTCTACTGGTTGAAAGGCCATCTGTGGATTACATACCTCTAAAGCTCCTCCATCAACAACAAAATGATTCCTGAACCTTAAATGACACTTTTTAGCATATTTGTAGAAAAATGACAGTGAATGATTTTTTCGTATTATAAAGTGCTTCAAAATACTTACCAATTTAAGAGAACTTCTCTAAGATATTGGGAAGATTGGGTTTTTTTAATACTTTATGATCAACAAGTTAGTGCAACTTATTATTTTGATTTGATTGCAATCAGGAAACGGATTTTGCCTGGCTCAATTTTCAAAGCTGACTTTTCTCTTGCTTTTAAGTCTAAGAGAACTTCAGCTCTTCAACATATCGGAGTGCCTCTGAACTTACCCTGGTCTCCTTGCGTGTGGGTGGTACAGATGACCTGATGGGGAGGCAGGGGTTGGCGGGGGTGGGGGACAGGCGGGGGTGGGGGACTGAGCACACTCAGGTCCTAGGGTCACTGCTGACAGTCCAGTTCTCAGATCAGGGTAGACACCTGCTCTCCTTGCCAAAACAAACCCTCCTCTGCCGTGAGCACACTTTAAAACGTTCACTTTTACAGCAATGCGGCTCCAGTTTCACTTTAACCTTCTCAAGTGACCAGGGCACTTCACCAAGTCACTTCATACAAAAAGGGATCTCATTATGAATTTGGGAAGTGCCAGTATGTATACATGTATTGGTGCTAGAATTTCATAAAGAAAAGTCATTTCTAGCTCTTCCATGGTGGTCCTCCAAGAGGAACCAACGTGCTATTTGTTATCTTTAGAGCTGCTAAGTACATCTGGTTTTGATTCTGCTCGTATACTTTGTCTTCAGGATCAGCTTGAAGTTTCAAAGTGGGGTTTTTTTTTATTATAAATTGAATTCCCCAGAATTTCAGATCCAGGATGGGAACCAAAAGAGGTCTGTGCTTGTCGCACAAGGACTGTCATTCACGTATTGGCCTTTGGGTTCACAGCCCTGATATAAATCAGTATCACCTGTTTGGCAGCGGTGGTGCATATTAAAAGTAATAAAAATCCATTAGTAGGATCAGATTTTGCCTGCATGTTTTCTGATGTAAAATTAAGTGAACCCCTATTGACCCTGGCTGCCAAATTTCATTTTATTGCTCTTGTAAACTGATTATAACAACCCACCAAGTCTTAAGTAATTACATTTAAAAGGCATTACAGTCCGTTTCTTTCAAATGTCTCTAAAGCAGTTTGCATTAATGTTGATGCACTTCACAGCTGTCATGCACGCATTTACATCTCACAACAGAAATATTTGAGATATATAATGACATGTTTTCATCAAAATCAATGTTGGAAAATTCTACAAAACGTAATAGGCTAGACCTTTAAAAAATAAATTTAAGGAATAGTTCCTCATTTGCCCCATTTGCTTTCTTTGGCTACAATTCTCCCTCCGTCCCAAGTGGGCAGAACTGTTTGTGTTATTGCCTTTACAACAGCTGCTTTAGCTGATTTTCCATGAAGTGCTTCTTTGCCAATTTTCCCCCACAACACCTCCCACCCCCCCCGCCCCCCACACCTTTCCCAGATGCGTTGCTCCTACACCTTCTGTGGAAAAGAAATCATAAAACTGACCTCAGTGACTTTTGAATGACTCTTGAGGTTGGGAGCCAAACTTGTGGTTCCTTTGTCACTTGTCCAAGCTGTCGAGTTCAAGGAAGGACAGGTAAGTATTTTGCCAATGGCCCAATTGGAAAGTTCACAGACTGGTGTGGTACTGGGCTGTACGGGTTAGGGAGGTCCTACATTACCAACATATATAAAAACAAAAAGCTGAAAGCTACTGCGGATGCTGGAAATCCAAAACAAAAACAGAATTACCTGGAAAAACTCAGCAGGTCTGGCAGCATCGGTGGAGAAGAAATCAGTTAACGTTTCGAGTCTTCATGACCCTGCCGAAGGGTCATGAAGACTCGAAACGTTAACTGATTTCTTCTCCACCGATGCTGCCAGACCTGCTGAGTTTTTCCAGGTAATTCTGTTTTTGTCCTACATTACCAACCCTGGTGTGTGCTGGGGTGATCGCAGCTGGAATGATGGTGCAGGTACTGTATTTAAACTCTGTGCCAAAGGACAAGGTTGGTAAAGAAAACAGCCAAGCCTCCTGCTCCTTATCACCATCCGGTGACCACTGTCGAGTTGAGCATGTGGATATCTGATAAGGATACCATGGGGTTCTGCTGTGATGCCATCTTTCCCCAGCATAGTCGGATAGCTCATTTTCAAGGTTGGCACATTTGGATGATATACTATAGAGTAGTCGGTAACCAGTGAATCGTATCACAACAAGAATTAACCCTTTTGATGAAAAAGAAAGGAAAAATGAGAAAACCTGTAAGTAAGAAAATATTAAAATGCCATGGATCTAGTTGAACTCTCAGGGGAGACCTGAACTCCCTCTGCCTGATGGGATAGTAGCAAACTTAAAATGAGAAAGATGGGGGATTAAATTGGCTAGCTCCAGAAAATGGGCAGGGGGATTGTGAAGCATGAGTAACCCATTGATTGCAATTCTGGCAACATGTCATCTTGATACTGCCTGCTCATTTCCCTCCTCTTTGTGTCCAGCAAAAGGAGTTTATTGGCATCAGCCAGAAGCCAGCATCGCGAGGGACCAGAACCACTCAAAGCTAGCCTGAACCTTTTAAAGGGGAGGTGCATTGTGGCTGGATTAGCAGCTAGGAGTCATGGTTGAAGAGAATCTGACCTGGGAAAGAGTGAGGAATGGAACAACAGGGGAGAGTGTAGGCTTCAGGTTTTTCGGATGATGTACTGGAGACTGTAGTGGAGGAGGTGATAAGGAGGTGTATGCCCTGTATCTGCAGGGATGGGGAGGAGACCCTCCACCAGACACATGGGCAGGTGGCAATGGGGACAGATAGCTGTGGGGAGCAATGCCAGGAGTCAAACCATGAAGACCTGGATGCAGTGCCACAAGAAGTTCAATAAGCTCATATCGGTGACCAAGGTCAGTGAATACATCTTCATATATTCCACCAACTGCACCAGTAGCCCCACCCCACTGCTCAAAGCAACACACCCCCATCACTCACCTAGCAACAATTTCTATCAATCAGTGCTAATACCTGACATTCATTGCTTTACCTCACCCTTACTTGGTGCTGCTCAAGCCTCAAACCCACATTTCACAGCTTGCACACACTTGTCAGTTATTCAACCATGATGGTCACATCAGCCAAACAGGTTGCACCAAACTAACTGGCACACTATCCTCTCTCTTAAAGTACAAGGTGGCACACAGCTGGATGCAGCAGGAGCTAACCAGAGGGGGACAGATGGGACAGACAGGTAGTCTGTGTGTCCAAAACCCCAAAGAGGAGATGTGCTGGCTATTATTGGGACAGCCATTGCTGAGGCCGTAGCCAGTGGCGGGGCTGAAACCATCAAAGGTGACAGTATTCTTGTACCTGCTCCTCCTTCTCATATCACACTTGACCCTTATCCCTGACTCTGTCCTGATTTACAGGCGGTGTAGCATGCACCTCTTGCTTTCGCTCCCACTGCACCACAGCTCTGTACTTGTGCCATTCTCCTTTCAGGTACTAAAGAGATGCAACCTGGTCATGCAGGCAGTGCAGGAACACCAAGAAGAGAGTGATGAAGAACACACAACCTCACTTCATTTTATACCCATAGCCACCAGCTCATATACTGACAGTGTGTGTATCTTGGTGGGTAGGTTTAGAGGCAGGATCTGCATGCGGTGAGTCATTGGACATGGAAATGCTGCTGCCAGGGTAGGGAGAAAGGATGGTGGAGATGCAGTTCACTGGAGGGTGAGGACACGCACGGGCTCCTCTGCAAAAGACTCCGATGAGGACTTCAATGGGACAGCTGACTGAAGAATACTGATGAGTATGCACAAAGAAATGCATGCTTCACTGGGTCAAAGTCAAGGAGTATGGAAGGTCCAGCACCAACTTGGCATAGAGCTTTATGGAGAGTTTACAGCCCATCCAGCAGGGAAGTGGCGGCCAACTCTGTTTACACGTTTGTGGACCCAACCTTGATGCAGCATCTCATGGCCGATGTTGCAGATTCCATTGCAGCATAAGCAGCAGGCAGCCATTGTCTGAGCCCTGGGTGGCCATTGTCTGAGCTCTGGGCGGTCATTGTCTGAGCTCTGGGCGGCCATTGTCTGAGCCCTGGGCGGCCATTGTCTGAGCCCTGGGCGGCCATTGTCTGAGCTCTGGGTAGCCATTGTCTGAGCTCTGGATGGCCATTGTCTGAGCTCTGGGCAGCCATTGTCTGAGCTCTGGATGGCCATTGTCTGAGCTCTGGGCGGTCATTGTCTGAGCTCTGGATGGCCATTGTCTGAGCTCTGGGTGGCCATTGTCTGAGCTCTGGGCAGCCATTGTCTGAGCTCTGGGTAGCCATTGTCTGAGCTCTGGATGGCCATTGTCTGAGCTCTGGGCAGCCATTGTCTGAGCTCTGGATGGCCATTGTCTGAGCTCTGGGCGGCCATTGTCTGAGCTCTGGATGGCCATTGTCTGAGCTCTGGGTGGCCATTGTCTGAGCTCTGGGCGGCCATTGTCTGAGCTCTGGGCGGCCATTGTCTGAGCCCTGTGGTGAAAGCTCAGACTGCTGCCATTGTGGCTGTGCAGTAGAATGTGCAAAAGGGCTTGCAAGCTGTCACACAGTACATGATCTGCCCTCCAGTAGATTGCTAGGATTGCTGAGCTGCCATCCTGGGATGGTTGCATGGAGCATCTCTCTCAGGAAGATAGCATTCGTGCTGCCACTCCGCCAGTGCCCTGGCTGATGCCTGTCAGTCAGGCAGCTCAGGCTGCTGCCTCCCATGCCGAGATGGCACAGTTTGCAACCGGGCCTTTTAGGCCCAGAGCTGCTCAAGTTCATCTTCCAAGGCCATCTTCAGTCTCACGCAGTGAAAGTCAGGAGCCTTCCACCAACATGCTGCAGCCACTGGGGTAGCTCTGTGTAGAAGCACTAGGACAGGCAAAGGGAATGATAAGGGTGATTAGTTGACTTTTGTATGCAATATGGAATTATTTCTTTTATAAATTTTTTTGGGATGTTTATTTTGTTGGCTTTTAACTTTGCATTGTGGCCAAGTGGATGCTATGATGGTCAGTGACAAAAGGAAGGAACTGTTGGTGAATGGGGAACTAGGGTTGCAGTTACTAGTATTGTATTCAGGTGAGTTCTTCAAGGACTATCCATGCAAAAAGGAGCTGTCTAGGTTGCCTTCTCCTTTCCTTTTCCTTTTCCTTTTAATCCTCCTCCTCCTCCATGTTCCTGTTCCTGCTGCTCACCTTGTAGGGTGTCAAGGGTTGTCCCTTCAGGAAACGTTAATGTGCAGAATGCACCAGACTATCACAAATATTGATACCTGTTCTGTCCAGTATTGCAAGGCTCCTCCAAAGCAGGCCAGTTGAAGAAGCATTGTTCCAGCATTCTAATGGTCTGCTCTACTGTCGTTTGTGTACAGCATGGTTTTCATGGTACGCATGCTGCACATGTATGCATGGGTTGCACACCAGAGTCATTGGCCATGTTAGCAGTAGATAACCCTGTTGCCCAGTGGCCATCCTTTAGTTTGCCTTGGTGGCTCAAATGCAGCTGGCGCAATGGACTACAGCCGAATGAAGGCATCTTGATTGTTGCCAGCATTGACCTCCATAATTAACTGGCTATGTTCACCCACAGCTGGATGTTGAGGGAGAGGAATCCCTTTCAGTTCTGGGCTAGGGCAGAGTTGACGTGCCTTGCCTGTGAAATGATGTGCGCTCAGTCAATGACACCCTTCACCATTGGGGAAAACTGCAATTCTAGTGAAACCTGCTTGACTCTGGCTAAAGAGAATGAAATCCAGTTAGCTCTCTTTGAACAGAGAGTCCCAGGGCCCTCCTGTGGACGGCAAACTGCGAGATATTGCAAAAAATCTCCAGCTTCAGCCTGAAAGAAGTCCTACACATAGAAGTTATCATCACGGTTAACTTAACAGCCACTAGCAATGTGGTCCTCGCCCTACTTTGAGGTTGCAATTGTGGCTGCAGCAGGTGGCAAATTTCAGTGAGGACATTCTTACTGAAGCAGAGACATCTCACACATTGCTCCTCATTGAAATTCAGGTAAGATCATTCTTCCCTGAACTCCCTGGGCAGATATAATCTCCTGATACAAGCCCTTCTTCCTCTCCTCCTCCTCCTCCTCTCTGTTCCAGAAGCTTGTCCTGCTCTGCAGAACTCTGTTCATTCTCCAAGGAACGCTGCAATCCAAGGGAAATGCCTACGAGTGCAACTGATTTGTGCAGAAGAGCAATTGGTTTGTGTGGAACGCCTTGAGGTCAGCAAAAAGGTCGCTCAGCACCTCCCAAAAAACTTCCTGCAGGCTTTTGTAGCTAGAGCCATTGATGGAAATCACCAAACGCTTTATAAAATCAAAGCAACAGAGAGAAGAAATCAACCAGCGACTAACCGGTAAGTGTTTGATGATCCCCTCTAATAGTGCTAGTGAGCAAGGGAGGTGGCGATTGGGTGGGTGGGGGGAGATCCTTCCAGTTGCTGAACATGTGTTCAGCTGTGCAAGGTTAAGAGACAGTGTTGTCTGGAGTGTTAATCTCTACAGTGGCATCAATGGTGTCATATCTCGGGCCTGCCCTGCACACTCACTGTGGATATTTACTGCATGTGCTAATTCTTGCACCAAAATGGCACCCACTGCAATTCACCCCTCTCCCAAATGTGCATGTGAACCACAGACACCATTTTGGAACTCTAACGGCAATCACAGCTGACAAATATAGGACCTCGATTCCATTTTAACTGACATAGGTGCCACTCTGCTCAGTAAAACCTGGTGGTTCAGAACCTTCAAGTACTAAAATTATTTTTATGGGGGTTAGGAGTGCTCCTCTGGGGTCCTCAGGACTGTAGGACACTGTCACCCCAGGTTCCCTCTACCCGGCAATCGCAACCCTCCCAGACTTAACCTTTATCCCAGTTGGGTTGGTCTCAGCTCCGCCTGATCTTGGTGCATTGGGACACCCGTTCAAGTCTCGCCACTCAATGGCACATATATGAATGGGGCCAACATGGCACTATCACCCAGACAGTGCAACCTGACAGCTGGTAGGAAAGAGTGGGGGGGGAGATTTGAATGAATAGCTTTCACAGTGAATACAGTGATTCAGTCAGATTGCTATGACAGTCTCACTTTAATTACTACTGTTATTCGGAGAATTGTTACATGATATAACACAAAAAATGAAAAAGTGCTTTCCGGAAGAAGGTCACAGCAACACTGCAGTTACAACGAAAACATGATCACAGATGCATATCAGAGCCAAGCTTGATTCCGTTAGGTATTTCTTTTCCTCCGGTGACCCTAGATAAATAATCACATAACTATCTGCTGGATGTAATGGTAACTTTGTTTGCACATGTGAAACTGCATATGCAATAGTATTGGATGGCTACTTAATTAATGCAAAACTGAACTTGGATTATCCCTTCCTTGAGCCTTTTGGAAGACCTCAGTCAACGTCTGGAGTGACCTTGTGAGAAGAAATTCACTATCCAATAGTTTGAATTAAACACTATATGTGACATGGCAAAGTGGGAATTTTGTGCTCAGAAATGGAGCCATCCTTTAAATGGAATAAAACGATTTTGAATGAAGAGATGCAGACAATATATTGAAAAATGCAAGAAATGGGGAAACTTTCCTTTATTTCTAATTATCTCTCATTTCTCAGAGTCCTTATTCCAGGCGAGTGTATCTGGTTCCCTGGTCAGTGAGCTGACTGATGTCTGTTTTATGGCTCTAGACTTGACTTCAATGCCTTCAGGTTAAGGATGCTGACTGGATTCAGTATCCAGTGACTCTAATGGAAATTAGTTTTGTGTATGTTGAGTGAGGAAAGAATCGGGCTCAGGTGAACAAAGCGAAGATCTTTTTTGAGGGGTATCCCTTTAACACTACTGGGTCCTTAAAGGAAAGATGGTGACATGAGTTCAAGCCTGCAAGGATTAAAAAGTAAACCTCTGACCATGGTGGTTGTAATATAAAGGGTTAAAATCGAATATGCAAATATATAGCCTACATCATCAATGATGTTAGATCACATGATAACAGAGCATTTAGAGAGATGGTTCCATGTAGAGCATGGTAGAGAGACTACCTTGTAAATAGTTAACATAACGTTAAATAAAAGATAAGAGTTTTCTAACATTATCGCCTCCAGCCAAATCAATAAGCCCAGGACCATGACTACCACATATCAGACCAAAGGCAACATTAACAGAGTTGTTGATACATTTGGTTCTTTATTCTTTGGTGGGTGGTCTTCCTTATTTCTTAGGTGACCCTGTGAAAGGAACTGACATTGGTTCCTTTCTCTTTGAGCTTTCTAGCTTAGATTACCATGGCTGGGTTTTGGACAGCAAACTAGATGTCTCAGGGCTTCTCCACTGAAATACTGATGCCCTGTCATTTTATGAATGTCTCCTTTAAGTGCCACCTGTGGAACCAAAACAAAAACTTTGGATATTGATATGTCATGGTCCCTGAAAGCTCGCTGGACAATTTCACAATTTAAGGAAAATTCTAAAGGGTGACTATAGTCCAGAAATTATTATTGATAATGTTAGCAGACATTTAACATATCCATATGGCATTCCTCTAGACACTATTCTAACACAGGCATCAACCTGCTTGCTTTAAATGTGTTACACTGCTACTAAAGTATCAGTCACAATAATGATTAGGCTTCTTTGTGAGATGGGCGACGTGAGATTTGATCAATGGGGTAGGAAATTGAACCTGCTGCCCACTCTTCGGTGCAACGATATGTTGGTGTTCCAAAACACTGTGATATTTGATTCAGTTAATTCTTTTATTTCATATCATTATATGATAAGTAATAAGTAATTGTACTTGATTTACAATTCAAGAATTTGTGGTGATATATGTTACTTTGTATATCCTTGTCAGGTGAGTTGACATCTTTCGCCGTTTCCTTTCTCTTTTGCTGAGCAGGCTCAATACCCTCCGCAATGGCAAGCCTTTTAATTTTTTTTAAGGTGAGAAAGTCAGGTGAAGGCCCATCGTTTATAGTGCAGGACAGAACATGGCTGAAAAGAAGCAGAGCTGAACCAAGAAGGGTTAGCTAAGTGATGCCAGTTTGGGCTTTAACAGTCTAAAGCAGGAAGGGAAGACTGAGAAATATAAGGAATTTCACCATTTTGAGCTTCTGATAAAGAACAAATAAAATGACTTGTCAATGTGGCAGATTAAAAACATAAGAAATAGGAGCAGGGGTAGACCATATGGCCTGTTGAGCCTGCTCCGACATTCAGTACCATCCTGGCTGATCTTTGGCTTCAACTCCACTTTCTCATCCACTCCCCATATTCCTTGATTCCTTGAGAAGCCAAAAACATGCTCTCAGCCTTAGATATATCCAGTGACGGATCACCCTCCACCCTCTGGGCTGGAGAATTCCATAGACTAGCCATATAAATGCTGTGGCTACAAGAGCAGGTCAGAGGCTAGGAATCGTGTGACAAGTAACTCACCTCCTGACTCCCCAAAGCCTATCCACCATCTACAAGGCACAACTCAGGAATGTGATGGAATACTCGCCACTTGCCTGGATGAGTGCAGCTCCCACAATACTCAAGAAGCTTGACACCGTCCAGGACAAAGCAACCCACTTGATTGGAACCACATCCACAAACATTCACTCCCTCCCCTACCGACGCACAGTAGCAGCAGTGGGTACCATCTCCAAGGTGCACAGCAGGAATTCACCAAGGCACCTGAGACAGCACCTTCCAAACCCACGACCACTACCAACTAGAAGGACAAAGGCAGCAGATAGATGGGAAGACCACCACCTGGAAGTTCCTCTCCAGGTCACTCACCATCCTGACTTGGAAATATATCGCCGTTCCTTCACTGTCGTTGGGTCAAAATCCTGGAACTCCCTCCCTAACAGCACTGTGGGTGTACCTACACCACAGGGACTGTAGCGGTTCAAGAAGGCAACTCACCACCACCTTCTAAAGGGCAATTAGGGATGGGCAATAAAATGCTGGCCCAGCCAGCGAAGCCCACATCCCATGAATGAATAAAAAAAAAAGATTCACATCCCTTTGAAGGAAGAAATTTCTCCTCATCCCAGACCAAAATGATCGGCTCCTAATCCAGACTCTGTGTTCCCTGTTATAGATTCCCCAGCCAGGGGAAACAACCTGTCAGTGTCTCCCCTGTCTAGCGCCTTCGGCATCTCCCGTTATAGTATGTATTGCAAGGAGATTGGAGTACATCAGTAAGGAAGTCTTGCTAGAGGCCTTTGGTGAGACATTACCCGGAGTACTGTGCACAGTTTTGATCTCCACGTTTAAGGAAGGATATACTTGCACTGGAGGCAGTACAGTGAAGGTTCACTAGATTGGTCCCTGGGATGGTTTCAGTGAGGTCACCTCTCATTCTTCTAAATTCCAGAGAATATAGACCCAATTTACTCAGCCTCTCAATATTAGACAACCCTCTCATCATCATCATAGCCCTGTAAAACTATAAACAGACTTCCCTGCTCATGTACTCCAATCCCCTTGCAGTATAGGCTAACATGCCATTTGCATTCCTAATTGTTTGCTGTCCCTTCATGTTAACTTTTGAAAGAGATATGTAAGATTGCAAGACTTTAGTATCCTCTGTAGGAATATGAGAAAATTATTAGAAATTCCTCCCCAGTCATTTGAATAATATTGAAGTCTTGGGGCAGAATTTTCCCGTTGGCATGTGGGGGTGGGCCCCACACGCTAACGGGTAAAATGACACGTGGTGACGTCGGGCGAGCGTCCCAGCGTCACCGCGCGCCATCGCAATATTTCAGTGGGCAGGCGCATGATGATCTCCGATGCGTGCCCGCCATTATTTAACGGGCCACTTAAGGCCTTTGAGGCACCAATTGATGGTAATTTTTCAGGGCCTGTGCGATCTTCAGGTCGTTGCACGGGCGCAATGGGCAGGCGGGTAGGACACATTTGTATAAACCTCATCCACGGGTGGGATAAGATGGGTCAGTGGGGTCGCAAATGTGCTCAGTCAGATATTTAATTTGGAAAGTTACTGATACTTGCCTGTGTGATCAGAAATACTTCAAAAATCATACCAGCTGCTTGGACAGGACTCACAACCTTCATGTCAGCACTTTACAGTGAAGATCCTTTTTGGGGCCTGCAGGTTTCAGGAAGCCTTCCCTCAGCCTGGGAATGGGAGTTGTGCTGTCCACTGGAGGCAGCTCCTCTGAGGAAGAAGGGAGGGCCAGGAGGGGGAGGAGGCCAGGAGTGCACATTCAGCCTCCAGGGGAGCCACCTTTGGGAGGAGAGGCGCAGGCACAAGGGGCGCAGGGCCAACAAGAAGTCCAAAACGGAAGGGGCCGCAGAAGGTGCCACCATTATGCTGCCAGGGTATATAGGCAGCAAAGCAGCTACTTCAATATGTCTGAGGTGCAGTGCCGGAGGAGGCTCCGTCTCTCAAGGGAGACAGTCAACTATATCTGTCAGATGATTGGCCCTGAGATCTCCGCTAACTGTTTGGGTGGACACCCCATGCCAGTGGCTCTAAAGCTCACAGCTGCCCTCAACTTCTATGCCTCTGGCTCTTTCCAGGGGTCGGTGGGTGATCTTTGTGGTGTCTCCCAATCAGCTGTCCACACTTGTGTCGGGCGGGTGACAGATGATCTATTCAGGCATGCATTAATGTTCATCCACTACCGCTGGGACCATGTCAGCCAGACAGAGTGAACTAGAGGCTTCGCGGCCATTGCTGGCTTCCCCCGTGTCCAGGGTGCTATAGAATGCACACATGTGGCCATCAAGGCGCCAGCGGGTGAGCCTGGTGCCTTCGTCAACAGGAAGGGCTTCCACTCCATGAATGTGCAGATAGTGTGTGATCACAGGATGCTGATTCTGCAAGTTTGTGCAAGGTACCCAGGCAGCTCCCACGATGCCTACATCCTCAGACACTCCCAGGTGCCGGGGCTCTTCAGTGCTCCGGCTTGGCTGGATGGATGGCTGCTGGGTGACAAGAGCTATCCCCTGTGAAGGTGGCTCATGACGTCTCTCCGCCATCCAAGAACAGAAGCTGAGCAGCAGTACAATCGGATCCAGGGCACCACAAGGGCTGTGGTGGAGAGAACCATCGCTCTCCTCAAGATGCACTTCCGATGCCTGGACAGTTCAGGAAGCACACTCCAGTACCCCCCATATTGTGTGTCGCTGATAGTGGCTGAATGCTGCGCTCTCCACAATCTGGCGCTGGAAAGGGGGGACCCTGTGGATGAAGAAGATGTAGATGCAGTTGCTGTGGCTGCACACGATGAGTCCAGCAGTGAGTCCGTGGACGAGCACGCACAGGGAAATGCTGAGGGGCTAGATGCTGACCCGAGCATCCTCCAGGGAGGTAGGGACACCCGGAATCCAACAAACCTTCAGCTAGAGCACCACAGGTGGACCTCCAACAAAAGCCTGTGCTGCAGGCTCCATAGTCGATACCTGAGTGTTACATCTGCCTGGATTGGAACATTAACTAAGGGCCTTGTCAATAAAGCTCAATGTGACACAACTCACTCATAACATCATGGGTAACCATCCACCTGCAGAGGAAAGGAGTCACCCTCAGCCATGGTCACATGTCTAAATTTAATGCTATAACAAAATGATCTTAAGGAAACAAAATGACAAAGGTGTTAAACACCACACCAACTAATCATGACCTCATTGCGGGGCAACACAAAAGCACCAGTGAGAAGCCCGTGGTGTGCCTAAGGTGCCTTAAATTTGCGGTTTTGGGTGCTATGTCTAAGTGCTGCCCCCTCACTGGCATTGGCGTCTGAGACAGCCTGCTCACTCTGCTGTCCTGTTGGTCTCGATGACCTTGGCAGACATCCTCTGGCCCGTGGAGCCTGTGCTGACCCCGTCTGGGAGGGAGCAGCCAGTTCCACAGCTGGCATCTCCCCAGTCGCTGCAGCCTCATTGGGTGCAACAGTCACTGGCAGAGGGGCGGAGGAGCTGCTGACCTCATCTGGAGCGCCTTGAGAGGAGCCCGCAGAGACGCCCGGCAGCTGCTGCACCGACGTGAGGTCGCTTTGGACCTCCCTGCTCACCATAGATTGATGGGCGCCGAGCTGGGAAACTTGGTGCCCAGTCTATCTCCCACACTGACACTGATCAGCTGAGGTCAATGCTGATGTGAGGGCTTGCAGGTCCGAGCGCATCCCCAGGAAGCTCTGATTGGTCTCCTGGAGGAGCATCTCCACGAGAGTCGCCACTCTCTCCATGGAGGAAGCATGGCGCACGGCCATGAGGCTCATTGCATCGCTGTTGGACTCTGTGGACTCCTCCATCACGGAGACCAAACCAAGCATAGCCTCATGTATCTCCTCCAGATCTTTCCGCACACCGTGCTGGACTTCCAGTGTTTGCTGCCTCACAGACAACTCCAGAAGCACATCATCAACCACTGACTAAGCATGTGCCTAGTCCCCTGCAGTCCTCCAACTGCTGGCATCATGGGCACTCTCTGTCTCTGCCAACTTCTCCAGTGACTGTGCAGTGCCCTCACTGCTGTGCCCCGGGACACTAGCCAATGATCTAATTCCCACCGAGGTGCTAGTATCTGCGCTGGTGCCTGCCTGGCAGTGATGGTGTGACACTGGTGGGTCAGAGACTTCAGGGCCCTCACGTGTGAGAGGGGGGCCCCTGTGCCTCCTCCTCCCAGCCCTTCTCCGGTGATGCTGAAAGGAAGAACGAGGACATTTGATTAGTTAATGTGGAGACAATGTCAATGTGCATCCCTGTCCCCCGGATCATTATGCGCTCATTCTTCCATAAGCAATGGACAAGCCATTTTGCAAACTTCAATCACTGAACATTCAGCACTGCCGTGGCTGCTGGGACACACATGGTGACCTCACTGCTGGGCAAACATACCTGCCCGTGGCACCCCAGCCTCACCAACACCGGTGAACCTGGGCGCATGGCGCCTCTCCAGATCGAGGGTCTCCTGCTCGAACCTGGTAATAATGGCCAACTGTGCTGGCCCTCCACCAGTCCTCACCCACTCGGCAGCATTATGAGAATTCTCCTCCTGAAAAGGAGAGAAGAGCATTGATTAGTGTAACTTGTACCTGGAATCTCTTCGCTGCCATCCCACCCCAACCAGAGGGGACATTGCAGGGCTCCAGTACCTCCTCACCCCACAGCTGCAGAACACTCACACAAAGATGCCAAGTCTGTTCCCCACCGCCCCCACCCCCCCACCTTGGCCAAATGTAGCCTACATCACATTTGGCACCACATGGTCCAACCTTGCAGAGCAAGGAGGTGCAAGCAGGTGGAACACAAAGGGCAGCAGATGGATCAGCCCCCCCGCCACCTGGAAGCCTCCCACAGCAGATAGTAAAATTTGAATTCAATAAAAATCTGGGATTTAGGCCTGAATTTTTCCGTCGGCGAATTGGGGGCGGGGCCCCCATAAGTAGTCTGTCATAAATGATCAGCTGTCCATTTTTACTAACAGGCAGCTTAATGTTCATTCTCGATCATGCGCAACTTAGAATTATCAGAAAGCAAAGCATGATTATCTTTAAAAAAAATTTAAAAATAAAGTTCAGGATTAAGATCATCAGGTTTTAAAATACAGCCCAGAAGGAACACTTAAAATGGCGGCGGGGCCCATTTCGGCGGCGGCGATCGGCTGCCCACCCACCGCCGAGCCGGTGGGGCCCACCCGCCCATCAGGGGCAAAATTCTGCCCTTAAAGTCTGATGATGACCACAAAGCTATTGTTGTAAAAACCCATCTGGTTCACTAATGCCCTTTTGGGAAGGAAACCTGCCGTCCTTACCTGGTCTGGGCCTGCATGTGACTCCAGTCCCGTTGTAATGTGTTGACTCTTAACTGCTCTCTGAACAAGGGCAATTAGGGATAGGCAATAAATGCTGGCCAATGACATGCACATCTCATGAATGAATTAAAAAAAAGAATGCATTTTCATGCACAGAATGATGATGATGTAGCCAGAAAAAGGGCTCAGATTAGAGTAATTTATTAATTAAAACAAAATGGGTGAACTGTCAGCACCACAGGCGCTGTTGGTGGGCAGCTCGCCTGATGACGGTATCAATTTTGTCCATGTCTGATTCCATTTAAAGGAGAGGTGCACTTTGACTGCAGGCAATTACCAGTGGGACCATAGTAAGCATGGAAGAAGCTGTGAGGACCCCATTTTCCAACTTTCGAACACTGCTTTGGAGGTTTTGGTTAAAGAGGTTGGCAGGAAGAGGGACATCTTCAATCCACCAGGTGGTTGGAAGGTTTCCAATTGTTCTCGCTGGTACAAGTGGACGCAATTGGCCAGAGCGCTTGAATGAGGGGAGTATTGGCTGCTACATAGGTAAATTTTAATCATCTCATGTGGATACCTAAGCTAAGCCTCCTAACTATTATTACTCTTGAATAACCCAATAGGCAGAATTGGTTAACTGAGATTCATATTTAATGATCCAGAGTTTGTGGTCACTGGTCAATGAGAGGTGCCCACTCTTAATTATACCTGTCCTGGCATGCTTAATGTTGATGATATTTTGTCCTAAGAGTTGCTGGTTGCGTAAGATAAAAACGACGTGCCACCCTCTGCCGGATGTGGGTGAACAGGACAAGCAACTGTGCATCTGCTTAACCAACCAGTTTGAAATAAACAATGCAAAGACTGAGAAGGAAGTATCATTTGGAATGGTGAATTCAATGTCAAATCAGATGTAGAAAGAAAGGGAAAGAGAGGTTGGGTTAAGAGAAAAGGCACTTATATTTTTAAATATTCTTTTAAAGCCTGGAGGGACATTCATCCTCTTCTGGTCTCCTCACACAAAGAAATATACTGGCAAGCTGCCACCCTGTTCTCACACGGCCCCTACTTCAGGATTCCCCCACCCTCCCCTCTTCAGCAACCTGCTGACCGTCTCTGTGCGAAGCACAGACAAATATTCACCATTCAAAATGGGTAAGCTGAAGGGTGGGGCCCGAACCTGAGCATGGATGGGGTGGCCCAACTGTGGCCATGGGTGGGCAGGCACACTACCTGTATCAGGCTGAAGTTTAAAATCCCTCCCTTCCCCCACCCCCTGCCTTGGATTTACGACTTTACGAGATTTTGTTATACATGCCACAAATTTCATGTCTACCATTAGAGTACAAACAGCTTAGCAAGTGGAGGCAAGAATGCCTTTGTGTTTATACAGTGAAACCTGCTGCCATGTAGCAATTCCCTCTGGTAATATTATCTCAAGTGATATTGCAACAGTCTTATTCCAAACAAATAATGTAATGGTTGACATTGCATTTAATGATTTATGACCAGAACGCTCAGGAAACTTTCATTTTAATTGAATTTCAAAATCCCGAACAATCTGTACCTAAATAGTAAGATTAACCAATGTCTGAGAAATGGTATTCAACCTGCATCTGCTTTCTCACACGTTAATTACACTAACTTTCAAAAATAAATACAATGCAGAAATATCACATTTCATGAAAAGACACAGGAGCCAAATGTCCTACCTTTGGAATCTAGAGCCTCAGAGACCATGGCCAGGAATTTCCTCGAGTTTCTTGCTGGTGTAGCTCTGCCAAACTTTTGGTGAAAACATTTTATACACCCAAACAAGGCTTCCAACAAACGCCTGTCAAAGTCGGTGGAATAGAATTGGAAGCCTTAAGGAAATGACCAGTATTTGTTCCCTTTTGTTAATCAAGCAGATTTGTTATTCAAGAACATTTTAATATTTTTTTAAAATATTTAACTTCTGTACTACACGTTACCCCTGCATGTCAGCTGTGGCTCAGTTGGTAGCACTATTGCTTCTGAGGCAGTGTGTTCCAGTCCCACTCCAAACCTTGACCAATCAAGGGCTGATACTCCAGTGCAGTGGGAGTGCTGCACTGTCAGAGGTGCCGTCTTTTAGATAAGGCATCAAACTGAGGCCCTGTCTGCCTTCTTAGGTGGGTGTAAGATGTCCGAGGAACTGTTTCAAAGAAGAAGAGGTGTCTTGGCCAATATTTATCCCTCAAATCAACATTGCAAAAGCGGATTATCTTGTCATTATCACATTGCTCTTTGTGGGAGCTTGCTGTGTGCAAACTAGGTGCTGAGTTTCCTACATTAAAACAGTGTCAACATTTCAAAGTTCATCATTGGCTGTACAGTGTTTTGGGATGTCCTGGGGCCAGGAAGGGCACTATGTAAATGCAGGTCTTTTTTTTTTATAACTCCTCAGTCCCCAGGCAGAGAATTTACTTCCCAAGTATCAATGTGAATTCATAGTGCACCCAGGAAATTCAAAGAACCCTCTTCACTTTAAGTCATCTGTGGCCCTCTCTGTCTTTGGAAAGCACCAGGATAACATTATACTGGACTACTGGTGTTCCCTCTTAAAGCCTCGCTCCGTCTCTCTCCCCCTTTAAGACACTCCTTCAAATCTACCTCTTTGATCAAACTTTTGGTCATGTACCCTAATATCTCTTAATGAGCCTCAGTGTCAAATTTTGTTTGATAATGTTCCTGTGAAGCACCTTGGGATGTTTCACTACATTAAAGGTGCTAGATAAATGCAAGTTGTAATTGTTGTTCTTCAGCTGGCAATAAAATTTATTAATAAAGGAACACATGAATAGCGTGTTCAACATAGGAAAATAGGACTTAGGAGCAGGAGCAGGCCATTCTGCTCTTAAATGAAACAGTGTTGATATTGGGTGCACTCAGGTTCATCTGGGAGCACCGCTTGCTCTGCCTGGTACAACTTCCGCAAGCTTGCTATCTACATCCTCTGGGATTGCACTGGGTCCTTGCCAGAGTTAGCGAGAATGCTTCAGGTTGCTGTGAAATATTGGCTTGCTTGTGGACACTGGCTGTGCTGACATTCTGTTGTCCCAACCTGCAAAAACAAGACAGAAACATATGTCAAAGTGTTTCTTCCAGGAAGCACCTTTAAAGGTTGCTTGCATTACGATATGCAGAGTGTGCTGCAATTTGTGGTTAAGGACCTCCTCATGTTTCAGACAATGAATAGAGGGGCAAAGACGTGGCAATAATAACACTTTGCTGCAGTCTGCTAAATGAAGGGCCTTAGTTTCATGCTCCACTGTTATACCCAATCATGTGCAGAGAAGCTTCTTCAAACAGATTCTGGAGCTTGAAATTACAGTGATCCCCTCAAGCCTATCTCTGCTACCATTAGCTACATGCCATCTTTGCCCACAGTTGTAAATCAAACAACATGCAGCAAACTATCCTTCCTGACACTGTGTTGCTGCATTCATCGCCATTCAGTGTACAGTTTCTCGTTAGGCTGTAATGCAAAACATAAGTTCCTTCCCTGAACAAAAATAAAAATACCTGGAAAAACTCAGCAGGTCTGGCAGCATCTGCGGAGAGGAACACAGTTAACATTTCGAGTCCGTATGACTCTTCAACAGAACTAGGTAAAAATAGAAGAGAGGTGAAATATCATACACAATTCTGCGAATCAATGAAAAGTTATGAAGATAGGTTGATTAAACGTTCTTAATGGAGACAAAAGGATTGAGTGCATCATGGTACCTGTCCTATGGTTTATCAAGTTCCTTCCCTGTGCCAGCTCAGACCCCAATGTCACCTTTGCCTTCGCTATCCTTACTCCATGCTTGATGCCTGCCCCCACTGTTTGCCGGTATCCAACAATCTAGCCCTTGTGGCTCTTGGCATACATGAGAGTTGCAACACTAATGAGAGAGATGGAGATTTTGGGCATTTGATTATGTTGTAACTGCATATTAGAACCCTCTGCAAATTATTTTTAAAACTGCATTAGAACTACTGTGTGCAATGTTGGGCTATCCACTCTCAAAGCATGATTTTTAATACGTTGGAAAGAATTCAAGAATAATGGGCATACACAATTCTGCGAATCAATGAAAAGTTATGAAGATAGGTTGATTAAATGCTCTTAATGGAGACAAAAGGATTGAATGCATCATGGTACCTGTCCTATGGTTTATCAAGTTTTGTTATATATTTAACCTACGATCATAGAATAGTAATTTTAAAAAGGATGGGGATGAAATTTATCTTGCACACAGTTATACTGAAGTCAACAGAGCTGAATATCGGATGGGGTGTATAACAGGAGGCCAATTTAGCACCGATTGTTTAGCGCTACCGCTGAGAATTCAATTTTAGGCCCAAGTGTCAATCAAACTAGTAGTTAGAAGGCAGTTTTCTCAACAGAGTAGCAGAATAGAATCCCATCTAAAATAACATGTTGATAAACCGCTTTCCAAAGGAAGCCAATTGGGTGGGAGCGGCACTGAAATTGCTAACAAAATTTTCAATGCAGGTAACTACCTGGCCTGTGGAACTCGATGCTGTCAGTCATGTTGGGACAGTGGAAGGACTCTCAATGGAAAGCATCCGCTCAAGGTTGATTAGCACACATTGTGATATTGGACTGATACACTGGATTTTTCACACAATGACCTTCAAGGATCAGGGAAGGCTGGAAGTTTTAACCGTCATCACTAATGTCCCTTCAGATGACTAAATACATTTGGAGATCCATAACGGAGAATATTATATAGTCTTGTTTGATGGAGTGGCCTTGATGAGCCAAATGGTCTTTTCCCCACCCCCACCCCCGCCCTTTTCCACTGTTCTTATATTCTCACATGAAGTGCCTTTGGAATTTCCCTTTGGAAATTTGTGCTCGTTTTCAAAAGGACACTTTAGCCCAAGTCAGAAATTACATTAGTTGGCAATGGTAAGGTGATTTCAGGTTTTTAATTCAGTTAAATTTACATCAGTAGAAAAGACATGGGGAAAGTGGCATGTACTTGCGGAAAATGTACCAAACCTGGGCACCCAGTGGGAAGCCACGCTTGAACGTAGCGTAGGCTGCAGGATTGACGCTATAGTGTTGTCTCTCCGACCCACACGTGTGTCATTAATCCCCAGAAATCCTGAGACTTACTTTGTGAGAAAATAATTATAATGTTACTGATCAGCATACAATATTTGTTTACAGATTAAACAGTTGACCACTGTTGCGGTAGATCAGTACTCAGTATTGAATAGTTGAGTAAACGTGAGGGGCTGAATGGACGACTCCTGCTCCTACTACTTATGCTCTCATGTTTACAGAGAGAGCTTTCTATGGGAGCTACAATTTTTCATCCTAATTTACAAAAATGATCTGTTCACAACCGATATTACTTGTTTCCAATTTCGGCAGCGTTTCTTTCTACCTAATGCACTTGTGGTATTTTTAATTTATTTCAATTATGCTACAATTTAGGTAAATCGTTGATAAAACAGCTTTAGCTTTACTACAGAGTGACTATCTTTACCCTTTAGTTAGAAAATGATCCCTTGTGATTTGTTTTCTTTACCCATGAGACACGTCCCCATGAATCAGGAGGTGCAGCCTAAGCTTTGAGTAATAATTGACACATTTCTTGGCTGGGTTATCCTCCTCCCTTTGTGCTGAACAGCACAAGACCATGAATGCACCTTTGAAGAAGTTGACTGATTGAGCAGAGTGGGTGAAGTCAGAACATATTCAACGTTTTTATGAGAACATCTCGTCCTGTTTTGCTGCCAAGAATGATTATTTGCCTTCCAGCGATGTGACATCCTCATGTAGTGGCATTTGCCTAAAATACTATGTGGGTTACATTCATATTGCACTTCTGCTTTCGAAGCCTGCCTAGGACTTCGTGGAAAGTGCCCCATTTGGAGTAAAGTCGAGAGATAAAAGCCATGGAAGTCCCAGTTGGTGCTAAGTTAGCTGATCTCAACTGGTAGGCAAAGGACATGAAAATTGATCTCCCCAGCAAAATAAAACTGGGTAGCGTTCCTATTCCTGGTGGGGTTCCAGTGGCTTCCGCTAGGAAGTGGATGTTGGATGAAGACGAAATGATGTTTGGCTGTGATAATTAGTTAGGGCAGGTGGCCCATGCCTGTAAGGGCTCATCAGCATTGCTCCCCTGCAACAGAGGGGAGGAAGGTCAGAATGGCGTCATGCTGCTCCAATGACAGGTGGTGACTTGGGCAGGTCTGAAACCATGGAAGATAAATTCCTAAGGGAGCATCTGGCCACTGAAGTTCAAGTAATCAGTCCTCTCTGGGATTGTTGACCTGTTGGGCTGTAAGAGTGCTCCGGCCTTGCTTGGAGACCGGAGTGAGACTCGTGGCAGCTCTCAACTGATGCATCTTTGAAGGAGTTGCAAGCTTTGACTGATCGGTCCTGAGTTGGAGATTGCATTCTTACCACCACAGATCTCCAAAGTGAATGTAACCCACATAGTATTTTGGGGAAATGTCATTACATCACATTGTCTTCACATTGCTGGAAGGGGAATAATCACTCTTGGCAGCAAAACTGTACTAGATGTTTTCACAGAAATGCAGATTTTGCCTGTCTCCACCAAACTGCTCAATCAGTCAACTTAATTAAAGGTGCATTCATGGTCCTTTGCTACTACTACAGAGGGAGGAGGATAACCCAGCCCAGAAATGTGCCAATACCCTTACACAGAATTCCAATTATTATTCTATACCTAGACTGTGCTTCCTGATTCATGGTCTGAAAGACTATTGTGTGGAATTGTGCGGTGAGATGATGGCACAGTGGTGATACCACTGGTTTAGTACTCCAGAGGCCCAGGCTAATGCTCTGGGAACATGGGTTCATGTTGGCATTTAAATTCAATTAACATATGTGAAATATAAAGCTATAAAGAAATAGTGACCATGAAGCTATCATCAATTGTTATAAAAACCCATCTTGTTCACTAATGCCATTTGGGGGAGGAAATCTGCCATCCGCACCTGGTCTGGCCTACATGTGACTCCAGACCCAGAGTAATGTGGTTGACTCTTAAATGCCCTCAGCTCAAAGGCAATGAGAGATGGGCAGCAAATGCTGGCCTTGCCAGTGATGCTCACACCCCATGAAAGAAAAAAAGAAAAAATCCTTGGGGTAGCCCAGGATCTCCTTCTTGACATGGCAGGATATGGGAAATCCTTTCCCCCTTCACCAGAAAATCTGAAGTGCACAAATGGGGCATAATTCTGGTAGACCAGATTCTGCCCCAACTACCAGTCGCTGTCTGGCAGTTCCTCCAGAGACATGACCTGGGCCCAATTGGAATTTCAGACCCAGGGGCGCCAGCTCACGTTATTTTCCTGTAATTGGTGAAGAGTTCTAAACAATCCAAAGTGTAAATTTGACTTACTGATATTTTGCAGTCATTACCCCAAATTTGTGTTAAAAAGAGGCTTGGACATCTAAACAGCAGAGAGGTTTCCACACAGTTGATTGTCATACTGATTAAGACTTAAGTGAATGTCATGGTTATATGAAACACCTGGGCAGGATTTTGCCGTCGGCGAGCAGAGGGTGGGGCCCGCTTGGCGACGCGTAAAATGACACGCGATGACGTTGGGCGGAACCCTCGACGTCTCCCCGCCCCATTTAAATTTTCAGGAAGGTGGGGGCGCTGCAAAATCAGCTGTGGGCCCACCAACCTGTCAATGGCCAATTGAGGCAAATAGAGAAAAGATGAAACCTCATCCACCGACGGGATGAGGTTTCATGCAGGGTTCTAAAAAGTTTAATTAAGTTTTACTGTAATTTATGAACATGTCCCATCTCATGTGACATTGTCACATGAGAGGGACATGTTAGGGATTTTTTTTCCATTTTTAATCTTTTAAAAAGTGTCAGTGATCTCCCTGAGGCAGCACTTAGCCGCAGGGAGATGTGCGCTCTTTCGTGCGCTTGCGTGAAAGAGTGCACTCCCGCTTTTGGGGAATCCCCCCCCCCCGCCTGCACAGGAAGCGCGTAGTGCTTCCCACCGGGCGTCACGCTGGGCGGGCCTTAATTGGCCCGCTCACGTAAAATGGCGGCGGGGCCCACTTCTCCGGCGGGGATCGTCTCCCTGCCCGCCGGAGATTGGGTCGGGCCCGCCCGCCCAGCAGGCAGAAAATTCTACCCCTAATGTAGCAGTTAGTTTGCTGGGAATTGTGCTAGAGCAGTCCAGGTTGCTTCTTCTTTTACTAGGGTAAAAGATCTTCAAGATGCCATCACTTTGATTGAGATGAAGAAGGTAAGGTAAGGCGATTAGCACCATAGGCATTGCTCTCTGCTAAAGAGAGAGAGAGAGAAACGGAGAGGGAGAGGGACAAGTGGTTACATAGCTTGAGGGGCATCATTCCACATCAAGCATGGAGCAAGACAAGGCAAGGAGGCAGGGTGCCATGAACTACCACAGCCCGCACATGGATTGAACCTGCACCGTTGGCATCATTCTGTAACCTCCACACGATTAGAAACATAACATGCATTGGATCATGAGCACTGGCTCTAGCGCGTTGCATCCCAAACATTCTTAACAGCAAATTTTATATTTCTTGTGTGGTTACTTAAGAACACAGACAGTTGAATGTACAGTTTGCTATTGTGTCACAGCAGTCACTCTGGTGCCTGCCTATATTGTTTCTTGTTCTGCGATGGTTTCTACATGCTTCTGTTAGGCAGGAATCTGCCTAACAAACAAGCCTTTGGGGCTTAACTGAGATATCTGTTGAAATAGGTTTCATAAACAAATAATTTTTATTTCTACCAGCTGCAGTTTTATTTTATTTAAATTTTATAAAGCTTTTGTGCCTAATCTTATGCGCTGAGTTTGACCTCGAGTTTCATTAATGCCGTGCAGTGTGCTGTAAAACATCTGAATGAAGTCCAAAAATAATACAGGTTTAGAATGTTCCATTTTCTCACACTGTCCTGTAACAGGCTGAACCTGGGCAGATCACGGTGAGCCCTGTGTGACACTGTATTGGCCAGCACACCATGCTACATTGTCTGCATGTGCAGTCTATTTATTTAAACTTCGCCCACCGCCAGTCGGGCAGCGCAGCGAGTTTTATTTTCCAATACCATGCGCAAAGATGTTTTGCTACACCAAACTACTTTTTAATTCAAATGAAAGTGTGCTGTCGCAGACAAGCGGCCTGAGCTTTGGTTTGTAAGCTTGCCCGAAACTGAGATTGTGAATAGGTTCAGTGCACAAGGTAATCTTTCTGCATGGTAACCAAAAAACAAAAAGAAAAGTGAATAATAAACAGAAAGCCACAATGCAGGAGCCAACATATGGTTAGAGCTCTGATTTAACTGCTGATACCACAGGAAACACGTTGAACTGTAACAGCGCGTGTTATTCCAGCAAAACAACAGGACCATCCCATCCTTAATCTCCATTCTATGAATCTCTTGTCGGGTCATTTTAACTCTGAGTGAAATGTGTAAAACTGGCGATGTGGATTTGGCCTTTATATGTTTTGCTCTATTTTCATTACTATAGACTTGTCTCTTGCTCTCTCTCTTCCTCCGGCACCACCTTTCCTCTCTTTTTTTCCCTCTCCTCGCAATTGCTGCTAGGGAAACAGGAACATGAGCAAGCCATTTAACCCCTTTGAGCCTGTCCATCCAACAATAAGATAATTTCTGATCTGCAACCTAACTCCGTATATCTACCGTTGCCCCATATCCCTTAATAACATCGGTCAACAAAAATCTATCAATCTCAGATTTGAAATGAACAATTGATCAATTGTCATTTGTGAAACAAGGTTCCAGACTTCTATCACCCTTTGCATGTAGAAGTGTTTCTGAATTTCACTCCTGAATGGCCTGGCTCTAGTTTGCAGACCATGCCCCCTTGTCCTAGACTCCCCAGCCGTTGAAATAGAGTCTCTCTATCTGCCCTATCTGATCTACTTAGTGTCATGAAAACTTTGATCAGATCACCCCTTAACATTCTAAATTCCAAGGAATAGAACATTAATTTGTGCAATCTCTCCTTGTAGTCTAACCCTTGGAGTCTAGGTTTCATTCTGGTAAGTCTATGGTGCACTTCCTCCTTTGTTTTTTCCATGACTTTTCTTCACTCTAGCCTTTTTTTGAGTTCTGTTGGCACGCTGTTCTTGGTCCTGCAGTTGTTTCTCTTGCTGCTCCCTCCAGTCGCTGGGCTCTAACATTCAAGGCTATGGGCCAAGTGCTGGTAAATGAGATTAGGTAGATAGGTCAGGTGTTCCTCATGTTGGTGCAGACTCAATGGGCCGAAGGGCCTCTTCTGCACTGTGACTCTGTGATTCTGTGTGGTTCTTTATGTAGTGCTTTTTCTGTCATGTTTTCTGCTGCCACCATCTATTATCATCGTTGTGGGTCTTAGATGGGGTTTTCCATGGTCTGGATTTACAGATACTGCTAGAGGCAAGGCTGTTAGTAAACTTTACTTTTTATTCAACATTCTACTGACTGTGTACAGCACAAGGCTTAGCACGAGGCTCTACATAGAACTATCTCTCAGCGTACTCTGTTGTCATGTGATCTTACATGAGTGATGATGTAGACTATTTACATATTTAACATTAACCCTTTATGCTACACCTCCACAGCCACATCCACATCCTTCCTATGGTGTGGCGCCCAGAACTGCTGACAATACACCAGGTGTGGTCTAACCAGGGCTTTGTATTGTTCCTGTTCATTGTGCTCTCTCACTTTAACACATGTAGTTTATACTTACAATCACTCCATACTACATTGATCAGTCAGGTCCATTGCTTTTAATTGTTACCCTGCAATTCTATTGGGTCCTAAGCTAATTAGCACATCAAGCATTGTTCATCTATTTTTTTTTCTATTTTAATTCTTTGTTTATTCCCACATTTGGGTGGCTCAACTTCACTGAATGTCCAAAGGGTGACCTTAATTGGCCTATTAATGAGGTTAACTTGCTGCCTGCCACTTACTCTGCCCTGCCCTCCCCTCCACAACCAACACAGACTTTCCCAAAATGCCCCAGGGAGGAGATGGTGCCGGCAAACCTGTATTCCAGCTGGCAACATGAAATTACCCACCTGCCCGGCTCTGTTCCCCTCACCACCCACCCCCCTCCATCAACCTAAACAATTCTACCCATGTGTTTGCTTTGTCATAAGTAAAACTAGCAAACTACAAATTGCATAAAATTAAATAATCTGGCTAATCTCAGGCACAGCATCAAGTAAATGAATAGATAATTCACGAGTCAAAAGGATAAGAGAATGTGGCAGTCAGAATCATGTGGAAAAATAGATGTTGACATTGGTAAGGTGGACTTTTGTCATTATCTTAATCTGATTGTTCATGTACTTAGTAAATTGCATCATATTAAAAGGAAATACAGGTATTTCAGGTACTACAATGAATTTATCTCAAAGCAGTTTGACACTCAAATATTACTGACAAATCTTTTCTCTTGAATGGTTTCTATTATAAAAGAGGAACTTGATTCAGTTCTGATGAAAGGTCACTGACTCATCCTTCATCCCCTCCCAATCACAGTAGCCCTGCAGCTGTTTAACTCTCCAAGGAGCGTTAACTGGCTGGAGACGGGACTTCCACCCCTCACTCAGGCGGACGTCTGGCCTCAGAGGGCTGACAGCCAATCTGGCAGCCTCCTAGTCCCTGAAGCACCAGTGGCAGCAGTGGCCAGGACCTGGACTACAAGCAGTCCCCAGATTCTAAATTCCAGAATCCAGGACCAGAAAAGTTTTGGTTGCGGGGGTGGGGGGGGGGGGGGGGGGGGGGGGGGCGGTGGTGGTGGTAGCGGGGGCGGGGGGAAGGGGGTGGGTTCTCATGAGTGGGACAGAAGGTGAGGAGGTGGGGAGAGAGGGGTGGGGATATTGATGGAGAGGCCGGCGGGGGTGCGTGGTGGGGTGGGGGGGATGCGTGCGGGTTGGTGCACCCTTGGGGGACAGATCTTGGGAAGGCACCCTATATGGAAAAAGGGTTCTTGAGGGGGGCAACACCCCCCTGCAACTTCACTCCCCCACTTCCTGCCTGAAGCCTGAGTAAGGTGACCTGCTCTGCTTCCTCCCTCAGGCCAGGTAGGGAGCAGCCCTTAAATGGCCAATAATTGGCCACTTGAGGCCTTAAGTGGGGCAAGGGCAGACAGGCTGCTCTTGCCCACCCCCCCCCCCATAAAACTGCACACAGGCCTGGGGTGTGTAGGAAGGGAACTGGGGGAGTTTTATGGATGCTCCCACCTGTAAACCCACTGGTGAGTTTGGTAAAACTCTGTCCATTTGCTCTGTTTCTCACTCCATAGTTGGAGCAAGACCTGTTGAGCATTTCCAGCATTTTCTGTTTATCTTAAACCTTATCCAGTGTTTGTTCTCATCCAGATACGAAAATAAGAATGTGCATTACAGAAAGTTAAAAGTCACGACCTCACCTTCTTTATTCTATCTTTAAATGAAATTGATGTTTGCTTCACCCTCCAACAGAAACTTGCATTTATATGGCACTTTTACAACCGCCGGATGTCTACAAGTGCTTTACAGCCAATGAAATACTTTTGAAGTGTAGTCACTGTTGTAATGTAGAAAATTCAGCAGTGAAATGGTGCACAGCGAGCTCCCACTAAGAGTAATGTGATAATGAGCAGATAATCTGTTTCTTTGTGATATTGATTGAGGGATAAATATTGGCCAGACGCCTGGGATAACTGCCCTGCTCTTCAAAATAGTGCCGTGGGAACTTTGACATCCACCAGAGCAGGCGGATGGGACCTTGGCTTAATGTATCATCTGAACGACACATCTCCAGCATTGCAGCACTCCCTCAGTCCTGCAATGGAGTGTCGGCCTTGATTTTAGAGCTCAACCCTTGGAGTGGGACTTAAATCTGAAACCTGTGGCTCAGAGGTGAAACTGTTACCCACTGCATGGCTGACACAGGATGAAAAACAATTTAAAGCACGTGCTATTTTTCCCTGATGTTTTTTCCTGGGAGTCTCCGTCAGATGCAATTTTGAACAGCATGATTTTGCTTTTAATTGTTAATCTTTAATAATAACCCTTTAGCACTTTGAATGTAAATCATGAACCACTTAACTGACATATTTAAACAAAGTTTGATAAGGCAGCTGTACAAAAACGTACAGATAGAGACAAATTTTTAAAGTCTATCTCATTAAATTCTCATTTCGACTAAACAATGGCATGGACGATACTCTGCCCTCCTGGAGGTGCTGCCTTCCAGATCAACATATTCTAGTGGTTCATTACAGGTCCTATGACATATTCACAAAGGAGCACTTCTTCTGGTGTCATGACCAATATTCAAACCTCAAAACCACCAAAATAAACAGATCGCCTTATGAATCACTCTATTGTTGTGTGTGGGGCATTATTGTGTAACATTGCGGTGCAACAGCTGAGTGACTTGGAGTGGATAGGAAAAACACAAGGACATGTGGGAGAAGAAATGGTCCCTCAGCCCACCTAACTTACACCATCCAATGCTCCATGAACAATTTGTCCACCTCCTTACACAATTTTGTAGCCACTTGTCTAACTTTTCCATCTTGCCCATTCATCTGCTGTGTTCTTGTCATCAACAACTTGCACTCCAGTCTCTCCTGCACCATCAACCTGCTGGTCTTCCAACGCACTCACTGCTATTGCTCTGCTGAAGCCCTTACTTCTAGTCAGGTCGGGACATTAATGATCATTCAGTGCAGAATGAGGCTATACATCCCATTGTGCCTATGCTGGCTCTCTGAAAGAGCAATTATCATTCCTTTTCCCTGCTCTTTCCTCATTGCCCTGCCAATTTTTCCTTCTTAAGTATATATATATATATCCAATCCCTTTTGAAAGTTCCTATTGAATCTACTTCTTCCACCCTTTCAACCAATATATGTCAGACTCGCTGAGTTAAAAAAAATTCTCCTCAGCTGCCCCCTGACTTTATTTGCCAATTATCTAACATCCAAGTGCTTCCTGGATGGGGCCAGAGCTTCTATTTGCTTTACACTAGATATCTCAGGCCATGTCCACCATGACACCTTATTTGGTTCCCACAAAGAAGCAATTCATTCTCCTCCACTGACACAGCCCTTGCCCACCTCCCACATTGGGAGCAAACGTGCCCAACCTCTTGACAGTTCCTCCCACCCACACTCCATCCAACCGTTTCTTTGGGTTCCCTATTCCCATCCACTCCAGATCATTCAGCTGTTGCACCACCATCTCCAAATCCAAATGGCTGTAGTAACGGTGGAGGATATATCAACAAGTCCCACGTCAACCTGTGCCCCTCCATCTGTACAACTTTTCTGAATTTCAACACCTTACTCTTTACTGTCCTTGCTCTGTCAGACATTGGCCAATTCCTGGTATTTTCAGCAACTTTCTCACCAAAATCCCCTCCCTTTTCTCTTCACAGAGCCTCTTTAATAAGTGACTACGCACCCTTGGGAATTCAATCATCACCTTAAATCCCTCGGCACTTCTTTGACTTCCCGTTCTTGTTCAACCTCATCCTTCACATCAACTCCCTCACTCGCAGCCATCATATGTCTCGCAATCTCAAAACTTATGTTGACTGATAAGGTCATCTCTGATCACCGTGTCATTCATTTCAACATTCAGATCTCCTTTCCTGCCTCCAACCGTTAATACTTCCACCCTTTGCCCCCAGGAAAAACTTTACCCTACCTAAGCCCACTCATCAACACACTGTCTGACTCCCTACTTTATGACCTTCTATCCACATTGGCTTTGTAAAGGCTCCCTTGATTTCACCTTCGGTGTCCTCATTTCCACCAAATCCCTCATGGTCTCCATTCCTTCCAATTCTGGTTAGTTCAATTCTCACTTCTGCATCTCCCAACTGAGATTCTCAAACGTCTGCACGCCTGGGACTTCAGCACCTAATCATCACCAGATAAAACTAGATCACCTTAAATGATATCCACATTTCCTCCTCTGCCATAAATCCACTTACTTAACCTGGAAAGGAAGGATCCTGGAGCCCAAGGACACGGGAGAGGGGTGAGGGGCTGGGTTTTGGAAGGCAGGTGGTGCAGATGGCAAGGAAGGCGGCATCTTGGGGGTGATGCCCCCGATGCACAGACAGCACTTCCGGAATGAGGTGCCCCCCTTCCTTCTTGCCTTTTCTCATGTAGGCCAGAAACAACGCCCTGCCCACTCCCACCCACTTGCCCACTCCAGCCGGATAATGACATGGGCAGCATATTATACAGGTCAATAAGCTTCCTGACAAACCTAATAGTCCTTTAACTATTTATTTATATATGGCGACCTGCTTCTGAGTTCAGTGCCCACCCAGCTAGCGTATTATGGGGGTCAGCTTGGGATGGATGGGAAAGTTGTGGGCTCGCCACCTGACCGATTCTACGTGCCCCACTGCTCAAAATATGCCAGAAGAGAGCAAGTAAAATCCAGCACTATGTCCGAGATTATCTGCTCCTCCACCCACAAGCGCCGCTACTCATCCCCATTACCCTAATTCAGACTTGTAGCACCCGCTTCTCTCCCAAATATCACCGACTTTCCTTTGGGCAGAATTTTATATCTGGTGGGCAGGCGCGCGCCCGACCCAATCGGGAGTAAAATTGCGCCAGAGGACATCGAGCGAGCGTCCCGATGTCATTGCGCACTTGCACAATATTTCGCTCGGCAGGCGGGTACAAAAGCCGGAAGTGCGCCCGCTGACAATGAAGAGGGCATTAAGCCCATTAATGGCGCAATTGACTCTGATTTTTCGTTGCCCGTCCAACCTTACGGTTGGCGGACAGGCGAATCGGCCAAGCGGCCTTTGCATCCAAGGGCCGGGTGAAATTTCCGTGATGAAATAAAATAAGAATAAGTGTCTGTGGACAGCATGTTTATCAGCTATATTTTCAGGTGATTGTTTATGATGCATGGACACTTTTTTTCAGCTTTTAAAGCTTCATCTTAACTTTTTCGGGTCTCCGGCTCCCTGAGGCAGCTGTCTGCCTTCAGTAAGCTCTGTTGCAGCACTCACCCAGGTCCTCAGAAACATCATCGCCCGCCCGTTTCCCGCCCCCAACCTGGCAGCGCTGAGCTTTCCAGTGCGTGTTTCGTTAATTGGCCAGCCAGCGTCAAATCGTGGTCGGAGGCCGATTATGATCGGAGGCCCGTTTCCCGACCGCTCCCAGGCCCGCCAATCGGGCTTGCCGGCCAAAGGTAAAATTTGGGCCATTAAGCTCGCCTCCTCTTGCACCCTACATGCAACATTAAACAGCATGTAATTGCCGATGGTTCCCTTTCCTAAGGGCTATTCTCCTTCAAAATGGCTGCCATCAATCCCTCATCAAAAAATAAAATACCCGTACATCCTCAGCTCTCAGACCACCAATAAACTGTCCAATTGCTTCCCTGTGCAGGATAAAGTTGAGTTGTGGGGAACCCAAAACTCCCTTCATCAAAACATCAGCAAAACCAAAGGACGGCCAGTTAGCTTAAAAAAATGTAGCAGGACCTGTAAATAAAAATGAGCATTTTCAGTTCAGTGCACTGAGCAAATTGGAGCCATGAAGGTTGTGGTGTACAGGAGTGACAGGGAAAGTGGGATTCAGTGTGAGTCCAGCGCCATCGCTCTGTATGGTTGTTCGATAGCTAGGCCCTATCCAATTCTGGTATCCTCACTGATCTACTTGGCCCTGTGCAAAGCCTATATCACCAAGGCGACCTTACTCCCACATCAGCAGCAATTCCCTCATTCACATCTCCATCACCTGCCGGCTCCCTTTGTTTGCCTACTACTTTCTATTCGCTGTTGTTAAATACTCAGCAGGAGCTGACAGCATCTGTGGAGAGAGAAACAGTTAATGTTTCAAGTTGATGACCTTTCAGTTCTGACGAAAGACCATCAACCTGAAGCGTTAACTCTGTTTCTGTCTCCATAGAAGCTGCCAGACCTCCTGGGTATTTCTAGCATTTGCTGTTTTTATTTCAAATTTCCAGCATCTGCAGTATTTTCCTTCTGTTTTTGTTAAAACCTCTACTGCCAGTGTATAAATCCACATTAGCTCCCATTTCCTTATCAGTCTTGTTCTTGCCAACTTAAAATTAATCCTTCTTAAGACCTGCTTCGAGATTTGAGTAGCCTTATTGAAAGTAGATTCTCATGAATTAGACACTTTTAGTGCATGATTAGTATTCGCACCTTTTTCTCTTGTTCATCTTCGTCAATGATCTTACATCCATTGTGTACAAGCTTCATGTTTTTCTTAGTATCTTGAATCATCTACGTTAGTCATTGACCAAATAATTGGATGTCATCAACAAATATTACTTCAATCGTCCTTCATTTTGTGGGTGTTCACGGTAAAGGGCAGAGACCTAGAGCAATTTTTTTTGTGGAACTCTATTAATTACCATTAATATTTATTACAAATATAGGCCTTGTTGGCTTATCAACATTTTCTCTTCCCACTGCTTAATTCTTTCCAACCCATCGACCTATTTTGTCATTTCTTCATAGCACATGCATAACTGACCTCTACATATGTTACAGATTCCAGAGCTGGTTTAACTGGACCAGGAATTTGTCCACAGTCGTCATTCATGAAAACTAATTTAACACATCTGCCATTTTCCAACCTCTGAGAATTTGATTTCTGTCTCAGCATTGTGTGTGGTTGATAATTTGAACAATAAGGCCCATTGTTCCCTTCGCTGCTGGCTTCACTCACACGGGAAGGGAGAGGTGTCAGGGAGAGAAATATACCCTAAGCAGTGAAGCAACAGAAAAACTTGTGCGAATCCTTTGAACAGCTTTGAGTCCACACTGAATAACAGCTTGAATCCAGTCCTTGCTTTTTCCTGACAGGCCCATTGCACCGCTTGTTTGTTCATCTCCTTAAGCCAATAAGAATTTCAGATGAAGCCACCGTATAGTCAACAGTCAAACTGCTGAGCAGGAGTTTAACAGCACCCACAGTGCACTACACCACAGAGTGATACACTGAAGGCCCTCACCCAAGTTCATCGCTGGTTGAAATTCTAATGTTTGATGATTAACAATGTATTTGTTAATCGTGAAGGGATATGGCACTTCTCCTTTAAGAGTGGGAAGAAATTTTTTTGCAAACCTCTCTATGTCATCCTTCTGAACATTTCAGGGCATAACAGAGTGTGCAGGGTAGCAACCTTGAGCCTGAAATGTGAGAACCGAGACAACTCCCAACAGTGGGCCTCAGACCTCAGGCCTCATTCCAATTAAGGCAGTACGGCACAAACAGCAAGCCTGCGAAAAGTCATTGACGATCGGGCCGCTGCTACCATCACAGTGTCCCTCTGGTGAGGAAAGACCCAGGAAGAGGGGAAGGGGGCCAATCGAGGCCAAGGAGGGGAAAACAGAGGCTGACGATGGGTGAAAGGAGGTCAGAAAAAGCGAGAAAGGGAAGATTGGAGGCTGGCACTACCCCAGGGCAAACAAACCTTTCAGTAGGAGCCTAAAACTGGTGTTAGGCCCCTTATTTGAATACGCAGAGAGAGCCTAACGCCTGTTTCAAGTGTGGGCTCTGCAGGACGATGTTTTCTTCTTTTCCAATATGATGGGCTTCGCACCTACAGTCAGCACTGTGCCCACTGGGGCATAGTACCTGAAAAATGGGCATTGTACGGATGAATTCTTCTGCCCCTGGCAGTCTTAGCAGAAGTTTGATTCCGGGCACATATGCCTTCACCTGCCTGGGAAACATGGGGTTAAAAAACAGTTAAAACTTCCCTTATTGACAGAGGGCATCGATGGAAATGTAACTAAATGTATTTCCCACCTAGACTACTGAACCTCTTGCAGGTGCTGGCCAACGTTCATGCACTTTTAAGGCTCTGTAACTCGGGATCCCTGGCTGCAATAGCAAAAGTTTGTTAAGTATGTTTTTAAAAAGTGTTCTAGGGGCATTGTCACTGGTGATCAGTTACTACAGTGACAGAGTTTTGAAACATTTCTGTTTGATTAAGGGGCGTCACTGGACCATGAAGTTTCCATCAATTGACTTTCAGGCTTTTGTACATGAGCAAATCTTCATGTGCTTTTTTCAAAATTGTGATCCTGACCTAAAATTAAAATCTATTGCCCTCTACTGCTTCAAACAGGGTTGCACTGTGCACATCAGAAAGATAGGATGCACGCTTTTATAGCAGTAATAGAACAAGAGTAAACATCTTGAATACATTTTGACTTTGGACGATAGTGTAAAACGACGATAGCAAATTTTACATCTCTTTTGATTTATATTTCTATTGAAGTTGTCATATGAGCTCCATGGAATGACCTTCGACCTACTTTTTAGATCCAGCCTTATACAGAAAACAGCATTAGGCCAGAAGTTTTATTTGCAAAGAGGTAAGTACCCAAAATTCAAACAGTTTTTTAGAAAAGAATATGGAATAAAGGTGCTGTCTAAATTACTTTTACAGCATTATGCTGTGCCCAGAGCTGCTGTTGAAACAGTGGCTTTGTTGCACCAATTAAAGTTGGGCTGCAAATCAATATAAAGTATTTGTGCTGCAATGCTAGTCAGCAAGAAAACAATAAGAAGTGATATACCTTTAAGTAGAGCTTGAAATTCTCTACAATGACGAGCTTACTCCCATTCAGCTGGTCACTTATAGGAGAGGAGGCTAGTTAAAGTGCTAGCCACCAAAGAATCCTGCAGCCTGCTTCAGAGCGCTAGTGTGAAAGTTAAGTGGTTATTAGCCCCTTAGTGGTCCTCCAAGCATCTGTTCATAGCACAAGCTTCAATTCCTTCACTATGTGAACCACCGCTGAATGAAATGGGTTACAGAAGAATGACCATCATCTAGAAGCATACTGTGTGTTTTATTCAAACTTGTACAATGTTTATGAAATTCTAGCAATAAGTGTTGCTTTGGAAATACAAAAAAAAAGTTAAAGTGCTGAGCTAATAAGTACAGGCTAAGTCGACCTTTTAACTTTGAAAGACCCAGTCTTTCCTGGGAAGCTCTTTAGCACCTAATGTACTCGGTGCGAATTGTCACCTTAACATTTCCAGTGGGGGTGAAGCTTCGCACATACATTAAAAAAAATATGTTCACTCAGAAGATGTAGGACTCGCTGGCAAGGCTACATTTACTGCCCATTCCTAGTTGCCCCAGAGAAGGTGGTGGTGAGCCTTATTAAACAGTTGCAGTCATGTGTGAAGGTGCTCCCACTATGCCGTTGGGTAGAGACTTTCTAGATTTTGACCCAGCGACAATGAAGGAAAGGAGATATATTCCTTTCATTTGTTCACGGGATGCAAATGTCCTTGGCAAATGCCAGCATTTATTGCCCGTCCCTAATTGCCCTCGAGGAGGTGGTGGTGAACCACTTTCTTGAACCGCTGCATTCCATGTGGTGTAGATACACCCACAGTGCACAGGTTAGGAAGGATTCCAGAATTTTGACCCAGTGACAGTGAAGAAATCATAGGGCAGAACTTTCCGCGCAGCGTGCGGGCACGCGCCTGACCCGCTCGAGCATGAAATGGCAGGTGAGCACATCGGGTGAGCATCCCGATGTCATCGCGCTCTCACACAATATTTCAGCTGGCGGGCACGCGTGAGAATCGGGAGCGTGCAAGCCGACGATTAAGAGGCCTATTAAGGCCATTAAAGTAAAATTAATTGAGATTTTTCGTTGCCTGTCCAACCTTACGGTTGGCGGGCGGGCGAATCGGCCAGGCCGCCTTAGCATTTTTCAGGAAACCTCATCCATGGCGGGGATGAGGTTTCCAATATTAATTTTTTAAAAATTAAAAACGCTTGGACAGAATTTTCATCACCCGTATGTTCCGGTGACTGGTTCTGAGGCGTGGGCATTTTTCCCTGGTTTTTAAAATCTTTTCTTATTGCATTTATATTCTTCAGCTTCCTGAGGCAGCTCTCTGCCTTCAGCGAGCTATCATTCCGTGCTCCCCCACACCCACGCTGACTTCTGTGCTCACCCTCCTCCCATCTCCACCCCGGCAGCGCTGAACTTTTCAGCACGCCTTTCACGCTGGCTGTTAATTGGCCATCCACGTGAAATCGCAGTCGGGTGTCCGTTCTATGGCCGCTTCCAGGCCCGCCGATTGCGGGCGCCCACCGAACTAAAATTACGACACAGAAGGAGGCCATTCAGCCCATTGAGCCCATGCTAGCTCTCTGCAAGGCAGTCAGTTCTATTACCTCCCCCTCTATCCCTGTAATCCTACAAGTTTATTTTCCTTCTGCCTACCCAATTTCCTTTTGAAATCGCTGATTGTCTCTGCTTCCACCACCCTCGTACCCTCATAAGCTGGGCAGCGTGGTGTGTGACTTGGAGGGGAACTTGCATTTGGTGGTGTTCCCATGTATTTGCTGCCCTTGTTCTTCTAGGTGATAGAGGTTGCAGGTTTGGAAGGTGCTGTCAAAGAAGGCTTGGCGAGTTGCTGCAGTGCATCTTGTAGATGGTACACACTGTAATCACTGTGCACCGGTGATGGAGACAGTGAATGTTTAAGGAGGTGGATGGGGTGCCAATCAAAGAAGATGCTTTGTCCTGGATGTTGTCAAGTTTCTTGAATGTATTGGAGCTGCGCTGATCCTGGCAAGTGAAGACCATTCCATCACACTCCTGACTTTGTGTCTTGTACATGGTGGATAGGCTTTGGGGAGTCAGGAGGTGAGTTATTCAACACATAACTCCCAACCTCTGACCTATTCTTGTAGCCATAGTATTCATATGGCTGGTCCAGTTAAATTTCTGGCCAATGGTAACTTCCAGGATGTTGGTCCAGAACAGGATATTGTAGGACCTGGAGAACGACTTGGAAGTGGTGGTGTTCCCATGCGCCTGCTGCCTTTGTCCTTCCACATGGTGGAGTTTGTGGGTTTGGAAGATGCTGCCAAAGAAGTCTTGGTGCCTTCCTCCAGTTCATCCTGTAGATAATACACACTACAGCACATAGTACATCAACTGTGGTCCTAATAGTTTTTATATCGATTCACCACTAGATCTCAACTTTTATATTATATACCTCTTAACATAAAATGATTTTCCTATTGGCTTTTATGCCCTCATTCATTTAAGGTTCTCTTTTTAACAGCTTGTGAACCGTTGCCCTAAACCAGTCCAAATCCATTTTTATGGATCTGCAAATTTCCCCTAATGTTCTATAATCAGCAAACTTGGACAGCCATGTTTCCAGAAACATGCAACTCATTTATTTATAATGTAAACAATAACAGCCCCTGATAAAGGCAGTTCTATCCTTTGCTACCTTGGATTGAGCACAATAGTGAAATGCAGTAGTTCAGTTGAGTCGAGGATCAGCCATTTGCCGTGTGTGGGTGTCACTATGGGAGTAGAAATTTCACCATTTTAGAGTGCAAAGTCTATAAATTTGCAGTAGGGGATGGCCAACGAATTTAATCTTACGTATTCAAGGTCATTCCATTCACAAGCTGATTCCTTAATTCACAAGTTGATCAACTCATGAGAAATTCCGGCATTGGGCCTACCCAACTCAGGATATTCACCCACCAACCAGATGTTTTTAATCTCCCAAAAACACCTTCCTCTGGAACCAGGAGGAGCGGAAGCGTAACAGTGCTCCACCTACTCACCCCCACTCCCCTCAACCACGGACACAAGACAAAGGGACTGATAGTATTGAAAACTAAAGCAAATGTTATTAGTGGCATAATGTCAACCCTGTCTGAAAGCAAGATAGCACAATATGTTAACACATTTGAATGACGCCTTTGTCAGTTAATCTCTCCTGATCTCCAACCTATCCCTGACCTTCCATTTTTCTCCACCTGCTCCACCCGCTCCACCCTCACTTCCCATTTTCGACAGCCTTAAATCCATCTCATTTCTACCCCTCTTCAGCTCTGAAGAAGAGTCATACGGACTCTGAACGCTAAGTCTGTTTCTCTCTCCGCAGATGCTGCCAGACTTGCTGGGGTTTTCCAGCATTTTCTGTTCTTATTCAAGCTGGTTCTAATCACTTCCCTAGCCCCTCAGAAATTCCCTAAGAGCCACTGCCAGTGAACCAGGTGGCCCAAAGTTAGTTCTTCCCCTCCGGCGAGTTGTCTGTGGAGCTGCAACAACACTGGCATCTCACCCCAAGTGTGAAGATAAGGCCTGAGAAACAATTCTATCGATCCTTGGGCCCGATTCTTTGAGAAAGCTGCCTCCATAAAAGGGCCCAGATTCATTTCTACCTCATAGTATGTTATTTGTGGATATTTTTGTACAACATCATCACATTTAACTTCCTTTTGAATGATTGAGAAGGCCTCTTTGGACACTGCTAACAAGCTGGTCATGTATTGTATGTACCACAGCTCAAATTAGTCCCTTTATTAAAATGACAACACCCTATTGTACAGCATTACCCTGTCCGCCAGTCCACATCTCTTATACTAAAATTACCAAGACACGTAGTTTTCTTGGAAAAATGGGCTTGATGTTAACTACCGCTGACTGCCCATATATATACAGTCACCATTAATAAGACATTGAATCATGATGTGCAATTGTATAATATTACTGGCTGTGCCAGCAAGAACTGGCCTTGAGTTCACATGTGCAATGATATTAAGACCCGAATGGCTGCTGACACTTGCCAGAATTCAGCATCTCTTCTCTTTAAGCTTAACTGTTGGAGACAATCTTGTATTTTTTTGGAAATTGCATCAAGGGGTTTATCTGTAAACTCTGGAATATAGAGATTGCACTTGTCAAGATCACTACAATTAAGAACAGCTGTTAGAAATGCATTAATCCTCATCAGCTGTCATGAATGAATTTTGCTGTGAAAATGTACAGACTGAAGAGATGTATTAATCTGGACAGCAGCCCCAGTGATACCGATACCTTTTCTTATGCGATAGATTTGCAATGTCTCAAGGCCTTTGGCATGCCTACTAAGAACACTTCCATTGTTATTCTTTTAAGAGACAATTGACAAGGTCTCCTCCAATGGCTCAGCTAATTTATCCAATGAGGAGCGAGGCTTTACACATCAGAAGAGGAAGGCTTGGTGATAGAGGAGAGAGCGAAACTCTGCCTTTCAAAAAAAAACAATTAGCTCCTTAAATCTTATTGTGGTAATCCACTCACTCAATAATACAAGATATGGCTCAGTGAATTTTAAACAGCATTCCAACAGAAGCCTCCCGAACATGAAAAAAAACTGCTGGAGTTCATGGAAATTCTGAATCCAGTGATGATGTTTTTTCTCTGCATCTCAGTTTTAACATTTTGCTTGCAGCAGGCAATCAACTGTGCTCGCCGATCACCTCAAACAAACCTGCCCACAAAGATCTGGCAATCTCTGTGGCATGGATTTCCCCTTTCCTGATGTCTGTTTAAATCTGGTGCCAAGTCAAGGGGGTCTCCAGGTATCCAGGAACAGTGATGTCAGCAAACAGCATAAGCGGCCAATCATATTGAAGTACTCTCACAGACAGCAAACCAGGAAGTAAAGACTACTGAATTCCTTCACTTTTAATTTCAATTTTCAGATACCGGAATAAATGATTATGTTTGGTTTAAGATATAAGTTAAAATACTATGAATAAACCTTTAAAAGGTATGTGGAATTTTTATCATAATGAAGAAACTTAACACTCCTTAACTCTCCAATTAGTTTTTCAGGGCTGGTGAGGGTGTTCACCATAATTTTGAACTTAGTACACTGTTAAAAATCTGGTTACATCTCATCCAAAAGGATGTAGCTTTTTCAAGGGTTTTACAGCGAGACTAACAATGTAAAAGTGGAAGTTTTCTTCAACTTACTGATAGCTCGGGGATTTCACTCTGGGGAAACCTCAAGAGTCCATCCTCTGGAGAAACATGGAGGGTTGGATTTTTAGCCTCCGCTGGAGCCAGGAAGCAGGGGTAGCCAATTAACATAATTAAAGGTCCATTAAGGTCTGTTAATGAAGGCCAGCTGGGATTTTCCAGCTATGTTCCGGGTTCCCAGAGATTGCATTGGCGGGGGGTCGGTGGGGGGAGCAGTTTAGTTGCTTGGGGACGGCCTCCTGGTGGCAGACCAAGGTGCCAACATTCCAAGCAGGCTTAGGGGCCCCACCTGTCTGGGTGCAGCAGCAATCGCAGGCCACCCTGCAGAGGGGGTCCCTTCACTCCATTACAGTGATGGCCTGGCTGCAAAGGTGGAGTTTGAAAGAGTTGGAGAAAGTACGCTTCCATTTTGAAGCACCCTCTCCCTTACTTACCTTCCATGGCATCATGCTGCTCCTTTCAAGCTGAAAGGCCTCTGATTGGCCCTCCAGCTTGACAGCCCACCCACCATCCTTAATTGGATGGCAATATCACCGTCTAGCCATTAGGTGGTCACCCCAGGGAAAATCATGTTGAGTGACTATTTCTCACACAGTTTAGGTTTCTGACTCCCAATTTAAGTCTGACAGCAGGGTTCAGAAGTCCTCAGGAAAAATACTGCTTAAAATTACTGACAGTAACTTCTGGGTTTCCCTGTTTAACTGCGCATGTGCAGACTCCCAATGTTGCTGTCAGTTTCTGAGGTGTAATTACGGCAAACGCTGGAGGTTTCATCATCATTATCACCGCAAAATCCAGGCCATTATTTTGTGAGTTCCTATATCATAGCTCAGTATCCTTAAGAACTCACTCTGATGATAAGACGCACCCAATATTGACTTTCAAAGTTTTGACCATAAGTCTCAACTGAGGGGATATTAATAGCCTTCCCTGACCCATATTCAATGTTACATTTAGACTAGATCCTGCCTAAAGGAATATAATACCCTTCTCTGACTCTCGTGCAATATTATAATAAGATTAGGGCACTCCTGCTGAGTGCGGGGCTTTTCTGAAATAAAAAACAGAAAATGCTGGAAACATTCAGTAAATCAGGCAGCATCTGTGGAGAGAGAAAGTAGGGTTATTATTTCAGGTCGAACTTTTTCTGACCCTTGTTCAATGCTGGAATGAGATTCTGAGGCACTCCACTAATGAATCAACTAATTAGTTCACAACGATTATGCAGTGTTGTATCCATTATTTTATAATTATAAATATCTCTGTTGACATGACTCTATATAAGTGTCCCACCCCCCCCTTAAACCAGCTTATATTTCACTTATTTTCTATTTTTCCTTAGTTCTGTTAAAGAGTCATACGGACTCGAAACGTTAACTGTGTTCCTGTCCGCAGATGCTGTCAGACCTGCTGAATTTTTCCAGGTATTTTTATTCTTGTTTTGGATTTCCAGCATCCGCAGTTTTTTGCTTTTATCTATATAAGTGATGTTAAGTTCATACACATTGTATATATTATGTGGATCCCAGTTGAGGCTTTGAGGTTAATATGTCTGAGAATCAGCCAAACAGTGTTATTATCATCTTTTTTTTCTTCTTCCCATATTCAATTGCAATTTAATGCATCTGTAATCTATTCACTTAACAACAGGTCCAACAGAACCAACAGAATCAGCTGTCAATAAAGCATATCTCCTTCAGAGACTAGCTTTGCAATATCCAACAGCCCAATCTATCTCAATCACTTCATACAGAAGAACTGTGAATTGGACGCACACATTTAAAAATTAATGCGAAAATGATATATGAAGCGATATATTAGAACATTTTGCAGGCCCCAGCATTTTGCTGAGCCCCAGCAAAAACTTCAAGTGAATATTGATTAATGCATTGAACAAGGGCACTCGAATTATCTGAAGAATACCTTCCGATATCTCGTGTTTCACATATATTCCATTCCCTACGAAATATGAGAGCATGTCCAGTCCGTCCTGGATGGTTCAATAAAGGGCATTATCATCGGCAATGCAGGTCATACAAACTATTGTTTCAGAAGCTTTGAGGTGTTGTGGGGAGAGGAAACTGATGTTTCTAATCAGTTAACGTCAGAGATAAAGAGGGTCCAACCTCCCCTTCACAAATGCTGACAAGGGAGAGAGTGCATCCATGCAGAAAGTACCAGAATAGCTTTCAGTTACCCTGTAGCAATAGGAAATAGTCATGTTTTGGCAATCTACACTGCAGAATGTAAACCACTCGTTGTAACGCATCACGCTCTGATATCACAGCATACAAATAACAACCCAAACATACAATTGTATCTTCACACTCAATTTCCTTGATCTCATCAGCTTATGCTTATTAACACAAATGTGTTGGATTTGAATTAATTATCTGAAGCAATATCAGTAAGTAAAAACAGCTGTCCTCTGCATTAAACCTTTTCACCTCTGTAGCTGACAAGCAGTAACGAGTCATATAATTGAACACACCCTTAAATGTTTGTCATAGACTCATAGACATCTACAGCACCGAAGGAGGCCATTCAGCCCATCATGCTCGCGCCAGTCAACAAAGATCTGACTACACTGATCCCATTTTCCAGCGATTGACCCATAGCCCTGGAGGCTGTAGCAACGCAGGTGAATATCTAAATACTTCTTAAATGTTATGAGAGTTTCTGAATCAACCACCCTTTCAGGCAGTGAGTTCCAGATTCCCACCGTCCTCTGTGTGAAAAACTTTCTCCTCAACACCCCTCTTAGCCTTCAACCTCTTACCTTAAATCTATGCCCCCTGGTTATTGACCCCTCTACTAATGGAAAAAGTGCCTTCCTACCCACCCTATCTATCCCCCTCATAATCTTATACACCTCTGTCAGGTCCCCTCTCAACCTTCGTTGTTCTAAGGAAAACAACCTCACCCTATCCAATCTTTCCTCATAGCTCAGACCCTCCAGCCCAGGCAGCATCTTGGTAAATCTCCTCTGCACCCTCTCCAGTGCAATCACATCCTTCCTATAATGTAGTGACTGAACTGCACGCAGTACTCCAGTAGTGGCCTAACCAGCATTTTATACAGTTCCAGTATAACCTCCCTGCTCTTGTATTCTATGCCTCGGCTAATAAAGGCAAATATCCCATATTTCCCGTGTTTACAAAGGAAAGGGAGGATATAGATATAGTAAGCCAGGAGGAACACTGTGAGATATTGGACGGGATAGTCATGAAGAGAGAGGAAGTACTCGAAGGATTGAAACCCTTGAAAGTTGATAAGTCACCAGGGCCAGATGGATTGTTTCGGAGGTTGCTGAAGGAAGTCAGGGAGGAGATAGCAGATGCTCTGAGGATGATTTTCCAATCTTCACTAGATACGGGGATGTACCGGAGGACTAGAGAAATGCAAACGTAGTTCCATTGTTTAAAAAGGGATCAAAGGAAATGCCAAACAATTATAGGCCAGTTAGTCTTACATCGGTGGTGAGCAAATTAGTAGAATCAATCCTGAGAGATAGGATTAACTGTCATGTGGAAAGGCATGGGCTAGTCAGGGATGGTCAGCATGGATTTGTTAAAGGAAGGTCTTGCCTCTCAAATTTGATTGAATTCTTTGACGAAGTGACAAGAAGGGTTGATGAAGGTAGTGCAGTGGATGTTGTGTACATGGATTTTAGCAAGGCATTTGACAAGGTCCCACATAGCAGATTGGTCAGGAAAGTAAAAGCCCATGGGATTCAAGGTAATGTGGCAAACTAGATAAAAGGTTGGCTTTGTAACAGGAAACAAAGGGTAATGGTCGATGGAAGCCCTTGCGAATGGAAAGTTGTCTCAAGTGGTGTTCCACAGGGTTTGGTGTTGGGACCCTTGCTGTTTGTGTTATATATTAACGATTTGGACATGAACGTGAGGGGCACGATGGGGAAATTTGCAGATGACACAAAGATTGGCCGAGTAGTGGATAGTGTAGAGGATAGCCATAATCTCCAAAACGATATAGATGGGTTGGTGGAGTGGGCGGTAAAGTGGCAGATGGATTTTAACATAGAGAAGTGTGAAGTCATACATGGAGGTCGAACAGTTACAGGGATTACAAAATAAATGGGAATATACTAAGAGGGGTAGATGAAGTGAGAGATCTTGGCGTACAAGTACACAGGTCCCTGAAGGCAGCAGTTCAAGTAGACAAGGTTGTAAAGAAGGCATATGGAATGCTTTCCTTCATTGGCAGAGATATAGAATATAAAAGTAAGGATATAATGTTGGGATTGTATAAAACACTGGTGAGGCCACAGCTGGAGTATTGTGTGCAGTTCTGGTCACCACATTACAGGAAGGACATAATAGCTCTGGAGAGAGTGCAGAGGAGGTTTACAAGAATGTTGCCAGGGTTAGAAAAGTGTAGCTACGAGGAGAGATTGGCTAGGTTGGGGTTATTTTCCCTGGAACAACGAAGGCTGAGAGGTGACTTGATTGAGGTGTACAAAATTATGAGGGGAATAGATAGAGTAGACAGGAGAAAATTGTTTCCCTTGGTGGAGAATTCTAGAACCAGAGGATATAGATTCATGATAAGTGGCAGAAGGTGTAGGGGGGACATGAGGAAGAACTTTTTTACGCAGAGGGTAGTGGGTGTCTGGAATTTGCTGCCCAAGTTGGTGGTAGAGGCAGAAACTCTAAACTCTTTTAAAAAGTACCTGGATCTGCACCTAAAGTGCTGTAAGCTGCAGGGCTATGGGCCGGGTGCAGGAAGGTGGGATTAGAAAGGGCACCTGGGTGTCCTCAGGCTGGCATGGACAAGATGGGCCGAATGGCCTCCTTCTGTGCTATAACTTTTCTATGGTTCTATTCCTTCTTAACCACCTTACCTACCTGCCCTGCTACCTTCAGGGATCTGTGGATATGCACACCAATGTCCCTCTGATCTTCAGTACTTTGAAGGGTCCTACCATTCATAGTGCAATCCATTGCCTTGTTCACCCTCCTCAAGTGCATTACCTCAAACTTCTCCAGGTTGAATTCCATTTGCCACTGCTCTGCCTGCCAGACCAGTCCATTGATATCTTCCTGCAGTTTACAGCTATCTTCCTCACTATTTACCACCCACCAATTTTCATGTCCTGTAATTAATCCTGAGGTTTGAATAAAAATTGCTCCTGGACAGAAATAACTATCGCTGGTCAGTCAACCGCTTTATTTTCCATCAAAGGATCTGATTTGGGCTGGTGTGACATTAATTAATCTGTAGTAACTGAAGGTATAGCCTCTCCTGCTGTCTATCAGGGGTCATGTGATGTTCTTGGAGGGTCTGACCAATGAGCCCGAAGCGTGGGCAATCTGGGGGTGGGGGCGGGTCTTCCTAACGAGAGTCCTGATCAAGCATTTAGCATCTGAAAAGCTCTCTGTAATAAAGCTTATCTGTTTCTAGTTGCAACCTCTCTGGCCCATCAAGCTATTACATTTGGCAACGAGGATAAAATACCCCTGATGCTGCACCTCGCCTTTTTAACGCGAGTACATCAAATCTTAAGGAAAAAGAAAAGACTAATCACCTCATGCCACTCTTTGGCAGAATCGATCCTTACGATGCGATTATGGAAGATTGGAGCCAGTATGTAAAGCACCTTGGTTTTTATTTCGTAGCAAATGAAATTACCACGGAGGAAAAGCAGAAAGCCATCCTTTTGAGTGTATGTGGTAGATTCTTATCCGCAGCTTGACGGCCCTGAATGCGCCCAATTCTAAATCCCTTAACGAATTAGTGGACCTTGTGAAAACGCTTTACCAGGCGAAACCATCCATAATAATACAGCTGTTTAAGTTTAATTCCAGAGTCCATCACAATCTATGTAGCGAAGCTGAAGCAGTTGACAGAACACTGCGACGTTGGGGACACACAAAATGATATGCTGGGGGATCAATTAGTTTGTGGACTTCAGGATGATGCCATTCAGCACTGTTTACTCACAGAGGTCGACATCAACTTGAAGCGCGCCCTAGAAATCTCTCTCACCATGGAAAGTGCTACAAGAGACTCGCAGGCTTTGCAACACATCCAACATGGCGCTGTCCTTCATGTGGGGCGGGAAACCTACTGCCGGGCGTGGCACGAAACTCAGAGACACAGCATCAAAGCGAGAGGCAATTTCCGCTGTTAGAAAAACAAAAAGGCCGAATAAAAACACTTCAACAGCAACTCCAAGGTTAATTTGTTATAGATGTGGGGGTGATGACAGGCCGGACACCTGTAGATCCAAGGAGGCAGAATGTCAATACTGCCATAAGAAAGGTCACATAGTAAGGCAATGCAAGGAGAAGTCAAAACAGTCCGTAAAACATGATCGAATTGAAAAATACATCAGAACCCGAAGGTGCCGATACTGACATCTATTCCCTATATAACGTCGCCACTGAAAAAACCAAACCTATCACTGTCACAATCCAAGTTAAGGGAAGCCACTAATAGCGGAGGTGGACATGGAAGCCTCAACCACACTGGTGGGAGAGAACACAGTTAAATACCTAAATGATGGTACCCCATCATTGAATCTGGAGTGAACAACTGGCAAATTGAAGGCATACACTGGAGAATCTATTCAGGTAAAGGGCATCGCCACTCTACCTGTGTCTTATAAGCAACAGACAGCCCAGCTTCCGGTGATGATAGTCACAGGAGAGGACCTAGACTCCTGGGCTGAGGCTGGTTACAGAAAATCAAGCTTGACTGGTCTGCAATATGTCTGAAAACAGGAGGAGTTCCTGGACTGATAACGAAATACGACAGCGTATTTTGGGATGAGTTGGGAGAATTGAAGAACCTTCACATGCTGCAAGGATCCCTCAGCTCAGCATTGGCTCCTCTGGAAAATCATGAAGAGGAACAAAATTAATTTAGTGTCATTCTGAACAAACTGAGGAAACAGAGAAGACTCAACAATTTTCAATATTCTAGGAGGAAGCAAAGAGACACAAAAAAGAGACTGAAGAGCTGAAGAAGCAGCTGAATGAAACAAAAGAGGCATTAGAACGAAAAGCCATAGAACTTTCCAAGATGCGAGTGGATAATGAAGCCATGGGCAGCTCAACGACCGAACTGAACCATGTTAAGATTTCACCGGAGAGAAACTCAGCCGACTATGAAATCAAATTGAAGGACAAGGCAAAACTCTGCGGCAAACAGAAAAAGAAAAGGCTGAAATCAGATTAGAAATGGCTAAATCGACACTAGAGCTCAAGGAGCTCGAATGAAGAGTATTGGATGCTGCAAATATACCATAAACCATTAATGGGTTTATTCAGTGAGGTAAGGCCATTCCGCTAATAACATCAGCAAGAACATAACTTTGATATTATCTGTGTATGAGTGTGTACCATCCTGGCTTACATATTGCAAATGCGGATGCACTCAGTCGTCTCCCGTTACCAGATAGCATTTTACATGCTTCAGTGCCACAAGAAGCTGTGCTAATACTGAATTTCCTGGATCCTTCGCCTATATGTGTGAAGCAAATTAGAAATTGGATGAACAGAGATCCAGCTTTGTTGAAAGTCAGAGACCTTGTTTTGCAAGTGTGGTCAAATTCACCAGTGTCTGAAGAGATGAGACCATTCCATGCCCGAAAAACAGAATTAAGTTGCCAAAATAGAATTTTGTTGTGGGGATCAAGAGTTGTCATCCCTTTGCAAGGAAGAGAACCACTCTTGACAGAGCTTCGCAGTGTGCATCCAGGCATATCGAAGATGAAAATGCTTACGCAAAGTTATGTCTGGTGGCCTGGCATTGACAGTGTCATTGAAAGCACGGTTAAGCACTGTCTCCAGTGTCAGCAACAACAGAAGTTGCCTGTTTCAGCTCCACTGCATCTGTGGGAGTGGCCTGGTCAACCCTGAGTTAGACTACCTAATGATTATGTAGGACCATTCTTAGGTACCATGTTTTTGTTTGTCGTAGATGCACATTCTAATTGGGTGGATGTGTATGAAGTCAGATCACCAACATTGAGCGCAACTATCGAGAAGCTGCATCATAGTTTTAGTAGACGTGGCCTACTGGAAATCCTCGCTTCTGATAACAGTACAATCTTTATCATTACAGAGATTCATGAGTTTAAATGGAATCAGACATATTTAACCAGCGCCATACCATCCCTCATCAAATGGTTTAGCTGAGAGAGCTGTGCAAACTTTCAAAACTGGAATGAAGAGGTTACCAGACGGTACACCAGAAACTCGACTCTCCCACGTTCTTCTCAGTTATCATACAACACCACATTCAACTACGGGTTCAACACCGTCTGAATTATTGATGAAACACCACTTACATACAAGGTTAAGTCTGGTGTTTCCAAACTTAATGGGGAAGGTAGAGAGGAATCAGTGTAATCAAAAATTGAATCTCAATATTCATAGCAAAGCTCGCACATTCAGTGTAGGAGACATAGTTTTTGTGTGGAATTTTCTGAAGTGGACTTTATTGGGTTCCTGGAACCATCGTCTCAGAGACTGGCCCCTTATCCTTCCAGGTAGAAGTGGAAGGCAGAATTGTTCGAAAATACGTGTACCATATTTGTGATAGAGAGACATTCCAACAACCAACTACTCTGCCTGTGATTAATGTCAAACCATCAATTACTGAGGTGACAGATTGACTAGAATAGACCTGCCCAATGTCTCTGTAGAGTTGCCTAATCCAGAACTGCCACACTCTAACAACTTGTTTCGTGCTGCAGTTCCTGATCATGTTGATTCTTTGGAGGAACCTCCAGTGGCAGAGCTACGTCACTCTAACTGAATTAGGAGAGCACTTCAGAGAATTAATCTTTAATCACCTGAAGTTGTATATATGTATATGTTGTAGGATATTCAAATGTTCTTTGTAAATAGAAACTGTAAAAAACTAAAGAGGAGGAAATGTAGCAACTGAAGGTATAGCCCCTCCTGCTATCAGGGGTCACGTGATGTTCTTGGAGGCTCCAACCAATGAGCCCTAAGCACAGGCAATCTGGGGTGGTGGGGCTTCCTAATGAGAGCCCTAATTGAGCATGTGGCATCTGACAAGCTCTCTGTATAAACCTTATCTGTTTCTCGTTGAAACCTGTCCGGTCTGTCAAGTCATTACATAATTAATGAAAATGGACCAAAATTATCAAGTGAATTACTGACAATGAGCCAACATCTACTATACTGAGAGTTTCAACACACCAGTTTATACCAGGTGGTTTGCAAATTGAGTTCATTTTAGTGTCTTTTTTCTTTGAATGAAGCGCTGGGTTTGTGTCTATGACTTGGTGAAATTCATCCACGCTACCGTGTGGCCATGGGGATCAAGAATCTTTCTCACTTGCCTGTAACATCTATGGCAGTGGTGGTCAACCTGCAGCCCGTGGGCCACATGCAGCCCATCAGGATTCTGAGTGCGGCCCGCAAGACATTTTGTTGACCGCTGCCCACGTACAGGGTTGCCAGATTCCACTGGTTTCCAGTCATGTAGGCTTCTTCCCACCGGTATTGCTAAAACGATACGCACGTAAAGCAAGGGCGCATGAAGTGAGGTGCGATTGTGCACAACATTGACTGTGAGAGCTGTGCGCTCCTTCTGCGTCCAATCAAAGTGCAGCATGCGAGCAGGCTTTTTCTGCTGTGGGACACATCAAATGTGAGAAGCGCAACAGATGAATGGATGGAAACCTCCATGCTGAATTGCGATGCATCTGCACATCCCTGAGTCTTAATCTAAAAAATGCTTGTGGAGGGCAGATCCAACCAGAAGTTGCAATGAATATGAAGTAAGTAAGGTAAGTGTAAATATCTCTTTTGCTTTAACCATTTGTAGTTGATGACAGTTCTATTCATATATGAATGGTTAAGCATTTTCTATAACTTGTTGTGAAATATTCGGTGCAGGTTAAATGTATTTAATCTTATTCATGGGGTCGCGGTTAATGCACATGTCTGATTTTAATCTTGCAGCCCAAAGACAAAGACAAAGACGAAGAGACAAAGGAGGACCCCTCATACAGCCCACTCACTAGCCTAGATTGCCTATCACTGATCTACAGTCTGATCCCGGGACCATCACACAATCTCCGACCTGTGAGACCGTTGAAGCTGGGCATTGTGCCGAGATTCTCCAGGCACCCCTCATACAGGGGCGTCTAATAAAAGTAACCGGGGGGAAAGCTGAGGCTTGGGGCCAGGAATAGCCTCTCTCCCCCCATTATAATTACAACATTGGGCATCTTCTCCGTTTACCACATCCGGTGAGGAAGCCATAGGAAATCCTGTGCAGGACAATGCGGCTGGAGACGTAATACAACGAGTTAGCCTTTTGCCTTTTCACCATATCTGGGGACAAGGCAGAATTGTCGATTCTCAAGATACAGGGAAGAAGAAAATCTACCCATTTTTCTTTTCTTTTCTTTTGGACGCCACGTATTCCCCACCAATCTCAAACCTGGGGGCACAGCACAGTTTTGCACCAGCCTCACTCAGTGCTGGTCTTTCCCAAGACAGCTTTCAATAGGTGAATTCAGCAGGATAGCTGAACTTCATTCTCTCTCTGCGTTTCCAGTGTGATAATACAACAAAATGCTTTCAGATGCCTTCAGAATGGTGGGTTGAATAAAAAAAAAGTCAGTAGATGGTCCACTTTTTGAACCTGGCTCGACCTGCGATGGTTTTGTAATGTGTCTTTTGCTTTTGGTAGTCTGCATTCTTGGTTAATAAGGTTAAATATGCGAGCCAACTCCCCAACCCCCAAACACCACCGTACCGTCACCCACCCCCCCACCCCTACTCATTTCATCCAGAATTCAACAATACTGACCTTCTTTTGACTTTAACCACAAAGATGTGGAAAGTTTTTTGCACTCCAACATAGCTCTGCCTTGTCATGACCTCCTGAAAACCCTTCACTCTCTGTTCCCACATCGCCACATTAAACCCATGCTACAGTTTCCGTTTATTTTTTCAGGTGAGCAAACTTTGTATCATATACCAGTATGTCAGTTGCTTTTAATTAGGCTTCTGAAATCCCCCTTTCATCTTGAACTATTCCTGCGTCAGTCCGCCCAGTCCATTTTCAGTTGTAAAGCAATGTATTTACACTCAACTAATTGAAGGAATGCAGAACAAAAGATAAAAGGCTAATTGCTGTGATTTAGGTTCTTCAGTTGGTGATAAGAAACCACACATTTTGGTCCAAAGTGACCACATCAAAACATCGCCATGGTGAAGCATTATGACCAGTTAATTGATCAAATTTCATTTTTTGGGGTAATAAGAAAATTCAAGTTGCAATGTCAAATTAAGCGTTCACTGAAATAACCACTTCCAGTGCACTTGACAATATACTTTTTATGACGTGTCCGCTTCTATGTATCACTCTGAATTATGAGAGAAAGTAATAGGGGTTAATGGATAAACAGGAGTGATTTACAGGCCACAATCTAACCCAGTAGTGGCGGCTGTGTCAGAAGCAACAACAATTTGTATTCATATAGTGCTTTTAGCGTGATAAAATGTCCCAAACTACTTCACAGGAACGCAGTGAAGGAAATTTGACACCATGGCCACTTAAGGCAATACTGGGCCAGATGGCCATAAGCTTGGTCAAAGAGGTAGGGCTGCAAGTGCCTTAAAGAGGGAAAGTGAGGGAGAGAGGTGGGAGGTTTAGGGAGGGAATTCCAGAGCTTAAGGCCCTCGGCAGTTGAAGGCACAGCCACCAATGATGGAACGACTGAAATCGGGGATGCTCACGAGGCCAGAATTAAATGAATGCAGATACAGTTCGAGTATCCTTTTTCCGTCAGTCCAAAAACTGAACACATCTAAAAACCTCATCGACCTTTAGTGCGGGATGTCTAGATGTTTGTCAGCACTGTTTACCTCGCCATTTTTGTGGTGAGGGTGAACGTGTCAAAAAGAAACTTATTACAGGTACCCTGTATTTATTATTCAGTGATATACCTTTACTTTTCTAGCCGTTTTATTTACTGTAGGCTATAGCTAGCCCAGGTTTAGGCTGCTGTAACGTAAGTTTATATGTGGTATCCGAAAACTGAAATGACCTGAAATCCGAAATGTAATCGGGCCCCGAGGGTTTCAGATGAAGGATACTCGACCTGTCATCCTGGATGCTTGTGGACCTGGATGAGATTACAGAGGGGGAAGATCATGGAGGGTTCTGAGAACAAGGATGGGAATTTTAAAATTGGGGGATTGTTTGACAAAAAGTTCAACGTAGGTTAGCGAACAGGGTTGACAGGGGAGTAGGCATGAGGAAGGACATGGCAGCAGAGTTTTGGGTGATCTCAAGATGGCTAAAGAAAAGTTTGAATGTTTCATATCTGGTCTGAATCTTAAGGTTGGCTTGTATCTTTGCTGGCAACCATTATTTCCAATGTAGAATTAAAATACTGCAGGCGCTGCAAATCTGAAATAAAGACAGAAAATGCTGGAAATACTCGGTAAGTCTGGCAGCATCTGCGGAGGGAGAAAAAGAGTTAACGTTTCAGGTCGATGAACTTTCATCAGTTTTGAGTTTCTCCCTCCACAGATACTGCCAGGGTTGTTGAGTATTTTCAGCATTTTCTGTTTTATATTATTTTTTAATGCGTTCGGTTGCAGCTGGGCACTTTTCTCCTGCTCTGGTCTGCCTCCATGCCTGACGGAGACCATCAACACAATATGTACAAGATTCCCACATGGCACCTGATGGATATGGGTGGTTATTTTTGCACAAGTGTGAAAATGGGCATTAAGCGAGTGCTGTGCTAACACTACATGCCTGTTTGAAAATCTGATTTCAGCAGGCAATTTTGGTCCTAGTTGCCGATTACCATAATTTGAATTTGTCAGGGGGCCTGCAGGTTTAACACTTCTGGGGGAAGATTGTGACGTAGTGGTAATATCACTGGTCTAGTAACCCAGGCGCCTGGCTTAATGTCCTGGGGACCCAGGTTCAAATCCCACCATGGTGCAATTTAAATTCAATTAATAAAGCTAGCCATCAGTGCTGGTGGCCATAAAACTATCATCAAATTGTTGTAAAAACCCACCCGGTTCACTTAACATCCTTTAGGGAATGAAATCCACCATCCCTTTCTGGTCTGGCCTGCATGTGACTCCAGACCCACAACAATGTGGTTGACTCTTAACTGCCCTCTGAAATGGCCTAGCAAGCCACTGAGTTCAGGGTAATTAGGGAAGGGCAACAAATGCCAGCCTTGCCAGTGATGCCCACATTCCATGGAAGAATAACAAAAAAAGACTCAATTGCTGTTTACTTCGAACTATAATGAATCTATGGCCTTCAGTTTGTCAAATATTGTTGCTGCAGCAAATATGGATAATGGTGTCCATAAAGATTACCATCCAAATAAATACATTATGCTAATAGTCTATTGATAGGAAAATAAACGCAGCTGAATCAGTGATATAAATCTCCCCACCTGTTTCCAAATTTTTCAAAATTATACGCTGCAAGTTGGAAGTATGAATGATCAAAGCGAAAGCTGGATGACTCTCTCACTCCTCTTAGGTTTAAATTCAGAAGTTTGAACAACTTCTGGACCTCAAGCCTAACAGCAATGTGCTTCTGCTACTTGAATCAGAGCTCGTGTTCCTTGGAGCCTTGTTCTGCATTCATAGGCTTACTGGATGTAACTTGGGAGTTTTGCATACTTAGCTTGCCAGAAAGAAGGTTATGATGATAGGGTGAGAGGTATGGGAAGAGGCACATGTGAAGCAGAAACACCACCATGGGCCAGTTGGGCTGATGGCCTGTTTCTATTGGGTAAATTCTCTGTAAAAATGTAAAGCTAAACACAATTTTGATGGAGCAGTACATTTTGGGGTCCACACGCCCACTTCCATTGAAGGTGCAGAGAGGGCTGGCTGACACACAGTGGCAGGTTTCAGGATGTCTCACAGGCTGAGGGGGAAGGCACACGATTTTCTTGAAAGTGACACTGGAGGTCCTGGTGGAGGATGTTCAGAGGAGGAGGGAAGACTAGGACCCACAGGGGAAAATCAGACCCCCTGTCCCCCCTAGCCACTTCCCCTGATGCCTGGCCTCACAGTCTCCTCCCATCCCTTTTGCAGGCCAAGGGGGACCCCCTACCAAGATCTGCCTTTCTCCTGTTGACACCAACAATGTTCCCAGTGAGGTTGAGTATCACAGCTCTCCTCTTTTTAGAGAAAGTTCTTGGAGAATTTCTTCATTAAGTGTTGATAGAACATTGATGAAGCCTTGGCAAAGTGCCCTACAAAGTCTCCTGATGTGCTTCAAAAGTCTTCTTCAAACCTCCCATGGCAAGTGAACAGGATCCATTTATCCTGACCCTCTGTTTCTTGTTGTTAGCCAATCCTCTATCCATGCTAATATGTCACCCCCAACACCATGGCCTCTTATCTTATGCAGTGAACTTTTATGTGGCATCTTATCAAATGCCTTTTTGAAATCCAAGTACACCACATCTACAGCTTGTCACATTCTCAAAGATCTCTCATAAATTTGTCAAACACAATTTCCCTTTCACAAAACCATGTTGACTCTGCCTGATTGTTTTATGATTTTCTAAATGTCCTACTACTACCTCCTTGATAATGGATTCTAGCATTTTCCCAATGACAGATGTTAGACTAACTGGCCTATAGTTTCCTGCTTCCTGTCTCCCTCCTTTCCTGATCAGTGGTGTTACATTTGTAACAGTGATAGAGAAGGAGCAAGAGGAGGAGGCAGGAAGGATGTATCCAGAAATCCTTTTAACTGGACTATCTGTCATAGAGCGGATTATCAGGCTCTGATTTCAATGATGCAACTTCCCTGTGCCAACATAGATTCACCATTGCCACATCCATCTGAGACATCCCAAAACAGTGTTCTTTGGCTGTCATCCAGCAATAAAAGCCATTCCAACCACACATGCAATTGCTGAAGGTATTCCTATAGTGATGTTTGAAAGTTGGTTCCTGGATTTGGATCTAGTGGCAGTGAAGAAAAGAGATATATTTCCAAGTCAGGGTGGTGCGTGACTTGGAGAGAAACTTGCAAGCGGGGGTATTCCCATTCGTCTGCTGCCCTTGTTCTTCTAGGTGGTAAGGGTTGTGGTTTTGGAAGGTGCTGTCGAAGGAAGCTTGCTCAGTTACTGCTGTGCATCTAAAATGCACTGTGATGGAATCTGTGGTCAAAGCTCGTATTTTTTGAGACAGACCCTAACTGAAATGGGAAACTGAAAAGAAAAAATGAGAAAGGAAGCTGAGAAAGGAATCTGACCATCCCAGTTGCTAAGGAAACAGACGGAAACTGAGATTGGAAGCTAAAACTTCTGGTTGGAACTATACAAAAGAAGACAGAGCCATCAGAGCTTTGTTGACCATGAATCCAGTGATGTAGTACAAGCAGGCTTAAGAAGACAGAGGCAAGATCCAGAAGCTGAGAACATGCAAAGATATAGTTGCTGCAGCTGTTTCTGTTCCTTGAAGAAAACATTGGGGGATGTAGACCATCCAGACCATCACAAACAGAATTGAGGGGTTCTGCATAAGTGTGCCATTTTTGGTGAAGACTGTGCCCATGGAACTCAGGTTGATTGTCTGCTGCTGTGGGCTGGGAATTAAGTTAAATCTGAGAAGAAGTGAAGCTGAAGTTATTTGTGAGGAAGACAGAGCTCTGAAGGAACTTTGTGACTGATATTAATGACCTATACACTGGATGCACTGCCAGTGCCTTAATTATATCTGCCATTTAAGGTGTAATTTATAGTTTTTAATCAACTGCAATTTGTCTGTTAATTCATATTTGACTTACGTTGATTCTGGGTTTTAGATTATAGGTGGTTATCTGAGATAGTATTTAGCATTTGCTTTGTTTGACTCTTCTATAGTAAAAAATCTTTTTTTTTAAAACCATGGCCAGAATCTTCTGTTCAGTGAGCAGGGCCGAGCCCCACTCACCGACGCGTAAAATGATGTGCCGTGACATCGGGCGTGCATCCCGACATCACCGCGTGTCATTCAGGTCCTCAGTTTGGCAGGCGCGCCGAAATGTCAAAGGTCTATCAAGGTCATTTAGATTCCAATTAAGATCGTTAACTGAGCTGCCCGTCCAACCTTAAGGTTGACGGGCAGGCGAAGAGCCCAGGCGGCCTTCGCATTTATCATGAAACCTCATCCACGGGCGGGTTGAGGTCTCATGAAGGGTTTGTAAATTAAATAAATTTTTTAATTAAAATTCATTGACATGTCCCAGCTCATGTGACACTGTTACATGAGGGGACATGTCTAAAAAAGTTTCTTTCATCATTAAAATTTTTTAAAATCAGATTAATCTCCCTGAGGCAGCTCTTTGCCTTGGGGAGATTTCTGCGCTCTTTCGCGAGCATGTGTGAAAGAGCGCAGGCCCCGACTCAGCCTCCCCTTCCCCACCTCCCCCCCCCCCCCCCCCCCCAACCGCCGCCGCCGCACAGGGAGCGCTTAGCAACCAGAAAATCCTGCCCTTGAGCATAGAAATCTAGGCTGGCAATCTAGTGTTACTTGCCTATTGATTGTTATTTTACACTGAGGCCCTGACTGCCCTCTCAAGTAAATATAAAATATTGCATGGCACTATTTTGAAGAAGAGCAGGAAATTATCCCTGATGTCCTGACCAGCCTCTATCCCTCAACCAACATGGCGTAAAAACATGGTCACAATGTTGTTTGTGGGAGATTCCTGTGTACAAATTGGCTGCCATGTTCCCTACATTACAACAGTGGTGACACCTCCAAAGTGCTTATTGGTTGTAAAGTTCTTTGTGATGTCCTGAGGTCCTGAAAGGAACCGTACAAATGCAAGTCTTTCTTTTCTTTTCAGTAAGAAGGCAGGAGCCATTTTGAGACAAGGCAAGGCAAGTGCGGTGTATGAGAGTCCCGGTGCAGCCCACTGGATACAGACTGGTGTCTATCAGGCAGCCATGTGTTAACTTAGCTTGCTGCAAGGTAAGTCTAGAGTTAGGGGCCATGATCATGAAGCCAGGGAGGTTGTGGCTCAGTTTATTCACCCGACACCTGTCATATGCATCCTTTTTCAGCTTCATCTTACTTTCTATATCTATTGTCATCCAAGGAGCTCTGGATTTGTTTGCCACACCTATCCCCCTAGTAAGAATGTACCTTGACTGCAAACAAATTATCTCTTCTTTAAAGGGAGCCCATTGTTCAGTTACAGTTTTGCCTGTGAATCATTGATTCCAATTTATCTGGGCCATTACTGTTCTCACCCCATTGAAGCTTTCCCTCACCCAATTAATTATTCCTACTCTGGATTGCTCCTTGTCCATTTCCATAGCCAACCTAAACCTTATGATACAATGATCACTGTCCCCTAAATGTTCCCCTATTGACATTTGATCCACTTGGCCCATTCCCGAGAATCAGAGCCAGCAATGCCTCCTTTCTTGTTGGATTGGAAACATTCTCGTTGGACTGGAACTGATTTTGCAATACCTTTGTAATCATCTAAGTAACTTAAAGTACGATACTGTTTTTAAACCAATTAATGCTTCCATACAGGTGAACAGTTTGTATAAATAAACTGTAACAGAACAATGGGCTCCTTTAAAGAAGAGATGGGTTAGGTGCAGTCAAGGTACATTCCCACAAGCAGGAAAGGTAGGGGAAACAAATCCAGAGTTCCCTGGATGACAAAAGACATGGAAAGTAAAATGAAGCTGAAAAAAGCTGCATATGACAGATGTCAGGTAAATAGTACAATTGAGAAACAGGTTCAATATAGGAAGTTCAGAGAGCAATTGAAAAACAAATCAGGGAGGCAAAGAGAGGCTATGAGAAAAGACTGGCAGCTAACATAAAAGGGAATCCAAACATCTTCTATAGGCATATAAATAGTGAAAAGGTGATAAAAGGAGGAGTGGGGCCGATTATGGACCTAAAAGAAGATCTGCACATGGAGACATGGGCATAGCTGAGGTAATAAATGAGTACTTTACTGAGTCATGGTGAAAGAGGAGGTAGTTTGAGACACTTGATGGGTTTAAAATTGATAAATAGGAGGCATTAGATAGACAGGCTGTATTTAAAGTTGATAATTCACCAGGAGCAGATGAGATGCATTCAATGATACTAAAGGAAATAAGGGTGGAAATTGCAGACTCACTGGCCATAATTTTTCCAATCCTCTTGGGGAGATCGCAGAAGACTGGAGAATTGTAAATGTATTCAAAAAGGGATGTAAGGATAAGCCCAGCATCCACAGGCCAGTCAGTTTAACCTTGATGGTGGGGAAACTTTTAGAAATGATAATTGAGGACAGAATTCATAGTCAGCAGGGCAGATGCAGGTTAATGAAGGAAAGCCAGCACAGACTTGTCAACAGCAAATCATGGATAACTAGCTTGCTTGAGATTTTTGATGAGGTGAGAGAGAGAGTTAATGAAGGTAATGTTGCTGTTGTGGTTTACATGGACTTCTAAAAGGCATTTGATAAAGTTACAGCTCATGGAATAAAAGGGAGAGTGACAACATGAAGACAAAATTGGCTCAATGGCAGGAAACTAAGGCCTGAATTTTTCCCGCGTCGGGCGGCCTTGTTTGGAACGGGCGGGGGTGGTTGTGGAGCCGACTGCGATCGGCTTTGCACTGCCATTTTACGCGGGCGGGCCAATTAAGGCCCACCCAGCGTAATATGCAAGCGATAGCGCTCAGCGCTCAGCGCTACCTGTGCGGGCGGGGGGAGGTGGGAGAGTCAGGGCCAACGCTCTTTCGTGCGTGTGCGTGAAAGAGCGCTTCAATATCCCTGAAGCACGGAGCTACCTCAGGGGGATTGAAGTGCTTTTGAAAACACTAAATAAAATCAATGAAAATTTAATGAAACATGTCCCATCTCATGTGACTGTGTCACATGAGATAGGACATGTTTTTATTTTTATTTTTATTTAATTTAATTCATAATTTTATTTAATTTAATTAATAAAAGCTTTAGCAAACCTTATTCCGCTCATGGATGAGGTTTCCTAAAAAAATGCAAAGGCCGCTTGGCCTTTTCACCTGCCCGCCAACCGTAAGGTTGGATGGGCAGCGTAAACTTGACATTAATGGCTTTGTTAATGGCCTTAATAGGTCTACCAATTATCGGCGGGCGTGTAGCCAACTCCGGCACGTACCCGCCGAACAAAACATCGTGAGACAGCGCGATGACATCGGGACGCACGCTGATGTCATCGCACATCATTTTACACCCCGGTGTGTCGGGCCCGCCCCCACACGCCGACTGTAAAATCCTGGCCTGAGAGTCGTGGTGAATGGTTGCTTTTCAGACTGGAGGAAGGTTTATAGTGGAGTTCTCCAGGGATCGGTGTTAGGACCCCTGCTCTCCTTGATATATGATCTAAACCTTGGTGCCCATGGCACAACTGTGGATGACAAAGAAACTTGGAAGCATTATGAACTGTGAGGAGGATAATGTTAAAATTCAAAAGTTCATAGACAGGTTGGTGAAATGGGTGGACAAGTAGCAAATGAAATTTAACGCAGAGAAGCGTGAAGCAATTAATTGTGATTAGAAGAGTGAGGAGAGGCAATATAAAATAAAGGGTATAATATAAAATAAAGGGTACAATATAAAATAAAGGGTATAATTCTAAAGGAGTTGAGAAACCTGGGAGTATGTGTTCAGAAATCTTTGAAGGCGGCAGGGCAGGCTGAGAAAATGGTTAATAAAGCATACATGGGATCCCAGGATTTATAAGTGGGGCATAGAGCACAAAAGGAGGGGATGCATGATAAACCTGTATAAAACACAGGTATGACCTCAGCTGGAGTATTGTGTCCAGTTCTGGCCTCCACACTTTAGGAAGGATGTGAAGGCATTCACATGAGAGGGTGCAGGAAAGATTCTCGAGAATGTTTTCAGGAATGAGGAACTTCAGTTACGCGGAAAGATTGGAGAAGCTGGACTGTTCTCCTGGGAGGAGAGAAGGTTGAGAGGATATTTGAGAGAGGTATTCAAAATCTTGAGGGATCTGGATAGTGTAGATAGGGAGAAACTGTTCCCAATGGTGGACGGTTCGAGAACCAGAGAACACTGATTTAAAGTAATTGGCAAGAGAAGCAATAGCGACATGAAGATAAGCTTCTTTACGCAGCAATGGCTAGGATCTGGAATGCACTGCCTGATAGTTCAGTGGAGGCAGGTTCAATCATGGCTTTCGAAAGAGAATTTGCTCATTATTTGAAGGGGAAAAAAAATTGCAGGGCTACAGGGAAAAGGTGGGGGAGTGACAACAGGTGAGTTGCTCTTGCAGAGAACCGGCATAGACACGATGGGCCAAATGGCCTCCTTCTGTGCTGTAACCATTCTGCGATTCAACGATTCACAACAGCGTTTTCACAGAATGGATTAGTTTCTACTTCGCAACTTGCTTCCTGTCTACTTCTGTATATGCTGAACTTCAGAGAAACACTAAGAAATTCATGGAAAATCACTTCAGCCCTTAACAGGGGTGCACTGTACTCAGCCTCTCCGCAGAGTCCATGTGGCTGAAAGCCAGGTCGCTTTTTTTTTTCCAAGCTGCAGATATAATGGCCTGTCTTTTAGGAGTGGTGTGCCAAGCCGGTGCCAAATTAGCCAGGTGGATAAGAGCTGCAGTGCAAATCTAAACACTAAGCCTCTAAAAAAAATGGTTCACATAATACAAAGAAACGGATTCCACAGAATTCTCCAAAGGCTGTATAATCTTAGAGAACTTTCAGAAAAGACTCCCAATGTTTTATATCGTGGTGTTGAAAAAAGGTAACCAAAAAGTAAGTTTCAAGCAACAAACCCCAAAGCAAAGTGAAAACTTCATCCTGGACGACGTAGCGAATAGGTTCTTTTATTGAAAAGCACCATTTGCAATGCTGTGTTACTTCAATATCAGCATGTTTGTTTGTGAGATGGCAAGGGGCAAGCAGGCATTGGAACCCAGATGTGCTGTGGCATGGCAGACAGGCACACACATTTGGTGCCCGCCCCCCCTCCCCCATTGGTGGATTTTTAATCTCAGCTATGTTGTCGTGAGGAGGCTTGAAATGATGGTGAGGTGGGCACTCGGGTACTGGCACACCGTTTCTAGCTGCTGAGCTAGAGTGTGATTATGGGATACTGGGAGCTGGCTCTTATAAGAACATGGGAACATAAGCAAAGAGGAGCAGGAGTGGGACCTGACAGCCCCTCAAGCCTGCTTTGTCACTCAGTGGGCCGTAACTTCACCGGAGTGGCAATCAGTGTCGTATTGCCACCCCATGCCCAACTATTTATACAAAATTTCTCCCGTGCCTGTCTCGCCCGACTTTCTGGCTCAGGCCGAATGAGACCCAGGCAGTGCAGCTGACCTGGAGGCCCCAGCGTCACAGCCCAGCAGAGCCATCTTGAAGAAGGACACCCCCCCTTTATTGTGCCACTAGCTGCCATAAACCAGAGGCCAGGGAGAAGGTTAATCCCTAATGTAAGTGGATAGGATTTGGGTGGGGTGCGGGCGATCGGAGGCCGGTTAGCGGGTGGTTGGGTGGTGTTGGACATCAGGGTAAAGCAGCTGTCAGACGTCGATGGGAGGGGCAATCGGACATCAGTGGGTGTGAGTGTGGGAGGGGGGTCAGACATTGGGGAGTGGTGGGGGGTTGGACATCAGGGGGGGGGTGGGGGAGTGGACGTTGGGTGTTGGGGAGGGGGTGTCAGATATTTGGGTGGGGTGGGCATGGTCAGACATCAAGAGGGCTGGGGGATGGGGGCAATCGGACATCAGGGTGGGTAGTGTGGGGGGTGGTGTTGGACATCGGGGTGGCGGGTGGGGCTGTCAGACATATGTGGGGGTAGGAGATGTCAGACAGTGAGGGGGTGGCGATAGGGTGGTGGGGCAGACTTCGTGTGGGTAGGGGTGGGGTCGTACCTCGCGGGGGGGTTGTCGGAGGTTGGGGTGGAGGTCCAGTTCGGTCGGGTGGAGGGGGTAGGGCCTGCGGAGGAGATGGGGTGCAGGTGTCTTGTCAGGTGGGGGGGGAGGTTAGGATGGCAGGGATGGATGTCATGTCGCGTCGGGCCTGTGGGGGCTGGGGAGTTGGGTTGGGTTGGTGTGGAGGGGCTGGGGGTGGTCGGGCCTTCCGGGGTGGGGAACCAAGTCGGGTCAGGGGAGTCCCATTGGGAGTTGCGGGGGGGGTGGGGAATACCGTGTGGAGGGGTAGCTAGGGGGTGAGGTGAGACCCATGGGGGGGCGTTGACATTTTGCGGGTAGACCCTGGGGGCGTCGTGGGTGTGGGGGGAGTCCTGTGGCAGGTGGGGGTTTGTCTGTATGTTTAAAATAGTTACCTTGAAGTTAAAAGAGATTTTAATGCCTGTTCTTGTCCCACGGAACTCATTTCTTCCTATCTTGAGACCATTCTTGCTCTCCTTGTCCAGTCTCTTCCCACCTACATCTGCGATTCCTCTGATGTCCTACATCATATCAACAATTTCCAGTTCCATGGTACCAACTGCTTCCTCTTCACCATGGACGTCCAATCCCTCTACACCTCCATCCCCCACTGGGATAGTCTGAGGGCTCTCCGCTTCTTCCTCAAACAGAGGCCCGAATAATCCCCATCCACCACTACTCTCCTCCGTCTGGCTGAACTTGTTCTCTGACTGAACAATTTCTCCTTAAACTCGCCTCACTTCCTCCAAATAAAAGGTGTGGCTATGGGTACCCGCATGGGCCCCAGTTATGCCTGTCTCTTTATGGGGTATGTGGAACATTCCTTGTTCCAGTCCTACTCCGGACCCCTCCCACAACTCTTTCTCCGGTACTGTTTCGGCGCCACTTCATGCTCTCGTCTGGACCTGGAAAAATTTATTAATTTTGCTTCCAATTTCCACCCCTCCATCACTTTCACGTGGTCCATCTCTGACACTTCTCTTCCCTTCCTTGACCTCTTTGTCTCAATTTCTGGTGATAGACTGTCCACCAATATCCATTACAAGCCCACCGACTCCCACAGCTACCTCGACTATAACTCCTCACACCCTGCTTCACGTAAGGACTCCATCCCATTCTCTCAGTTCCATCGCCTCCTTCGCATCTGTTCCGATGATGCCACTTTCCAAAACAGTGCTTCTGACATGTCGTCTTTTTTCTTTAACTGAGGTTACCCACCAATGGTGGTTGACAGGGCCCTCAACCATGTTCGGCCCATCTCCTGCGCCTCTGCCCTCACACCTTCCTCTCCCTCCCAGAACAATGATTGGGTCCCCCTTGTCCTTACTTTTCACCCCACCAGCCTCCGCATTCAAAGGATCATCCTCCGCCATTTCCGCCAACTCCAGCATGATGCCATCACCAAACACATCTTCCCTTCACCCCTACTGATGGTATTCTGTAGGGACTGTTCCCTCCAGGACACCCTGGTCCACTCCTCCATCACCCCCTACACCTCAACCCCCTCCCACAGCACCTTCCCATGCAATCGCAGAAGGTGCAACACCTGCCCCTTTGCTTCCCCCCTCCTCACCGTTCAAGGGCCCAAACACTCCTTTCAAGTGAAGCAGCATTTCACTTGCACTTCCCTCAATTTGGTCTACTGCATCCACTGCTCCAAATGTATTCTCCTCTACATTGGAGAGACCAAAAGCAGACTGGGTGACCACTTTGCGGAACACCTTCAGTCTGTCCGCAAGCATGACCCAGACCTTCCTGTCACTTGCCATTTCAACACACCACCCTGGTCTCATGCCCACATGTCTGTCCTTGGCCTGTTGCAATGTTCCAGTGAAGCTCAACGCAAACTGGAGGAACAGCACCTCACCTTCCGATTCGGCACTCTACAGCCTTCCAGACTTAACACTGAATTCAACAACTTTAGATCATGAACTCTCTCCTCTATCCTCATCCCTTTTTGATCCCCTTTTCCCAGTATTTATTTTTTAATTTTTATATATATATATATTTCTTTCCCACCTAATTCTATTATTATTTTAAAATTTATTTCCATTCATTGTTTTATCCCCACCTTTTAGCCTATTTTGATCCTTGCTCCCACACTGTCCCCTCTCCCCACCCCACCCCTACTAGGGCCATCTGTCACTTGCCCATCCTGCTCTCTGCTCTTAGCGTCACCATTAGCACCTCCTTTAGCCAGTATCACCACCATCAACACCCCTTCCAACTTTTGTTTATGACATCTTTTGCAATCTCTCCTTTGCCTCTACCTATCACTGACCTTTTATCCAGCTTCACCTGTCCCGCCCCCTGTCCCCTTAAACAGTATATATTTCACCACATTTCTACTTCTCTTTAGTTCTGAAGAGGAGTCATACGGACTCGAAACGTTAACTCTGTCTTTCTCTCCACAGATGATGTCAGACCTGCTGAGTCTTTCCAGCAATTTTTGTTTTTGTATAATTCTTCTAGCTTTTCCTGAGTAACTATTTGTGTAACACAGCCGGAACCATCCAAAGTTCGCAATTTAAATCACATTTTCGGATGGTTCCCAGAGCAAGGAAATTGCCCAGAGGAAATTTGCACTTCGTGGCAACTGAACGTTGAAATTCCAAGAGGGGTTCCACAACCCATCTTTGGTGTATCCCCCAAATCCGACGCTGGGGAGCTTGGAAGTTAAGGCCCAATAAGATCACTGCCAATCCTCTACCTCCACTTCCCCACCCTAGCCCCGGATCACTTGATTCCTTTAATGTCCAATTTCAGTGGCAGAATGTAGAAGAGCAAAGGACAAGGGAAGCTAAGGCCCAGATTTTCCCTACAATGGAAAGCCTCTCTGCTGTGGCAAAAATCCTGGAAATGGCCGAAAATTCGATGTCCCGCCCCCAAACACTACGTGTTCCATTTTCGCAGGGTCCCAAGTGGAATTAGGCTTGGGTTCACACATGCGCTGTTTACCAGGCAGCTGGCCATTTAAACCACCAGCTCCCTTCACCGAAGTGGGACTTCTGTAGGCCATGAGTGTGAAACCCGGAGCATGCAGATTAGGCCAGGTAAGAGCTGGTCTGAACTTGGTGAATTCATTTGGATAACCAGGGGTACCCCTTTGGGAGAGGTAAGGCACCCTTTGGGATTGTTAAAAATGGGCATGATTGTGCATTTTTTACATACAAACTCATTGGAACTGTTAAACTGTCAAAGAACTGTGAAGCTGTCAAAGAACTGCCAAACCGTCAAGCTGTCAAAGAAATATAAAGCGGCTGAAGAACTGTCCAGCTGTCAAAGAACTGCCAGGGAATTGTCAAAACTGTCAAGGAACTGTCAAAGGATACTAGGTGAGTTGGCATGAAGGAGGTAAGGGCAAAGGGTGGTGGGTGGGGGGCATGTGTTGGCATGAGTTGGCACTAAGTTAGCATAGCTATAAAGGGCCATGGGGATATGTGGGTATGAGGGGCCATGAGAGGTGTGTAGAGGGTCATGGGTTAGCATAGGGGGTATGAGGGGCATAGGTTGGCAGGGCTGGGGCATGGGGAATGCGTGGGGGGTTGGTGAGGGGTGAGAGCTGGAGGGCTTCCTTTTGTTTTATTCTTTTTTTAAAAATTTATTTCAACAGAGTGCCAGAGGCACAGAGTCAGGCCTTTCGCCCAATCCACCTCCGCACCCGGCAGCTTCCGCACTCATTCAGGGGTCAGCGGGCCTGACTTCTAATCCAGCCCACGTTCCCCCTCTCCGCCCGCCCCACTGGAACGAAAATCTGACCTACGGGCAGCCATTTTTAAAGGCTGGGCTTGCAGAGCCGCGAAATCCATTGTCTCTGCGCACCCGACCCAGGGCACAAATCTGGGCCTCAGAGTTTTCTTCTTCATCTTTTTCTTACTGAATTTTAACGGAGGACTGAAAACATTTTTTTACAAGCTTCTTTTAGTGATGCTTCCTGCCGACTATTCTGATCCTTCTCACTCCTTATTTCACTGACTGTCCTGTTAGGTTGCTGAACGTTCTTACTTTAACATTTTGGGGATCTGCTGTAAGGGAAGCAATATCCTGTCGTTCAATACATTTCGCAAATTCAGGTGAGTCTTTGTCATGTTCAGTATTAGACATGTATGGAGAAACGAGGTATCATTGAAAGCTCACTACCCTACGCAGCAAACTTTTAATATCATCCCCATTCCTGCCAGTGCTGGTTTAAGACTTGAAGGGAAACCCAGAAGGAAAGAGACAGTTCGGACGAGTACTCTTATCTCCCAGTTTTACCGGTGTTCCATTTTAAGGTATATAAGACCAGTTCAGAGCAATATTCTTATTTCCCAGTTTTACCGGTGTTTCATTTTAAGGTATATAAGACCAGTTCGGAGCAATATTCTTATTTCCCAGTTTTTACTGTTTTCTTCCTCCTGGGAAGGTCAATCTGAAGCTTTGCAATGGCAGGGCTGGTAAATTAGAGATTGCGCTGCCATTGACGCTGGGGCTCTGTGGCTCATTTGGATCAGAAGGCTGCTGGGAAGTGCGACCCCGTGTTCAGTCCGTTACCTGAACCTCACTGAGCCACACCTCACTGGTCAGGACCGTTGTAGTGATTTGTAAATCCATTAGCCAGCGCTTCCATAAGCGGGTGGGATGCGGCAGGAAGAAAAGCCCGTGCGGTTGGCTTTAACTCCGGGCAGACGTAGGGCAGCAGGCGGGCACTGCAATGGTACCCCTTTCTCCAAGCCCTTTGGTTATGGGTTAATCCACTTTCATGGCCCCGTCACCTGCAAAATTCTGGTGAACGCCGAACCAACTCTCACTGGCACCTTTTACTGGTCAGGGTTTGGGGGAAGGGGGGTGGGGGTTGGGGGGAATTTCCAATGGCTCCATTGTAGAGCTGAGCCAGATGTTTGATGTTAATGGGTGGGCGAAGCAGTCACAGGGAGAAGTTCATGGACAGGCCAGCGGCGATATGGACATTCACTAACACAGGCGGGTACCTGGATTTAGTGAGGTCTGCATGCCATGATTCCTTTAAGAGCTGCTGGTTAGGCCATTCTGTGCCTCATATCAATGGGCAGGACTCGCTCATCGATCCCTCAAAATTGTTTCAGGGTCCAACTTGCATCGAAAGATGCTGATTTTGCACCGGACAAGTGGCCTTCCACCTGAAACAACTGGGTACCTGGGCCCTTGTGAAGGCTGTGATGAGGGTGCCGATGGGGAAATTGAGATCAGGAATGGGGTGGTAAGTTTAGTTCCGCATTTTCCGAATCGCTCCTGCCCCATTCCTGACTGATCGAGGCTGTGAAAATCAAGCCCGACATGTTTATTTTTTTTTGATTCGGTTACACTGCTGACTTCTAGTGGCAGAAAGAACTTGTCATTTGTCGGGCCCGAGGTCGATTGAATGGGGCCAAAATGAAATGAGAATCCAGCAATCATCTGCGGCATTTCAAGAAATAAAATTCCACGGCTTTGTCCGTTTTTCCGTGAAAACTACAAGCCAGCAGCCTTTGCCTTTTATGCTTGAGCTGGAGTCAAAATTATATTTTTTGAATGAAGCCTGGGCTCTTACTCAATACAATTGATCCAGAGAAAAAAGGTTCATATTTGGTTACAAACCATCACTGTTCCACACACAAACATCAGTGAGGCTAAATGCAAGATCTCCTGAAAAAATGCATGTGGATTGCAATGAGCGATTAACCCAATTAAAGACAGAGCCATTAAAAAGAGATAATAAGAGTTTCTATAAGTATTCAAAAAGGAAAAGATAACGAAAGTGACTTTTGGTGCCTTAGAGGGTGAGACCAGGGAATTAATACTGGGAAACGAGGGAATGGCAGAAACGTTGAACAGGTATTTTGCAGCTGTCTTCATTGTAGAAGACACAAAAAAATACTAAGAATACTTGAAAATCAAGTGGTAAAAGGGAGGGGGGAGCTTAAAACAATCACAATCAATGGGGAAAAGGTACTGAGAAACCTATTGGAACTTAAGGTTGACAAGTCCCCTAGTCCTGATGGCTTTCATTCTAGGGTCTTAAAAGAAGTAGCTGCAGAGATAGTCGTGATCTTCCAAAATTCCCTAGATTTGCGAAAGGTCCCAGTGGATTGGAAAATTGCTAATGTAACACCTCTATTCAAGAAAGGAGGGAGACAGAAAGTAGGAAACTATAGGCTAGTTAGCCTAATATCTGTCACAGAGAAAATGCTAGAATCCATTATCAAGGAGATAACAGCAGAGTATTTGGAAAATCATAATGCAGTCAGGCAGAGTCAACATGGTTTTGTGAAAGGGAAATTGTATTTGGCTAATTTATTAAAATTCCCTGAAGTAACAAGCAACATAGATAAAGGGAGACCTGTGAATGTGGTGTACTTGGATTTCCAAAAGGCATTCAACAAGATGCCACATCAAAGGTTACTTCACAAAATAAGAGCTCTTGGTGTAAGGGGTAAGATATTGGCATGGATAGAGGGTTGGTTAGTTAACAGGAAGCAGAGAGTAGGGATAAATGGATTATTTTTGGGTTGGCAAGCTGTAACTAGTAGAGCGCCACAGGGATCATCTTTGGCCTCAAATATTAGCAATCGATATCTATGTCTTGGATGAAGGAGCTGAAGGTATGGTTGCTAAATTTGCTGATGATGCAAAGATAAGCAGGAAATTATGTTGTCAAGAGGACATAAAGAGTCAACAGAGAGATTTAGATAGGTTAAGTGAGTGGGCAAAAATTTGACGGATGGAGTATAACGTGAGAAAATGTGAACTTGTTCACTTTAACAGGAAGAAAGAAGAGCAGTATATTATTTAAATGGAGAGAGACTGCAGATCTCTACAGTGCAGGAGGATCTTGGTGTCCTGGTATTACATGAATCACAGGAAGCTGGTATGCAGCAAGAGATTAGGAAGGCAAATGGAATGTCGGTGTTTATTACAAGAGAAATTGAGTATAAAAGTTGGAACTTATGCTACCATTGTACGTGGTGTCCGTGAGACCACATCTGGAATCCTGTTTACAGTTTTGGTCTCCTTATTTAAGAAAGGATATAATTGCATTGGAAGCAGTTCAGAGAAGGTTCACTCAACTCATTCAGGGATGAAGAACTTATGAGGAAATGTTGAGCAGGTTATACCCTTTGGAGATTAGAAAAATGAGAGGCGATCTTATTGAAACATATAAGATCCTGAGGGGGCTTGACAGGGTGGATGCTGAGAGGATGTTTCCCCTTGTGGGGGAGTCTAGAACCAGGGGACATAGTTTAAAAATTAGGTGTTTCCCTTCCAGGACAGAGGTGGGAATTTTTTTCTCTCAGAGGGCCATTGGTCTGTAGAATTCTCATTGCCCAGAGAGCAGTGAATATTTTGAATATCTATTCAATATTGAGTTAGGTAGATTTTTGATTGACAAGGGAGTCAAGGATTATGGGGTCAGTCAGGAAAGTGAGGTTGAGACCACAACCAGATCAGCCATGATCTTATCAAATGGCAGGGCAGGCCTGAGGGGCCAAAAGGCCTACTCCTGATCCTAACCCTTGAGTTCTTTTGTTCTCTAAAAGGGGAAGTGCACTGTGGCTACAGCAGGTGCTGGCAAATGTGCAGGGCATGACTCTAACCAGGGGAACATTGAATAATGGCACAACATGGGAGAGAGCCGGCTCCAAGGTTTTTGGACACTGCACTAGAGGCCTGAGTGGAGGAGGTGGAATGCAGGAGAGATGTTCCGTATCTGCAGGGAGCCAGGAGGCCCTCCAGTTACAAACTCAGAAAGCAGTGGGACCAGATATTTATGGAGATTAGTGCGGGGAGTGAAGCCCAAGGATGCAGTGCTGAAAGAGGTTCAATGATCTCAAATGAGTGGCCAAGGTCAGTGACTACGTCTCCAAACGCCATGCTGCACCTCCAGGCTCAGACACTGCTGAATTCACACTCCCATCACTCACCAACCAAAAATCTCCATCAGTCAGAACTCACATCTAAATATTCATATGCTCCATCACATTCTCACACATTTAGCACTGCTGCAAGCCTCACACCCACATCTCACACCATGCACACACTGCCAACTATACAACTATGACGGCCACATCAGCTGAACAGATTGCAACACACTTGCTGGCACTTCCCTCTCTCTTGCAGGACAAGGTTAGCACAACCTCAGAGGCAGCAGGTGCTAACGGCAGGGGAACAGTCAGCCTGCATGTCCGAACCCCCATTGAAAAAACAATACTGGGCATAACTAGGACGCCCATTGCTGAAGCCATGTTCAGCAGTGGGGCTGAAACCATCTAAGATCACGCACCTATCACATTTTGTGTGGCAGTATAGCTTTTATTATGTGCATGTTGTGTACATGTATGTGTGTTTGTGTGCGTGTGTTGTGCATCATTATCATCAGCCATGTCATCAGTGGATAGTCCTTGTTGTCCTTTGGTACCTTTTTCTTGATGTGGTGGCTCAAATGCAGTTGGCTCTGTGGACTGCTGCAGAATGAAGGCATCATGACTGCTGCCAGAATACCAGGCATTGACCTGTATGATTTCCTGCCTATAAGTCAAAAACCAGCGGGACGCTGCGAGAGTGGAATCCTTTTGGTTCTAGTATAGGACACAGTTAGCATGCAGCATCCTTAAATGGCACCCCTTCCTCATGGGCAAATCTATCGTAGCAAAGCCCCATGTCCCCTTCACCTGCTTATCTTTGGAAAGAATGAAATGTATTTTGTTCTCAATGAATAGTTCTCAGTGAGCTGTGAGAAATTATAAATATCTCCAGCGCTAGCCTGGAGGAAGCTAGGTGTAGAAAAGTTCATCACCACAGTCACCTTCACAGCCCCTGGCAATACTGTCCTTACCCGATTCTGAGGCTGCAGCTGTGGCTTTAGCAGGTGGCAGATTTCAGTGAGGACAAACCAGCTGAAGCATAGACATCTCACACATTGTTCACTGCTAAAGGTTCAGTAGGGGAATTGCTCCCTGAACACCCAAGGCAGATATGCCCTCCTGAGAGCCCTTCTCCCCACCTCATCCTCCCTCTTCCACCAGCTTGTCCTGCTCTACGTGGTCTCTGTTTATTTTCTGAGTCATGTTATATTCCCGGGAAGGCCTGATAGTGCACCCATGTTAAGAACAGCCGGTTTATGTGGAAGCCTTGAGGTTAGTAGAAGCTCCTTCAGCACCTGCCACAACACTCCCTGTGGACGGTTGCAACTTGAAAAACTATAGCCAGCACTAAACAAAGGGGAATCCTTCCTGATGCTGAATGCTTGTTCAGCTGTGTGAGGTTAAGTGAAGATGTTAGCTGGAGTGTGGAGCTCCAAAATGGCACTGCTGGCATCAAACCAGTGTTGCACATCAATTGGTTTCATGATTTGTCTGCACTCCATGCTTCAGGCAGATGTTCATTGTGTGCAAGCTATTGCCCTCACCAATTTGGCAACTGGCAGGATTTGCCCTGAAATTGTGCAGGTATTCCGTGGCTGCCATTTTGGAGCTCTAAGGGTACAATAAACGGGTGCAAATGATTCCAATTTTTTGCCCCAGAAGGTTTATTTAGAACAATCATACCGCTGTAAAAAGTTTGGCTCCTTCACGCAAAAGAAAAGTCACATGGCTCTGAAATGTGTACATTCGAGTAGTCCATTAAGCTGAAGACATAAAGTGCACATTACAATGAGGGTTCAGTGTTGAAGTGACATTTAAAAGTCTTGAAACCTGACACCAGTACATCCTAAAGGGATTCCACAGTCAGTGCTGCCAATTATTAAACACCATCAGCATTTTAACTATGTCATATAAGCAGCACGCCCTGCACTCTCTTGCAATGTGACATTTTGCATTAGACAGTTATCTGTTGACAGCCTGGCCTTCATGGCAAGTGGAAAGAACACTCTCCAGTTTCCGAACTGAGGCATGTGGCATTATTCACATTCAGAAGATAGTTTGAATAAAGATCCTGAAAAACATGCAATACTGTATCAGAGTCTGGCTTGACATATTCCCTCCAATTTGATCGAAAGAAGGTAAACATGGCAGAAAGATAAAATAAAGCACATCAACAGCCTTTCAGCTCCTTAGGCGTTGAACCAACCCATTTGTTTCCACAGATTCAAGTGTTTTTGCTATTTCTATTTTTACTTCCCTAAAATTCATTTAAAGCATAGCTGGATAAAAACACTGTCAAAAGTCTCTACATGATATCAGTAACACACTTTCAGCAGACTTCTTTCAATGTTAGGACGCTAATACAAATCTATTTTCACAGTATTTATATTGTCACATCAATTCAACTTGTTTCATAAATGTACAAAAAATATGCAGTTATTCACTCTGCAATGCATACTTGGTAAATAGTCTTAGGCCTGTGCACTTAAAAGGGAACATAACACTACTACTGAATTATTAAGCTATGCAAATAATCAGCTTAAATCGCAACAATCATGTTTTCAAAAGCTTGCGTAATCTATATAGCGTGCCTTTACATACAAAATAATTATTTTAAAGCAGCTTTCAACAATCACATGAACTTTGTCATATTACTCAGCAGTTAAAGACCTAAATATTGATTTGAGTATCTCAACAAAATTGCAAATGGGAAAATGTAAGTTGATAATATTTGTACAACTCCATTAACACCCTCATAGTCATAGGGCTCACAGAGTCAAAATAATCAGATAATCCGCAGTGAAAATACAGTGAGATTAGAGTGGAACGTTGAAATATTATATTTCAAGCCAATTGCTCTTCACTAACAATGTCTCATGTTACAGTAGCTTTGAAAACATTGTTACAACTCAATTTGCTTGCTTCAGTTTAAATTAGAAAGAAAATGTGAAGCAGGAACTCTTAATTTCTTTTGCAAATTGAGGGGAACAAAACACCTTGTGGAGGACAAGACTTTAAACTTTGTGGATGCCTGTAAGAGATGCAAATTGGACTTATAATACTCTTAAAATAAAATATCAGAAATATAACTGTTTTGTACTTTTTAAGAGAATTATATTGTCCAAAAAGTCAGTTGCACTAAATACAGTTAAAATAACAAACTATACAAAAGGTTGAGAAACTCCTATTTAAGGGTTTACATTATTGTTCAATTATTTTGTGTATTTTAATGTTTTATTACCATAGTGTACTTCAAATTAATTGCATTTCCTCACCCACTCACACTTTCAGCTTTCCTCTCCTTGAGGTTTTCCCCTGTGCTCAACAACTGTTCCCTTGTATTTGATCAAATACCGCTCTGTAACTGGCTGGCTGGCTGCCCAGGGTGACCCAGGTTAACTCACTGCCTAATTTCTGACCGCTCTCAGTGGCGAAGTCCCTGCCTCCATTTCGCTGATCCCACAAGTAGACTGACTACTCCATGGTTAGTATGTTAGCAATCACTCAACTGTACGAAACCCAAGGCATGATTGTGAACAGTATAATTTGAGCAATGGCTGCTTTTGGAGAGATAAAGTAGCAGAATTTTTCACCCATTGATTTGAAATGGACGGACACCCCATCTTAAAGTCAAAAGTCAGAATGCCTTTAGTGCAAAAAGCTTGATTTCTCTGATATCCCATTAATAGAGTGCATTCTTGAGGGTGATATGAGTGGAGCTCTCTTCTCAATGCCCACTCGCACCAGGGTGGTAGAGAGAGAGCAGAGTTTCACACGTTCAGGCCCAAACATATATACTCAGCTCTGACTGCTGATGAGACTTCTAAGAATTAATTTGTAAAAAGCTGATTTAATAGTCTTTTTCTGATATTACATTCGTAAAGAAGGCTGTCTTAGTTTTTTATTGAAATTTTTAAGATTTAAGTTTAAAATGTTGGTGTCCACAGGCAGGATAAATACTGGAAGCTCAACTTTTTCAAGTGGCCTTTCTCTCAAAAATAATTTCAGTGCCTATATTCATGCAGCATGCAGTAAAACTGCAGCAAAGGAGCAACACCACAACATCAAACAGCTTTACTTCAAAAAAAATCACAAGGGCCCTATTCAGCTACTTGCTAATGGAACTAAGAGTACAAGTGTCTGTAAAGTGACCACTATAGCGAGGCTGTAAATCGGAAAGTAAGGAAATGCCGCGAGAGGGTGGCTGTACCTCAGTCCTATTGCTGTCAACTGCAGTCAGAGACGTTATTCCAAGGCACAAAACTACCATCTTGTCGACTAACTGGAACTTTGAAAATATTTTTAAAAAAAGCTTTGCAGGCATTCTGTCTGTTTAAAGGCTCTCCAGATCCACAGGGGGATTAAGTCAAATAAATTTAGGAATCCTAATCCGTTCAGGCTTCCGCAGCCTGTTGATTCATTGCTTTATTTCTTTATTCGTTCGTGGGATGCCAGCATCGTTGACAAGGCCAGCATTTGTTTCCCTTCCCCAATTGTCCTTGAACTGATCCAGGCCACTGCAGAGGGCAGTTAACATTGCTGTGGATCTGGAGTCACACATAGGCCAGACTGGGAAACACGGCAGATTTCCTTCCCTAAAGGGCATTAGTGAGCCAGATGGGTGTTTACAACAATTGATGATTGTTACTATTAATGAGTCTAGCTTTATAATTCCGGATTTATTAATTAAATTTAAACCCACCAGCTGCCATGGTGGGATTTTAACCCATGTCTGCTGGAATCCTAGTCTAGTGACATTACCACTACATCACCATCCCCCAAAGGATAGGAAACCTTAATACTGGGGTGTTTTGAATTTGAGGAAGATTCTGCTGTCTCGTGCTTAATTTTTGATGCCTTAAAATGACGATAAATACACTTTATACATAAAAACGTAGCTTAGCTTAATAAAAACTGGCTATAAACTCATTATAAATAACACGAACTTTGCTAAAATAACTACAATCACACCATAACCGCACTCCCTTCTTAGAAAGGTGAAAAAAAAAAATCCAAATGATACCCATACATTTTTATGAATTGTTGCCCAAGCATGGGTTTCTAAACCAGAACCAGATTACATTAGAGTAGAAGAGTAAATGAAGGCATTTTGGTGAAGCTGTGAGGAAAATCCTGTGCGCTGCTCTCCTGTAAGGAGAAGTGCAGTTGGTCATTGGTCCAGTTAGCAGATGCTCATACTTCAGTGGAGGCCAAAGTCCCAGAATTGAGTTTCTTCAAACGGTTTGCAGCAGTTACTGCATAATAGTTCTTCTACACAGAAACAAAAATAAAATGAGATGACTGTTTTCCCTCCTTTAAATCAGTGGGAACAGAAAATCCATGCCTCATTATTGGTACGAAGATCTCACTGCCAAGGACGCTTTTGCAAAGCAAACACTTCTGACATGGACCAGGTATTAAAACTATAAATTTGACACTGGCCCTTTAAATAGATCCACAATCATTGAAATTCAGCTATTTTGATAAAAAAAATGCAATGATGTATTCATTTAAACTGGAATGCACCTTGCAGGATGAGGACACTGGCTGGCATTTTCAATCTGCTTTCCTCCATTGTAACCTGCTCTATGCTTGTTATCAAATGATATATTTTTTTTGGGGTGGCAATGACGTGCTTTGGATCACTCAGGGAGTCCAACTTGTGAGGCAACATGCGCTTCTACATGCATATTGTAGTCTGGAGATATGGATAGTGATGGTAGAGGCTCCAACTTTCTTCCATCACATGGCTGACCAGGAATCTCTCCCACTCTTACAAGCTGTTAATGGCATGTGTTGGACAGCTTGGCAGGTTGATAAAGGACCTGTTGGGGCACATTATGAACTCACCTGCCTTGGCCCTCAAGTCTTGGGATGGGACTCGAGCCCAAAGCTTCTGACTCAAAGGCAGGGACGCCACCCACTGTACAACAAGGCCTCCACAGGGAAGGAGAAGCTAGTAAATATTCTCCCTTTTCCTTGATATTTGTGAGCTTTAGGTTGCTCACTGGCCTAAAAGCAGCAGTGTAACATGTTAGTTTGATTTATTCTGCCTAGATCTTCTTTGGCAAGGCTTTAAAATGCATTTAGTTAAAAATGAAACAGGATTTCCATTCACCTGGCTGCTTTAACTTCCAACAAGGCACCTCAGACTACACAATATCACACAAATGCCCCTCAGGCAAAAATGTAGTCCAATCGCTCTTTAACCAGAAGTTAGGAGAGCTGTGTTGGAATAATGGAATACATAAGCCATGAAATTATCTTTGATAATATTAGCAAACACTTAATTGTTCATAAGGTAGTCCTTTTCAAGGAAGGAGTGGTTTCTGTTCCAAATGGCTAAATGCTGCCGTTAAAATGATGGACAGAGGTCGGTCCTCAAATTATTTTACCATTTATCTGCAAATTTTGATAACAGTAAATTCTAGTCTGTAAGAAGGTTAAAATGTAATTTTGAAAGCATATACTTTACAGGACATCTGGGAGGATTTGAATTTCACCAGTCCCAATGTTGAAAGCAATCTCTCCATTTATCCACACCGCAGTAGAGCCAAGAGGTGATCTGATAATTTCTTGTATTCATTGGAAGACTTGTCAAGCATGAATGATAGTATAAAGGTGGAAATAAGTTTGACTTCCAATCTCACCATATGTTTTAAGCTGCCTTTATAAGGTCAGTTTTTGCCAGTTCTAGACTAAGCCTCCAATGGAGTGCTGAATAAAGCTTTGCATGGGGAGGAGATTGGCAGATACAAACTACTGAAGTGACATAGAGAGTGGCAATGGAGGTGCAATGATCTAGATGGTCGCCATGCCTGTAGTGATAGAAGGAATACGATAGTAAATGGTGTGCTTGCGAAAACCAAAGGAGAATTGAGATAGCCAAGAGCAGCATTGTCAGAATGAAGGAATTGTTTATATCAAGGAAACTGAACCTGAATATTAGGAAAGGAATGCTGAGGTGCTGCATTTTCACATCTACGTTATATGCCTCAGGGACATGGACAACAAACAAAGACACTATTGATAAGCTGAATGCATTCGAGATGTGGACATATGGGAGGACGTTCTGCATATCCTACACAGGCAGAAAGACTAATGAAGAAGTTCTGGAAATGGCTGGCGCAAAGAGGAAATTAGTGCATAGCATCAAAGAGAGAGAGATACAATACTTCGATCACATCATTAGAGCAGACGGTATTCAGAGACAGTTATTGGAAGGGAAGATCAACAGAAAACAGAAGAGGGAAGCATAGGAGAAAATGGATGATGGATCTAATAGACTGGATGCAGTTGACTTATACGGAATGGGTAAGGGAAGCACAGGACAGAAAGAGGTCTATCAAGCTGCTGGGAAGAAGATGACACTAACAAATGAATGAATGATAGTAAGCGGGTTTGGGGGTGAGGGGGGGGGAGAAATAAAATTAATCACCAAATGCAAGTTTACAATTGATATACTTCGAATAACATTTTATGCTCAGAAACAGATTCCATTCAACATTTATTGAGATTAACTAAGTATAGTTGCAATGCAATAAAAGTACCTAGAAGATATAAAACTTAGTAAAGTTACACATTAATATGCCAATTTTGTTACTATTGGTGCGAGGCTTGGAATATAATTTAAAAATATAGCCTATTCATGTGAATAATGCAAGAGCCAGATAGTGATGCAGATTGAAGTATGGCCCATAGATTTTTAACATGTGCTTTTTACCCCAGGTGTCCAGATTTCAGTTCTGAAATAATTTAGGTAAAACATTGGAATATTATGTTACTAGCGTTTTATTTGGAAAAGTAAAGAGAATGGAAACCATAGGCACTTGCAAAACTTGTAAGTTCAGGGGTAGAAATTCTTGTTGACTGTGTTATTGCATAAACACCTTAGTGCACTAATGGTAAATCCCTAGTTTATTGAAGCCATGGCTCAGTGAGTAGCACCCTGACTTCTCATGGGTTCAAGTCCCACTCCAGGGCGTAAGCGCAAAAATTAAAAGCTGACACTCTAGTGCAGCACTGACAGAATGCTGCACTGTCAGAGCTGCAGTCTTTTGAATGTAATTGTTAAACGATCGAGGCCCTGTCTGGTCTCTCAGGAGGATATAAAAGATCCCATTTCACTATTTCGAAGAAGAGCCAGGGCAGTTTTCCCTGGTTTTCTAAACAATACTTCAATACTCATCTCTCAATCAACATTGCAAAAAACAGATTCTGGTTATTATCATATTGCTGTTTGTGGGGGCTTGCTATGTGCAAGTTGATTACTGTGTTTCCCACATTACAACAGTGACTGCACTTCAAAAGTACTTCATTGGCTGTAAAGTGGTTTTGAATGTCCAGTGGTCATGAAAGGTGCCTATAAAAATGCTAGCTATTCTTAATTAGCAGAGGAAGGAATTTGCTAAGAGTCCAATGAAGATTTCAATGATAAGGGGGCCAATTTTCCTGACCATTAACCCTACAGAAAGCCCGACTCCTGACCACAAAAGTCAGGAAAAAGGGCAGGAACCAATTTTTCTGGTCTCACTTTCCTTCATGTTGAGTGTTCCAGTGAAGAGACGCTATGAGCGGGTGCTATGGTTCGTGCCAGGACCCTGTGGTGCAGCAGTATAGCCCCAAGACTCTTTGATTCAATTCAAACCCTCCTCTTCCCCATGGATAATTTTTTAGCTTTAGGGCCTTCTGGCTTAATCTTCAGAGGCCTGCACCTGTGTTGGAACTTCCTCCTGCTTTTGGTGGTGCTACGTTCTGCCGGGAACAGACCTGCGCTGCGGTGCTCCTAGGCCACGTTAATTGTTTTGAATAGGAAATGGCAGAGCTTCAGAGCGTGGACAGGCGCAGCGGGCTTTTCATGTGCAGTGGCAGGGCGGAGAGGAGCAGGAAAATGGTACTGACAACTCTAGTAAATAATTTCTGTGCTTTAGCCTCTTGTGGACCTGCCAGAACAGCTGCACATGTTGCTGAGCAGCCGCTGAACCAGGAGGGACAGAAGCTGAAAAGTACATAGCATTTTAGCTTCTGATCACTTCAAAACATTTTTAAAATGGGCCACACTTCAGATCCGTACTCTGGTTTGAAAAGGGGGAAACAGAGAAATGGAAAATGCTTCATCAAATTCTGTTGTAAGCTATCGGTTGTACCTTCCATAGCCGTCGCACCATGTATTTCTGAAGAAGGATCTGGGACTTGAGACGAACCTTACATTGTTTAGCTTTCTCTGCTATGTTATTTAGCCAGGGTTGTTTGAGGCACTGGGTGGCACTGATTCTTGCACTGCAATGGAAAGGCAAAGAGTTATCACATTTCTGCAAATCGGGAGGTCTTAGAATGCAACTGTCGTCATTGCCGATTTCTAATGGCATATAAAAAGCTTTCCATTGTAGGAACAAGATTGCACACGCACACACACCAAAACACTCATGCATCAAGTCATAGTGATGCCTCCATGATGATTTATAGAGCTCCACACAATAAGGCGTGGAATTTAAGGACAAGAACACTGTGTGCACAGAATACACGCCCAACTGAAGCTCTCAGCTTAGCCCAGAAGAAGGCAACTGATGTGTGCCAGTAACAGAAGCAATTGTTTTTCTATATTCACACTTCAAACCAAAATAACGTCAAAAAATTCTATGGCTGGTAACATGATGTGATACACAAGGCATCACAATTGTACGGGACAGGCAGGTTGAAACAGAGGGTCTGTACCTGACCATCATCATTTGTATGTTCGTGATTTCCTTGAAGTGCTTCCCACTCTGCATTCAAAACACACACCGGAAGTTAAAATAAATAGTGATAAATTGGGTTTCCATTGCTCTTGTGGTGATCTTGCAGCAGAGATGCAAGGAACAGCTCTAGGGACTTGCAATTAAACTATATCCAGTCAATAATGTTGGGATTTCTTTTCTCATACAAAAAAGATCAGCATTCTAGGCCATTTGGTTATGGTTAGCATTTTGAGAACTATAGAATCGCAGGCCGGGATTTTCCCAACTGTGTCGCAATCCTAACGTTGGGACTATATACAGGACCTGAGCCCGTGTATGCTGGCAGCACGCTGACTGCTGCGACTTTACGGTAGACAGCCAGTTAAGTGGTTGCCTCTATGTTCTCTGTCCTATTAAGGATGGCAGGGGGGTTCCCGAGGCAGGAGACCCAATCAAGGGGCCCACAGCACAAGATGGCTGGCAGCTCCACTGGGGCAGATGGGCGCAGCTGAGGCAGAAAGGCGAGTATGGAGGAGCCTCAACACGTGGCACTCTCTTCTGCAAGGTTGAGAATGAAAAGGCCCACAGCTGGTAGGACCCCCTCCATAGCACTGGTCTTGGCCACAGATATAGCTTTTCATCCTGGTGGCTCCTTCATTGGGACAAGGAGCCTCTGGCTCCGATGGCCCTCTGGCCTGCCGCTGGGAGGCTGCCGGACTTCATACTCATGGGGACTGTACTCCGACAGTGGGAAACCGCCGTTGCTTTTGGAAATCGGCCCCTGGGTGGGGCAAAATTGGCTGCCCATCTTCCTGGAGCTGGCTACCAATGTTCCCAGCCCTGGTTCCCCGGCAAATTCCTCTGGAGGGGGGGGTAAAGACATCTGGAAGCCACCCTGATGTGCTTTCCCCCCATTTTCCCGGTTCCCCCTCCCGTCTCCAACCCATCTCCATGTGGCCAGGAAAATATCCTCAATAAAATCATACAGCACAGGTGGAGGCTATTTGGCCCATTGTGCCTATGCCAGCTCTTTGAAAGAACTATCCAGTTGTTTTCATTCCTCTGCACCTTTTCCCAAGCCCCTGCAAATGTTTCCTTTTCAACCATACATCTCATTCCCTTTGGAAGCTACAGCTGAATTTGCTTCCATCACCTTTTCAGCCAAGCTTTAGTCGAAAATATTTTCCAGTATTCAAAAATTGATGGAAAATATGATATCCAACCATCTAGAAAATCTAACTGCAAATGTGCTCCATAAACGTGTCCTCAGGTTTATGGGAATTCTTGGATTTAATGGGAAACCTGACACAGACCCTAATGCAGCAGACAAATGGAAGGCCCTTATTATATGTTGGGTTTCGTGCTGTTATTCACACTGCCTGCTTGTCAAAATTACTACTGAGATTCTTCAAGTGTCATTTTTCCACATGGTCCAGGCTGTGCTCAGGATCGCTACAAGTGCTGGCGTGTCCAGCTAAGCAGACTGAGAGAGCGAGAATGATTATAAAAAGCAAATGAAAGACAAGCAGCAAAAATATGCTTCTGAGAGAGATATAAGTGAGAAGAAGCAAGAGAAAGAGAGAGAGATAGAGAGAGAGAGAAAGAAAAACAACAGGCAAAAAAGTACATAGCATCCAAACTAAGTGAATATCACCAAAAACTAGGTAGCAAGTTTACAATCTTATATAATCAGAATTCTGAAAAACTGAACCTAATCCTCTATCTGGCTAGTACAATGAACGAATGTTGGCTACAGGGCAACCCTATTGTACTTTGCTTCTCTATTTCCAGAAAAACAAATATAAAGTTAAAAAGAAATTCCTCCAGAAATAAATCTCAAAGTAGAGGAACAAAAATGAAAAACAGAGCAGGGATGGAAACTCCAATCAAAACAAAGAAAGACAAAGTAAGTTAAACCATGTAAACAGAATTGCACATTTTATGTGTCTGGCTTACTGGCTCATTTTCGGAATTCTCTGCAGTGATTAAACCACTCTCGGCCACTGCTCCATGTAATATACATTGTGCTGCCAATTGGAATGCAAAAACTGCTTTGCAAATTTGTCGACAGCTACTTGAGGCTGGATTTTGCGCTCCCCCACCCCGCCAGGAGGTTTGAAGGCAAAGGGGGTATGTAAAATCCAGCTGGAGGCCCTCCCACCGCCCACCCTCAACCTGTCTGAAATTTTACGGGGCACAGGAGAGGCATTGTGTGGCCCACCAATCCTCGGATCTATCGATGCCTTTACGTGGTCAATTAATGAACTCCTAGGAGCCTCCTCCTCCCCCACCCCCCACCCCGATATTTTCCCGCAGCAGCGGGGTGGGGGGAGGGGGATGGGTCCACGCCATGAGGAAATCCCAGCAGTTTTAGTTGTGCGGGCTGGTGGTGTTAGGCAAGTGGGTAGTGGGGGGGAACCTCCTTTGGGGGTCCCCATCAGCCCTTTGGAAGCACCCCCAAAGGTCATCCCCCCTTTAGCAGCCCCCCCCAGGCTCTTGAAGTTGGACCCCACCCCCACCCCACTCACCCCCTCGCTGCGACCCCCAAGCCCAGGCTCACCTGTCAATCCGGGCTCCTCAACATTGGCGACTGCCTTCAGTACCAGCAGTGGCCACCGCTCCCAGTGGTGCTGCTGGGACTGCAGAGCTGCCAGCCAATCGAATCAGGCAGCTCTTTAAGGGGGAGACTCCCAGACATGAACAGGGCAGCAGTCTTGAGCCTTGAAGCAATTAATGCTGCTCCCACTGTTAAATTGCTGCGCGGCTGCTGTTGGGGTCATGGGTGGTTTAAACCACCCCCCCAACTTTTTAGCTCTGGGTGGGGACTACGGCGCCAGTAAAATTCACTCTTTTGTTCCAGCGCAATGTATTTCTGTAACATTTGTAGTAATATTTCAGTGTCAAGTGTAAAAGAACTGCAGTTATCAATTTTTATCAAGAGCAGAAAGCTTCTAAAGCTCAGTGGAAGAACCACTGAGTTGGTTGCTATGGTGTATTTTGCTGCAACAGGAGTCTGAATGTTTCACATGTAGCTCATCAATGTTTGCTTAGTTTTCTATTCAAATAAAACAACTTTTGCATGCAGAGATGTTCTCTGATATGACATAGGAACAGAAGTCGGCCATTCACCCCATCGAGTCTGTTCTGCCATTTAATGAGACTATGGCTGATCTTTTTCTGAACTGCCATGTGGTTGTGCATCCATAATACTCATGCCTTGCAAAAATCTATTGATCGCAGATTTAAAGTTGTTCATTGAGCTAGCACTTGCTGCTTTTTGGGGCAGTGAGTTCCACACTTCCATCGCCCTGTCCATGAATAAGTGCTTTATAATGTCACCCCTCAATAACCTGGCTCTCATTTTAAGGTTATGTCTCCTTGACCTTGACACCCTCACCAGTGTAAAATGTTTTGCGTTATCTATTCTATCAATTCCTTTCATAATCCTAAAAATCCTCTTATCAAATCACCCCTTCATATATTCCAGGGCATACAAGCACAGTTTATGTAACCTCTCCTCATAATCTAGCCCATGGAGTCCTGGTATTATTCACAAATTACAGGCAATGCCCACCTCCAACAAAAGAGAATTGAACCATCTCCCTTTGACATTCAATAGAGTTACCATGTTGAATTCCCCACTATCAATATGCTGGATTTTACCATTGACCAGAAACTGATTAGACTGATAAATACTATGGCTAGAGCAGGTCAGAGGCTGAGAATTCTGAGGTGAGTAACTCACCTCCTGTCTCGCCAAAGCTTGTCCACCATCTACAAGACACAAGTCAAGAGTGTGATGGAATACTCTCCACTTGCTTGGATGAGTGCAGCTCTAACAACACTCAAGAAGCTTGACACTATCCAAGACAAAGAAGCCCGTTTGACCGACACCCCAGCCACCACCTTAAACATTCACTTAATCCACCACTGATGCACAGTCGCAGCAGTACGTACTATGTATGAGATGCACTGCAGCAACTCACCAAGGCTCCTTCGAAAGCACCTTCCAAATCCGTGACCTCTACCTCCTAGGAGGATAAGGGCAGCAGACGCATGGGAACACCATCCAAGCCACTCGCCATCCTGACTTGGAACTATATCGCCATTTCTTCACTGTCACTCGATCAAAATCCTGGAACTCCCTCCCTAACAGCACTGTGGGTGTACCTATGCCACATGGACTACAGTGGTTCAAGAAGGTGGCTCACCGCCACCTTCTCAAGAAACATTAGGTATGGGCAACAAATGCTGTCCTAGCCAGCGGTGCCAACATCCCATGAAAGAATTAAAAAAATTCTGATGTATCTGCACTCCTTCCAAAGCCAATATACCCTTTCTAAGGTGCAGTGCCCAATACAGCACATTATACTCCAGAGGTGGTCTAACCAGAGCTTTGTATAGCTGTAGCAAAAATTCCTTTTTATTCTAACCTGCAAGCATTAAAGGCTAACAATCTATTATCCTTTTAAATTTATTTTGTACCTGACCGCTACATCTTAGTGATCTGTGCACATGGATCCCTAAATCCCTTTGGACCTCCGTTTGTTCATAGTGTGACATCATTAAAAAATGCTCAGAACTATCCTTGTTTGGTCCAAAATAGATGACCTCTCATTTATATGCTTTGATATCCATTTGCCTCAGCTTCTCCTACTCACTTAATCTATCAATGTCTCTTTGCAATTAGTGCTCCCGTCTACCCTACTTACTGTACCACCAATCTTGCGTCATCGGCAAACGTAGATGTATGGCTCTCTATTGTGTTACCAAAGTCATTGAGGCCCCAGCACAGATCCTAGTGGGACCCTTCTAGTCACTTCCTTCCAATTCAACAACATACCAAATATCCCTACTCCTTATCTTCCACTATTGAACCAATCTCCTGACCAAGCCAACAATTTGAATTCAGTTCCATGAAACTTAATTTTAGCTAACAGACTTTTATGTGGAACCTTATTCAGTGTCTTCTGGAAGTTCAAATAAATTGCAACCATAGACATTTCCCTGTCAACTACTTTAGTTACTTCCACAAATAAATTAATTAGGTTCATTGAACATGAAATATGCTTAGAAATCCATGTTGGCTCACTGTAATCAGCTCAAATTTCTCCTAAGTGTGTGGTCTGTAATTTCCTTAGCTTCTTCCCCACCAACCTGTCAACCTGGCTGGCTGTCAGGCTGGAAAGCTGTCGAAAAAGATCAAAAGAAGCCCTGCGGTTAATTCCTGCAACATGTACAGGAAATCCATACTTTCACATTTCCCAACAAAACATCCTTACCCATGTTCTACTTCTGGCACCAAGTAAAGATTGGGGCCTCTGGGATGAACTTTAAAGCCCTGAAGAGATTGGGAACAGGGGCTGACGGGTCCCAAAAATAACGGTCCCAGCCAGCATCCCGGTTTCCTGACCCTGTTCCTGGACTAATTGGCTATTTTTTGCTGAGGTATTTTCAGGGCTGGAGGGGCTAAGTGCCCTGACGGGACAGGTTGGTAATTAGGTTCATTAAGGGTCTTGTTAGCCATAGTTAAAGGAGGGTTACTGGGATTTTCCAGTTGGCCTCCAGTTTCCCAATGGGGTGTTTAACTGCCTGAATGTTGTCACCTAGTAGCAGGTCCAAGGGGGCCACCACTCCAGGCAGGCTTACAAGCCCTCCCTGCCTGCTTGGCGCAGGTACAGCCAAAGGCCACCTTGAAGAGGGATTCCCTTCCCCCGCTACCTACACCACCTCCGCCCATGCCACGGTGACGGGCATGACTGCTTTTTTATTCGAATTTTTGAAAAGATTGGCGAGAGGGTGCCTCCATGCTGAAGTGCCTTCTCAGTTATCTCCCCTCTACTGCGGCCTGCTGCTCCTCTCAATCTGGAAGGCCTCGGATTGGCCCTCCATCTTCCAGAGCCCATCTACCACCCTTAATTGGACAGGGAAACTGTCTCCATGCCAATTAAGGGGAGTGCCTCGGTGAAAATTCCAAAGAATGACCGTTTCCATCCGGGAGCATGTTCAGGAACCGGAAACTGTTCCAACTCCTGTTTCCTGCCCCAGAAAGAAAGTCCGGCCTCTGGTGTCAATATTCTGGCAGCTGATGCACCTCATAAGCGTTAGTCTAACTTACCGAGAATGCATTCCAGTGCAAACCCAGGAAACTCCCAGCTGCTCCTCCAGTGGTCATCACCCTGACAAGTGCAAATTAGGCCAGTGGGGACAAGGCAGGCATGTTGCAGGAAGCATCAGGAAACATGTGGGTACTTGAGAGAAGTGGTTGAAAGGCAGGAGTGGTAGAAATGGCTTTCACCAGATTTTCCTCATGTAAAAAATGTCTATGCCATTCATATATCACAAGCGTATGAAAACAGCGAGGAAATTCATCTCCACAACCTTAATGCATACACTGTGATGTGAACCTGTACATTGTGCTGTGTACAAATTTGGAGAAAAAGAATAAAAGACAAGCATGATAATTTGCATTCTCGCAGTCCATTGGTCAGGTCTACAACGAATGACACTAAGATCTCTTTAAATAAATAACATGCACCAGTCAGAAAAGCCACAGTAAAATATACTCTCTACATGCTAAGCAAGAGATTTCAGCAGTAGTTTTATACTTGTACTTTTTGTCATCTATATATTAAAGCAGATTGCACTGACCATAACAATATTAGCAACTATGTGATAAAGTGACACTGACAGCACCCTGCATCAAATTCAATGTCTACTGCATATGGAATTTCTATCTCTCCTTATATTAACTGCTCACGAAACCTACTCCTTATATTAACTGCTGTTTAGCCAAAAGCTGAACTTTCTCAGTGTCTACACTGTTGAAAATCAAAGCAACACAGAGCAACTCTACACCACCCCATAACCCACCTCCCCCCACCAGCAGCCCCCTTCCCCCACCCCTCCACCTCCCCGTCACTTGTCTACAACCAAGATTGTGCAAGATTGCAGCCTTTGTAATTTTCGATGTGACAATATTACCTAGAAACAGGAGTGAAATCAATGGAAAGGTTAACCGAGTGAGTTTTATAATGGGCGGCTGATTCACTGCTGCCCATCTTGTACCACTGATGTTGAATTTCACCCTCAATAATGACACATTTGAATGGAACTTATGTCGGCATGCCATGGATTTTGTGTTACAAATGCCCCCCGCCCCCCCCCCAAATGGAGACATGCCTGCATTAATTGCAATGAAGCCTGGATACTGGTTTGTGCCAGATTGCCAGCCATCCTAGTTCTGGAATGGCTAGGCTCGATGCACACCCAGCATTAGGGCCTCAGGCTCATTTCCATGAGATTGTTGAGCTTCAGACATCAGCTAGGCATTTCCGGACAGCTCACCGACAAATCAAATTTGAATTCCAGGCCACTGCATTGTTGGCAGAAGTTCTTGGGTCGATCCTGGGTGAGAAGAAGAGGAGGATTGGTGAAGGCCTTTGGAAGGGGGCAGAATGGGGTCCGGCACTGACTAATTGGCACGACTGAGGAGCCCTGCTCTTCCTAGTTCACATTCAGTGATTATTTTTACTTAAAAAAGTACCTTTCTGCTGGTAATCTGCGGTGATCCCTTTAAGGAGCGCCAGATAGACCAGGTACAGACCTGATTTTCCTAAAGACTGGCAGCATTCAGGGCAGACAAATTTCAGGAAGTGGGCCTGAAGCATGGGCCAGAATTTTACGTTCCCCTCCTGCGGGTTCGGAGGCGGTCATGGGGCGGGGGTGGGGGTGGTGGGGTGGGGGCGGGGGTGGGGGGGGCGGTGACGGGGGTGTGTGAAATTGCATGGATGGGATTCCCTCTGGGACACACCCACTCCAACCTGGTCACGATTTTACACTGGGATAGGAAGGGCCTTGGTTGGGAATCCCACCCTTACCACTTAATGGCCACTTAAGGGCATTTTCCCACCCAGCCTCAATTTTTAGGCTGGTGGGCGGATGACAGATCAAGGGGGCAAACCCGAAAATGAATAGAATTTGATCTTGGGCGGGAAGTGGGGGTGGGGTTGGGCACCTCCATTAGAAACCCCCTTCTGACGAGTGGGGGGGTGCGGGCACACCCTCCCTTTAAGGCCCGGTGACCTCTGGACCTCCCTCCCGGGCTTACCCCCGGGGCCCCAATCAACCCCCTCGCAACCCCTTAGGCCTTCCCTACCCTCCCCGCACTGGGATCCCTGCCACTTAGCTCTCCTCCGGTTCCCGGCACTTCCTTCCAGGCAACTGCCTGCACTGCCTCTTCCGGCCACTGCAGCGCTGTTCCTGGAGGGACTGGAGAGCTGCCCGCCGATCTGATTGGCCAGCAGCTCTCCAAGGCGGCACTGCCTCCTGGTGATGAGCAAAAGTTCCACCTTATGCCGATCAATGCTCAATAGAGCATTAGAGAAATAGCAGCAGGCCTGGGAGAGTCGTCGGGGATATGTTCCCCGCCAACTCTTCGGATGGTGGGGGTGAGCCCCTGTCATCCTGAAAATTCAGGCCATATGCAAATAGCCTAGTACCTATTTCAGGCTTAGGCCTTGGGTACCTCTTTCTCTAACCTTGCCAGTGGCACTTTCACGCACACGACAGCCGCCATATTGAATGCTTACACGTCTGTTCAAAGCCTGAAACCTGGAGGCTGTGCCAATCAATTTCTGGGCTTGTCACTTTACGCTGTCAATGAATTGAACGTTTTGGAGTTCTGGATTGCCAACAACAACTTACATCTATTTAGCACCAATAACGTAATAAACTATCCGAAGGTGCTTCACCTTCATATGCATTATGAAACAAAATACGACACTGAGCTGCATAAGAAGTTATTGGGTCCGATGGCCAAAAGCTTGGTCAAAGAGGTTGGTTTTAAAGAGTGTCTTATAGAAGGGAAGTGAGGTAGTGAGGCGGACAGGTATAGAGAGGGTATTTCAGAGCTTGTAGCCTAGGCAACTGAAGGCTTGGCCACCAATGGTGGAGCAGTTAAAATCGGGGATGCTCAGGAGGTCAGAATTAGGGGAGGGCAGAGATCTCAGAGGGTTGTGGGTTTGGAGGAGATTACAGAGCTAGGGAGGGGCGGGGCCATGGAGCAATTTGAAAACAAGAATGAGAATTTTTATATCAAGATGTTGCTTGACTCGGCACCAATGTGGGTCAGCTGGTGAGGGAGAGGGAAGCAATAGGGGAACAGGACTTGCTGCGAGTTAAGAGACAGGCAGCAGAGTTTTAGATAAGTTTACTGAGGGCGGAATGTGGGTAACAAAGGCATGAATGAGGGTTTCAACAGCAGATGAGCTGAGGCGGGGGTAAAGTTACGCCATGAAATGGAGGTGGAAATAGGCCGTCTTAGTGATGCCATGAGTGTGAGGCCAGAAACTCATCTCGGGGTCAAATGTGACATCAAGGTTGGGAACAGACTGGCTTAATCGTTAAGAGTGTTCCCTTCACTAATGCCAGATAAATCCGCTGATGCCATAAATTGTGCAGCTGGAATGATGGTTTGAGCCTGGAGGAGTGACAAGGCTGCAGCCAAATTGTGCTCTGGCTGTAGGATATAGGTGAGATACCCCACCTAGTGGTTTGGCCGATGATTAGCAAATTATTGCATATACATTGCAATAAATTAAAATCTCATTCACTGTGGGGATACAGGAGTGTGAGAGAAGTTCTATTTAAGTTTGAAAATGAACACATTTTTGTTGGTAAAGAGGATGTTGTTGTTTGCAAAGAATATAAGCTCGGATTCGCAATGCAGATCAGGCAAGGAAAATAATTAAAGTTAAAAAACAGTCTCACAATAGTTCAAAGTCTGTTCTGAAATTAACATACATAATCTGCAGACCATAAAGGAGAATCTTTAGGCTGTTGTAGGGTACAGACTTTGCAACTGGTAGCTTAAAAAGTACTATGTGCCCCATTCATAAAGTTCTCAATGTCATGCAAGCAGCAATAGTGGAAAAACTGCAACCATTAAACCACAGCCTGAATGGGGTTCTATGTTTCTCTTAGCTTATTAAAGCTCTTCCGCAACTGGTAGAAACCCCATATCTCCAAATGACTTACAGAATGTTCAGTTTGCAGGCCACATTAAAGAAACCTCAGTTTGATGGTTGAAAAAATAATGAGAATTTGAAAGGGAAAATCAGAATTTGAGAGGAAAATGCACCACCTGTGTTTAAGATGTTCCACATTTGTGAATATTTCAAATGAAAACTTTTCTTGAAACGACTCTTAAAAAAAAACTAGGCGTGTTGCCATTTTGTATAGTGCAGCATTCGATCCTTTGAAAGGTCAGCCACAATCATTGTAACTTTGTAAGCGTGGATGACCTGTAATATGAAGCAGAGTAAAACCTGTTCCGTTGAAAGATGGAAACAGCAGCAATATTGTACAATTTATAACATGTTGGACTGCATGCGGGCATCAAGCAGCTAATGGTCCTTGACAGTAATATTAGACTTCTTTTGCTTTTTTACTTATGAGCTTCATTGACGACATCCTCAGCCATCACTCATGCCAGATCATCATGCATGTGATGCAAGATGGAGAGGGCCAGTGCATCAAAAGTAACATGGCTTTGTTTAAGTAGCAAAACAAAGCTGAACATACTTCCTTATGTCTTGAGGCCCACATTCATGAGGTACAGAAATCAAATGAGAGTATTTCCGTACTTGCATAAATGTTCATGATCATGTACACAATGCAACCTTCAATGAATGTGGGTGGGGTCAGCATGACAAAGCCAAAGAAAAGGCGCACAGTTTTCATGATAATTACAAACAAGACAGGGACCTTGGAACTGAGCTTGTAGTGCAGGTTGTAGTCTGACAACCAGGGATGTTTAAGGGTCTCTTTTGCACTTATCCTCCAGCTAAAGGAAAATAAAAAAATAAATAAAACAACAGCAGTTTATGCACAATAGATGTTGACTAGTGTAACATATAGAGTTAAATTATCTGTACAAAGTTGACATCGCTGGAATAGTTACAGGTTCAATCTGCCCAAGTTCGTTTATTTAGTTCTTGCAAGAACATTAGATAATTCTCAGATTTCCAGCATCTGCGTACTTTTGTATTAGATAATTTTTTTCATTTTAATGAAATGTTACACTTGATACTTTAAGGGCAAATTAATACTGAACTCAAAGTTATAACTGAGCATGCACAGCAGTTATATTAGCGATACAAGGGGCCTTGTTCTCCGTTGAACTATCAATAGAATTTGTACATTTGTACAGAGCAGTTTCTCCAGAGTTGATTCATTCACCTTGTATAGATTGTATACACCGTATAGATCTCAAAAGTATTCCCTCCACCACTTGCTCCTTGCATATGTTTGTCTTCAATGAATTGACCATTTTGGTCTTTCATATGTAGCCATTTTAAGTTTGCAAGATTGATGTAATTCTCTTACCTTCCCAAACAGCACCTGTCCTTCATTTCTTTTGGTTTCATCTTTTGCTTCTTTGCACTGGTCATTTATTTGGCCATTCTTTTCTCTCTTTTGGCTTTATTTCTCTAATTAACTTCTTGTATTCAATCCTTGCATTAAGATCTGCTTTTATGCTTGCCTTAAACTTTCTTAGCTGTCCATTCAACTTTCGGGCTTCTTTCATTATCCATTTTTTTTTAGTAGCCAAGTCAGTAATCTCGTTCATTTAAACTACATGTAAATATTTTGTGGAGTATCGTTTCAAAATGCCACCAACAGTCAAAAATTATCAGCAACGGTGGACAACTGACACATGAAATATAACCATTTTATTTGAAGCTGTAGCGTCAGCAATACATACCCCTTTTCTTTGATGAGAAGTTTTGATATGAATTCTTTGGCATCTTCAGAAACATTTTCAAATTCTGCATAATTCAAGCCCCATTCACACGCAATAATGTTATTGAGGGTTTCATTATCATCTTCTCCAAGGAATGGAGAAAGCCCACTTAGCCTTCAGTTAATAAAAACAGGGAAACACACACAGTGAGGATTAACCAAAGGCCGGTGGGAAAAATACCATTCTGCACAAACAAAATAAAACATTCAAAATTATATTTTGGCTTTTTTTCTGTTAACCCTATGCACACTCAGCTGCAAACATATTTTACCGAGGAAAGTTGACAAAGGTAATTAGAGAGAAGAAAAAGAACCGGAATAATCATCCAGCTATTCACACAAAATCGTGCGCAATAACAGAAGAATAAGTGATAGAGGGCAGTCATGGGAGAAACAGCAAAGTCCTAACCACTCACAATATCTCACACCTGGCCTTTACTACTCATCAAGTGTATGTGTCAGTGTATGAGAGCTCTTGGGCAACACAATAATACATGAAAACTAGGCACGGGGAGATTATTTCTTCACTCATTATAGCAAAATAATAAATGCAAGTGCAAAGAATGAATTACTCCACAAATAACGAGCAGGGGATGTCTCCATCCTTACATCGTATTCTCACCATTGTGAAGAATGAGTTTTAGTAAATGTTGTATAAATTAACAAGCAAGTGCCCAGAAATGGAAACCAAAAACATTCTGTCTAGATGTATTCTGATGCACCAGCCAAGTTCTAGTTCCATCAGAATACCTTTGAGGATTGTAGAAAAGATATAACTGCTAGCAAATAAACTTAATTCCTTAACATATACAAATTGGGGATATCAAGAAGGAAATTGGCAATGAATTTGCTGTCCAAATAATGGTGAGTTTAATGGTGGTCAACATTATTAGTGTTAAAATTGTCCAGCAGCTTGTGGTGAGTGGACACCTGGCGAATTGTGAATCATCACAGTTTGCTTGATGATTTGTGCCACTCCACACTGTGAAAATAGCAGCTCATCCTCAACCTCCCCATTAGTTTCATGAGGCGGCTGCATTGAACTCACCACAGAATGTCAGGGCTAGTACTTAATACTGCAGCTACCTTTTGATTGAGGAGATTAGTGTTCCTATAATGACAGTCAACTTCTCCAGTTCATAAAGGGAGCTGTTAAACTAGAGTCTCATTCCCAAAGATAGTAAAGAATTCCATCTTTTTCTTACTTCTCTATTTCATTTTTCTCTTTCTCTTAATCCAATCTTTCTTTCCCTTCCCTTATTTTTCATTCTACATCTGTTTTGACTCTAATGCATCCTCCCTCTCCATTGTTCTTCATTTTAAATCCTTAAATCTAATTGGTTAAGGAGAGAGACATTGTCTGCCAAGGTTCCAGGAGCCCCTCTGCCTGCACTGTACCATTATCAACTCACCTTTCCAGCAACTTACAGGACAAAACGCTTCCAAGCTGAAGGGTGAGGCAACAAGTCTAACTAATAGGGAGCTCTATGAGATGCATTGCTCCAGAAAATTCTGGCCCTTTATATATTATTGCCCTGTTTCTTTCCCCTGGTCAGGTTTCTCCAAGGTTTCAGAAATGTGGAAACTATCTGTTATAATGTTCAGCAAACATTCATGAATGAGCTTAACAAGCAAGTTATGGTTATGACCAGCCCACTGAATATAGACATCCACTAACTCAAGTAAGAAATATGTGAGAGCTTTGAGTGAAAGTAGTTTGGACTGCTGGTGAAAACTAACACCAGGTGATGGTACTAACAGCTCAGAATCCTGAAGGTACGTATCAAATCTTACATTTTCAAAGACATTAAGATATAATGAAAGGGGGCCATTTGCTCCTGATGTGGAACAAAACTGCACATGTGTTTATAAGCACAGGTTTATGATTCTGTTTTCAATTATCTTCTTGCTAGCAACTCGAGCACAGGTTTACACAACTTATACTCATCCAGAGGGCTGCTGCCCACATCCTATTCCACACTATTGCTTGTCATTCCTTTTACCCCTGCCATTATCATCTGCTCTGGTTCCCCACCCACAATCAACTGACTTCTAAATGCTTCCCTCATCTACAAATCCTTACTGGCCAAGCCATGGTCTACCTCTCATACTTCCTTCAGCCCTACATCCCAGCTTACAATGCAAGGCAAGGGGATGTAGATAGAAACCGGTAAAGGGCAAATTCAGAACTGATAGCAGAAAGTTCTCAGCCGCACCAAGGGTGAATAATACCTGGAATGGTCCTAGACTCTGGAGTCATTCAAAAGATAGTTGAATGCTGTGGTGAAAGGATATAATTGTAGATTTCCACAGAAGGGCGGGTTAGATGGGCCAAATGGCCTCCTTCATGTGTACATATCCTTGTGATGTTTGAGGTTAGTAGTACAAGAGGGGATTCTGAGAAAAAAACGCTTTATATAAGAAGGCAAGGACTAAGAAAGTAGATATAGTTTGATTCCTTCTCCTCTCTCCCAACATTCCATTATGCTTTCATCTTATACTTACAACATATAGGTAATAACCCCAAGGCTCCACATATCCGTAGGAAATGAAACAAAGTCGTAATTCACAACTTCAGGAGCAAGGAATTCTGGAGTTCCAAAATGTATTTTTAATTTTTCTCTTGGCTTGTATCTAAGAGAATAAATAAAACAATCTTAAGTTAGGTTGCTTTTTTCACCTAAATTCATTCATTATTGAAATGCTACATAACAGTATCAACACCTAATTTCAAGCATTCAGGAAAAACCCCTGCAAACTTGGATGGACTGGACACTATGTCCAGATGGTCAAAAACCGTGTCCCTTGCCAGGTCCTGTTTTCTCAACTGTCGATTGGTCCACGTGCCAGGGGAAGACAAAGAAAATGCTTTTCCTTGAAGCACGGCAGCATTGACATTAATGACCTGGTGGAGCTTCCTACCAATCATTCAAATTGGCAACAATTTGTCCATCAAGCTGCATCATGCTTTGAGTCACAACATCCTAATGATGAGACAGAGCAGAAAGACAAGGAAAGACAAGGAAGCAAATCCTGCACTCCGGATTCCAGTACCTCATGGGACATCCTGCCCCATGCGCCCAAAGGCCGGTTGGTCAGGAATTAGCCTGTTCAGCCACTTGAAGACCCATGTCAGAAACTCACAACCCTGAGTAGATGTCATCCTCAAATTGAGGGACACCCAATGACGACAGCACAGAAGAAGGCCTTTTGGCCCATTGTGTTCATGCTGGCTCTTTTCAAGACAAACTTGGCTAATCCTACTCCCCTGCCTTTTCCCTGTAGCCCTTCAGATCTTCCTCTTCAGATAGTTATCCAATTCTCTTTTGAAAGCCAGGATTGAATCTGCATCCACCACACTCACAGGCAGTGTATTCCTAATCCTAAACACTCTGTGTTTACTACTGAGTAAAGAGGTTTTTCTTCCTGTCACCTCTGCTTTTTTTGCCATTCATCTTAAATCAGTGTCCTCTGATTCTTGACTCTTCCGCCAATTGTACAGTTTCTCTCTATCTATTCTCTCCAGACTCCAGATTTTGACACCCCTATCAAATCTCCTGTCAACATTCTCTTCTCTAAGGAGAACAGCCCAGCCACATAACCTAAGTTTCTCATCCCAGAACCATTCTTCTAAATCTCTTCTACACCTTTTTCAATGTCTGTACATCCTTTTTAAAGTGCAGTGCCCAGAATTGGACACCATACTAGAGTTGAGTCTGAACCAGTGTTTTATCAAGGATCTCCATAACTTGCCTGCTTTTGGACTGTGTGCCTCTATTGATAAAGCCCAGGAACCTGTATGTCTTATTAACACTTTCTCAATCTACCCAGCCATCTTCGATGCTTTGTAGACATATACCCCCAAGTGTCTCTGCTTCTTATTGTCTGCTGATATTTCGCAAAAAAATTGTTGACACCATCTTGGAAAATTCATCAATTAATCATGCTAACCAACTCAATATAATATTAAACAACAACTGGGCCATATCATCTGCGCTCTGCCTGAGGGCAGGTCCCTGGCTGCTGATACTTCATCCTCAGCTACCTTTGTCAGTGGTAGCTTGCCATTGTCTTCCACTCTCAGGGGCAGGGTGAGGAGGCAGGTCCCAAGTTTACTTCAACAGGAATTGAACCCATACTATTGGTGTTATTCTGAACCTCACGCTAGCCATTTAGCTAACTGAGATAGCCAGCCCCATCGCAAAACAGTCAGTTCGGAAAAGCTACCAAGAGGATGATTCATCCTCAAAGACGATGATTTTTTAAAAATTGAAGCACGCGCTAACACTTTGGAACATTTGTTTTCTTCTTAAAACTCTTCTGAAGCAATTATAAATCAAGTTTGAGACCGCTGATGTTTTATCACACTGTCAGCAGACTAAAGCTAGTGCAGGGTGACATCCTTGCCACTTAATTTTTTGAAAACACACCTTTTTGCTATTTCCGTCACAAACACTGAGGCATATGCCAATGCAGGTTATAAAGAAGAGAAAATGAGATTAATTATCCACGAATAGACAAATAATTTACCTTCTTGCCAAGCCAAAGTCGATTATCTTTACTTGGTTGGCTTCCCGGTTGACACACAAAATATTCTCAGGCTGAAAATGTAAAACATTAAAAAAGTCACGGATGAGAAAAAGGTTTTTGACCTATCAGAGCTCACTCCTCCACTGAATTAACCATAACCATCATGCATTCCAAATGGACTCTAAATTATGAGCTGTTTCTGGCCCTTTCGCATTCCTTGGTGGATTTATCAATATGAGTGAAGAAGCTTTTGCTGATATATCTGTCTTAAAATTTTCACTAAATTCCATTTACGTTCTCCAGTTCTACATTGTTGGCATATTTGGAAGTGATGATTTGAAGTTGACCTTATTTACTAGAACATCGGGACAGGAGTAGGCCATGCAGCCCCTTGAGCCTGTTCTGCCATTCTCATGTCTGATCTGTACCTCAGCATCATTTACCTTCTCCATATTCCTTAATACACTATATTATTTAATATTTCATATGTTTAATCATCTTTGTTGCATTCTGCTAAAGTCCTATACATCAGTTCAGCAGCGACTCTTTCTTGATCGTACTTTTCAATCATCTCTAAACTACCCTTGTCCTGTTTAGCGCTGGGATCAGAGTGCACCCCATGTTCCTCTTCCAAGCATCTCAGGAATGGTGATCTCCCACATTGAGGGAAGAGGACTATTTATCTCTTCTCAAATCGTAACTTCAAGCATTTACGATTTAATTTTAGTGACAGTTGCATTTCTTTAGATAAGCTACATAATTTCATTTTACAAACAAATGAGTTCATAAAACCTCCTGTTTACCTTCAGGTCCAGATGAAGGATATACCTCTGATGCATGTACTGAAGTCCTTCACAAATCTGTCGAACAAATAGGATTGTGTCCATTTCTGTTAAATTGTAGCTTTCGTCTATGATCCTGTCAAATAGCTCCCCCCCATCGATACTACGGGGGAAAAAAAATAAACAGCACAGAATTAATCTCTCACAATTTATTGAACAATTTCCTGTGATAATTGTGTATCAGAAAAATGGTGAATTCTTGAGTCTTGACTAATTAGCACATAGATTGCCTTCAGATTTTCATTCAGTTTAATGGGATGACTGCAGCTGGACGCTGATTAAAATCAGACCATGCTGCAAAAGTGTCCAATTAAAACTTCATTACATTGGCCATCCCTCTACCTTCCACTGATTAATTCTGGTTAGACATACTGAGGGTAGTTTTCACTGCTGCCCACCCGTGTAACCTGGAATTTATTTCTTTGTAATTGGACACCACTTTGTTGCCAAGGCCCACCCGAAGCGATTTTTGGCCAATAATTTTATTCCTAATAAGCAAAAATATTCAAAGAAAATGAAATAAAAAAATCTTTTTAATTCCCTAATGATTTTTCCCCTAGGTTTCTCACAGCAGTGTCCTTGAAATTAATATTCAGTTTCTGGAGACTTGGCAACTCTAATTCTAATGACTATTGATATACTGATTACTAATGATTTAACAGTGAATTTTAAATGGGACATATTCTGTTATCGCTCACTGAAAATATGAAATATCCTTCTGCGTAACAACATTTAGGAACATAGGAACATAGGAGCAGGAGTAGGCCATTTGGCCCCTCAAACCTGCTCCACCATTCAATAAGATCATGGCTATCTGGCTGTAGTCTTAGCTCCACTTTCCTGTCTGCCGCCCATAATCTTTGACTCCTTTGCCTAACAAAAATTTATCTAACTCTGCCTCGAATAAACTCAAAGACCCAGCCTCCACTATTTTCTGGGGAAGAGAAGTCCACACACAAAAGACTCTTTGGGTCATCTCTGTCTTAAAAGGAGGCCGCTTATTTTTAAACTGTTCCCCTAGTTTTAGTCTCCCACAAGAGGAAATATCCTTTGGATATCCACCCTATCAAGTCCCTTTGGGATCTTATATGTTTCAATAAGATCACCCCTCACTCTTCTAAAGCCCAATGGGTATAGGCCAAATCTGTTCAACCTTTCTTCATAAGACAATCCATTCATCCCAGGAATGAGTCCAGTGAAACTTCTCTGAACTGCTTATTAAGCAATTATATCCTTTTTTTTTAAAATAAGGAGACCAAAACTGCACACAGTACTCCAGATGTGGTCTCACCAAGGCACTGTACAGCTGCAGTAAAACCTCCCTACTTTTATATCCCATTCCTCTTGCAATAAACGGCAACATTCCATTTGCCTTCCTAATCACTTGCTGTACCTGCATACAAACTTCAAATGATTCATGTATCAGGGCACCTAGATCCCTCTGTCCCACTGAGTTCTGCAATCTTTCTCCATTTAAATAGTATAAGTAATACAAATAGTTAAAACAAGGATTATTGGTTTAATCCAGCAATTTTTCATTAAAATTCACAATCACTGTTCCTTTATAGGTAAATGTTTCGCTGACAACAGGCTTTCCACACTCCAGAGGTCTTGTGTTGAAGCCCCATGCTAGGATTTGAGTGCATCAACTAGGCTGACACTTCAGTGCAGTACTGCCAGAAGCCAAGTCTCTAAATGAGACGTTATACTAAGGCCCAACTTGCCTGTCCAGATGGGCATAAAAGATACTATTGCATCATTCAAAGAAATACTGCTGAACTTTCCTGTTATCCAATCCAGCAGTCATCTTTCAGGCAACACCATTAAATCAGACTATCCAGCCACATATCTCATTGTTATATGTGCGAATTTACTGGGCAGGATTTTGCCCTTGATGGGTGGGCGGGCCTGACCGACCTGGCGGCGGGCGGGCAGCCGATCGCCGCTGCCGAAACGGGCCCCGTCGCCATTTTACTTGGGCGGCCCAATTAAGGCCCGCCCAGCATGATGTCCGCCGGGAAGTGCTACGCGCTTCCTGTGCAGGCGGGTGGGGGATTCCCCAACTGCAAGAGTGCGCTCTTTCACGCATGTGCACAAAAGAGCGCACATCTCCCTGAGGCAAAGTGCTGCCTCAGGGAGATCGCTGAAAGGCAGTGAAACATTAAAAACAGAAAAACAAAAATATCCTTAACATGTCCCCCTCATGTGAAAATGTCACACGAGATGGGGCGTGTTAATGAAGAACACAAACACTTTATTAAACTTTTTTAATTCCGATATCAAACCTCATCCCGCCACTGGATGAGGTTTGATAAAAAATCACTTACCCGCCTGCCCGTTGGGCCCATGCGCCGACCCGAAGTTCGCACGGCTGCATAGTGCACCGGCCAACCGAAATATCGCGATGCCGTGCGCTGACGTCGGGACGCTCACGCGACGTCAGCGCGCGATATTTTAAGCGCTGACGTGCGGGCTCCGCCACCCGCACGTCAGCCAGAAGATTCAGCCCACTGTGTGCAAACTGGCCCCTAGATTTCCCTACATAAGAATGCCAACTATACTTTGTCACGATGATGTGAATTTTGCATAAGCATTTTTAACCTTTAGTTTCATCGGCTGATCAAACATATATTGGACTGTTTAAAAAGGACTTTTAAAAAGCAAGCAAAGGCACTGACTTAAGATGGCTGCCACAAGTCACTTGATATCTGGTGTTGGAAGTTGACCAGTTTTCTGCAAGTTCCAATGTTGAATACAATCAAGACATGCCCAGACATCCTCTTACAGAATTTCACACCTGCTGATGTCAAGAACTACTTTTAGAGATTTACTGAAACTGTGCTGGACCTCACATTTGCATTTCTATAAAGAGGAGACAGAAAATCTACTGTTAGAATAGCTATGTTGAAGGTGTCATTAAGATGGAGGATGAATCATTCAGAAGTTAACTGCTGGGACATTACAGAATTTAATCACTTAGGCCATAAAACCATAGCCACAGTATGTCCAGACATGAGCTGAACAAATACCTTCTGAATCATTATGGGAGAGAGGCCATGTGACTAGAATAACCATTTCTGAAATCTCTTTTCTTGCAACAAGTGTTGCTAAGCAGTAGTCTGGAAGAAGCCTGTCAATGGAGCAGTAATACTCTCCCTCTTTCCTTCTCTCCCATGTTCAGGACCCTATCTCTATGACAGTTTAAAATCCAGCACAGAGATAGAGAATTTCCATTGAAAGGAACCTCAGGTGCAAAAATCATCAACTTTTGGAAAAGACAGATTACATTTGAAAAAAAAGAGACTTTTGCCAGAAATTGCAGTTTACATGCGCTTCAACTCCTGGAATTTCAAGACCACAGTGAAAAAATATCTGCCACAGCCACCAATACTAGTGAAGGACTCAAACAGTGAACTCTCTATTTTTTTACCTTTTGACATAGAATTTTACTTTGGCTGAAAAGTAACTTTGTGCATGTATGCATGTGTGCGTGTGTGTGTGTATGTATGTGTGTGCGTTTGAGTTGCCAAGGTCAGGCGTGGGTTTACCTTTTTGAATATTTTTATATCTTTACCTGGGTGGGTTTTGAACTCTATAAAAACTAACCCTTTTGGTTTTTTAAACTCAAGAAAGTCTGCTAGACTAGTTACTTTGCAATCAGCACGCAAATGGCTATGCACAGGCATTGAGTAAATACCTTCATCCTCTCTGAATTCACAATAAACCCTCTTACAATCAATTGAGAAGTGAGAAAAAAAAGGCAAGATCTGACACGTGTCCTCACCGGTCGTAACAACTTTTAAAAAGCAACTAACTGGCTGGGATTTGGAGGTGTTCATGAAAAGCTTCAAATAAATACCAACTCTTTCCTTCTGCCAATGTAGGCACATATAAAAAGTATTGCAGTGACAACCTATGTAGTCCATAATTAACAGGAAGGTTTTTTTTGGCCTGGCTAAAATATTGGATTGCTGTAAAAGCTTGGATGAAACTCTGGCATTTCCCACTGAAGCATTTTGTGATGAGTTTTAATTTTGTTTTATATTAAATATATAAAAAAATTAAATAAATAGAGCACACTAGGGCTGCCAACTGTGGTTGGACATATTCCTGGAGATTTAAAGACATGGGGCAGAATTTTCCTGTTGGTGTGCGGGGGCGGGCCCTGCCCGCACGCGTGTAAAATGACGCACGGTAATGTCGGGCAAGCGTCCCGATATCATCGCGCGCCATCGCGATATTTCGTTGGGCAGGCGCGCGATGCTCTCCGATGCGCGCCCGCCATTAATTAACGGGCCACTTAAGGCCCTTGACACTCCAATCGACCGTGATTTTTTTCAGCGCCCGTGCAATCTTCGGGTTGGCGCACGGGCGCAACGGGCAGGTGGGTAGGACGCATTTGTATAAACCTCATCCACGGGCGGGATAAGAGGGCTCAGTGGGGTCGCGAGTGTGCCCTGTCAATTATTGATGTTTCAAAGTTTCTGATACTTCCCTGTGTGATCTGCAATACTTCAAAACGCATACCAGCTGCTTGGTCTGGACTCACAACCTTCAGGTCAGCACTCTGCAGTGAGGAATCTTTTTTGGGCCTGCAGGTTTCAGGAAGCTTTCCCTTAGACTGGGAATGGGAGCTAAACTCTCCACTGGCGGCATCTCTTCTGAGGAGGAAGGGGGGTCTGGAAGGGGGAGGAGGCCAGGGGTGCACATGCAGCCACCAGGGGAGCCACCTTTGGGAGGTCAGGCACAGGCACAAGGGGTGCAGGGCCAAGAGGTAGTCCAAGGTGGAAGGGGCCGCAGTAGACACCACTATCCTGCTGCCAGGGTATACAGGCGGCGAAGCAGCTACCTCAATATAAAGGAGGCTCCGTCTCTCAAGGGAGACATTCAACTATATCTGTCAGATGATTGGCTCTGAGATCTCTGCTAACTGTGTGGATAGACACCCCATGCCAGTGGCTCTAAAGGTCATAGCTGCCCTCAACATCTATGCCTCTGGCTCCTTCCAGGGCTTGGTGGGTGATCTTTGGGGTGTCTCCCAATCAGCTACCCACACTTGTGCTCTCCGCCATCCAAAAAGAGAAGCTGAGCAGCGGTACAATAGGAGCCACGCCTCCACAAGGGCTGTGGTGGAGAGACCCATTGGTCTTCTCAAGATACGCTTCTGATGCCTGGACCGTTCAGGGAGCGCATTCCTGTACCCCCCAGATCTTGTGTCGCTGATAATGGTTGCATGCTGCACTGTCCACAATCTTGTGTTGGAAAGGGGGGACGCTGTGGACGATAAAGATGTAGACGCAGTGGCTGCAGCTGCACACAATGAGTCCAGCAGTGAGTCTGAGGATGAACACACACAGGGAAATGCTGAGGGGGTAGATGCTGACCCTGGCATACTCCAGGGAGGCAGGGACACCCGGGAGGCTTTAATCCAATGAACCTTCAGCTAGCCCACCACAGATTAACCTCCAGGACAAGCCTGGGCTGTAGACTCCATATTCAAGAACTAAGTGCAAAATCTGCCTGGACAGGAACATTAACTAAGGTCCTTGTTAATAAAGCTGAATGTCCCACAAAACTCACATTACATTATTGGTAACCGTCCATCTGCAGAACAAAAGAGTCAACCTCAGCCATGGTGACATGTCTGAGTTTATTTTTGCAAACAAAGAAACTTAATGAAACAAAATGAAAAAGGTGTTATAAATCACACCAACTCATAAAAACCTCATTGTGGGCCAACACAAAAGCACCAGTGATAAACCCATGGTGTACCTAAGGTGCCTTATGTTTATGTTCTCGGGTGCTACATATTGGTGCTGACCCCTCGCTTGGAGTAGCATCTGAGACAGCCTGCTGACTCTGCTGTCCTGTTGGCCTCAAAGACCTTGGCGGTCATCCTCTGGCCCGTGGAGCCTGTGCTGGGCCTGCCTGGAGGGATCTGCCAGTTCCACAGCTGGCATCTCCCCAGTCGTCGCAGCCTCACCCAATGCTATAGTCACTGGCAGGGGGCGGAGGAGCTGCTGCCCTCATCCGGAGTGCCCTGAGAGGAGCCTGCAGAGATGATAGGCAGCTGCTGCGCCGATGTGAGGTCGCTTTAGACCTCCCTGCTCACCGTGGATGGATGGCACTGAGCTGGAAAACTTAGTGCTCAGACCATCTCCCACACTGGCACTGACCAGCTGAGGTCAATGCCGATGTGAGGGTTTGCTGGTCAGAGCGCATCCCCAAGAAGCCCTGATGGGTCTGCAGGAGGGGCCTCTCCACAAGAGTCACCACTCTCTCCATGGAGGACGCATGGCACTCAGATAGGAGGTTCAGTACTTCAGCGATTGTCCACGTAGACTCCTCCTCCACAGAGACCAGGCCAAGCATAGCCTCATGTATCTCCCCCAGATGCTCCCGCACACCCGGCCGCACTTCCTGCAGCTGCTGTGTCGCGGACGACTCCAGAGGCACATCATCAGGCACCGACTGAGCATGTGCCTGGTCCCCTGCAGTCCTCCGACTGCTGGCACCATGGGCACTCTCTGTCTCTGCCAGCTCCTCCAGCAACTGTGAAGTGCCCTCACCGCTGTGCCCTGGGACACTAGCCGATGTCCTAATTCTCACCGAGGTGCTAGTATCTGTGCTGGTGCCTGCCTGACAGAGATGGTGTGACGCTGGTGAGACTTTAGGGCCCTCAGGTGTGAGAGGGGGCCTCTGCTGCTCCTCCTCCCGGCCCTGCTCCGCTGATGCTGGAAGGAAGAACAAGGACATTGGATCAGTTAACGTGGAGACAATGTCAATGTGCATCCCTGTCCCCCAGATCATTATGCGCTCATCCTTCCATAAGCAATGGTTAAGCCATGTTGCAAACTTCAATCGCTGAACATTCAGCACTGCCGTGGCTGCTGGAAGAACAATGCTGACCTCACTGCTGGGCAAACATACCTGCCCGTGGCACCCCAGCCTCATTGACACTGGTGGACTTGGCACCTCTCCAGATCTAGGGCTTCCCGCTCGAAGCAGCTGAGAATCGCTAACTGTGCCGGCCCTCCGCCAGTCCTCACCCGCTCGGCGGCATTATGTGCATCTTCTCCTGAAAAGGAGAGAAGAGCATTGATTAGTGCTACTTGTACCTGGACTCCCTTCGTGGACGGCCCACCCCAACCAGAGTGGGACATTGCAGGGCTCCAGTGCCCCCTCACCCCACTGCTGCCAAACACTCACACAAAGATTCTCGGCCTGTCCCCACAACCCCCACCCCCTTGGCCAAATGCTGCCTACATCACATCAGGCAGTACACAGTCTAACCTCCCATAGCAATGAGGCACAAGCACATGGAGCGCAGAGAACAGCAGATCGATTGGTGCCAGGCCACCTTGAAGCTCCCCTCCCAGCATGTCATCACCCTGACTTTGACATGTCCTGGAGTTCCAGCTCTGCGCCTAGGTGCAGCTCCTCCAGATTGCCCCCAAAACAGTAATGTGGGGGACTCAGTGTACCACATGCTGCAGGTGCAGAACCCATCTCTTCACCACCCTCCCAGAGTGACCTCAGCATGGGCAATATCTGCTGGCCCACCCAGTGGGCCCACTCAATGCAGTCACTACACTCAGACTTGGGGTGGGGGGGCACACCAGATGGGAAAGCCTACCTGCTGGGTTAAATGACCAAAGCCAACATGGTACTCACCCTTCATGAGTGCAAAAGGTCATTGAAGTGCTTGCGGCACTGGATCCAGGTGCGTTGCACCACATCGCGGGAGCTCACCACCTCCGCCACCTCCTCCCAGGCACGTTTGGTCATGTGGAGGGGCCTCCTTCTCCCTTCCTGGGGTACCAGGACCTCTCGCCGTGCTGCCACCTCCTCGAGAAGGACAGCAAGGCAATCATCAGATAAACAAGGGGCACAGTGCCCCCCCTGCCATACCCTCCTGCCTGGCCTGCTCACCAGCAGTGCTCTGGGAAGCCCTTCCACTGGCCATAACTCGCAGCCTTTGCAAGGCTGCAGGAGCACTATTTAAACAGGCCGCCGGGTCGCCATTGGACCTGGAGGTCATTGCAGACCCGCCACTGCCTGCCCATTCCCGCTGTCCTCGGGAGCTGCAATTTACGCCAGGCAGGCCTTAATTGGCCTGCCCGTGTAAAATGGCGGCGTGGACCCGATTGCAGGCAGCGATTGGGTCTGTGCCTACCTGCACCCGCTCCCACTCCGCCCCCGCCCGCCAGCCAGAAAATTCAGCCCATGAGCTTCTGTTTCCCACTGCCCTTCCAGCAACATGCACATCCTTGTAGCACCCCCAGGCCAAATGAGAAACGAACAAACCCTTCGCTCTGAAGAAGGGTCATACGGACTCAAAATGTTCACTCCAATTCTCTCTCCACAGATGCTGCTAGACCTGCTGAGTTTTGCTGTTTTTGTTTCAAACTCTTCACTATAGCTGGTTGCGTGATTCTCAACTTCTGTCAAACAGTAATTTATCCCAACTTCAGTATTTTTTAATATAATTAACAAGTGAAAGAAGATTTTAAAATGCACACAATTCCCTTAGTCCCCCTATGGTTTTTTTCCTGGGTTACTCACAACAATGCCCTGCAGATCGATCTTCAGTTCCTAATGACTTCTGGAGGATTGGCAACCTCTGGGCAGACACAGTCAATGTTCTGGTCACTTAACTGAGCCTGCTATCATATCCTTAAGTATACCTTTGTGTATAAACTTTTGCAAATTGCCACTTTAAATGGTGTTTAACAACCAATAAAATTGCTGGTACTTACTATTCCATGATCAGAATGATATCATTCTTTGATTCAAAAGCATCATACAGTTGAATGAGGTTTGTGTGATTCAACTGATTCATGACTTGGATCTCATTCTTTACCTCCTCCTGTTAACCAATAACAATGTGTATAATGTTAAAAGAAAAATCTAATCGTCTCTATAGTACAGAACTAACACTATCCAGAATGACTATACCTTCTGCTTTGCTACTCTGGTTTTAATAATTTTGGCCGCTAAGGTAAGACCTGTCGATTTTTCTACACATTTGTGCACTTGTCCAAACCGTCCTCTGCAATAAACAGGTAAAGACAAAAATACAATTTTAAAAAACAATAGTTTGATGAACAGCAACAGTTTTACAACAAAGAAACATTTCCACAATAAGAACATTAGTATCGTTGAAAAGAGGGAGGTTTCCGAAGCTTTTCATCTTGCACAATCAGGACAAATGCAAGATTACCAAATTTCAAATGAACTCAACAATTTATGCTACAAGAGGAAAAGATGCTGATTACATTAGTATTGCTTAGGAAGTTTAACAACATGATTGCAAGAACTATGGCAAAGTGTGAATTCACCTGGGTTTATGTGGTATATGTTAAAGAAAACATTTATAGCTGTCCTATTTCATAAATAAAATTGCAATACAAGAGGACCCTTTCATTGTCCAACTGTACGGTCTTAATTTTATAATTAATTTAATTGATGAATTAATATACATAACAATCATGATGAATCATTACAATCCACTAACTATACTTGCATTAACTGTACTGATTTTATCCATCCACAAAACAGTGTCCCCAAATATTTGACAAGCACAGAACTCACTTAAGTTGAGAAGTTGAGCTCTTTGATCTGATGAGTTTTCAGCTGTGCGGATGATGTAACATAAAATACATTGTCAACACTGTGACAAAATGATGCAGTTCAAAATTAAAAACCATCACCGCATTCCCACACAGCCGTTCTCTTGCTAACACTCCTCTGACACAGAGACAATAGCCCTGATATTTCTGGGAGGTGGGGAGGGTGTGCGGGAGTGCAAGACAAATCTGACAAGGTCAAGGACATGAAGGTGCTGCTGAATTTAATGACAGTACCTTATTATCATTCTTTGCTTCTGTTTCCTGCTCTGTAGCTGCTCAGATCGAGAGGCAGGCTGATTGTTGAGTGTTAAAGTCTGTGGTAGAAGATGGCAACTGGAGACCATTGGGGTCTGTCCCTGACTACTGGAAACATTGTGCATTGGTGGTAGGGAAAGAATTGGACTGGTAATTGGGAGGAAGGGGGTTCTTGGAAAAATAACTGCTTTGTTGGTGGGGCGTGGTGGGGTAGTGCGGGGTGTTAGATCAACGTGGCAGAAGGTTTGCTTGACGGGATGGCTGGGGGAGCACCCCCACTCCTCTAAGCTGTGTTGGAAAAGTACCCAACAGCTAGATACAGCTGCTCCCTTTAGCTGCCAAATTTCCTGAGCCCTTAGTAACCTGACCACTCATATTAAATTCAACAGCCTGCCAAAATATCAGGGGCAGAGCATCATTCACATATTACTCGCCTCTCCAGAGTGGGCTGGATGCCCCAAGGCCTGCTTTGGTTAAAACGGGTGGTTTGGCATTGAGTTTCGCAAACTTGCCCACTGATGACCCCCCCACACCAGCTCAACCCTCTTCCACTCATCATAGGGATGGTGGAGTGGGGTAAAATTACCCCCAGTGCATCTTTAACAATGAATCTCTTTCAGATGAACATTAAAACAGAACTGACCCTCCAAGGATTTCCGATTTGTCTATTGTGTAGTAATTGTTGATTTTTGCCATGTTTGCCGAGACAATCCGATGTTCAAATGGAGCAGGCGGAGCAGGGCCATCATCTAGACCAGGAAAGATAAATATGGAAATATTTTGGCACCTATGCATCTATTGGAAGGAAAGAGGTCATAGGACACAGGAAGATTGACATTAACTGCTCTTAGATTGTGCTATAATGGGGTAACAGTCAAAGAAATAAATCAAAGACTTGTTGGATTTTACACTGAACATTTTCAAAACAGTCAAAACATATCAGACAAAATTTGGCCATGGGAAATGGCAGTAGCACTGTCCACAACTCAATCACCTTGTAAAGCATATGCCACAGGAACAAATACTGTATTTTGTCCATCCACTGACACATCAAAACACTTTAATTTTCAGTGGAGATCAGATGGGCAGAGGGCAAGTTGTGCATCAAAGCCCCTGACCTCAGCAACATTAATTGCTCGCTGCCCAAAATGGGCAGGAATCGTCAGCCGGCAGGTGGTTGGCAGGGGAATTTTGGGTAGCAAGAGGCCGCCAAGATCAGCACCAAAGGTTTCATCACCGGCAACAAGAAAAATCACAGGGCAGGGGACTTGGAAGGGTCTCGTGAGACGAAAAAGTGGGTAGCTGAAGGGGAGGCCTAAACTTGCCTGGTCAGGCCTACAGGAAGAGCACCCCAGCTCCTCCTGGTCCCACAAGGAAAATGTAAAAGTAAAAAGCTTACCTGCCAGGACCACTCCCGGCCCAGGCTCCTCTTCCCACTGTCTTCACTTGGCTGGAAAGCCACAACGGCTTCCCCAATCAGGTGACTGGCTCAAATTGCAGTGGAGCTCACTCATTACATCATTTCATTATTTAAGGAGTCAGGTAGAAACCATGAAACTACAGATCTGTCAGTTTATTGTCAGTTTTGGGGAAGTTACTAGAATCTATGATTGTTACAGGTTTGCACAGTTCTGACCTGTTTACTTAGTCTGCTTATGAATTTTTCAATGCATATCACACTGCTGCAATTCAGCCGTCGGGCTGCAAGCACATTTCTTGAATAAAACACCATTATTATTATTATCAGTTGGTCATTAGGAAGGGAGTTGTGAACTTGAATAAAATTAAGCTGTTCAAAGGGAGCCAGCATGGGTTTGTTAATGGTAAATCATGCCTGACTAATCTAATTGAACTTTTTGAGAAGGTTACTGAGAAGGTAGTTAAGGGAGTGTCTATGGACATTATATATATAGACTTTCAGGAGAGCTTCATTCAACAAGTTCCCAGACAAGAGGTTATTAGCAAAATTGATAGTACATGAAATTGGAGGTAGGTAACCTTTGGGCTTGGGATGGAAATTGGTTGAGAGGCAGGACATAGAGAGTGGGAATAAAGGTTAGGTAGTCTGTTTGGCAGGATGCGACAACCAGTGTTTCTCAGGCTGTTCTGGGGCCTCAAACCTTTCGATAGGTTCTTGACTGGTGAGGGGATCAAAGGTTACGGGGAGAAGGCGGGAGAATGGGGTTGAGAAACTTATCAGCCATGATTGAATGGCGGAGCAGGCTCAATGGGCCGAATGGCCTAATTTCTGCTCCTATGTCTTATGGTCTTACCATATGTATTAATAACTTGGATGAAGGAAGGGAAAGTTGTATATCCAAGTTTAGATGACACTAAATTAAGAGGCATTGTAAACAGTGCAGGCGGAAACTAGGCAGCTCACCACCACCTTCTCAAGGACAACTAGGGATGGGCAATAAATACTGGTCCACGTCCCATGAATGAATAAAAAGAAAGATGTAGTGAATTCACGAACCCCTTCATTAGGAACATGTTTACAGTTTCATTGTACCTTACCTAGATGTAACTCCCTAAGGTCAAGCTTTTTTCATAATAGTTTGTAACCCAATATATATCATTCAGGGCTCAATTAGAATAAAAAACAATAAAACAGTAAATGTTGAAAATCTGAAACAAAAACAGAAAATGCCGGAAACGCACAGCAAGTCAGTTGGCATTTGTGGGGAGCAAAGTGAAACTCCCCAGAGGAGGTCATCTCTGGCCTCATAGCTTTATCTGGGCCTTCACATTCAATTTGCACTCCACAAGTTCAGCGTCAGTGAAACTACTTAGCACCAGTACTAGCCTTGTGCTGTGAATGCACTGTAAGATGCCCAGAAAATATTTATTTATGCACAATATATTAGGGACCTGATTTCCTTCTCCTGTGAACTTGGAAACTGTGCAAATGTTTTAGAGAGGGACATCGGGGCCTAACACTCTAGACCCAATGATAGTGTAAGTGCAGCCTGAATCCAGAGTTAGAACCTAGCCTGATATTAGACTGAAGAGCAGAAAGTCTCCTGAGAGAAGCTGGTCTTATTCTGCTTCAGTTCAGTGTCAGATTAGGTGTCGATACCCGATTTATATTCCAGGCGTTTAGCATTGGTGCCACTTTGCATTGACACTAACCTTCTCAAGCTCTTAGGACAACAAGATATAAGTCAGTCTCTACTTGCCAATCACAATGTGTGGATTCTGTTCTTTGGTTTCTTGATTATTTTCTTTCTGGCTAGCATTGGATGTGGTACTGCTCTGACACGAGGCGGGTTCAGATGTGCTTTCCTGGCTCTGGCCTTTTTCCTCCAATCTGCTCTTTTTGTTGTCATCTTTAAGAGAATCTTCCCCAGTCACTCTTCTTTTATTGGCAGTGCTCAGATCTTTGAATTCATGTTGTTCAGCATTCTGTGATGTTCCTTCCTCTGGTTCTGCTGCAGCTGCTAATAAGGCTTCAGCTTCTCTTTCACTATCTTCATATCTTTCAAAAGTAACAAAGTTATACAATACTTTTTGTTCAAAAGCAAGGACACAACTGAATACATAAGCCTTAATTTTTGTGCTCAAGTTCTGACGTGAGACTTGAACCCACAAATTTCTGATTCTGAGGCAAGAGCGATACTAATTGAGACTGAATTGATAGTTGGCAAACAGCTAGATCATTCCTATTTACAAACTGAACAAAAGGTGATAATTTAAGATTTTGTTTTCAATTCATTTGCCTTGCCAAAAGAATGCAAATTAAGATGAAGAAAGACACTCTGTCTGTAAATTTCTCTCCTTGGGTTGATATCAGGGGGGGATGGGCGGCAGACCACCTCCCGGAAACCACGTCAACATGAAGCTAACCGACTCCACTCTCGAGCAGCCCGCAGCTATAAAGCGCTGCAGGGTTCATTAACGAGAATCGAGTGGGGCTTCCGCCCCTCCTTTGGGTGGAAGTCCGGCCCTCTGGAGCAGCCAGTCAATCAAATTGGCCGGCAACTCCATGGGTGTTAGCAGCGCCAGGAAGGGTGTCAGTGGCAGCTGCTGGGACGCAGCTGACGAAAGGAGCTCAAGAGTTAGGATCACCAGAGCAGGTAGGTCTTGGGCTTTGGGAGTGTTAGGGGCAGTGGGGGAAGGGGAGGGGGAAGGGGCGGGGTTGGGGGGGCGTGGGGGAGATGGTGGATTTAAGACAGGGAGCGGGTAGGAAGGGGGCATTCAGTCTAAGGGGTGGGGGGGCTGCCCTGCAAGTGGCAAAGGGCACCCCCGAAGTGTGAGACTTCCTTCCTTCCCACTCTTTAACCATTTGAGTTAAAAATCGGTCTTCCCACTCCTGCCCTGCTGCCCACGCGAAATGAGTTGGAGTGCATATGCGTAAACATGCAGAGAATGGTAAATAGGTTGGGCAGTTGCAGGTACTAATTGTTGCATAGGATTATGATGTAATATCAATGATGGAGACCTTGCTCAAACAAGGGGAAGAATGGGAACTTGATATTTCTGGCTACAATGTATTCAGGAAGAATAAAACAGGAACAGAAGAAAGGGCAATGGCAGTATTGATCAAATATACCAATACTGCTCAAGAAAGGGAACACTGTTAGGCTGTTTTGTGTGTATTATAGGTCAACAAATACTGCAGTACAAAGGAGATAGGGGGGCAAATTTGCAGATGGATGTTAGAAAGATACAAGAACAATGGAGTAACGATAATAGGGTAAGGTTGGGGGCGGGACCTTCGGTTATTCTAATATAGGCTGGAAAAATAACAGTATAAAAGTCAAAGAGGAAGAAGGATTCCTGAAGTGTGCATGAGAACTTCCTTAATCAGCATGTTTCTGGCACAACAAGGAAGGATGTGGTGCAAGATGTAGTTCTGGGGAATGAAGTGGGGCAAGTGGAGGATGTTTCAGTGAAAGAGCATTTGGGAAAGAGTGATCACAATATCATTAGGTTTAGAGTAATTATAAAAAAGGACAAGGAACAATCAAACGTAAATACTCAACTGGAGGAGGATTAATTTTAATGCGTTGAAAAGCAGACAGCCCAGGTGAATTGGAATCAAAGATTAACAAGTAAAATATTAAAAAGGCACAGACTGGATACATTCCCACGAGGGGGTAAGTAAGGGCATCCAAAGACAGCTCTCTGGATAAAGGTACAAAGATTGAAGTGAAACAAAAAAAAGGTTTACAATAAATTCTAGGTTTATAATACAGTATAGAACCAAGCTGGATACACAAGGTACACAGGACAACTGAAAAAGGAACTAAGAAGGGCAAAGAAAGTTTGTGAGAATAGATTAGTGGAAGGGATTAGACATAGGAAGAAGGAAGAATAAAACAGGAATGCCCTTTGCCTTCACAACAAGATTTCCCTTTTGTTCCCTAATCGGACCCACCTTTGACTATCCTGTCAAATTTCTATGCCTACAATGCCTTCAGGAAGAATAAAACAAGAACAGAAGAAAGGGCAATGGCAGTATTGATCAAATATATCAATACAGCTCAAGAAAGGGAACACTGTTAGGCTGTTTTGTGTGTATTATAGGTCAAGAAATACTGCAGTACGAAGGAGATAGGGGGGCAAAATTGATAAGGAGGAAGTGTTGAATAGACTGTCAGTACTTAAAGTTGACAAGGCACCGGGACCAGACAAAATACATCCAAGGATATTAAAGGAAGTGAGAGTAGAAATTGCGGGGACATTGGCCATAATCTTTCAGTCTTCCCTAGACTCAGGGGTGGTGCCAGAGGACTGAAGAATTGCAAACATTACATCGTTGTTCAAAAAAGGTCATCAGGATAAGCCCAGCAATTACAAACAAGTCAGTTTAACTTCAGTGGTGGGCAAGATTCTAGAAACAATTATTCAGGATAGAATTAGTGGTCATATGGAAAAATATGGGTTGATAAGGAAGAGCCAGCATGGATTTCTAAATGGGAAAAATGGGAAGCAGAGAGTAATGGTCAATGGATATTTTTCGGGCTGGAGGAAGGTTTGTAGTGGAGTTCCCCAGGGGTCGGTATTGGGACCCTTGCCTGACATAGAATAATGATCTAGATCTTGGTGTGCAGAGGACAATTTCAAAGTTTGTGGATGATATGAAGCTTGGGATTGTTGTGAACTGCAAAGAGGATGATGTGGAGCTTCAAGAGGATACAGACAAGTTGGTGGAGTGGGCAGAGAGGTGGCAGATGAAGTTCAATGTGGAGAGGTGTGAAATTATGCATTTTGGTAGCAAGAACATAGACAGACAATGTAAAATAAGAGGTGAAATTTTGAAGGGGGTGCAGGAGCAGAAAGACTTGGGTGTATATGTGCATAAACCATTGAAGGTGGCAGGACAGGTGGAGAGAGCAGTTAATAAAGCATATAGTATCTTGGGCTTTATTAATAGGGGCATAGAGTCAAGAGCAGGGAGGTTATGCTGAATTTATATAAGACCTCAGCTGGAATATTGTGTACAGTTCTGCGGACCATATTAGAGGAAGGATGTGAACACATTGGAGTGAGTGCAGAAGAGGTTTACAAGAATGGTTCCAGGGATGAGAAACTTCAGCTATGAGGATAGATTGGAGAGGTTGGGACTGTTCTCCTTGGAGAGAAGAAGGCTGAGAGGAGATTTGATAGAGATGTTCAAAGTCATGAGAGGGCTGGACAGAGTAGATAGGGAGAAGCTGTTCCCAATATCAAAAGGATCAAGAATGAGAGGGCACAGATTTAAAGTGATTTGCAAAAGAAGCAAGTGTGATGTGAGAAAAAAACTTTTTCACACAACAAATGGTTCGAGTCTGGAATGCACTGCCTGGAAGTGTAGTGGAGACAGGTTCAATTGAAGCATTCAAGAAGACATTAGATGATTATTTGAATAGAAACAATGTGCAAGGGTACGGGGAAAAGGCAGGGCAATGGCACTAGGTCATAATGCTCAGTTGGAGAGCCGGTGCAGACATGTTGAGCCAAATGACCTCCTTCTGTGCCGTTAAGATTCAGTGATTCTGTGGTATAAAAGACGTTAAAATATATTGTTAGCAAGAAATATACTTTTTTGCATATGACATGCCTTTGACCAACAATTTCTGCTGGAAGCCTGCAGCTCGCTATGAATGCTGAGGCTAGAATTCACAGTGCATCCAAGAGCTATCATTTTCAGCTGAAGAGGTAGCTGCCTGGGACTAACCATGTGCATCTGTGCCTACAACTACCAGGGTTAATTTATGATTGATACTCAGTTTAGCAATTAATGGAGCATGCCAGGAAGAGCTATTAGTAAGGCTGCTTCCTCTCCAACAACCATGCATGAATGGAAAATTACTGAAGACTAAACCTGCCAGTGAATCAATTTTGATGAGCAGTGAAAATAAACATAATGTAGCAGGTTTGTGTTACTTGTTTTCACTTAAACAAGACTTAAGTGTCTACATTTTCTCAGATCACAATGCTGAAACAAGGATACAAGTTACAAGGTTTAAGGGGTTGCTTATTTAGCAAATATATATAAGATGGGTGGCAAATGAAATTTTGCACTTGAAAGTGTTGAACTGTAGTTTCCTGCACATTCCATAATACACATTAAATTCCCAGGATAGCTGCGTTTCCTTCTGTTACATGTGTCGTCAAGTGAGAAAATAATTATTTTATCAATAGCCAGTTCTGAAAGGGCCGTATTGTTGTTGAAGTTGTAATGGGGAATGCTGGAAAAGTTTCCTGAGCTCAGAGAGCGATTTCTTTAAGAAAAGTCCTTTGAGCAGCTTCACTCGGGCTGGGCAGAATCTGGGCGGAGTCGGCAGGGGTGACGTCACAGAGTCCGGCCGGTGTGGCGCGAGCGGGTGAGCCCATCCGGCCCGTGGGGGGGGGAGGGGGCGCAGTCCAAAGCCCCGGACACTGGGCGCAGTCCAAAGCCCTGGACACTGGGCGGGGGGAGGGGATGGGATTCATTGATTCTTATAAAGGACGATGCTTGTTTAGAATCGGCTAGTTCAGGAACTGCTGCAGCCGGGCACCCGGCTGGAACCGTCAGCAGGCGGCGGCTCTTTGAAGAATCCTCGCCAATCCCTCCCCACCCCGCCCCGCCCCGGCTCAGACCTCAGTCCCTGCTGATTCCACACACGCGCGCGCACACCTGCAGGAGAGACCCCCCTGAGCGCGCGCGCACACCTGCAGGAGAGACCCCCCTGAGCGCGCGCGCACACATGCAGGACAGTCCCCCCCCCCAACGCGCGCACAAACCTGCAGGACAGTTCCCCCCCCCCCCCCACCCTGAGCGCGCGCACACACCTGCAGGACAGTCCCCCCCTCGAGCGCGCGCACACACACCTGCAGGACAGTCCCCCCCCCCGAGTGTGCGCGCGCACCTGCAGGACAGTGTCCTCCCTCCCCCCCCCCCCCCCGAGCACGCGCACACACCTGCAGGAGAGTCACCCCCCCGAGCACGCGCACACACCTGCGGGAGAGTCACCCCCCGAGCACGCGCACACACCTGCAGGACAGTCCCCCCCCGAGCGTGCGCGCACACCTGCAGGACAGTTCCCCCCCCCCCCGAGCACGCGTGCACACCTGCAGGAGAGTCACCCCCTGAGCACGCGCACACACCTGCAGGACAGTCCCCCCACCCCGAGTGCGCACACACCTGCAGGAGAGTCACCCCCTGAGCACGTGCACACACCTGCAGGACAGTCCCCCCCCCCCCCGAAGTGCGCACACACCTGCAGGACCACCTCCCCGAAAGCACGCGCACAGACGCACCTGACGGATGGTCCCTCAAGCACACACACCACATACACACCTGAAAGACTGACCCCCAAGCGCACGCACGTGCACACACACCTGAAGGGCAGTTCCCCGAGCGCATGCAGACACACACACACCCCCTAAGGATGGTCCCCCAAATGTGCGTACGCACACACCTGAACACACACGCCTGAAAGATGGTCCCCCGAGCACGCGTGCGCACGCACACACACACCTGAGGGATGCTCCCCCGAGCGCGCGCACACACACCCGGAGGACAGTCCCCAAAACGCGTGTACACACACACACACGCCTTCCTGTGAGCACACACACCCCCCCCCCCCCCCCCCCCCCACTGAAGGATGGTCCCCCGAGCATACACACACACACACAAACCTGAAGTACGGTCCCCCGAGCACACACACACTGGGCACTGACAAGCAGCTGCCTCAGGTTCCACTGTATGGACAGCCGTGGCCCTGGCCTGCTATCTCCTGATGGTTTGCAGACTCGGCATCATAACTTATGCTGCGCGCACCCCATCCGGGGGCCAAGTGCCTGCTTCCTGCAAAGAGCGCTACTTCCCCGACTGCTCACACCGCATTCAACTCACAGGCCTGGGGCAGCTGCTGACCAGCCCTCTCAGCCTCCTACTGAACAAACCACCACCCGGAGACATGATGGTCGCCATTCTGTGATGTACACACTTCTCTCCAACTACTGTGAGGGCTTAGCCTTTAACCTTCTCAACGGAAAAAAAAACTGGCAATGACGTTTATGAGCACAGTACGGGTACAGTGTCTGTACCAGATTCCGGCATATTAATTTATTTGTTTAAAATAATGTTTCAAAACCTGCCCGATTACTTTCAATAGCCACCAGGAGATTGATGCCGATTCCACAAGATTTCCGGCCTTTCCAGAGGTTTGGCAACTCTAAGCAACACCCAGTACTGTTCAGAGATACTTTAAAAAGAAAAATGCAAAGTAGCTGAATTCTTTCTTAGGTTTCTTAGTTGCTGTCCCTCACTGTAAAACCCCATTCCCTAAGCTGATGTGTCAGAGGATCGAGTGAATACCCTAGGTAAAGATTTTATATCCAATGTGACTCATTAATTTATCTGTCTGTGGTATGTAAAGGGAACACATTTATTTCTCTATTCGCTATGGAGTCAGGAAATTATATTTATTTTCCAAGAAAAGAATCATAAAGCATTTAATACCTTGTCTCTGAGTTCTTTTCAAATCCTTTCAGTGGAGATACACACTTCCCACTCCTAGGCCCCAACACTTCCCTTTTACAATAAAATAACCATTAGGTCACTATGAATAACATCAACGGAAATCGGCCATCTTAATTATTCTCCCCATAATCATCCATCATTTCAAAACAATTGGATGTGTGTTTTTTTAACCTCTTTTCAGAAACGGAGCAGGAAATTGTGTAAGTGAGAAGTACTCCTTCCCAGTTAGATGAGAGATTGAGGAATGTCTGTAACATGGATGCTATTCCCTTCCGGAAGTGGTTTTTAGTTCTGGGTTGAGGAACAGGTGCCTATTTTCTGATTCCAAAGTAATGGGATGTCTCTTCTTGGGTAAAGAGGAAAACAAATATCTGGAATAGAAAATCATTCCTCCCTCTCAGAGTATTTTGCTCCTCTAAGGTACTTGTCCAGTTGTGAGATTTCATAATTCTTTCAAATTATTCACTAGAAATATAATTTTCTTAAAAGGTACACACTGATAGATAACCTAGTTCGATGAAGTTAATTACCTGTTTAGCAGAACTGTGCAGTTCTTGCCATGACAAACAGTATGCTGATCTTCAGATTCTTCTACCTGTGACGCTATGCCTTTCTCTTTGGATCCCTCAATAATAGTAAGCTCTGAGTCTCTGCTTTCAAGACTGGTGTCCTCGACTACTTCATTGCTTTCATCAATTTTTACAACAATTTTTTCTGTTTCTTCATTTCCTTCACCTATTAATTCTTCCTTTCCTCCTTCAGGCTCTGGTTCAGTCGTTAAGTCTTTGTCAACTTTTACATCATTCTCCTTTTCTTGCAATTTTTCCAGGATCCTATTATCCCTTATTTTTTCATGCATAACATCATTTTTTTCTGTTCTAACATCATTTTTTTCTGTTCTTTCATCATTTTTCCCATTGATCCCTGATTGGTTCTTCACAGCGGTCAAAGTCTCCCCAGGCTTTATGACACTTTGTTCCTTTATAGCAACATCTTTCTTCTTTTCATCGCTGACGTAAATGTCTAAAATGGCTTCAGCAAACTCTGGGACAATAGCTGAGGAGGTGCCCTCTGCCAACCTGGAAGGCTGAGGTTTAAAGACTCCAACATCTTCTTCAAATGACTCCCCTTGTAATTTTGTTATATTGTTGTGCTCTGCTAGGTCTTTGACATTGTCCTGATCCTTAAAGGCACTTGAGTTGCTAACATTTTCTTTATTTGAATCCTGGATCTTTTGATCACCAAAGATGTCTAGATCCTTCTGAGTTGATGGCTCTAGGAAGACAAGATGGAGAAATTAAATAGAGCATTTTTTATTTTGTGTACCATACTGCATTGACAAGATATCTTTGCATACCTGTAGAATCTGGAGGTTTCTTCTTCTGATGGGATTTAATTTCTTTAACATTTGAATTTTGCTTCCCTTTCACATCACCGGACCGCTGATCTTTCACCTGCACAACAATAAGAAGTAAATTAAGGTTCCGTCAAACTGACGACCAGAGGAAACCTGTACACTTTGCAAAAGACGTCAATGTTACAAGCTTCCCAAGCTTTTTTTACACGGTAATCTGTTTTAACCACTTTGATAAGCAAAGATAAACCTCTAAAGACCTGAATCAGAAAAATTACACTAGGCTTCCTTGAATGATTTGGGTGATTTGGCCAGAAATGCAACAATAGAATTCGATTTTCTTGTACAACATTTGCCCGAATTTTGTATTCATGAAAGTGAGTGGTGTTAAAGCTGCAGCATATCCCATTTTTGGCAATAAAGTTCAGCATCAAACAGTCCTGGTTATATGCAGAGTAAAAATTTCTCTGGCCCAACAATATTCTATTGTTATTCTTTCATGGGATGTGTGCATCACTGGCAATGCCAGCATTTGTTGCCCATACCTAATTGCCTTTGAACTGAGTGGCTTGTCACACCATTTCAGAGGAGCAGTTAGAGTCAACCACATTGCTGTGAGTCTGGAGTCACATGTAGGTCAGACCAGCAGATTCCCTTCCCTAAAGGACATTAGTGAACCAGATGGGCTTTTACAACAATGATGTCATGGTCACCATTATTGAGATTAGCTTTTTTTAAAAAAATTCCACCTTATTAATTGAATTTTGATTCCATCAGCCACCATGGTGGGTATTTGAACCCTTGTCCTCAGGACATTAGCCTGCATCACTGGGTTATTACCACTACACCACTGTCTTTACCTGAATAGCCTCTTAAACCAACCTCAGAAAAGTAGCTACTAACACACTACCCAATATTTTTCCATTTCCCGTATCAACTATTCTGTGCTTAAATGTGGGATATCGCATTCAGGAACAGGTAAAGGTGAACATTCTTAGACCTCCTTCTGTTTCCCCTAGCATAAATGTCTAAAGTAGCATCAGAAAATTCTGGGACAATTGCTGAGACTCCAATTTTACCTTTTGGGCTAACACAAACTCCACAGAGATATATAAATGCCTCTCCTCAAAAAGTTAAGACCACAAAAATTCAGAGTAAATGCACCAAAATAATGAAATACCTAAATTACAACACTAAGTCAAATTGGTAAAACTGGGACAAATCACAGCAAATATTCATTTGCAAAGAGAGGTGCTACTGGTAGATGCTGAAAAAGAAAATTATTTAAGAGCAATCAGAAATTCCAAACAAAATGTAGGTTTAATTTCTTAAGGAATATTCATCTTGCTTAATTCCCCCCACCCTGTGATTTGTTTAAAGTGAAGTGAAAAAATTATGGAATTGAGAGCAATGGGTATTGCAATATTTACAACAGAGAGAGTGCATTCCACATCATAACCATTTGCTACGCAAAGCTTTTCCTCATGTTACCTCTGGTTCTTTTACATATGAACATGCTAAATAGGAGCGTAAATAGGCCATTCGGCCCCTCAAGCCTACTCCGCCATTCAATAAGATCATGGCTGATCTGTTTCCGTGTTTCGAGTTCTACATTCCCACCTATTCCCGATAACCTTTGATTCCTTTGCCTAACAAGAATTTAATTACAGATAAAAGCAAAATACTATGGATGCTGGAAATCTGAAACAAAAACAAAAATTGCTGGACAGGTCTGACAGCATCTGTGAAGAGGAAGACAGAGTTAACGTTTCGAGTCCGTATGATTCTTCATCAGGTTCTTCATTCTTCATCAGAATCTATCTACCGCTGCCTTAAAAATATTCAGTGACCCTCTGAGGGAAAGGGTTCCAAAGTTCCAGAGCGTTTCAGTTATGATGAGAGATTGGATAGGCTGGGGTTGTTTTCCTTAGAGCAGAGAAGGCTGAGGGGGGACCTGATTGAGGTGTACAAAATTATGAGGGGCATAGATAGGGTAGATATGAAGAAACTTTTCCTCTTAGTGGAGGGGTCAATAACTAGGGTGCATAGATTTAAGGTAAGGGGCAGGAGGTTGAGAGGGGATTTGGGGAAAAGTTTTTTCACCCCGAGGGTGGTGGGTATCTGGAACTCACTGCCTGAAAAGGTGGTAGAGGCGGAAACCCTCACAACACTTAAGAAGTATTTAGTTGAACATGTGAAATGGCCTAGCATACAAGGCTATGGGCCAAGTGCTGGAATTTGGGATTAGAGTAGATAAGGGTTTGATGACTGGCGCGGGCACAATGAGCAAAAGGGCCTCTTTCCGTGCTGTAAACTCTATGACAATATGACACTATAAAGTTGCACAACCCTCTGAGAGAAAAAAATTCTCCTCATCTCTGTCCTATGAGGGCGACCCTTAATTTTAAAACAGTGCCCCCTAGTTCTGGACTCAGCCACAAGAGGAAACATCCCTTCCAAGTCCACTTTGTCAACACCATTTAGGGTCTAATTTACCTTATTGCCTTGCAACCTTGACTTTCAACTTTCTTTAACTTTTAGAGAGATTCAATCATTAGAAAGTTGAATTACCCACTTGAAGTAAATGGTTGGCCTCTCCCCCATGTAAATCAGGCTCCTCATGACAAAGTTACGATCCCAGATGTAACTTTAAGGGAGAGGTGAAAGGAGATAAGCCCGAATTTTCGCAACCAAGGTGGGTAACTCAAGACGGGAAATTTCCTGGCTTGCCACACCAGTCTTGGTAGAAAGTGCTGCAAATTATGTGATTTTTGACTCAGGAGGTGGGGGGCATTGGTGGGGAGGTGATGTGGGTGTAAGATGGAGCTGGGCCCACCACCCCTCGAAGCAATTTGGAGGGACCCTAGTTCTTTGGTTACATTTTAAGCACTCTGGCCCTTACCCATCACACCCCGTCACCTTCCCACCACTCCCCATGTCCAGAATTGTAAGAGGGTTATGTGAGTAAGTTTGTTTAAACAGCTCCAGAGAACTGTTGATTGACATTTTTAAGTGGCTATAATAAGCTATTTTTCTGTGATCTCTTTTTATCAATGTCTCGACACTTATTTGCACAAGATTAAGGGTTGTAAAGTGTTTGAAGCATCTGATATTGATACTTTAGTGGTCTATTTGATTTACACATTTATAGAGTTGTAGGAACACCAGTATTTTTCAAAAATATGAAAGGCTGCTTTTTTTCTAAGTAGTTTCACACATGCCATTGTTAATGTAGAGTCTATTGGTTCTGTACATAGCGTATACTGGGAGAATGAGCATGGAAGGGCCATGAGTTGGCATGGAAGGTATGAGGGGGTATGGGGGCATGAGTTGGCATGGGGGAGCATGGGTAAGACTTTTTGACCTTATCTTTCAAAAGGTTCCTGAATCCAGACTATCGGTGGAATTGTCCTAGATTTGCACTAAGTGTGGTTTTACCCACTGGCCACAATGGCGGGTTTTCACAGCGTTATCACCTGCTTCCCACCTCATTAATTATGCGCCTGGGAAACATGCGGTCTCGCTGGTGGGTGGCTTATAAATAGCCCGCCCTGCTGTTACTTCGCTGTTTCCTCACTCCAGGTGCCATATCTAAACTGCTGCCATGAACATAGTTCTCAATGCTTGCAGCCCAGGACTGCTCCAGTGAAGACATGGCCCTCAAAGCCAAGGAGAGTTCAGTGACCCGTCACTGGAATGCCTTTTGGAGGCCCACGTGATTTCCCCAGCCCTGCTCTGGCCACAGGAGGTCCAGCAATCTCACCGCTCCGGCTTGGGAGGCTGTGGCAGTGATGTTCAGTGCCAGTGCTCCACAGAAGAGGTTGACCATCCAGTGCAGAAAGAGGACGAATGATCTCATCTGTGCAGCCAGGGTAAGGCAATCAACTCATCACCCTAAACTCACACACTCACAAGGCCATCAAACATTCACTGGCATCTCACTCACTGTCAGCTCAAGGGACATCACCACTCACACTCCCACACACACCCTCACATCTCCAGCTGGCCTCATCTCCACTGGAGTCTGTCTCCTCAGCCCTCACCACTTTGAGGTCACTTGCACAAATCAACTTGTGCCCCCACACACACCCTGGGATACCCCCCTTCCCCAGTACAGCCCTCGCCCTGCAGCCTCTTCCCTTGCCTAAGGCCACTTCTCCCCCTTCCCTAACCAATCCCTAGCTCTGCACCCATTGAAAAGCCACCCCTGCCTAACGGCTGGTTGGGTGAGCCCCCCTAAAAGTGCTGTGGTGCTGCCTGCGAAGCCTGGCACTGATGACCGCGAGTGCTGCCCGAAGCAAGGTAGGCAAACTAACCTTGAAATCCCAAGCGAAGTGCAGTTTGCCGGGTGCACGTTGCTTATGTACAGTTGTGAAGCACAACAGCGTGCAATCATGCAGACGTGTCCGGATGATCCAATATGGGATGATTCTGGGGAGCAGGGCTTATGATGAGATGCTAAAGTATTGAAATTAGGTTGCCAATGTGTGGCAGCGTGAAACACAGCCCGCCATCGATGGGCGGAGTGGACGATCACAAACTGGTTTCACGACGGCGTAAAACCGATTTTTGGCTTTCTCGCCATATTGTCCGTTCACGCTCGCCATTACGCCTGATGCCAACGGGACCGGATGATTCTGCCCTATGGTTCATGACTCCTCTGATATCCATGAACCACGAGTCATGGAAAAGCTGGTCCGGCTCCACGAAAAGTGCCGGGGTGGGGCTTGCTAGGAGATACCTACCCCTCACAATGGAACCTGCCAAGCCGGATTGGTCACCTTGCTGGACCTCCTGCGGCCAGCAGGTGCTCCAGTGAGGCATCACTTAGCATCATATCCATCATTCAGAGTATATACACTGCTACTTTAATTCTAAAACTTCTGATGAAATATGGTCCCAACGTTGGTTGATTTTTGTGCGTAAGGCCAGAGTAATCTCTTTCCGAGCACAGTCTCTCCACAACACAGTTTTTAATGAATCATGAGTGTATATACTCTGAATGATGGGCATGATGCGAAGTGATATATTTTGTAAATCTGACTTTGATAACAGTACTTGTTATGTAATTATATGATGATCAATGTTTTAGAGGTGCTTGCCTCTTCATCTCCAGGCTATGCCAACACAGTGCTTACAGTGTGACACCTGCTTCTAAAGGGTAGCAGACACCCAGATTAAAAGGAGCAAGGTCAATCAATATTGAGAAGATAATCACATAACAAATAGTGAGTGTAACAGATGGTCATTGCTAAAAATAATAAAGTTCACAATGTTCATTCCGTAATTCAATATGTTTGCTTGAATCTTGTGGCAGAAGTTCGAATCATTTTGGCACCAGAGTCAGTTTTATTCAATTCACAGATTCTCCTTAATTGTTAGTTAATGCACTGTGAGGTGGAGCAGATTGGAGTTGGTTTCTGGTTCAAGGCTATCCTCTTTTTGAGGATACCCACTTCCCTCGTTTCCCCACCCCCCTCCCCCCGCACCCCCCTACTACTTCCTGGGCTGCCTAATCCCACCTCGTTCAAGACCCCCGACTTACCTGGGTCCGGACACTATGGCCGCCGTCTTTGTGGGCCTGCTTGCAGTCCCGGCACCACCCACTGCTCGGTTGGTGCCGCTGGGACTGTTGGCGTTGCTGGCCAGTCAGAATGGCCGCCAGCTTTCGAGGTCGGGACTTCCTCACGCTAAGGGGCACAGGTCCCGTTCTCGGCCTGTTTAGCCCACCGGCAGTGTGTTATGGCAGCACGGCTAGCTTCTTTTTGGTTCACCGGCTACTAGCTGACTCTTGTAATGCGTTGAGGGGTTGGGGGGGGGCGGTGGGGGTGGTGGAGATGGGATAGCGAGTGGTCTGTAACTCCTCCCCCCCACCCCGGTAAAATCCAGTCCAAAGAGTTTGTTTTCAGGGATGGGATTTTCTGGCTCTGCCCACCACCAGGATCGTCCGGTCCACCAAAAGTCAATGGACTTTTGCCTGGGCCGCTGAATCTCCCACAGCATCTCCGACAGGACCAAGAAATCCCGGCCTCGGAGCGTCCATTGAACGAATTAGCTCCTCAAAAATGATTTGGAGCAGAAATGTTGCACAATAATTCAACTAAATCGTGCTTTTTATTTAATCTCCCACCAATATTCTAATACAATGGGCGGAATCGTCCCAGATTTGCACTAAGTGCGGTAGTGGGCGGGTAAAATGATGTTTTACCCGCCGGCCGCAATGGCGGCTTTTCTCGCCGTATCGTCCTAAACCCGCCGCATTAATTCTGTATTTCCGGGAAACAGGTCGTTTCCATGGCGGGCAGGCTCTCATTCACCCGCCATGCCATCACCTCGTCACTTCATCACGCCGGGCATCATATTTAAAGTCCGGCTGCGCGCGCACCTCTCAGTGTTTCCAACCCACAACTGCTGCAAAGATGACAGGATGGCCCTGAAAGGCAAAGAGACTGCAGCCCCCCAGGTTCAATGACGCGTCCCTCAAGTGCCTTTTGGACACGATGGAGGCTCGCCATGATGTCCTCTGACCCCGCTCTGGCCACAGGATGGGCAGCAACATCACCAATCCGGCTTGGGAGGCGGTGGCAGCAGTGGTCAGCGCCAATGCCCTGCAAAAGAGGACAGCCACCCAGTGCCGCTACGGGATGAATGATCTCCTCTGTTCCGCCAGGGTAAGTCACTCTTCTCATCACTCTCAACTCACACACTCACAAACCCTTCATACATCCACAGGAATCTCACATCTCAAGGGACAACACCACTAACTCTCACACACACCCTCACATATCCATCAGGCTCATATCCTCTCGAGTTTGCGTCCTCATCCTGTCCATGTCTCCGCTCGCTACATAAAACATTCCATGCAGTGCCATGGGTCCTGTGGCTACAAGAGCAGGTCAGAGGCTAGGAATCCTGCAGCGAGTAACTCACCTCCTGACTCTCCAAGGACGGTGGATTCTCCTTGTCCACCATCTACAAGGTGCAATTCAGGAGTGTGATGGAGTACTTGCCACTTACCTGGATGAGTGCAGCTCCCACAATACTCAAGCAGCTTGACACAGTCCAGGACAAAGCAGCCCACTTGATTGACATCCCATCCACAAACATTCACTCCCTCCACCACTGACGCACAGTAGCAGCTTGTGTACCATCTACAAGATGCACTGCAGGAATTCACCCAGGCTCCTTCGACAGCTCCTTCCAAACCCATAACAAGGGACAAGGGCAGCGGACACATGCAAACACCACCACCTGGAAGTTACCCTCCAAGCCACTCACTATCTTGAGTTGGAAATATATCATCGTTCCTTCACTGTCGCTGGGTCAAAATCCTGGAATTCCCTCCCTAATAGCACTGTGGGTGTACCTACACCACATGGACTGCAGCAGTTCAAGAAGGCAGCTCACCACCACCTTCTCAAGGACAACTAGGGATGAACAATAAATGCTGGCCTAACCAGCGAAGCCCACATCCTGTGAATGAGTAAAAAAAAATCTGAATTGACCTGCATCTCCACCCACCCAATGACCACTCCCATGCTGCACCTGATCTCACCCATCATGACTCTCGTTTCACTTTTGATTTGGACAGCATGGTGCTAATTGGGTTTTACTTTCTTTACCCTCCCCCAGTCACCCATTTCCTTTACCCCATCACAGTTGACGCCCCCGGCATCACATTTCACCTCCCCTCCGTTACCACCTACCGGCCACAATCCTTTTTCTTCGGGGATGTCCTGGTGAACATGCACGTTCCCTTCCTTCCCCAAAATCCCACCCCCCATCCACATGAACCTCCCTGACTTCCTCCTTTCCACCCCCAGGGTCCATGTCTGCCTCTGAAACCCCCAACTACCCTCACCGTCCTTTCTATTGCTATCATCGAACCCTCACCCTCCCACCCTACCTCTTCACTCTCCCCTCGGTCATTCTCATCAATCCCTTATACCACGCCCACCCTCAGTTCGGTCCAAAGGAGGCAGTCATGGACCCATCAGACCCTTCCCTTGCACGTTCACCTGGACATCTCCCCCTCCGGACCCCTGCCTCCCCAGAACCTCTTTCCCACTCCGGACCACTTCTCCCTGCCATGGAACCCCTTGCCCCCTCCAGACCCCTTCCATCCCTGGAACCCCTTCCATCCCACTTAGCCTTCCCACCCTGCCCCCAGACTCCCCCCCAGCTTCGTCCCTCCCCCTCAGATAGCCTTACATCTCCTGCCACCCTTAGTCCTTCCCCCCTCCTGACTCCTTCCTCCAGCCTCACTTCTTCCTCCAGCCTTATTCCTTCCCTCTTCCCGACTCCTTTCTCTGCCCTTACTTCTTCCTCCGCCCTTACTTCTTCCTCCACCCTTGCTTCCTTCCCTCTCCGCACTCCTCCCTCCCCCCGGACTCCCTCTCCCCTCTCTATACTCCTTCCCCCCTCCAGATTCCTTCCCTTACACCTTTCACCCCTCCGTTACACCTACCTCCCCAGTTGCCATCTTTTCCCCCGTTACCCCTTCCTCCCCCCCTCTCCCCCCCAACATCACCATCCACCTCTTCCTCTCCCAGCTGATCCTAGACCTCCCTTGAATATCATCCGTTGTGAGCATCAATGGTGACTTTCCAACTTCCGTGAGCTGTTTCGCAGCAGAGCCATGTCCATGAGAATCCACCCAGCGTGCCATGGATGTTCCTCCAGAATCCTGTTGCTGTCGGGCTCCAGCATCTTTTGCTCCTCAGATGTCTGCGATGTGAGCAAGGCCCTGGCGGTAAGCCCTGACTTCTGCACGTCACCTTTGCCTAGACGCATTCTGCACCAGCATGTTTTCCCGCCAACGTGGGTGGATGATCCAGCGGGCAGGGAATGAGTCCAGCGGGCTGGCCTTATAATGACATGCTGATGTATTACAATGAGGTTCCTGGCGTCCGATGGCGGGATGGCATCAACGAACTGAGCGGACGATTGCAAACTGGTTTCACAACGTCGTCAAACCGATTTTTAGCCTTCTTACCATATTGTCCGCTCACGCCACTGAATGTGTCCGACGCCAGAGGGCATGGAAAATCCTGGCCTATCCCTACACAGGATACATTTCCACAGGTTTTCATCCTTGGAATGCCTCTGAAAGCTTCCCTATATATGAGGGCCAGTGAAGATAACCTGAACGTAACAAGGAGGCAGGACTCACATTATGAGTGATGTAAAATACAGAGATCAGCAGTGAAACTGCAGTAAGAAAGGGAACATCTTCAGTTCTGCTGTTTTCCCACTATTCTTTTACAACCTACAGTGTCAAATACGACAGTGAATGTTTCACATTTCACAATGACCACACATACTCAGGGAAACCGGCTAATAATGCAAGAGATCAGGATGCACAGCTGCAAAATCCCAATGCTGGAAAATGTCCAAGATGGAAGGCTTGGCAAAGGAGCAGATTGCTCTTTCATGAAATGTACGTGGGAGGTTTAAAATGTCAGTAAAAATAAGAATAATTTTGGTCTGCTGTTCCAATATGGTCATCGTAGAATTGCTATAATTGCGGCCACAGTTTAAATAATATAGCCAAGAAAGGCCACAATTTTAAACCAAGGGAGGATAGGGTGGTTTCAGTACTGACCCTGGAAATGCTGCTTTTTTGGAACCTTAAAACACCTGGAGTATTAAGATCCGACCTTGCACCATAATGCACACGATTACTGCTGCCATGTAGTGCCTGATATACAGGTAGAGCATAGGGGTCAACGGCAGGTTATTTGCCAGATCAACCTTAACTAATGCAAACAGAGGGTGGTGAATGGACTGTCCAGTGAGACAGTTAAGGCTGATAACCTCAGCAATTTAAGAGGGTATTGGCGAGGCATCCAACAAGGAAGTCAAATGAGAGACTTACATCATGAACTGTCCTATTTTCTAGTCCCGTGAACTGCCAGATGGACCCAAATCACCTTTTCTAGTCACGTACATTAACATGTTCCAGTTAAAGAGCCGTTGTTTTAAAATGTATTTGGTTTCTTGTTGGATGTGGGTGATACTGGCAAAGTCGCATTTATTCTCGATACTTAGCTGGATTTTAGTGGGGGGGGGGGGGTGGAGCAGGACTTCCTCCCTGATGGAGGCAAAAAACCCACCTCAAGCCAATTACACCATTCAAATGGCTGACAGCTTTCTGGTCCCAGCAGTGCCACCTGGATTGGTGGCCACTACTGGGACTGCAATCTGTCCCAAATAAGGCCTGCAGCGATGGAGCCTGGGCTTTAAGGTAAGTCTGGGGTTTTGCTGGAGCCAGGCTGGTAGACACTGGTGTGGGGAGGCGAGGGGTGTGGGAGGCTAAGGTGGACAGGGCAGGGGGGCAAGGGGAAACGTGGAAGTGGGTAGACCTTAGGGGGAGCCCCTATTGGCACTGGAGGCCTATAAAGGTGGCAACACCCCTCCAACACCACTCACTCCCCCCCACTCCAGTCACCAGCTTACCCAGTGAAACCTTTCAGGCTGGACACTTGACACCAACCTCCTGCTACCATGGGTAAAATTCCAGCGGCAGTAAACGTAGGCCCTTAAGTAACTGTTAATTGACCATTTTATGGCCTCAACTGGCCCACGTGCAGGCAGGCTTCCTTGATGCCTGCCACCCGATGGGAAAATTGCAGCAGGCAGGCGGGAAAGCACCGGGAATGATGCCCATGGCATGGCACCCGATTTTACAGCACTCCCTGCCTGCCAACCTGCCACAGGGGGCCATGAAAGACCAGCCCAGTTACCCTATAATAAAACATGCCGTGGGCCAGAATATTGCCATCAGCCTGCGGGGGCGGGCCCGACATGCCAACGCGCAAAATGACGTGCGACGATGTCGGGCGTGCGTCCCGACGTCATCGCGCAACGTCATTTAGATTATTTGTTCAGTGGGCACGCGCCAGAGGCGGCTCTACACCTGCCAAACTGTCAACAGCCTATTAAGACCATTAAAAAAACCAATTAAAGTCATCACCAACACTGCCCGTCCAACCTTAAGGTTGGCAGGGAAGGTGAAGAGCCCAAGCGGCCTTTGCGTTTTTCAGGAAACCTCATCCACGAGTGGGATGAGTTTTCCTGAAGGTTTAATAAAATAAGTAAATAAATTTTGCTAACTGTACAAACATGCCCCAGCTCATGTGACCCTGTCACATGAGGGGACATGTTTAAATAGTTTTTCAGATCCTTTATTCAAGATTTCCATTACCAACTTAATCTCCCTGAGGCAGCGCTGTGCCTCAGGGAGATTTCCGCACTTGCGAAACCTACTGTCCCTCCTCCCCCCACCCGCACAGGTAGCGCTGAGTGCTACCGGTTGTGTGTCATGCTGGGCGGGTCTTAATTGTAAGCAAAGTATGTCACTGAGTCATATAAGTAGATATTAGGTCAGATAACCAAAAACTTGGTCAAGGAGTTATACTTTAAGGTAGGTTTGTTACTATGGAAAGGTGAGGATAAAACTAAGGTAGTTAAAAGTAAATCACGTTGTTGTGGGACTGGAGTCACATATAGGTCACATCAGGTAAGATCTGCAAGTTTACTTCCCTAAAGGACATTAGTAGGCCAGTCAGGTTTTTACGCCAATCCAAAAGCTTTATTTTATTTTTATTAAACTGGGCTCAGGTTTTGGATTGTCAGCCCAGGTCCCCGGGTTTCAAATCCAATAACATTCCTGCTAAACTATCAAACATTTAACAGCTGAATTAATTGGGCAAGGTCATCAATTCCTAAGTGTGGAGGAGGAATCCTCAGAGCAGTGTCATGTCATCTATTATTTGCAGAATTTAGCAAATCAATTGCAGTGGAGGTAGGGGTTTGAAATGGTCCCGAGTTTGCAATAAGCGCTGTAGCAGCCATGAGAAAAGTCGTTTTATGCAGCCACAGGAAACACGCCGTCTCGCTGGCGGGCAGCCTCCGATTTGCCCACCATGCCGTTACTTTGCCACTTCCTCACGCCGGGCGCCATATTTAAACTGCAGCCACATGCACAGTTCTTGGTGCTTCCAGCCCAGGACTGCTCTCAAAAACCAAGAAGACTGCAGCCCCCCAATTCAGAGATGCATCCCTGAGATGCCTTCTGGATGCCGTGAAGGGCTGCCACAATGTTCTCTGCCCCTGCTCCGGCCACAGGAGGCACATTGCTCTCACCACTCCGGCTTGGGAGGCAGTGGCAGAGGTGGTCGGTGCCAATGCTGCACACAGAGGTTGGCCACCTAGTGCAGAAAACAGATGAATGATTTCATCTGTGCTGCCAGGGTAAGGCAACCATCTCATCACTCTAAACCCACGCACTGACAAGGCCATCACACATTCACTGGCATCTCACTCACTGTCAGCTCAAGGGACGTCATCACTCACTCTCTCACACATACCCTCACATCTCCAACTGGCATCATCTCCTCTGGAGACTGACTCCTCAGCCCTCACCATCTTGAGGTCACTTGCATACATCAACATGTGCCCCCCACACACACTCTGGGATACCATCCTTCCCCAGTACAGCCCTCACCCTGTAGCCTCTTCCCCTGCCTGAGACCACTTGTCCCCACTCCCCAAGCAAGCCCTAGCCCTGCTGCCATTGAAAAGCCACCCCCGCCTATGGTTGGGGTGGTAGGTAGCGACCTGCCCATGAGCCCCCCCAAAAGTGATGTGGTGTTGCCTGAGAAGCCTGGTGCTGATGATCGCGAGTGCTGTCCGAAGCAGGGTAGGCAAACAAACCTCAAAGTCCTGAGGGAAGTGTAGTTCACCAGGTGCACGTACAGTTGCTTACGTATAATTGTGAATCACGCCAACGTTCCCGGATGATCCAGTGTGGGGGGATGATTCCGATGAGCAGGGTTTATAATGAGATACTAAAGTATTAAAAAATTGGGTTCCCAACATGCAGCGGTGGGAAATGCAGCCCACCACTGATGGGCGGAGCGGACGATCGCAAACTGGTTTCCTGACAGCGTAAAACCGATTTTTGGCCTTCTCGCCATATCGTCCACCGACGCCCACCGCTAACGGGACTGGACGATTCCACCCATCATTTCCAGTTTTACTCCAGCAAGAACTGCTTCTGAACTCTGAAAAATAAACTCCTCATCGTTTAACTGTTAATTGGAAGCCTTGAAGGTTTCAAAGAGGCGAGGTGTGGAAAATGTTTTTTAGTGCAGTGACTTGTCATGATCTGGAACATGATGCCTGAGAGGTAGTGGAAGCAGATTCACTAATAACCTTGAAAAGGGAATTGGACAAGTACTCAAAGAGAACACATTTGCAGGGCTATGGAGGATGAGCAGGGGAGTGGAGCTAATTGAATAGTTCTTTTAAAGAGGCGGCACACATGATAGGCTCAGTGGTATACTTCTGTGATGCATTATTCTATGATTTTACATATTACAATCCAGAAACTAATGGGAAAGGCTTGTTTTAACAACACAAAGGTATCTACCGTGTGGAAGGGATACTGGCCAGACCTTCCTGATAACATATTCCACAACTCATACTTCCTTTTTATAAATGTTTTTTTATTTTTCTTAAGAGACAGGGAATCCAGATAACACACTGAACACTGAGCTTGTTGGTCTGGCCTTGCAAAACACCAGAACAACGTTAAAGGCAAAATACTGCAGATGCTGGAAATCTGAAACAAAAACGAAAAACGCTGCAAAAACTCAGCAGGTCTGACAGCATCCGTGGGGAGAAAGACAGAGTCAACATTTCGAGCTCTGAAGAAGAGTCATACGGACCAGAACAATGGGTTATTTGGGATGGTTTGTTGGGAATCAGATGAATAGGCGGTTATCAATGATCCTGCTTACATAGAAAGGAGTTTCACTGCATATTTGTGAACCTAGGAAAAGTTGACCAAATTCATAAAAGCAGATACGTCTCCAAAAAGCTGGCTGCTCAAGAACAGCCCTAAATATAGGCCTTAACTCAGGTAAACTCTGCACACAGAAACAGAGCTTGCAACAGTGGTGAATTAAGAAAATGGGGTGGCTTCCATTTCTACCCTGGAATGACTCTGATCAGCTCTGACCCTCTTAGCTTGCCTTCCAGATGGTCTGACTGGTTGTTGCTATTGGCAATCTCTATGGAAAGGTGGTGGGGAGTCACTGAGTTACAGAACTGGCTCAGTAGAAATGCAGAAGCTGCATAAATTGTCGTTCCCTTTCCAATTTGGTATTCCTGTGAATTGTCCTGACGAGTGCAAGGTGAAAAACTTTGACAACATGTCTCTTTTATTTTGGCGATTCTCAAATTCAGAAGCTGTTATCTGTAGCTTCCTGGACTGTTGCCTGTACAGCTGAATGCAAAACAGGATCAGAATGTGTGTGACATTACCTTGGTTCCCCCAGTGGCAGAGTTTCTGAAGCGTCTATGAGGTGTGGTATGTTTGGTGGTTAACCTTGAGCTGTGTCTGATGTGTTCTATTGGAGGTCGTTACTGAAACTCCTCCCACAGGTCTTCCCATTCCTCTTCTATGATCTAATAACCCAGGCCTTGTTCCCAGGCCCCCAACAGACTTTCTCCCTTCTCTTTTGATCTGAAGGCAAAAATAGTTCAAAGAATTCCCATGGTAACTACTGTACTTGGCTTGCTGCAAGTGAAATATGCAGCTGACAGCTAAACTGTCAGGACAAGGAGTGGAAAAATAGCTCTCCAATACAAATAAATAACCAGGCTGAACTACTGCAGAAAGTAAAGACTCAAAATACAGATCAATAATGCACAAACAAAATGAGATCATGAGTAACAAGTCCAACACATCTTTAAGAGGTACATTTCCAAAAATCAGCCCATTAAATCCCTTCAGCGACCATTTAAATATATATATGTGCAAATATATGTAGTAATGGAATAAACAAGTGAAAACAAAATTGGTGACTTTGGTGTGGCACCAATTTGTGGAGCATTGCTCCAAATTAATAAATTAAATGATGATCTTTCACACTGAAAGCCTCGAAAAACAGATCTTTTTAACGTTTCAGAGCTTGTTGCTTCATGATGAGCTAGTCCATTTCAGCCATCACTGAATCCACCATTAAATTACAATGTATTTACAGCACAGAAACAGACCATTCAGCACATCAGTCTACACCAGTGTTTATGCTCCACATGAGCTCCCACTCAACCCTCTTCATCCAACTCTATCAGCACATCCTTCTATTTGTTTCTTTTTCATGAACCTACCTACCTTCCCCTTAAATATCTGCCTGAACTATTCCTTGTGGTAGTGAGTTCCACATTCTAACAATCTCTGGGTAAATTCCCAATTGGAACTATGGCCCATAGTTCTGGTCTCTCCCACAACTGAAAACATCCTCTCTACTGTCATCAAACCATTTCATAATCAGTAAGACTCTATCAGTTTACCCCTCAGTTATCTCTTTTCTAGCGAATAATTCACAGCCTATTAAATCTTTTCTGATAGGTAAAACCTTTCAATCTGGTATCATTCTCATTATGTTTTGCACCTTCTCCAGTGCCTTTATGTCCGTTTTATAATAAGAAGACCAGAACTATTAACAGTACACCAATTTGATCTAACCAATGTTCGATACAGGTTGAGCTTAAATCCTCTGCTTTTCAATTCTACCCCAATAGAATTGAACCCTGATGCTTTGCTTGCATCATCTATGGCCTTATTAAACTGTGTACTTAAGCACTTGGTGGTCCAGTGGACAATCTGCAGCTTTTAGAATGTATCTTTGTGTCAGATTGGAGTTATACTGCATCCAGTATTAACAGTAATGTGAAGTGGCCTAGAATCATAGAATGATTACAGCACAGAAGGAGGCCATTTGACCTGTCGTGTCCGTGCCAGCTCTCTGCAAGAGCCACACACCCAGTCCCACTCCCACAACAGGAGAGCTCATATAATGCCTGTTTTGAAGTGCTGGAGATATGAATCCTGCTTTTTGCTGACATGGAAATGGTAGTGTACCTGTCCACTTAAAGCCAAATTGTTCCTGCATAATCTGAAAGCTTTGTTTAACCAAGTGAGCTAGACTAATTGACATTTCATTCACTGCCTTCAACCTCTTTTTGGGTTGCCATTCTGTATAATTTTTGCTGCCTATGGGAATACTGTGTGAAACACTCTGCCACTCATTTAAAGATTTTTTTTTTCATTTATACTTTCATGGGATGTGGGCATCACTGGCAAAGCCAGCATTCTGTCCTTTGTTACCCATCCCTAATTGCACTGAGTGGCTTGCTAGGCCATTTAAAAGTCCATTTAAATCTCTGGTCCATTTGTAGGCCAGATCAGGTAAGGATGGCAGATGTCCTTCCATAAGGGACATTAGTGAACAAGATAGGTTTTTACAGCAATCAATGATAGTTTCATGGTCACAATTACCGAAATTAGTTTTTGATTCCAGATTTTATCAATTGAATTTAAATTCCACCAGTCGCTATGGTGGGATTTGAACCCTTGTCTCCAGAGCATTAGCCTGGACCACTGGATTATTAGTTCAGTGACATTACCACTGTGCCACCACCCCCACTTTTTGGCTCTAGAATTTTCTTGGGATTAAGTCTTGTAAATCAATATGCCAATTCCAAATAAATGCTAACTGGCCCATCAGAAGAAACTTGCACAAACCTGCTACGATACAGATTTGTCCCTTTTCTTTGTCTTTTTTTTTGCCCCGTGTTCTTCCCTCCTTCTTCCCACGCTACATTACAATCCATGGGATTATCCCTTTCTAATGACCATTTCCAGATGGTCGACAGCAGTGTATGATTTGACCATAGACAATACCACAGTTGAGCCCAATCTCATCCTCACCTGCCATTCATATACATCTTCTAGCAACATTCAGGAGATGGCACCTGGCCTACTCTACTCACCCCACACAAAAGCACTGAAGATGGTAAATGCTTTATTTCTGCCCAGCTGAACTTAGCTAACTCTGCGCAAACTGAGGCTAGGATCTTGGACCTTCTGGTGTGCTATCCGGTTTCACCCAGCTGGACCCAGAGCATGTTACTTTCGATTATTAAGTGAGCTCACTGGCAAAAGAGATTGAGGATGATTTTTGCTGGCACCTTTAGGTGCTAAAGGTTCTCTGAAGTTGCCAAAACAGGAATCTCAAGCTGAAATGTTGAGTTAGCCCACATTTTGTACAAGACGCCATCTTGGTGAAGGAATTGAAGTGTAGGAACAGTCAGTTGGAGGGTCGCTAAGGGGCTGATTGCTTATTGGCTCTCATTAACAAGGCTGCACTCCATTTTGGCAGACAGTTCTTGATCTAACCATTTCTCACAACAGCAATCAGCTGATTGGGAGCAAACAAGTTGTTGCTGAGTATTCATGCACTATGTAAAAGTATACCCATTTTGATTGTTCACTAGCTGCCTGGTGTTTGAAACACAATGAGGGTACTTTCTGGGACTGTTTCTCAAAAATTCATCAACAGTTGAGCAACATTTATCCTGGAAATTCTCTGATGATTTCACCTAAAAGAGTAAGAATTGTGCTGCTCCACCTAGTGGAAACCTCAAAGCAGTCATCAGGGAGTGCTTGGTCTTTGGTATCTTTCTAAAGGCCCCCTTCATCTAGAACAGGAATGGGAGAAGGGCATGAAACCAAGCAGAACAGCACCAACTACTGCAGGAGAGAGGGATGGGCAGGACATGAAGGCAAAGTGGACCCCTTCTTCCCCCACTCTGGTTACAGGACACCCCTCTTCCTCTGGACCTCCTTCGTACCTCCAGTGCCACATTCAAGAACCTATGGCCAGAATCTTCAGGTCGGCGAGCGGGGGTGGGGCCCGCTCGCCAACATGTAAAATGGCACGCAGTGATGTCGGGCGTGCATCCCGACGTCACCGCGCGTCATTCGGAATTTCAGTTTGGCGGGCGTGCACCGGATTGGCTGCGCGCCCGCCAAACTGTCAAAGGCCTGTTAAGGCCATTTAAATAGTAATTGAAATACTTAACAGAGCTGCCCGTCCAACCTTAAGGCTGGTGGGGCAGGCGAAGAGCCCAAGCGGCCTTCGCATTTGACATGAAACCTCATCCATAGATGGGATGAGGTTACTTGAAGCGTTTATAAATTGAATGAAAGTTTTAATTAAAGTTCATTGACATGTCCCAGCTGATGTGACACTGTCACATGAGGGAACATGTCTTAAAAATTTTTTTTTTCTTTATTAAAATTTAAAAAAATCTCTGCACTCTTACGCGAAAGAGCACAGGCCCTGACTCAGCCTACTCCCCCCCACCCGCCCGCACAGGGAGCGCTCAGCGCTTCCGGGTCCGTGTCACACTGGGCGGGCCATAATGGACCCACCCATGTAAAATGGCGGCGCGCAGCCGATCGCGGGCGGTGATCGGCTGCGCGCCCGCCCACACCCGCTCCCCTCCAACCCCCTCGACAGGGAGAAAATTCTCCCCTATGTTCCCTCTCCTTCTGTCCCTGAGCCACCCTGAATCCTGCTGCTGTATGTCAGCCAGCACCCTCCATGCCTTCAGTGCAGCTCACACATACTGCTCTGCAAAAATTGCTTCTGATCAGCCTTTGAGATCTAAACCCGCAGCTGTTTGTTTTAGTGCCTCCAGGCGAGTTCAAATTAAGGTAACCAGCAAAACTGTGGGCTAAAACCAGGCTTTCAAATCGACGTGGTTTATCAGCACAGCACCCATTTAGCACCTGTTTTCACCCTTTCACTAAAACAGTAAGTTAGAATGTTAAGAAAACACACGGCAACAGTGCTGCAAATCTCAAATACCGAGGCCTATTCGAAAGACTTGCGGCACAGTCAATGTGACATTTCTGGAGTGTATACAAAACAATTCAAACTGTTTTCTTACGTGGTGTGGCTAATATTACTGAAGGATCGGTACGTGTGTTAATGTATTTACCTTCTCCTTCCTCCTTCTCAATACCAATTTTTCAGAGGTGATTCTCTTTTTTAAAGTCTGCAGTTGATCACTGCCAGCTGTACCTCGCTGTCTCGATGTGAATTGGCCTTTGAGAATAAACTCAGCGATTTTGGAAGTTTTAAACGTCTCTCCTAGATAGCTTATGACTTGCTGTACTCCAAGGAGCACATTTTCAATTCTATCTATCTTCTTCGTCTGCTCCTTTGAACTATTATTCAGCATTGACAACATATCGGAAATGTCGACAGAAACACTGGCATTTTTATTTTCATCTTCTTTACGGCCGGTGAGCTTTTTCATTTCTTCCTTGTCAGTCGACAGCATTTCCACCTTTTGGCCAATCTTATCAACATCTTGAGTTATGCCATCCAACTTCTGAATGACTTTTTCCTGGATGCCCAATAGTTTATCGACAGTTTGGCTTAAAGACTCCAGCTTCACATCCATCACTTTGAAAGCATCTCCAGAGGTGTTCCGATTACTTTCAGAAGATTGTCTTGAAGGTCCCATTATCACAGGAGGCCCTTGGCTCTGAATGGCATTAGAGTCAAAAACTTTGGCCAGAGAATGGACCAAAGTACTAGAGTTCTTCCTAGGCGGCGTATTCATTGTGGTCTTTAATACAGGTCGAAGAAAATCAAAATTTTGCAACACCAAGGAAAGAAGCACAGCCAAAGAGGCTTACCTTAGAATAAGGTCAAAAGACTGAATCAGTTTTCGCCAATGGTAGCATACAGTTGAGTGTCCCTTCGAAAAGACACAAAAAAATTCTTGTGGTTATGTTTTTCTGCTTCAGGAGAGTTCTCTGTGAGGTTCTTCAGCACAGCCTGCAAAAGGTTTGTTAATGCATAGGAAAGCAGGCTTAATAACTGCATCGAATGTTCCAAACCACACAGCAAAACTCTGACATTCAAGTTCCAGCAAATGATTCTAACAGGCGTTCAGACAAATATAGTTTAGGCTATAACCTTAGTGACCGCTGATAATCCTTTCTGCTCACTTGCCTTCCTTTGTTCATTTATGTATTTTGAAGACGCACAATGGCTACATTTAGCAAACTGACATTGAAATTCCCAGTCCCCACACTGCCCCCGCTCCCCCCGCCACCACCAACTCCCACCACCATTCCAAATGCATTTTATCCTGTGACGTTAGCACTGAAATAAAGAAGGCTATTTGGACACTTGTGGCATCTGGCAACGCACATCTTGCTTGACATTTGAGACGATTTAATGTGCAAGTCCATTTCCACGGTACTTTTGCTGAGCACGATGGCAGTATGATGCACAATGTGATTTCTCAGTTTTAAAAATGTAGGTAAATAATTGTTCAATTTTCTCTACAATATATTGACTTTGCCTGTATTAATGTAGGAATGCAAACTTTGTTATGTCACTAGTAAAGGCAGCTGAGACATTTGCAGATGGCCTTGGATATCAGACATCAAATAAAAGTGCTCAGTTTTAAAATTCTAAATTCTGGTTTTCTTTCTTGAAAAACATCTAAATGTCAGTTTTGTACTTGCCATTGTGTATTTGACATTAACATATGTCTGCTGAAGGCAAACTTTTACAATGGTTTAGAAATTGGATTCCAGCCACATTCTAGAGACTTTAACGTATGGTCCTGCCTGACACTTCAGTCAACACTGAGGGAGTGCTGTGCTGTCAGATGTGCCATCTCTCAGGTCAGGCATCAAACCTGCCCCCACAGGTGGATGTAAATGATTCTGAGGTGTTATTCAAAGAAGAGCAGGGAATCTCCTGGCCACTACTTATCCCTCAACTAATATCATGAAATAATTGACTTTTTCTCAGTTGTAGAATCATAGAATGATATAGCACAGAAGCAGGCCATTCGGTCCATTTTACCTGTGTGGGCTGTTCGAAAGAGCTCCAGTTAGTCCCTACTATTTTCCCAACACCCTTTAATTATTTTCTGCCTTCAAGTATTTATCCAATTCATTTTGAATGTTACTACTAAATCTGTTTTCACTATCCTTTCAGGCAGTGCCTTCCAGGTCAGGACAACTCACTGGGTCAAAAATAATTACCTCATGTTGTGTCTGGTTCTTTTGCCAATCGCCTTAAATCTGTATTGCCTGGTTACTGATCCCTGTGCCACTGGAAACATTATTCATGATTATAAATAACAGTATCCTGGGTTTATCCATTGGCATTATTTTAACATCTGTATCAGCTCAATTAATTCCAGCATTAAAGTAATGCTATTCAGAAAGTCAGGGTGATTGTTTGCTTCCCCTAACACCCACAGCAGACTTGTAGTTCTTGCTGAGGTTGATGCTGGTGTAACACTGCCTGATGAAATGCTTCCCAGTGCGGGGTCTCCAGCTATTGGCATCTAAAGATGCATTCATTTAATATGGTCCAGGCTGCTATTTCTGTGGTCAGTAGCACCGTGACTTATAAAGCTCCTCCTCTGGCTGACCATAAAGTAGCAATGCAGTAAACCTCATTCAAAGATAACCTGGAGCTGGAGTTTCATTGTAGGGTGTAATTTGGAGGTTAGATCCAAACACGCACCCAATGAAGGGCCATCATTGACCTGAAACGTTAACTCTGTGAAATCCGATGAAATGTCTAACAGTGTAAGTAATGTCTAACCTAACTGTAAATTTGTATTTTATCTGTAATGTATCTGAATAGTTATTTGGCAGTATAAAACTTGAGTATTGTTGAAAAAAGAGACATGCTATCTAAGCTTTTAGCCTTGCACTCATCAGGATAGCTCGCAAAAATTTTCCAACACTAACAGGGGAACAACAATATATTCTGCATGAGAAGAGAGTCCTGATAGGTTGGCAAGTGGATTCTGATTGGTGGAAGCGTTACCATGAAAAATGCAGCTTAGGAACAGTTAGCTGTCCAGCTTTGTTCAAATTCAAACTGGGCAGGTCAACTCTGATTGGTCAAGGCATTGCTCTGGGGAATGTACCAGGGAATGGCTGTTCCCTAAGATTTCGCTTAGTTGAAAAAGGTGCAATGAGAGGACATGTTCCTTTTGCCTGCAAAGGACAGGGCCCTGTGTGTGAATATATGTGGCTTCTAGCATATGTAAGTGAGCCACACTGCAAGCATGACTTAGTTTTCAGTGTAATTCTTAGCACAATCAGGATTGTTTAGCAAGTACTGTCCAACTGCAGAATCACATCTAATGTTGGGCATTATGTATGGAGTTTTGTAAGCAGGGGCTTGTTGGGTTTGGTCAGTACTTGGCCTGTTGCAAACAGCTGAAGGGACGTGCTGTTTTTCTGAATAAAATTTGAAACTTCCAGCTACAAAGTGCTTCTTTCAGTTTTTTCACTAATGCTTTTCACCACTGAACACACATCATTTGTCCTGTACACAAAAAGCAGGACAAATCCAACCCGGCCAATTACTAACCCATCAGTCTACTCTTGATCATCAGTAAAGTAATGGAAGAGGTCATCAACAGAGCTATCAAGTGGCACTTGCTTAGCAATAACCTGCCCACTGACACCCAGTTTGGGTTTTGCAGTGTGAGCTATATGAATACGATGGGGTGGGTGGCAGCCTGATTCAACTGGAACCAGTTGAGTTGGTGCTGGGTCAATTGGTGACAACTGGAGTCGCCACAACTGGCCTCAACTAGATCCAGCCTTCCTGGATCGCAACTGTTTCCAAGATCTAGCTGCCAACTGGGTCCATCTAGACCAATTGAACTGTTTTTTCCATCTTGTTAAGTAACAGCCGAGTGTCCTCCAAATATCTCTAAACTACGTCCAAACTCTAAATGGGCTTTAATTGGAAATTCGTGAAAACATCGTGACCCAAGAAAATGCCAAAACGCAGGTATGTTTCTTAAAATTTAAGCTTCAACTCATTGAGTCAATTCATTCAAATCCATTTGCGGCAAGTTTCAGAGACTGCAATCAGTGAGCAATGCCCATCTTTAAAGTGACTTATGCTTAGGCCAGAAAAAGGTATCAAAAGAAATAGAAAATACAGAGTCGGTCTCACTGAGGATCAAGAAAGCATTCAAAAATAAAGGCCAAAAAAATGCACCATTTCTTGCTGTGCCTGAAAATCTGATCGCAATGCTGAGAAACCAATGACCCCCACCCATCCCCACACCCCAGAACAAGCTCAGCTGGAGGCTACTCAGTTTTGATAATCTGGCCAGTGGGAAGGGATTAGTTCAGGCATCAATGGACAGATGTGAAAGATTGAGCCTTTTATAGTTCTACAGAATGGGGTTGAGAAACTTATCGGCCATGATTGAATGGCGGAGCAGACTCGATGGGCTGAATGGTCTAATTTCTGCTCTTACGGTCTACATGTTTTGCGCCTAATATTGCGCAATCCATTAAGCGACATAATTTGTTTGCTTCCAGATTACGAGTGTATCAAATGCAGAAGAAACTGCAGGCCCAGAATTTTTATTGGCTGTCTTAAACTGGACGAATGCTGAAAAAAAAATTGATGCTCATAACTCACAGTTTGCTATATTAAAGGTGCTATACAAATGCAAGTCATTGGGAGAACAGTGAAACATTTGAATGCTTGGTTTTATTCCTTATTACTATTTTCTGGTACTTCAGTTGGTTTATATTTACTCAATTTGGGGTCGGTAACTTTAATTGGTCATTCAAGCCAATTGCAATTTTTGGATTCATGGACTTATAGCCTTTGAAATGTGGCATCTCTGAGTGCACAATTGCAAATGTGGTGCAATACATGTCTCCTAGACGCATGGCCTATAATTATATAGAGGCATCAGCTTCTACAGGGTGGTCTTGTGATGCAGTAGTTTGTGTACCTACCTCTAAGCCAGAAGCTTTGAGTTCAACTGCCACCCCAGGACTTGATGACTGAGGAAGGTTCGTTCATAACATGGCCAAACGGGTTGAGTGTCAACCTGCAAATCCTTCCAATACATGCCAAAGCAAGCAGGTGGTAAGAGTGGGAATTCCTGGTGAGTCATGTGATGGAAAGAAGATTGGAACTTCTACCATCACTATCCACAGCCCCAGACTGCAATGTATATGTTGCCACAGCAACTTGGACTTCCAGAGAGAACAATAACACACCATCAGTATCATCTTGTGTAAAGGTCAATCAGCAATAAATCTCTTCTCTGTAAGAAAATCTACTTCATAGATTATATTTAAAGGGATCCCCCCAGCATTTATATTAAAAAAAACAATCATTAACTCAGTTTTACTAATGAGGCAGGTGCTGCACAGATCATATGGAGGCAATTACATGGGAGTGGATCAAGGAAATATTTTTCTGAGTTGGAAGACTAAATAAATGTGTTAAAGTTCAAGGTAGAGTCGATTTTAAAATGATACATTGAAAGGACAGGCATATTAGATCAAATGGCTGATTCTCATTCTATGCATTTTTATGTTCCATATTTGTTGGACAGTAAACATAGAGATTGTAGGCATTGGTAAGGATTATAATACTCAGATGCACTGAAGAAATCCTAAGATTATTTGTTGATCTGTTGGCAATCTTTAAGATTCGATACTGAAGATACAATATTTTGACCACTTTTATTAGCTGCCCTCTATCCTAATGTTAAGTGAAGAAGATCTACAGTTGAATTTTTCACTGCTGTCCCATTCAGGATTGGACAGAATAGCGACAGAGAAGAAGATGACATCGAACAGTGTGGCTTCACCACCATGACCTCATTTCCCTCTCCTGTCTCTGCCGGAAATGCTGCTGACCACTCTTGCCACTGGTGGTGTGGACAGGGTCTGAGTTCATAGCCCATTTTCTCCCTTTCACCTTTGTTCTTGCCATTCCCAGGAACATCATGTGAGCCATGTAAGTAAACCTGGGATAAGAACAAAATGGTGCAAAATATACCAAATAGAGGGAGAGGGCCTCGCAATGGCCTCTTCTCCCTTCAACTGTTATCTTAATTTCTGAAGATCTTGGACTTGGCTGAGGTCTTCAGTGGACATCTTTGGCCAGACTTCATGGTCCAATGGCCCTTAAGAGGTCTTTGGCCATTTTCTGATGGTTCTCCTGCAGTTCCAATACAGTTGGGTCTTCATTTTCCCGGGAAGCCAGGAAACTAGGCTGCAATCATGCCATAATCTGGGTGGAAGACTTGTGCCAGTCTTGTAGGCATAGCCTCTGGAAAACTCTGCCCTTAGAGTCAGAACCAAGCCTGAAGCTCAAATTAAGGAGCTGGAGCCCGACTTTGCTAACCACAGGTTATGCATGTTTTTAAATAATTCAAAAATTCAGTTACAAACATTCATGGTTACCAATGAAACTAAATATAATTTAAAGGTCGATTTGTTTTAATAACTATATTAACTACCCAAAGGATAAGTGAAACTTATACAGCAAAAGGTTGTAGTTCATTTCTTTCCCCAGATGTTCTATACCATTTGAGATTTTCAGCACAATGATTTAATGTCAGGGTCAAATGGCTTCACTTATCCACCTGCTTTGGGAATGTTTAAATACCCATTGCTTTTGTCTGGAGGGTGTCAGATGTGGTGAAATGTCTTCTACCTTGCTGTTCTGAGGCGTGTAAACTGGCTGGTGTTTCAAACTCTTCTTTGCTAAACTTTCAGTTATTGTCTGGAATTCACAAACCGGGGAACAGTGGTTTCATTCAGTTCTGGATACCATTAACCCACAGATATTAACATTTAAACAGAAAGGTCAAGTAATTCAATTTGAACAAGTATGGAGCTCATTTGAAAATTTTTGCTTGCCAAAAGGGAAAGGGGACCACCATGACATTATCTGGAGATAATTAGGGCCAACTAGACCAACAGGTATAGTCTGGACATGAGGCAAGAGCTACCAAGTCAGAAAAATAGCTGGGTACAATGGAAAAAATATGAGAGATACTAGTATATTTTTCTGTGTGGCACAATTGTATTGCATATTGTTGCTGTTCACTCCTATGGTCCTATTAAAATGATTATTTAATTAGGATGTCGGATACAAGACAATTGAATAATTTCCAAACCATAACATTTCACTCAAGTGCCGGGGAATGAAAGACTTACATTTATGCAGCACCATATCACATCTCTCAAACACACCCCGAAACACTTGAAGCACAATTAACTACTTTGAAGTGCAATGGTTTGTTATACAGTCAAGGAAAAATGCTGTTTTGCACACATTAAGCTACCACTGCAGCAACAAAACAGATATTAGATTTGAAATGATCTCTAGCCCAGTTTGGGTGGGGGGGGGGTGGTGGTCTATAACCCGCACTATGGCTGGTGAGCTCAGTTGATTAGATGGCTACTGTGTGATTCAGAATAATGCCAGCGGTGTGGGTTTGATTCCTGTTCTGCCTGAGGTAGGTTTGGAACCTGCTTCCTTGCCCTGTCCCTCAGAGTGGAAGGCAATGGCAAACAGCCAAGAAAAATGGCTAAGGACCTGCTTTTGAGCTGGGCACATGTGGAATGGAATGGAACCAGCAGCGTTTGCATACCTGGCCTGGATTTTCTCCTTAAGCCTCAGTAACGTAAGCTTGGGTTTTCCGGTCCCACCCAAGGCGGCAAACATCGCCGGGCGGGGGAGGTGGCGTGGGTTGGGGTGGGGTTTGGAAAATTTGGACAGGCAGCCAAAAGTCCATTGACTTTCGGTGGGAATTTCCGGTCCCGGCCGTAGTCTGCACGAGCTGCCAATACCTGTCATGCCCTTCCAAGTAGGTCACATATTTTACTGCGATGAGTATTACACTGTTTGCCTTTTCAGTGGTGACCTAGACCAGAATTTTATGTTGAATGTGCGGGTGCGCACCTGACCCAGAATCATGTGGAAATCTTGTGAGAAGATGTCAGGCTCGCCTCCCGACGCCGCCGCCCTCACGCTCAACATTACGGTTGGCAGACGCGCACAGGAGTCAGAAGCGGGCCTGCTGACAATTAAGCAGGCAATTAAACCCATTCAGGAGCCAATTGTCAGCGATTTTACGCGGCCCGTCCACTTTTACCGTTGACGGACGGGCCAATTGGCCAGGCGGCATTCATGTTTTCACTGCAAGCTCCATCCTGGACGGGATGAAATGTCCGGGGTTAAATAAAATAAAAGACGACGTTTGGGGGATGAGGTGTTATGTAGTCTGCTGTCAGGTGCTTGAATTGGCAGCATTGACACAGTTTGCGGCAGTTTATTGACCTCATTTCACTTTCACAGTTACTGCTGCTCCCTGAGGCAGCTCCACAGCAGCCGTCAGCCTTCAGGGAGCGCCCGCCCGCACCCTCACTTTTCTCAGCGCCCGCCCTCTTCCCGCACCCCCTGGCAGCGCTGAGCCTTTCTCAGCACGCGTTTCACACTGACTGCCAGTTAACTGGCCCAGCCAGCGTGAAATCGAGGTTAGGGGTGGATCGCGGCCAGAAGCGCTTATCGCATCCGCTTCCGGGCCCACTGATCGCACGCGCCCAACAAACGCAAGATTCAGGCCCTAAAATTCCCACCAGGAATGGGGAGGGGTGATGAGGCTGGGAAAATAGGGTGTGAGCGCAGGAACTGTAGAGTTGGGGAAGCATTCCTGTGTTTCCAGGGTATCCTGTTCAATCCTGAGATGAGCTTCTAACCCTATTTCCTCTCCTTCACCAAGACCACCTAACTATTTCCACCTCTGGAATGCCACCCATCTACACTCCTGCCTCATCCCATTAGCTGCTGAAGCCCTCGTCTGTGCTCAACATTATCTTCACACACAACTATTCCAATATTCCCCTGGCTAACTCTGTCAGTTTGGGCTCATCCAAAACTTGTACGCAACCTGCGCAGGGATTTTCAGTTTGCTATGCGGCCATGCGATCTCACAGCTTAGTGGGAAGCCAGCGTGGGTGAGTGAGCGCAGGGCTGATGGGTGTACAGGACTTGGTGCAAGTAAGGATACAGGTAGCAGAGTACATTAGCTTCCAGTCAACTTTTGTCTAATGCTGCTTTTGTGGAGCGCGTTGATACATTTTACTACATCAAAGATGCTATATAAATGTAAATTGCTGTCATTTCGTGCAACAGGGTTAGAACCAGCATCGCAACAGCCTGAATCATCTTTGTCAGGCCCCTGGTCCTCCTGGCCCCAAAAAGATCAGTTTTAAACTGACCAGACAGCGCCTCTTCCAGTTTAATAAAAGCAAAATACTGCGGATGCTGGAAACCTGAAATAAAAACAGAAAACGCTGGGGAAATTTTGGCAGGCCTGACAGCGTCTGCAGAGCGAGAAACAGAGTTTACGTTTCACTGCGGCGGGTGCGTAGAGTCCCGCCCATTGAGGTGAGTGTTCAGATCTTATCAAGAAGCGAGTGCTTACATGGGAAGAGTAAGATTCATGACAAAGGCTATATGGCCAAACTACAGCCAAGAGCATTTGCCTGAACAGTTCTGTCGATGGCTGTCAAACAGGCACAGGGGGGACCTTTGCAATATAATCCAGGGTGCTGTCTGGACTTGCACCTGCCAGGTCACATATATAACCTTCTGGACAGCTGGGAATTCATCCAATTTGGGATCACAGAAAGCGGCGACATGATAGGACCATACGGTTTAATCTTGTTGCTGGCTCCCTCGATGTTCAGGGTGAAGCCCATGGCACTTTGATTGCAGTGCAAGCTCCCATAGCTTTAACCCTTTGAATTTTCTAAGCAGAAAAGGGTGCCATTCTGCAAATAAGCAAATTGTCTGTCAACTGAGCCAAAGTAGTTCTGTATGTGAATGGCAGATTTTGCAAACAGTTGCTATGGTGTATTTTTACTTAGAAATGCCAATCTCTGATCTACTAAGGAGAGAGATAGAGACAGGTGGTTTTGGACAATAAGGATTACCTTTGTTTCTATGGTTTGCAAGGGGAGAGAATAGAAGCTGAAGAGCACTCCATTCCAACTTGAATGGCCTCTGAAAGGACTATAGTGTTAGCTTGGGGAGGGGCAATATTCCATTCAACAAGCCTATACATAGCGGGTCATTTTACCCCTCATGAATGGGTGGGTTTGGTTTGTGTGAGAAGTTAAAATTTTAACAGAGGAGTTGGGGCGGTGACCAGCGATTGCTTGTCAGGTTCATTGCATCCGCCACTATTAGCGCATTAAAAAAAAGTCACAGCAATTTGTATCGAGGAAGCGATGCGCCATAAGAAATACTGCAGTTGCTGGAAAATTTGTGCCACTCCATATTCACTTTGCAAAACCGGGATCTGCACCATCAATCTCCCCATGAGTTTCAATACACTGCTGGATTTGTGTTGTAAATACAAGTGAATCTCATTGCACATACTTTTAGGCTGTTAATTCATGTTGTAAGGCCCCTGTTAATGATATGATTTATGGTCCTGCCATGAAACTTAACCTCTCTGGCCATGCAAGGGATCAATTCAATTTGTGCAGCCCTAGTCATGTAGGTAATAAATTATATCTCAAGGTTTCTTAAATTTTAAATTACTTTTTTGACTATCACTTAATCCAATCTTTCTTTCCCTCTCTTTATGTATCTAATTTGACTCTAATTCACCCCACTTCCTTCTTTGACATTCCCTCTCGATCCTTAAATTTCATTGGCTAAGGAGATGGGCCATTGGACTCAACATTCAGGAGGTCCCAAATGCCTATTGACCTCACCACCTCATTATCAATTGGTCCTCCCAGCAATTTGCAATGCAAGAGTAATCTGATTTGAAGAGAGAGGATCCAATTCACGGTGCTCACTATGAGATGTCCCACTCTATCGATATCTGGGCCATTGTGTTTGTGTTTGGAGGAGCTTATCAGTGTAACAGCTGCTCCTGCAGAATCATAATGCTTCTGCACGAGTAGCTTCCACTCTTTGATCTGGTTTAAGATGATCTACATTAGGAACAGGGTCTGTTGAGGATTCCCTAAGTTTTTTGTGGCAGTCACAGCAAATTCCTATCATTGCTTCTTTGCTTGCCAAACCAATAAACAAATCTGCTGAAGCCTCTGACATTACACTGTACAGGGGTTCAATAACAAAATGACAGACATCACAGCTAGTTCTGTTGAAGGGTCATGTTGGACTCGAAACGTCAACTCTTTTCTTCTCCACTGATGCTGCCAGACCTGCTGAGTTTTTCCAGGTAATTCTGTTTTTGTTTTGGATTTCCAGTATCCGCAGTAGCTTTTTGTTTTTATCTCTGACATCACAGCTTAATCAGCTTAAAATGCAATTGGTTGTAGTCAAATGGTAATGTCTCTGGCCCTTGTCCTAGCTTTGTATGAATTTGTACAATATTTTGTTATTCATTGAACGACTGAACATCACATTCAGATTATGTCATGACGTATTTCCCTATGTGACCTGAAGCCTGAGATATTTCACTGCATTGAAAACACACTCAGACATCTTTGTACTATAAAGTTTTTTATTAGAAAAGAATGAAAACAGATAATAAATGAGTGCTGTGCTACTAAGACACACCTGTTTGAAAGTCTTGTTTTAATCCACAATTTTGGTCTTAATTTCGGATTACCATAATTTGAACTTGCCTGGAGGTACTGAAACAGAGACCTGCTCATTTAGTACCCGAATGCTGTTTAGAGCCAATTTTCTTGGAGCTGCATACATGGGCTCCATTCATCCACTTCCGCTCAGGGCGGGGAGTTCTCAGGCTGACTCACAGTGGCATGATTCGGGATGGCTCAGGGATTGAGCGACATATTCTCTGCTGCAGGATGATGGAGGTTCTGGTAGAGGAGAACCTATGGAGGAGGGATGGTCTGTACCCCCAGGGAGAAAGGAGTCCACTTCACCCTCGTCTCCATCTCTCCTGCAGCAGTTGATGCTGCTCTGCCTGGCTTCACCTCCTTTTCCACATGCAGACCAAGCCAGACCTCTACCCTGACAAAACACTTCCTTTCTCGTAATAACTCATAGAAGGTATCCAATAAGGTGACGTAGATACCATTAATTCTCTTTAGATGAAGTCCTCTGAGATTTTTTGGGGCAAAAATGTGGCTCGAGTGTTGGTGAAGTCTAGACCAACTCCAGAAAGTCTCCTTACATGCCTCAGAAATCCTGTTCAAATGCAGTGCATCTCCGGCAGCAAGTGAAAAGTGAAAGCTAAGGCAGGATTTAATTGGCAATCAAAATCTTCACCAGTGACTTCTTGACCCATGCCAAGATAGTACAAGTGAAGTTAAAAGTGAGGAACAGAGGAAAAGGCTCTGAATTAAAGAGACAGAGCTGCGGGGAGTAGACTTGGAATGAGGTGGGCTTGTGAGAAGCCAGAAGATCTGAGGAGACAGCCGAAGGTTGGTGACTCCTTACTATTGGCCTTTGGAGCAGTGGTGCTCTGCCTGATACAGCCACATATTTGATAGTATGCATGTGGAAGGTGAAACTTGAATGCATGTAGAGATCCAAGGGAAAGGGACCTTGGATAGAGAGGTTGAAAGGCTGGAGGTGGATCTTTGTTGGAGATGTCCAGGTGAAAGCGTCATTTGGGGGGAATTCCGAGGCAAGTTCTTCAAACGTGGAGATTGGAAGCCTTTGTGAGAGATTCAGCATTTCAGTGAGACCAGTTGGCTCACAGTGTGGTGAGCGACTGGGGGGTTGATGAGAAAGCCGTAGAAACTTGGGGCAGAATTTTCTGGCTGGTGGGGGGGGCTGGAGCGGGTGCAGGCACAGGTGGGCACAGATCCGATCGCCACCTGCGATTGGGTCCGCGCCACCATTTTATGTAGGCGGGCCAGTTAAGGCCTGCCCAGCGTGAATCGCAGTTCCTGAGGACAGCGGGAATGGGCAGGCGGGGGCGGGACTGCAATGACTGCTGGGTCCAATGGCGACCCGGGGTGGCCTGTTTTAAAAAGTCGCTGCAGCCTTTCAAAGGCTGTGAATCATGTGGAAGGGCTTCCCAGAGCACTGCTGGTGAGCAGGCCAGACAGGAGGGTAGGGCAGGGGGGTGCTGTGCCCCTTGTTAATCCGATGATTGCCTTGCTGCCCTCCTTGAGGAGGTGGCAGCATGGGCGAGAGGTCCTGGTACCCCAGGTACCCCCACATGACCAAACGTGCCTGGGAGGAGGTGGTGGAGGTGGTGAGCTCCCGTGATGTGGTGCGGCGCACCTGGGTCCAGTGTCGCAAGCGCTTCAACGACCTGTTACGCTCAGGAAAGGTGAGTACCATGTTGGCATTAGCCACTTAACTCAGCAGGTAGGCTTTCCCCTCTGGTGCCCCCCCCGCCAAGTCTGAGTGTGGTGACTGCATTGAATCATTGACGGTATGTGTCCTTCACTGGGTGGGACAGCAGATATTGCCCATGCCGAGGTCACCCTGAGAGGGTGGTGAAGAGATGGATTCTGCCCCTGCAGCATGTGGTACACTGAGTACCCCACATTACTGTTTTGGGGGGAATCCTGGAGGAGCTGCACCTAGGCTCAGTGCTGGAACTCCAGGACATGTCAAAGTCAGGGTGATGACATGCTGGGAGGGGAGCTTCAAGGTGGCCTGGCACCGATAATCTGCTCCACGTGCTTGCGCCTCCTTGCTTTGGAAGGTTAGACCGTGTGGTGCTTAATGTGATGTAGGCAGCATTTGGCCAAGGGGGTGGGGGTTGGGACAGGCCTAGAATCTTTGTGTGAGTGTTCGGCAGCAGCGGGGTGAGGGGGCACTGGAACCCTGCAATGTCCCACTCTGGTTGGGGTGGGCCGTCTGCGAAGAGAGTGCAGGTACAATTAGCACTAATCAATGCTCTTCTCTCCTTTTCAGGAGAAGATGCACATAATGCCGCCGAGCGGGTAAGGACTGGCGGTGGGCCGGCACAGTTAGCGATTCTCAGCCGCTTCAAGCAGGAAGCCCTAGATCTGGAGAGGCGCCAAGTCCACCGGTGTCGGTGAGGCTGGGGTGCCACGGGCAGGTATGTTTGCCCAGCAGTGAGGTCAGCATTGTTCTTCCAGCAGCCATGGCAGTGCTGAATGTTCAGTGATTGAAGTTTGCAACATGGCTTAACCATTGCTTATGGAAGGATGAGCGCATAATGATCCGGGGGACAGGGATGCACTTTGACATTGTCTCCACGTTAACTGATCCAATGTCCTTGTTCTTCCTTCCAGCATCAGCGGAGCAGGGCCGGGAGGAGGAGCAGCAGAGGCCCCCTCTCACACCTGAGCGCCCTGAAGTCTCACCAGCGTCACACCATCTCTGTCAGGCAGGCACCAGCGCAGATACTAGCACCTCGGTGAGAATTAGGACATCGGCTAGTGTCCCAGGGCACAGCGGTGAGGGCACTTCACAGTTGCTGGAGGAGCTGGCAGAGACAGAGAGTGCCCATGGCGCAAGCAGTCGGAGGACTGCAGGGGACCAGGCACATGCTCAGTCGGTGCCTGATGATGTGCCTCTGGAGTCCTCCGAAACGCAGCAAATGCAGGAAATGCAGCCAGGTGTGCGGGAGCATCTGGGGGAGATACATGAGGCTATGCTTGGCTTGGTGTCCGTGGTGGAGGTGTCTACACGGACTATCGCAGAAGCAATGAGCCTCCTATCCGAGCGCTATGCATCCTCCATGGAGAGAGTGGCAACTCTCATGGAGAGGCTCCTCCAGGAGACCAATCAGGGCTTCCTGCTCTGACCAGCAAGCCCTCACATTGGCATTGACCTCAGCTGGTCAGTGCCAGTGTGGGAGATGGTCTGGGCACCAAGTTTCCCAGCTCGGTGCCCATCCATCCACAGTGAGCAGGGAGGTCTGAAGTGACCTCACGTCGGCGCAGCAGCTGCCTGTTGTCTCTGTGGGCTCCTCTCAGGGCGCTCCGGATGAGGGCAGCAGCTTCTCCGCCCCTCTGCCAGTGACTGTTGCATCCGGTGAGGCTGCGACAACTGGGGAGATGCCAGCTGTGGAATTGGCAGCTCCATCCCAGGCGGTGCCAACATAGGCTCCATGGGCCAGAGGACGACTGCCAAGGTCATCGAGGCCAACAGGACAGCAGAGTCAGCAGGCTGTCTCAGATGCCACTCCCAGTGAGTGGTCAGCACCAAGACATAGCACCCAAAAACGTAAACATAAGGCACCTTAGGCACACCACGGGTTTATCGCTGGTGCTTTTGTGTTGGCCCGCAATGAGGTCTCTATGAGTTGGTGTGATTTATAACACTTTTTCATTTTGTTTCATTAAGTTTCTTTGGTTGCAATATTAAATTCAGACATGTCACCATGGCTGAGGGTGACTCTTTTGTTCTGCAGGTGGACGGTTTCCAATAATGTAGAGTGTTTTGTGGGAGATTCAGCTTTATTAACAAGGACCTTAGTTATTGTTCCTAACCAGGCAGATTTTGCACTTAGGTCTCGAATATGGAGTCTACAGTCCAGGCTTGTCCTGGAGGTTAATCTGTGGTGTGCTAGCTGAAGGTTCATTGGATTAAAGCCTCCCGGGTGTCCCTGCCTCCCTGGAGGATGCCCGTGTCAGCGTCTACCCCCTCAGCATTTCCCTGTGCGTGCTCATCCTCAGACTCACTGCTGGACTCATCGTGTGCAGCTGCAGCCACTGCGTCTACATCTTCATCGTCCACAGCGTCCCCCCTTTCCAGCGCAAGATTGTGGAGAGCACAGCATGCAACCACTATCAGCGACGCATGATCTAGGGGGTACTGGAGTGCGCCTCCTGAGTGGTCCAGGCATCGGAAGCGCATCTTGAGAAGACCGATGGCTCTCTCCACCACAGCCCTTGTGATGCCGTGGCTCCTATTGTACCGCTGCTCAGCTTCTGTTCTTGGATGGTGGAGAGGCGTCATGAGCCACCTACGCAGGGGATAGCCCTTGTCACCCAGCAGCCAACCATCCAGCCGAGCCGGAGCACTGAAAAGCCCCGGCACCTGGGAGTGTTTGGGGATGTGGGCATCGAGGAAGCTGCCTGGGTACCTTGCACAGACTTGTAAAATCTGCATCCTGCGGTCACACACTATCTGCACGTTCATGGAGTGGAAGCCCTTCCTGTTGATGAAGGCATTGGGCTCAACTGCTGGTGCCTTGATGGCCGCATGTGTACAGTCTATAGCACCCTGGACGTGGGGTAAGCCAGCAATGGCCGCGAAGCCTCTGGCTCGCTGTGTCTGGCTTGCCTGGTCCCAATGGTAGAGGATGATGGTCAATGCACACCTGAACAGAGCGTCTGTAACCTGCTTGACACAAGTGTGGGCAGCTGATTGGGAGATCATCCACCGAGCCCTGGAAGGAGCCAGAGGCATAGAAGTTGAGGGCAGCTGTGACCTTTAAAGCCACTGGCATGGGGTCTCCACCCACACAGTTACTGCAGATCTCAGGCCCAATATCTGACAGATATAGTTGACTGTCTCCCTTGAGAGACAGAGCCTCCTTCGGCACTGCACCTCAGACATACTGAGGTAGCTGCTTTGCCGCCTGTATACCCTGGCAGCAGGATAGTGGCATCTTCTGCGGGCCCTCCCGCCTTGGACTACCTCTTAGCCCTGCACCCCTTGTGCCTGTGCCTGACTTCCCAAAGGTGGCTCCCCTGGAGGCTGAATGTGCACTCCTGGCCTCCTCCTCCACCTCACCCTCCCTTCCTCCTCAGAGGAGGTGCCTCCAGTGAAGAGTTCAGCTCCCATTCCCAGACTATGGGAAGGCTTCCTGAAACATGCAGGCCCAAAAAAGATTCCTCACTGCTGAGTGCTGACCTGAAGGTTGTGAATCCAAACCAAGTAGCTGGTATGCGTTTTGAAGTATTGCAGATCACACAGGGAAGTATCAGTAACTTTGACACATTAATATTTGATGGAGCACACTCGCGACCCCACTGAGCCCTCTTATCCCGCCCGTGGATGAGGTTGATGTGCCCTACCCGCCTGCCCTTTGCGCCTGTGCACCAACCCGAAGATTGCACGGGCGTTGAAAAATTGCCATCGATTGGCACCTCAAGGGCCTTAAGTGGCCTGTTAATTAATGGCGGGCACGCACCGGAGATCATTGCGTGCCCGCTCAATAAAATATCGCGATGGCACACGGTGATGTCGGGACGCTTGCCTGACGTCACCACGCGTCATTTTACACGCGTACATGTGGTGTCCACCCCTGCACGCCAATGGGAAAATTCTGTCCTTGGTTTTGGTGTGTGGTGTGTCCAACCGCAGTTCTCCTATTAGTTACATGGACTATATACTTACTGTGAACATTGGAGTATAACTTGTGTAACTTATGTAGAGTATCACTATTTTGTAACTTGTGTTATCTTTACAAATTTGTATGTATATCTGTAAAGGTGTGTTGGGATGAAGGAGTAGTGTAATATAGTTCATCTTTTCTTGTTTAATAAATGTTTTATTCTTTTGTTAAAAGTTAATCAGCAGATTCTTGTGACTCTGTTCAGTCGCCGCTCTCCACATTTCTAAACAAAAAAATGAAACTTAGGTTCTATCAAGCCAGGTTCCAACCTGAGATCTGACTTGTCCAGTAGTAACATCAGCTGGCATCATAGCACAAGCTGCAACCATTTGGGTGGCATTGCCTAGCAGCGCTAAGATAAAGACATAAGAAAGGTAGGCACCATAGGGAAAGATAGGGAATACACCAAGGGAATACACCAGAGTCAATAGTTTGTGTGCAATATGGTAATGATTTCATTTATAAATTATATTTGGACAGCTTATTATGTGGTGCATTTTAATTTTGCATTGTGACCATAGATGCTGCAATGGTCAGTGACAGAGGGAAGGTAAGGACTTCATGGTGAATAGGGAATGAGACTTTGTTTACTGGTATCACAATCAGATGATTCAATCATGGACATTACGGCTGGAAAGGGATTCTATTTGTTGCCTCCTCTTCTTTCTCCACTTCCTCTTCCTCAGTTGCTTGCTGTACGTAGTTGGTAGCATGGGTTGTCCTCTCATGATGGCGAGGTTGTGCAGCAAACATGGTCTGTATGATCAAACTTTGTAAGCAATGCTTTTGTTATACACGTGCTGATGCTGACCCCCCCAGGAGTCACACGACATGTTGCCAAAGGACAGCCTTTGCCACCCAGTTGCCACCTTCTGATTTGGGAAATAAAGATGGCACAACAGAATAAAGGCATCATGAATGCTATGAGGAATCCAGGTATTGACCTGCATGATACCTTGACCTTTATTGCAAGGGGAATGGAGTATAAAAGTAGGGAACTCTTGCTACAACTGCACAGGGCATTGGTGAGACTGAACCTGGAGTACCATGTACAGTTTTGGTCTCCTTATTTAAGGAGGGACATACTTACATTGGGGGCAGTTCAGTGAGGGTTCGCTAGGCGGATTCTTGGGATGAAGAGCTGTCTCATGAGGTAAGGTTGAGCAAGTTGGGCCTAAACTCATTGGAGTTTAGAAGAATGAGAGATGATCTTATTGAAACGTATAAGATTCTGAAGAGGTTTGACAGAGCAAGTGTTGAGAGCGTTTACCCCTTGTAGGGGAATCTAGAATTAAAATGTACAGTTTCAAAATAAGAGGTCTTCCATTTAAGATGGAAACGAGGAGGAATTTCTTTTCTGAGAGGGTCGGTTAATCTCTGGAATTCACGTCCCCAGAGAGCAAGGGCAAGGGCATTGAATATTTTTAAGGCTGGGTGGGACAGATTTTGAAGGAGTCAATGGTTAAAGGGGAACAGGCAGGAAAGTGGAGTTAAAGCTACAGTCAGATTAGTCAGGATCTTATTGAATGTCGGAGCAGGCTCAAGGAGGCCTACTCCTATTTCTGTTCTTATATGGTGAGTATGGTTACACACCAGCTAAATGTTGTGGGAGTGAAATTCCTTTTGGTTCTGGTACATCTCAGAGTTAACATGCAGCATTCACAAGCGAAGTGTTTACAGTCAATGGCACCTTGCATCATCTAGAAGATCACAATCCTTATGAAACTACAGAGTCGATCTGCTTGCTTCTCTCTGACAAGAGAGAATGAAATGTAGTTAACCTCAATAAAGAGCCTCAGTGACCTCTCAATGAACAGCAAACAAGGAGATGTTGCAAATACCACCTGTCCCATCTTGGAACAAGCCAGTCGGGTAAAGGTTCATGGCCACATCACCTTCACAGCCACTGGCAGTGCTATCCTCACCCTGCTCTAAAGCTGCAGTTTTGATGGCAGCACATGACAGGTTTCAGTGAGGATATCCAAAGTGAAATGCATACATCTTATGCATTGTTCCTCACTGAAATTCAGCTCAGAGAATTGTTTCCTAAAAACCCTGTTGAAAACCCTGTCTCTACTGAGAGCCTTCTCCTCCTCCTCCTCCCTCCTTCAGCAGCTTGTCCTGCTCTGAGGTGCCTCTAATCAGTCTCTCTTTCATGCTGTAGTCCACAGGGATACACGTTACTTCAGCCATGTCAGGGAGAAAGTGGTTTCTGTCGAATTCTTTGGTTCAGGACAAGGTCTTACAACACATGCCATACCATTCCCTGTAGACTTCAGCAATTTCAAATAACTTTGGAAACCGCCAAACCACTTTAAGATCAGAACAAGAACCAGTAGAAATCAGTCAGCCACTAACCTGTAATGCAGGGAGGGTTGATGATCCCTTTAAATAGTGCTGATGGAGGATGCTTCCTGCTGTTAAATGCATGTTCAGCTGTGCATGTTTAAGAGATGCCTCCAGCTGGAATGTGGTGGGTCAATATGGCTGTCTTAGCGTCAAATTATCATTACATGTTAATTGACGTCATAATTGATCTACTCCACACACTTCCAGCAGCTATTCCCTGCGTGCATGCTAATGAGCTCACCAAAATGGCTTCCAAAAGGGTACACATGTATTGCAGACGCCATATTTGAGGCAAAGTGGCTCAGGTAGTGCTAAAAAACCAGGCACCACGGAGCTAAATTTCACAGTCATGTCCTTTCTTTTCTCTTAAAATATTAGCTAACCCAATGCAAAGAAATAGCTACAATGTCACTGAATTTGACATATTCAAAAACAGGAGAAAGGGAGAAGAGGATGTAATTAAGTAGATACATTTTGAGAAAGGACCTAAACCTTTTAAACAACACATTTTGAAATCTGAAGGCCCTATACATAGCGCAGATATTTGTCTTACCCTGGTTTTGAATGTCCATCACTTTGATCGTGAACCATATATATTAATAGCACAAAGGGCAGTGCACAATGCCGATGCCTTTTTTGGAATTATAACAATGGGATTTGGACATATTTTGATATTCTTAGGTGGCAGAAAGTGACAGTGACACCAGTGAGCCTGCATCATATTGACAACAGCAATATCAGAACAGAAATTACCAAAAGGCTGTCTCTCGGTAAGCTTTGGCTCCTCTCTTTACTCTGACACCTGTTATTCACTGACAATTATAGACTTCTATTTCCATGATGCACAAACCTTGTCTCTCATTTTTCACATTATGCAATCTTTCATTATGTTGGCAATGGTTACATGATCTCAAGGACACACCATACAACACGCATAGAGCATGCATTATTTAAACAAGGGGTTTTAGTAGAACTCAAAATGGTATATGCATAAAGAAAGATTCTGTTGACATGCTCTAATGAACATGATTCTATAAATAAATTGCTCTTTGCTGCAGATAGCTAATGTGTATACATTCCCACTGTTCAAGACAGCTGCAGAATTATATCTTTCTTTCATGTGAATTTTTGTCTTGAAGTAAAGCCCAAGAAGTAATATATTTAACCAAGCAGTTGGTACTAAAATAGTCTCCTGAATTTGTTGAGAATTAAACGTTTGGCTAGCTACACTGCAATTATAGTGAGTATCATTCATTTTAAAATATGCAGTAAAAACATTTCTCTAAATGGCTGACCCTGCTATGACTGGTGTGGCTGCTGGTATCACACAGTTTTGTTAAACAAATAGCTTAGGGTGGATTGTGCTCCATCTGTAGCTTTGGTGCAAAACCGTTCGACTTCACAATGATGCTTCAGTTACAGGTTAAATGCAACCTGAATTCAGAACCTGGGCTCAAAATGACACCGGAGCAAAGGGCGATCAGATTCTCTGGAGAAGGAAGTAACATTATTCTTCACTTAGGAGTCAACCTATTTAAGGAGCAAACCCTGCTTTGCACCAATACTAAGCATGCAGTGTAACCGCAGCCTGAATCGCTAAGCTAATTTAATATTGCTTTGAATTTAACTAACACCTCTATTTAGGAATAATGAATTGGCATTAAAAAAAGCAACCTATGCCACTTACTGCAATTCTCTGCACCATGATCAGATATTTCCTGCACAGTCCACATTTTCTAGCAATTTCTTTTGCATTTTTTCTGTAACAGTTACCAAGAAAAGTATAAAAGCTACTGAAATATTTTATTTTCCTAACCCTAATTATAAAAACAGTATATGTGTATATGTTATGTTCATGACACCCAGGCATCACACTGATACTATATGTGGATTATTCTCTATACTTACAACTAATTGGCTTAAATTTCATGTTCCAGTGAATGTTCAGAGAATCTTGTAGCAATTATGATACAAGAGCAGATGTTTTGGCTTTTCACCGGCAGTTCTTACCTGAATTGAAATTTGAATGGCATGTGAGCAGCATTGCATCATGCAGGTGGGACCAAAGCAGCCAAGAGGGTGTTCAGTGGGTTGAGGCTCATAAGGGCACAGGAGGATGATGGTCATGAGATGTTGAGGAGACAGGGGGCAGATAACAATGATGGTGGGGGGGGGCTAGATGCAGTGCTGGTGGAGGGATGTAATGTTGTGGGAGAAAGAGTGGTGATTATGAAGAGAGTAAGAGACAGATCTCACACTGATAAGGAAGAGGATGACACTGCAGGTTTGGCAGCACCTGTTTTTTGGCCAGTAGGGGTTTGTGAGAGGATTCTGGAGAGCCCCAGGTATATTTATGCCTAAAGAGCGGAGGGACATCATGGGATAAGAGGAATATTGTGTAAGTGGAAAAGCACCAAGCACAGCTCGGACATATGCTGCAATGCAAAGTAGGGATAGGGATGTTCAGCAAACCAGGGTAATGTTAGGGGTGAGAGTTATATTGGGGTCAGTGAAGTAATGGGGGTAGGCTGGGCAATGGTAGCCAGAGGTTGACATTTTGAGGATGGAGGGAAGTGGCGTGTTTTGGGGAGGCAGTGGGCTGTGGGGAGGAGTTGAAGGATACAGTATGGTGTTGCATTATGAGGGTTTGTGGTATAAAGGTGAAGGTGGTGGATGTGTTGCAGGGTTGACTGCTGTCAGTTTAGATTGTGAGGAGGGGTCAATGTTGGGCGGTGGTGTGAAGGACAGACAACGCCAGACCAACAAACAGAGATAGAATGGAAAGGGCCAGCTTGGAGGACCCCAAGGACGATGTCATGGAAAGGTAAACAACAAGCTGCATTTTTCAACTCAAGACTACTGCAGCAACTTGACCAGGCTTCTTCGACAACCACCCCGTGATCTCTACCACCTAGAAAGGCAGAGGAAGCAGGCACATTGGGACACCACCAACTCCAAGTTCCTCACCAATTCACACACCACCAGAGTTGTGAACCGAACAATAGTCCAAAGGGAAATCAACCAGTCGCTTTAAAAACGTACAGATTTTTAGCAAAAGGAAATTGTTTTGTGCATTTGTAATTTGTTGAGTTGCACTTGGCTAAATTTCCTGGACCATGAGATATTTCTTCATTCTCAATGTTTTCTCAGCAAATTTAAAAATATGCTGTTATTTTTGTGTGATATAGTTTTTAAAGTTCTCAAAGCATTTGTGGAGTATAGGCAAGAGAGGGCATTCTGGTAATTTTAAAAAAAACCTTTTTATATTGCTGCTTTGGACAAGCTAAATAATCCTCCCAAAAAATGTGGAATAGATTTTCATCTGGTAATGTGTTTTCAGTGAGTGGGACTTCTGTCCGTCCCAGAGTAGTCCCCTGCCCTTACTTTCAGTCCTCTGGCCATTTGCACATGGGACAGAGGCACCCAACCGGCCAATGGGGAATCACTTATAAAATTAGGGCAGGAATGCCAACGCCAACGATTGTTGCAGTGGGAGGAAGAGGCAACTGTTTTTTTTTTAAGAAAAATTCCTTTTTCGTCATTCTTGGCATGTGGGCATCACTGGCTAGGCCAGCATTTATTGCCTATCCCTAATTCCCCTTAATTTCAGAAGGTGACGATGAGCCACCCACAACTGAATGGCTTGCTAGGCTATTGCAGAGCGCAGTTAAAAGTCAACCTGGAGGCACATGTAGGCCGGAGCAGGTAAAAATAGCAGACTTATTTTTCTAATGGACATTACTAAACCAGATGGAATAAAAACAGAAAATACTGGAAAAGCTCAGCAACATCTGTGGAGACAGAAACAGAGTTAGCACTTTGAGTCTGTACGACTCTTCTTCAGAGCTGAAGAGAGGTAGAAATGTGATGAGTTTTATGCTGTTGACAAGGTGGGGGTTGGTGCTGGAGCAGGTGGAGCAAAGTGGAAGGTCAGGGATAGGCTGGAGCTCAGGAAAGATAAAATGACAAAGATGTCACGGACACAAGATGGTAAAGATAGTGTTAAAGAATAAAGCTGGTGTTGATAGCAGTATAAAGGTCAGGTAGCAGAATGTGTTAATAGCAGAACAAGGGTCAGCACTTTCTGAAAGCAAAACCATATGGCTTTTTTACAACAATCTGGAATCCTCATGACTATTCTAATACCCGCATTATATTCCAGATTTATTAATCAATTTAATATCAATTCCTCCACTGTTCTGGTGGGATTTGAACCCATGACTCAAGAGCATTAATCTAAGTCTCTGCATTAGTAGCCCAGTTTCATTACCACTATGCTACTGTCCTGGGTGCTAAGGAAGTCTGTGCACTGCTGTGTTCATTGGAACTTCCAAGACCCATCCACCAATCCTATGCTACTGGACACCCAGTGCCTAACAGACAGTCCCAGCATTCAACTGGGCCAACCAATGGGATGTACAATTGAAGGCTGTATTTCATTCATATATTCAGGGGTAGTAACGACAGAGAAGTGGGGGAGGCAGTGGAGTGTGTCCCCAAACAAGTTGCAGCACATATGTCTCGACAAAAGATTGGTTGTTGGGCTTGGGTGGATATTCTCAGCCATAAGGTACTGTGGGGTGTTATAACTTCAGTCAGGAAACAGTAGTTAATTACATATTTAGTTATGATAATCTAGGTTAAGCGAGAGGTTCCTAATAAGCTTTTAAACTGTGGCTGTTCATGACAGAAGATAAACAATAATGTATTTCTGCACATAAACATTTAGGCATGTAATGGACACTGCAGTTCCATCCTGGAAATAGTTTTTATACTGCATTGGCTTGATTCATAAGTTTACAAATTTCAATTGCCAGCATCTGTTTTATTTTGGTAATAGTAACCCTGTTCAACCGACATAGATGCTTCAAACACCATTCTAAAATAAAGACACCACATGCTAGACACTAACAGTACGCATCTTCCTTCTGCCTCTCACTTTTTGTCAATGTAATTTTGAATTCCTCTTTTTTAACCAAGTTCATCATACGCCTTATATTTTTCTTGGCACCATTTGAAGGATGACCAGAGGCATTTTCCAAACTTGGACCAGTTGGCAGGTCCCTCACTTGCAGTGAGAAGGTCATGGGTTCAGGCCTCACCACAGACTTGAACTACACTTCAATGGGAAGTTGTTGGCTGCAAACCGCTTTGGGACACCCTGAGGACATGAAAGGCAGTGTATAGTTGTAACTTTGATCTTTGTTTCTTTTTGACGAAAGCACTGTGGATGGAATTCTCCCATCCGGGATTAAGATCCGTGGCGGGGGCAGGGGCAGGGATGGGGAGTGTTTCTCACCGCGGAGGCCACCAGGAATTCGTGCCGTATCGCGCGACCCCCAACCTCATTAATTATGCAGTCAGGGGTTTCCCAACACTTCACACGGTTGGGCGGGCTGGATGGCTCATGCCCTGACATCATATCCAGGCGCCATTTTTAAAAGGCATCCGGACATCACTGACCCAACATTGAAGGAAGAAGGTGGATCTCCAGGAACACTCTGAAGCTGGAAGATGGACCTCCTCGAAGACACTGAGGCCGGAAGCTCCACCTGATAGATTCTTCCCCCTGCCCCGACTCACGGCTGCGCGTTCCAGGGTCCACAGTCGCTGGAGACCTCCATCCCGAACTCCGGAGGCAGCCCAGGCCTTCTCCAGGTAAGACCTGCTATGTACACGCCACGTGGGCCCTGACGCGTTCTAGGCCGGCGTGATTTCCCGCTGATGGTGCAGATGATTGGGTGTGTGGGGCGATTCTGGTTGGGCCTTCATCTGCGTCCCATTAATGGGATGCAAATCGGAATTGCAGCCCGCCATGGCGGCTGGGGGCAGAGGCCCCGCTGCCATTTTACGCCAGCGTGAAACTGATATTTGGACCTCCCGCCACATTCTCTCACACCCCGCCATTAAACCTGCCATGGGGGGGGGTGGGGGGGGCGGGGGGGCGGGGTGGGAGAATTCCACCCAATCTTTTCTCAAACCCAGCACAATCCATTTCAGTGATACTTGTAACATTAAGAAAATGAGCTTTCATTTAGCTATAGGCAGGCTTCAAATGTTATTTTTTCCACGAACTGAAACCCCAGATGCTAGAAATTGTCATGGTAACACGGATGTACCATGTTAAGCTCTGACATGTACAATCCCTCAAATGGAAACTGTCATAACAAATATGATAATTGGCATTGTCCTCAAAAATGGCTCTTGGGTAAATAAACTCCATGGCCTGAATTTTCCCGTCGGCGATTTGGGGGCGGGGCCCGCTCGCCGATGGGAAAATGACACCGGATGACGTTGGGAGGAACCCCCGATGTCATCCCAGTCCCTTTAAATTTTTAGGAAGGCGGGCAGACGGCGAAATCAGCTGTCCACCCGCCGACCTGTCAATGGCCAATGGAGGCCATTGGCAGGCTAATTAAGATAACTAAAGACCTGCCCGTCCAACCTTAAGGCTGGTGGACAGGCCAGGAGACCCAGCGGGCTTCTGATAATACATGAAACCTCATCCACTGGCGGGATGAGGTTTCATGTCCGTTTTTAAAAAGTCTAATAAAGTTTATGTAATTTTTATTAACATGTCCCATCTCGTGTGACATTGTCACATGAGGGGGACATGTTAATGATTTTTTAATTTTTCTATTTTTTGACTTTTCTTACCTGTCACTAATTTCCCTGAGACGGCACTTGGTCTCAGGGAGCAGTGCGCTCTTTCGCGCGCATGTGCAAAAGAGCGCACTTTGACAGATGGGGAATACCTCCACCCCCCGCACAGGAAGCTCATAGCGCTTCCTGTCAGGCAGGCTGCTGGGTGGGCCTTAATTGGCCCGCCCACTCAAAATGGCGGCAGGCCCTATTTCAGAGGCGGGGGTCGGCTGTCCGCCCGCTGCCGAGCTGGTGGGGCCCGCCCGCCATCCGAGGTCAAGATTCTGCCCCATGATGTGCTAGGAGACTCAGATTTCACCTTACACCCTTCTTCTTAGGCAGTCCCTTGGGATCGAGGATGATTTGCCTCTACCCTGGTTAGATGGGTTCTGAAATGGCTGATAAGTCCAATGTGCAATCTGCAGACTCTGCCACACGTGGGGCAAGTGGCTCTTGAAGGGTTGGATGGATGGGCTACTTGTAGGCTTCTGTGCTCCCTCCGACGCCTTGACGTCACCTCTGCATGGTCCCGACGAAGTCTTTCGATGTCCTCGGCGCCCTCCCAAACGCGCCCTCTCCACTTTGGTCGGACACAAGCCAGGGTCTTCCGAGCATCAGCGGGTAGGTTTGATCCCCGCAGGGATGTTTTGAGGACATCCTGAAAGTGTTTCCTGGAAAACCCCTGCAGCACCAAGAACTGATGGAGCAATTGCTTCGGGAGTCTGGTGTCAGGCATTTCATTCTGGCATTAATATGTTTTGTCAGCTGTAGGTAGGCTCATAGTCACTAAATACAGCCCCCCCCCCCCCCACAGGTCTGCTGCACTTTGAAGAGCAATAGCAATGATTCCCATTAGAGTAATTAGAAGCCAGTTGAGCTGAAGACAAAGAGGCAGAAAGGGAGGTAAACATCCGATTATAATTTACAGTCAGGGATTCAAATGTTATGCGATTTAGGACAAGCTGAATTTGGCGTCAAAGCCAGCAGAGTGCTTGCAGAAGCACATTCCACTCAAATTGCTCATGCAAGAACAGCCAGATGAGAAAGATGATACTGATGGACTGAGGAGAAACACCAATTTACAAGAGCTTCGTAAATCACTTGGTTATTACTGAAGGACAAAAACATGAAGGTTTTTCCTACATTACAACAGTTCAAAAGCACTTCATTGGCTGTGAAACACTTTGAGGTGTCTTGATGTTGTGAAAGGTGCTATATACATCCTTCTTTTTAAAGCTCATCAGCCAACTCTTGCATTAAAGGCCTAATGATTCACAAAGCAAGTGAAAATAGTTGTCGTTTTTATTGTGTTGCTGGTTACCCTAAATTTAAGTGGCAAAAAAAGCTATATGTGCTATGTAGATGTGTTGGAGGCGGTGAAGAGGAGGTTTACTAGATTGATACCTGGAATGGGCAGGTTGTTTTATGAGGATAGGTTGGACAGTCTGGGCTTGTTTCCACTGGAGTTTAGATGAGTGAGGGGTGACTTGATTGAAGTATATAAGATCCTGAATGGTCTTGACAAGGTGGACGTGGAAAGGATGTTTCCTCTTGCAGTTGAGTCCAGAACAAGGGGGCACTGTTTTAAAATTAGGGGTCGCCCTTATAGGACAGAGATGAGGAGAATTTTTTTCTCTCAGAGGGTGGTGCGACTTTGGAACTCTCTGCCTCAGAAGGTAGTGGAAGCAGGGTCACTGAATATTTTTAAGGCGGAGGTAGATAGATTCTTGTCAGGCAAGGGAATCAAACGCTATCGGGGGTAGATGGGAATGTGGAACTCGAAACACAAACAGATCAGCCATGATCTTATTGACTGGCGGAGCAGGCTCAAAGGGCCGAATGGCCTACTTCTGCTCCTATTTCGTATGTTTGTATGCTCGGACCTGCTTCCAGACAAATTTAGCAGACATTAATCTCAGCCACTAAGTGGGATAGAATATGACAGCCTAGAAATGACTGCTGATGGCTATTAACAGACAAACACTTCACAACATTTTATGGCATTCCTTTGTCCACTGTTAGCAGAAGCATTAGCCCATTTAAAATAGATTCTATTACCAGTAAGTCATTTCTAAGCTCTTAATTTTACCTCAAAGCCTTAGATCTGATTGGATGACCATCTCTTTCTCAGCTGTAAGAACCCTCATAAATTGAATTTGGACAGTTTCAAATCAGTTTCTAATAAGCGTGATCCATATTGCAACACAAAGTTGTCACGTCATTCACAGTAAATTCATGAGGAAGTTCATTATCAGAAAAGCAAATGTCACACTGGATTACTGAGTTTAACCAACCATCTGGACGTGTTATATCTGAACTGGAAATATGACTGGCTCCTAAAGGTGGTAACATTTCTCCATTCTCCCAGCACAGAAAACCTACTAAAAATATACATTTTGGTCGACAGTCAATATAACTTAAGTTTAAAAAAAAATGACAGCCCCCATGTGCTAGAGTTTCAATCTGAACATCCAAACAATGTAAACTATAACTTGCCCCAGCTTCACACGTTTAGAATGAGTTTCCCTCAGAGAGTCTTTCAAAGATTCAACAAGACATTACTTGATATAGAAAATATTGAGTTGGATTTTCCTTCTAATTACTGCCCCATTTTCAGGGGATTTTGAGGCATAGGAAGATTAAAATGGGACATCTCAAACCTACTCTGTAAAAATCATCTCACAACAATGCCATTCCTCTTCCCCAGAAAGTAGTAGATGCTGGGTCAGTGAATTTATTCAAGGCAGAGTTAGACAGATTTTTGGTAGACAGGAAAGAGGAGCTGAGACCAGAGTTAGATCAGTCATGATCTTATTGAATGGTGGAACAGGCTCAAAGGGCCAAATGGCTTTACTCCTGCTCCTGTGTTCTTAATGTTGACCCAATGACCACTCCCCCAACCATTATTTAAATGGGGGCAGATGGACATTGATAACCATTCCATTCCATGTCCCTCAGCGTCTGCTCAAAAACCCAACCCAAATAAAAACCACTGTTATATCAAGTGACAATACAAGCAGTATAGGCATATTCCTGAGGCAGGTAATGCATTATGTAAGTCATCTTGTTTGCTGGAGCTGGTTATTTATGTTACTTATATTGATTTTTAGTTGTTTGGCACTCTGGCAACATTTTTCCTGACATACTTAGTCAGCTTTACAGTAAGTATAGATCTGGACGGGGGACATGGGAATCACAGTGGGAATCCCCCAACTCTTATGTCTCAAGGAGGAGGAGGATAAGACTATGAAAGGGGTATGGTTGGAGGCATTTGAGTGAAGCACCACAGAAGATTGGTGTTCCAAAAGAATGATACATGTGCCACTGGCTTTACAGACCCAGGAGACCTGATTTAGACTTCTTTGTGCATTACTATGTCAGTTGGAACCATTTGGCGATTTATGTCAGTTGCTTGCCAAAAACTTGCAGCCCATTTCCACCAGGAGATTAGCATTATCTGTACCAGTCAAAGTTACCACCACCTTGAATATCTTTGCCACTGCATCCTTCCAGGCAGCATGTGGTGATCCTTGTCACATTGGATAAAGAAACTAACTAAGGATGTCATCACACAATTCAGAGAGAAAACTATCAAGTTGTATAAACTAGCAGGGTGCCCACTGGCAGGGGTAATTTAAGAATGCACGTGGCATTCGAAAGCCCCATGAGAACACTTTCAATTTCATGAACCAGAATGATTTTCATTGATTAATGTACAACTTGTGAGCACTCGAACATATGAATTAGGAGCAGGAGTAGGCCATTCAGCAGTTCGAACATGCTCTGCCATTTGATAAAATCATGGCTGATTTGATTATGGCCTCATCTCCACTTTCCTGTCTACCCCTTCTAATCTCTGACTCCCTCGTCAATCAAGAATTTATCTAACTCAGCCTTAAAATATTCAATGACCCTGCCTTCACTGCTCCCTGGGGAAGAGAATTCCACAGCCCAACAACCCTCTGAAAGAAAAAAATTCTCTTCAACTCTGTCTTAAATGGGAGACCCTTTATTTTTAAATTGTGTCACCTAGTTCTAGTCTCTCTCATAAGGGAAACATCCTCTCAGCATCCACCCTGTCAATTCCCCTCACGATCTTATAGGCAGGATTTTTAGCACAGCATGCGGGCACACGCCCGACACGCTCGAGCGTAAAACAGCGTGTGATGATGTAGGGCAAGCGACCCGACATCATCGCGGACTGTCACAATATTTCAGTCGGCGGGTGCACACTAAACTCGGAAGCGCACCCACTGACAATTAAGAGGGCAATTAAGCCCATTAATGGCGCAGTTAACGGAGATTTTTCATTGCCTGTCCAACGTTACGGTTGGCAGGTGAGGGGATCGGCCAGGCGGCCTTTGCATTTTTCAGGAAGCCTCATTCAAAGGCGGGATGAGGTTTGTGTTATTAAATTTTTTAAAAATCCATGGACAGAAATTTTATAATGCCTATGTTCAGGTGGCTGTTTTTGATGCTTGATCACACCCGCACGCCATCCCAAAAATCCTGCCCTTTAGAATCTTCTAAATTCCAATGGATACAGGACCAGCCTGTCCAACCTTTCCTCATAAGATAGTCCCTTCATCCCAGGAATCAGTTCAGTGAACCTTCTCTGAACTGCTTCTAATGTAATGTTATCCTCTTAAGTAAAGAGGCCAAAACTGTACACAGTACTCCAGATGTGGTCTCACCAATGCCCTGTGCAGGTGTAGCTAAACTTCCCTACTTTTATATTCCACTCCCCTTGCAATAAACACCAACACTCCATTTGCCTTCCTAATTACTTGCTGTACCTACACACTAAAGTTTTGTGGTTCATGTATCAAATCCCTCTGTGCTGCACAGTTCTGCAATCTCTCTCCATCTAAATAACATACTGCTTTTTTATTCTTCCTGTCTCCATTTAAATAGCAGTTTTTTTATCCTTCCTGCCAAAGTGGACAAGTTCACATTTTCCCTCATTATATTCCATCTGCCAAATTTTTGCCCACTCACTTAACCTTTTTAAATCCCTTTGTAGACAACTTATATCCTCCTCACAACTTAGTTTTCTGCCTATCTTTGTGTCATCAGCAAACTTAGCAACCATACATTCCATCCACTTATCCATGTCATTGATATAGATTGTAAATAGTTGAGGCCCCAGCACTGATCTCTGTGGCACTCCGCTAGTTACAGCTTGCCAACCTGAAAATGACACATTTATCCTTACTCTCTGCACCCTGTTACTGACCAATCCTCTATCCATGGTAATATGTTACCTCCTACACCATGAGCTCTTATTTTGTGTAGTAACCTTTGATTTGGTACCTTATCAAATACCATTTGGAAATCCAAGTACACCACATCTACAGGTTCCCCTTTATCCATGTTACTTGTAACTTCCTCAAATAACTGTAATAAATTAGTCAAACACAATTTCCCTTTCATAAAACCATGTTGACTCTGCCTGTTTGCATTAAGATTTTCCAAGTGCAGTGCTATAATCTCCTTAACAATAGGTTCTAGCATTTTCCTTTATGACAGATGGTAGGCTAACTGGACTGTAGTTTCCTGCTTTCTGTCTCCCGCCTTCCTTGAATAGAGGAGTTATATTCACAATTTTCCAATCTGATGGGTCCTTTCCAGATTCTAGAGCATTTTAGAAAATTGCAACCAATGCATCTACTACCTCTGTAGCCACCTCTTTTAAGACCCCAGGATGAAATCCATCAGTTCCTCGGGACTTGCCAACCTTTAGTTCTAATAGCTTTCTCAATATCCTTTCCCTGGTGATTGTAATTGTTTAAAATTCCTCCCTCCCTTTCACCTCTTGATTTACAAGTATTTCTGAGATGTTATTTGTGTTATCTACAGTGAAGACGCATCTGTTCGGCAAGCGGGGGATGGGGCCCGCTCGCCGACGTGTAAAATGACGCGGGGATACGTTGGGCGTCCAACGTCACCCCGTGTCATTTAGATTTTCAGTTCAGTGGGCGTGAAGCCGAATTGGCTGTGCACCCGCTGAACTGTCAAAGAGCTATTAAGGCCATTAAAAAAGTAATTAACATGATTAACGGGCCTTCCCGTCCAACCTTAAGATTGGTGGGCAGGCCGGGAGCCCAGGCAGGCTTCCGAGAAAACATGAAACCTCATCCACGGGTGGGATAAGGTTTCATGAGGGAATTAAGATTTTTATAAAATGTTTAAATGAAAGAAATTGACATGTGACATGTCAGTAATTTTTTCTCCCCTTCTTTATTGAACCTTTCAAACCTGAGTCTGTCTCCCTGAGGTAAAATGGCGGCGCACCCCCGATTGGAGGCGCTGATCGGGAACCCACCCGCTCGTGCCCGCTCCTGCAAAACCCCCCCGACGGGGGGAAGATACTGCCCATAAAGTATCTGTTTAATGTTTCCACCATTTCCTTACTTCCCATTATTAATTCCCTAGACCCATTCTCTAGAAGACACATGCTCACTTCTTTCACTCTTCTTTTTAAATACATGTAGAAACTCTTACTATCTGTTTTTATATTCTAGCTAGCTTTTTCCCATGATCTAATTTCTCCCTCATTATATTTTTAGTCATTCTTTGCTGTTTTTTATATTTTGTCCAATCTTTTGACCTGCCATTAATCCTCACAGAATTGTATGCATTTTCTTTCAATTTGATACTATCTTTAACTTCCTTACTTAGCCACGGAAGGTACATCCTTCTCCTAGAGCTTTTCTTTCTCACTGGAATGTACCTTTGCTGAGTGTAATGAAATAGCTTCTTAAATGTTTACCACTACATCTCTACCGACCTACGCTTTAACCTAATTTCCCATTTCACTTTACCCAGCTCTGTCTTTATACTTTTGTAATTGCCTTTAAGTTTAAGGCACTAGTCTTAGATCCACTCTTCCCTTCCTCAAACTGAATGAGAAATTCAATCAAGTTATCATCACTGCTACCTAGAGGTTCCTTTACTATGGGGTCATTAATTCATCTGGCTTCATTGCACACGGTCAGGTCTGGAATTGCCTGCTCTCTGGTTGGCTCTAGAATATGCTGCTCTAAGAAATTGTCCCAAAAACACTCTATGAATTCATCTTCCATGCTACCTTTGCCAATGTGATTCATCCAAAATATTTGTAGATTAAAATCACCCATGATTGTTGAACTACCTTTCTTACAAGCCCCCATCATTTCTTCCTGTGTATCCCACCCTATTAAATGAGTTTAGAAGAATGAGAGGTGATCTTATTAAAACATGTAAGATCCTGAGGGGACTTTACAGGGTGAATACCGGGAGGATGTTTCCTCTTGAGGGGGAGACAAGAACTAGGTTACAAAGTTTAAGAATAAGAGGTCTCCCTTTTAACATGGGGATGAAGAGGAATTTTCTCTCTCTCAGGGGATTGTTAGTCTGTGGAATTCTCTTTCCCAGAGAGCAGTGGAAAGGCTGACCTAGATTGATTTTTGATGGACAAGGGTTATGGGGAGCAAACAGGAAAGTGGAGTTGAGATGGCAACCAGATCAGCCATGATCTTATCAAATCGTGGAGCAGGCCTGAAGGGCCGAATGGCTTACTCCTGCTCCTAAATCTTATATTCCCATGTCCCTATGTTATATGTTCCTATATTCAGGTCCCAGCTTTGGTCGCCTTGCAGCCACATCTCTGTAATGGCTATCAGGCCATACATACTTATCTCTCTCTCAGTTGGCAATTCATCTGTTTGTTACAAATGCCATGAGCATTTGGATACAGAGCCTTTAGTTCTGTCTTTTTGACAGCACTGAAACATCATCCTGCATTTAATGTTTTTATCAAGATAATAAAACCCACTTCAGGAAGCAGCAAGACGTGTTTCACAGCAATGTAACACAAAATTCAGCAAACTGCAATCATTCTTGAGAACTCTTACTGGACTGTATTGACAGACCCCACCAGTTTTTACCATGCATTTACAATCAGACTTGAGCGTGCTTATAATCTGCTCTAATACATGCACCTCCTGTAGTCCAATGGGCCCCAATATATCTGTACAATACATCAATACATCCTCCACAGCCCCCATCCCCCAACTCCATCTGTGGAAACCTTATTGAAATCTTAAAACATGACTCCAGGGAATATTCGTGATCAGAAATAAAACATTCTGAATCATCAATATTTTAATGGTGAATTGGCACACGATAGAAGAGTCATGACAGCTTCCTGGCTGACTGAATGTTGATAGCACGAAAGCCTTTCCTACTATTGAAAATGAGTGAGTTGCCATATAAAGCCATGTACGTTCCATGAAATCATCCCTCCAAATCCCTGCCAACTTTTTACTGCTACAGATATGCTGTTCTTCTTGTGGCAGTGGATTACACGTCTTCAGTCAGCAGCTGGCGTAAAGTGACAGTAACCTCTTGGGGAAGCACAAGCTTATGATGGACTGACAGGAAGAGACATCCAGATATCAGCTCCTAGCTCGGTAAACCCTGTGCAGTTGGGCACCTACGTATTGGAAGTAGATGCCCCCAGTAATGCATCATCCCGGGGCCTCCCATTTTCTTCACAACAGTGACTATGCCTCAAAAAGTATTTCATTGGCTGTAAAGCACTTTGAGAGGTCCAGTGGTCATGAGGAGCACAATAAAATGCAAGTCATTCTTTTCTTTGGAGCATAGGAGTAGTACCATTCTCCCAGTGTGGACTTTCTCAAATACTCACAATAGCTTTAGAGGGAAGGCTTAAAGAAGTTCTAGAAACAGCTGTATGAGCAAGGGTTCTGTCAGCTTCACACAGGAATTTTCCAGTGGGGTCCTCAACTATCCACCTCAGACATACTGGGCGGGATTTTCCAGCCCCGACACTGGCGGGCACCATTGCGGGCAGGACACAAAAATTTGGAGAGCCATTAAAGGTCAATGGCTCTTCAAGTTTTCCCATCCCGCCTGTGACGATGCCCGCCAGTGGCAGGACCAGAATATCTCTGAGATCATATCTATATCATAAGAGGAAGCTATAAGCATTTTAGGGAGAAAGGAATTTGAAGGTAGATTTAAATGACGAAAAATGGGAGGAGGCTAGAATGGGAGCATAAACACCAGCATGGACTGGTTGGGCCAAATGTCTTGTTTCTTTGCCCTGTATCCTATGTAATCCTACATGTGCTGTCCATACTGCCACATGAACAGCAGTAGTTCTCTGTGAGCTCTGATTAGGGGCACAAGTTGGAAGAAATGCCAAGGCAACATTGGCTGCACCCACATCCTGATTTAGGTTCCATGTGATGGCCTTTGAGCGGACAACATCACTGGCTGCCAATCCTATTGGGGGGCAGAGCTGGGTATTACTACACTTATTCCTCAATATCACTCAAAAATGGACAACTTCTCATAGGAAAATCCAGGCCGTTATGCACACTCACAAGGGAGGAAGGGCCTGGACTATCTGTGGAAAATGTGTGGAGTGAAATGAAGACGAAAGATTGGGCAGACACCCAACATTGTTGGAACAAACATTGAAGCTGTGGAGCAAAATGATTTTATTTTTCTACTTTGCAAGCTTGTCCTTGTGAGGAGACTTTATGACAATCTCCTCTATGGCTCTAAATAACCAAAATCAATCTCTGACTTTGTGTTGCATCTGGTTTTCTCCCTCTTCCCCCATCGCCTTCTGTCACCACCTCCCGCCACACCCCGAATGTTTGGGCCTCTTTTTTTAGGACATTCCACTTTCCCCCCCTGCTGAAGGATGTTTTGGATTTGCAGCCCCCTGCAGTCACTATGTCACTATGATTAAAAGTCCCATATAGGCGTGATGTCAACCCCCCACCCCCCTCCCCTGACAAGAACAGAGCATACAGGGGGTTAAAATGGAGGCAGCATGGTACTCACCTTATTCACACACGCTCATGCTCCGTGCCATTTTAACAGGAATATTTTGGATTAAGTATGTGTCCCTCATTGCCAGGCGGGTAAGAGCCTCAGTAAAATGCAGAAGTCAGGAGTTTTATGACTTAAGGTGGGCCCTGCTCTGATTTTAACACGGAGAGGTAGGACCCATTAACATGCAGTGCCAGCCTTGTCAGGGCAGTCTGGCGGCAAGCAGGGGAAGTCCCAAAGAGGGTCAAGAAGATGTTGAGCCAGGGTTTGCTGTTGAAGCTAACAGTGAGGCTAATGGCGCTGGCTGTTTTTATGCACAAATGTTATCGCCGCTTTAGGCCAGGAGCAGATGCGCAGCTAAATGCGGATATCCAAATGTTGCTGCCCAAGTAGCTCCAGCCGTTAGTTTCACAAAACCCGCTGGGCGGAGTCGCCCGCTCCCGTTTGGGGTGGGTGTCGTACTGGGCGAGAGCGAAAAATGTCAGGAGATCGCAAAAATCGCTTTCGCGTCGTGGTAAAACCAGTTTTGGATCATCCACCGCCACAAGTCGGGAACCTAATTTCAATACTTTGGCATCTCGTTGTAAGGCCTGCTCACTGGAATCATCCCACCCCCCCACCCCCCCCACCCACGCTGGATCGTCCTCGCACACACGCCACCGTGTTTCACAACTGCGCATAAGCGACCGTGCACCTGGTGAGCTGCACTTCCCTCGAGACTTCGAGGTTTGTTTGCCTACCTTGCTTCAGGCAGCACTCGCTGTCATCAGTGCCAGGCTTTGCAGGCAGCACCGCATCATTTTTAGCGGGGCTCATGGGCAGGTCTCTATCTACCAGACCAGCCATAAAGCTGGGGTGGCTTTTCAATGGCTGCAGGGTTAGGTCTTGCTTGGGGAAGGGGGAGAAGTGGCCTCAGGCAAGGGAAGGGGCTGCAGGGTGAGAGCTGTACTGGGGAAGGAGGGTATCCCAGGGTGTGTGTTGGGGCACATGTTGACCTGTGCAAGTGGCCTCAAGAGGGTGAGGGCTGAGGAGGCAGTGTCCAGAGGAGATGAGGCCAGATGAAGATGTGAGGGTGTGTGTGAGAGAGTGAGTGGTGATGTCCCTTGAGCTGGCAGTGAGTTAGATGCTAGTGAATGTGTGAAGGGCTTATGGGTGTGTGAGTTTAGAGTGATGAGATGGTTGCCTTATCCTGGTGGCATGGATGAGATCACTCATCCTCTTTTTGCACTGCATAGCCGACCTCTTGTGTGCGGCGTTGGCACTGACCACCACTGCCACACCCTCCCAAGCCGGAGTGGTGAGATTGCTGGACCTCCTGTGGCCAGAGCGGGGGTAAAAGACATCACGCGGGCCTCCAAAAGGCATTCCAGTGACGGGTTGCTGAACCCTTCTTGTCTCTGGGCCATGTCTTCACTGGAGCAGTCCTGGGCTGCAAGCATTGAGAACTGTGTGCACGGTTGCAGTTTAGATATGGCCCCCGGAGTGAGGAAATGGTGAGGTAGTGGCATGGAGGATGATTCAGAGGCTGCCCACCAGCGAGACGACGTGCTCTTGTGGCTACATAATTAATGAGACGGGAAGCAGATGATACAACGTGAAAACCTGCCTTTACGGCCGGCGGGTAAAACATCTTTTTCACGCCTGCTACCGCACCTAGTGTAATTCTGGGATGAATCTGCCCTCCGTCTCACCAGTGAATTGCATTGATTGGCATGAAGCTGCTGTATTTGCACAGTAGATGCAAACTAAACTTGTCACAGATATTTAGGGCTAGTAATTAGCAGCATAAGTATCCTTTTATTGTCATGCGAATTGTTAATTATTGCCAATTTTTGCATAACCATAGAGACCTACCTTATAAAAGAGATGAATTGCCCAACAATAACGGAAATAAACTGAAGGACAAGATTTCACGCTTTAAGGCTTGCACATTTACACATAAACTAAAATCAACATAAATCAAACCTTACTTAACAGGTGACAACGAACTGAAGAAAAGGTACTTTCACATTAACTAACTAACACTATCGAGATATATCTTACAACCTCTTTCACTGTGCACCACACTGCTGGCAGATATATAGCATTGCAAAGGGAGTCCCAGGTTACTCCCAGCACTACAACTCACTTCTCCCTCCCATGCCAGGTTTCAACTTCCAGTGTCTTTCAATAGTCTGTCCACTCAGCCTGAGGTTTCCAGAACCGACTTCTACCCACAAGGCCCACCTCGGTGACTCCTTGTTCCATAAACCTCCAAAAGTCTCGCCCGTTCTGTTCTCATCCTTCAAACAGAAAAATGGATTCTGAACAGCATCCTGCTCCATACAGCAAGTATATCCTTGTCTCTCCCTCTCTGTCTGTGCCTCAGAAAAGCAGTTGTCCCTTTACCATGTCAAGATGTGAAAACCGTCACTTGATTTTCGATAGGTTTTGGTTTGGGTTTCTTTCCCATGGTAACCGTCTTACATGCGCCTATTGCCAGGCAGAGGTTTGTTATGATCACTATCCCCCCCCATCCAGAACATTACAGGCAGAATTTTGCTCTTGGTGGGCGGGCTCGGCGGGGATGGACAGGGGAGCCGATCGCCACCCGTGATCGGCACCACACTGCGATTTCATGCTGGCGGGCCAATTAATGCCCGTCCAGCATGAAACGCGACTGGCAGCACTCAGCGCTGGCTGTGTGGGGGAGTGGGGGCGGGGAGTGTGAGCAGGCTGAGCATGAACTTTGCGCATGTACGCGAGTAAGCACTGCATAATCTCCCTGCCTCAGGGAGATGAAGAGATATTTAAAAAAATAAAGAAAATAAAATGTAATAAAACATGTCCCCTCACGTGAGTCTGACACGTTATCAGGTCATACTTTCAGCAACTTACTGGGCAAAGATGTGTTGAGCTCGAGGGTGCAGGGGCAAGCCTAACTAATGACAGATGCTGTTAGATAATCTGCTACAACAAATTCGGGCTGAGCCATGAGGTTACAGATTGTGGTTGAGTACAATTCTGCTGCTGCTGATGGCCCACAGTGCCTCATGGATGCCCAGTCTTGAGTTGCTAGATCTGTTCGAAATCTATCCCATTTAGCACGGTGGTATTACCGCACAACACGATGGAGGGTATCCTCAATGTGAAGGTGAGACTTCGTCTCCACAACGACTTTGCGGTGGTCACTCCTACCGATATTGTCATGGACAGATGCATCTGCGGCAGGCAGGTTGGTGAGGATGAGGTCAAGTATGTTTTTCTCTCTTGTTGGTTCCCCCACCACCTGCCGCAGATCCAGTCTAGCAGCTATGTCACTTAGGACTCGGCCAGCTCGGTCAGTAGTGGTGCTATTGAGCCACTCTTGGTCATGGACATTGAAGTCCCCCACCCAGAGTACATTCTGCGCCCTTGCCACTCTCAGTGCTTCCTCCAGGTGGTGTTCAACATGGAGGAGTACTGATTCATCAGCTGAGGGAGGGTGGTACGTGGTAATCAGCAGGAGGTTTCCTTGCTCATGTTTGACCTGATACCATGAGACTTCATGGGTCCGGATCATTCTCATGGACCTTTGTCGCCCAATATCCTACTCCTGCCCATTGCCCACGTACTGATAGCCATGAGGATTGATAGGGGACTCACCTAGGACATGGAAGCGAAGACCAGGCATTAAAATGGCCAAAGACTGCTGGGCCTGGGAAACATTCCTGATACTTTGCTGTAAACAGGTATGGGAGCCATTTATCTCATATTGATAGAAAGATCTAACCTACAATTTGCACTTGTCACCCAAGCATACCTTACTGATTTCAAAGGAAGCTTTTTTGCAAAGCCAATCGATACAACAACCTACATTTGTTGCAAGGGAGCACAAGGAAGACGCTTACCTGAGTAGTCTTTTCACCATGCCTTGGGACTGATTAGATCCAGCCAAAGTGGATAATAGGACATAGTAGGGATGCAATTACAAATATAAAGTTTTACTTTTCCCATAATTTTGCTGTAAAATTTTATTTGCCCAAGTATCCAGCATGAAATATTGTTTGTCCTCTATAAACGGAAATCATCTAAAGCTCTGCTGCCCAAGTCTTTATCCATTCCAAGTCTTGTTCACCTATCACCCCTGTTTCCGCTGACTTACAATGGCTCACAGCTATAAGCGATACCTCAACTTTATAATTCTTATCCTTGGTTTGAAATCCCTTCATGGCCGCGCGCCTCCCTAACTTTGTAACCTCCTCCAGCCCCACAACCCTCTGAGATATCTGCACTGCTCCAATTGCCGCCTCTTGAATATCCCAGATTTTAATTGCTCCACCATTACCAGCCATGCCTTAAGCTGCCATGGTCCTAGGCTCTGGAATTCCCTCACTAAATCTCACCACCTCTCTACTTTCTTTGAGACACTCCTGCTTTTGCCCATTTTCTGTAATATCTCCTTATGAGGTTTAGTGTCAAATTTGCTTGATAGCGTTTCTGCAAAGTGTCTTGGAACATTGTATTGCATTAAAAGTCTATATAAGTACAAGTTCTTGTGGTTGTTGCAGCAATGATGAGATAAAACAGAATCCTCTATTGTCATTTTTAAAGATAATCTATGAGATAAGCAAGCCCTGCAACCATGTGCAGTGTTTCTAACACTTGAACAAGATACATACATTTTGGATCGCCGTAATCAGTTAGCATTCCTTACAAACAACAGTTTTCTATAAATGGAGTTTCCTTTTAGAATGTGAACTTTGAGACTAATTGGAGATTAGCTGTTCTGAACCAAGAGTTCGTGTGACCATGGCTGTGTAAGCAAAAGTCAAGTACATCAAAAGTTATTCATAAATGCTTACCCTTTTGACCTGTACACTCTAATCCACGTCATAAACAGACTCATTGGTGGTCATTATGAGCATTACTGTGTTTATAACCTTAAAATACATTTTTCTCAGAGTTCATAATCTGGAACTGAAAATTGCAATTCTAAACCTTTAAAAACAATTTTATTGGCAATCTGTGCACTTCTTGACCCATGGCCAAATGCTGTGAGAGCATCATGTAATTCGGAATCTTTCATTAACAGTTATGGGTTCTGGTTGCCAGGATTCATCAATTCTGATCTAGGACATATTTGTATATCCCCAGAGTGGCATGAATATCCTTACAAAGACCCAAAGAGCCTATTTTCAGATCATGCCTGTGTTTAACTTGCATTTTCCTGTTGCTCTGGCTAGCATTGGTTTCTGCAGGAGTTTGCATTTCCAGAAAAGTTGCAGCTGGGTTTTGCCACATCTAAGGTGAAATAGCTGATGACAGTGTTTCTCACTGGAGGTCAGACGCATTTGGAGGACAAAACGAGACAAGATGCAATGCCGGTGGTATTTTTAACCCTCTGTGGAACAGAAACCTCCGTGTCCATGTTGGCTCCCATTACCCTGCCAAGATCTTATGTCAGGCAGGGTTGGTTTAATTGCCTCTGCTTTAAAAGGCATTGCCATCAAACCTCTCCTCCATAGTGCTGACTCATGGAGTATGATTCACTGGGCATTTGCTGCCCTCCATAACCAAAACTATATGTGTGAGCCGACACGGTGAGTATCCCCAGCTATTTGATGACGGAGAAGCTATTGCAACTGATACCAGGACATGAACATTTTCCAGTGGAAACCAAGACTGACTTTTCTCCTCCATGACTTGATCTCGTCCCTGAGAATAATTGTAGCACCCCAAGTGTCACCCTGCATCAGTGAGCTCATCATAACTATAGGTCAAACTTGGAGAATTTTGGGCCTCCACTGCTCAGTTGACTAACCAGATTGGGCCATGAAATAAGTCAATGACCCCGATTTTCTGGGCCTTCACCCAGTAAGAAAATGGTGGAAATAGGTGGCTGGAGCATCTGCCTGACTCAGGCGGGACACTATTTTAATATGCAAGATGGGGTCAAAGCTAATTGCAGGATCCAAATACAATTTTAACATAATGGCTGTGCTGACTGACATCAAGCGGTCGAACCCATTCTCCTTAAAGGAATTCCTGCAGGTCATTATTCAAAAAGAAATTGTGCTAATTGCTTTGTCGATTGTGAGAACAGAAGGTATGCGAATGCTCCCCCCCCACCGGCCTCATAAACATCCTCCAGCCTACGGCTCACCCACACATGATTGCTGCTCCCAATCTTTATCATCTTCCAGCTCAGCTCCATGCAGGAGCTGACGGAATTCTTACATCTAGACAGTCCAAAGTGCAAAACCACCTTTAATGTGCTTCTTTGAAATGATTACGATCGGGTCAATTTCTCAAGTTACAGCTTCTTGTTTACCTTTGCTACAGAACAGAATGTGCAGCGATTGTGGAGTTGATTATCTCCACCTAAATTTGGCCTGCCCACTAATTTGGGCAGCCTGCCTGAGGCAGTTCCAGGAGCTGAGCCGTCATGTGACCTAAGACACAAAATCCTTTTCTAAAAGCAATGAACTTGATAGCTTAGAAATACCAAGATAATTCCTTCCCTCCACAAGCATCCAGTGTGATTCCCTGAAACAGGCATTTGAGCCTTTGTAACGCCTCTTTGAAGTCTCTACTTCCACAAAATTGGATTCTGCAGTCTCTTCTGAAGTTTGATAGTCAAACCAGCCATCCTGAAAGGAAGTGCTCCTCACAGCCCCACATTAAATCCACATGGCTGATGCCTCTTTAGGCACTCGCAGTGTGCACCCACAAATCACCCCCTGATTTGGGTACAATCCAGTGTCTAAGCCAAGTGTGGCCCCATTCTAAACTGACCTCCCAATTTCTACTTTAGCTCCAAAATAGTCCCATTGACTTATATATTTTACATCACCTAAACTACAATTGGGAGGCTAACTAGCTCAGTTGCCTCGACAGCCAGTATATCAATCAGATTTACACCAACAGCATGGAGCTCAATCCCCATTCCAGCTGAGTTAGACTCAGGATCTGCTTCCTTGCTCTGCCCATAGTAAAAAAAAAATCACAGCAATTTGCTGTGGTTAGGTGAATAATCACCCAGGACCTGCCTTTGGGCAGAGGACTAAAGAAGAAGGACCTACGGTTATTTCAGCCTCTGCCACAGGACTAAAGTTTGCACTTTAACTTGAATTACAGATGTTAAAAAAAACATAGGCCAGAATTTTTCCCTCGTTGGGTGGGCTCGGCGGGAGCGGGCAGGGTGGTTGGGAAGCCGGCCTTTTCGCCTGCCCGCCAACCGTTAGGTTGGACGGGCAGCGTAAATTTCAAGTTAATTACCTTGTTGATGGCCTTAATCGGCCTTTCAATTATCGGCGGGCGGGCAGCCGACTCTGGCACGCACCCACCGAACAGAATATCGCGCAAGTGTGCGATGACATCAGGACCCATGCCCAACGTCATCGCGCCGTCATGTTACGCCCGGGCGTGTCGGGCGCGCGCCCGTACGCTGAACGTAAAATTCTGACCATAATTTACAGCCAGAATGACTCTTTTTTAAAAACTCTGTAACCAAAGTGAAAAGGTTAATGCAGACAAACATCAAGATTGTAAAATGGAGATGATGTAAGCCAGAAAGTAGTCACGAGGTAACAGAAACCTTGGATTTAATGAGAAAATAAGAAATAGAGAAGGGAAGCGTTAGCAGTTCCACAGTTTTGAGGTTCTGGGGAAGAATGAATTCAAGTAGGAAACTGTGCAATGAGTTGATTTCCACACAGTGGGATGTAGGAGGTGGAAGCATATGCAGGATAGTGTATTTCCAGCTTAGACGGAACAAGCGAGCAAGTCCAGAGGAAGGCTGGCTGTTACAGTAATGGTAAAATAGAGGAATACAAGAAAGATTTTAACAGAGTGGGAGAAGCTGGTAGATTGGGACAAGAGACAGAAAGTTTATCAGGTGACAAACTTTTACTTATAACCTATCAAGGGATGTGAAAGTGGTGTTAGAGGAGCCTTTTTTGATAAGAGAGCAGACACAGAGGTTTTTGAAGTTCGGGCGAAATCATCTCTCAAGACTGCGGGTTGGATTCTGTGGAGGAGATGATGAATATGAAGATAGACAGATACGGTAACCAATGATGGACCTCAAGAATACCAGATGCTCTTGCCAACCCCTATGCACACAGGCATATGCACTTTTATTTATTAAAATAAAATACTGTACATAATGAACCCAATGTCTTAGAGCAAGCTAAACTTGAGAGTTTGTACATTTCCAGTTTATGATGAAGCTTGGAGGAGCTAAAGCAGCTTAGAGAAATACTTTTAAAGCTTTTAACCTGTTTTTACCAGGCTGATATTGTGTCTCTCACATTCTCTCCTCAGACCTCATATAGCAGATACTCAGTTAAGAGCAGTGCACTGCATGCATCAGTGTACCTGTACAACAGTAAGCGTGAAGGCATCAAAAAGGACGCACACTTGGATAACCGGTTCCCGCCCTCCCCAAACACAGTCAGGTTCCCCTCCTCACTGCCTGCCTGGATAGTCCTGAGGATCTTTGTGGGGCCAGTATGGGCTTTAAGGCATTAAGGATTTTGACTTTACGGCAATAGATGCTTTAAAAATACCAGACAATAAGGCATCTGATTCAAATCGGGTACTGCACAGGGGACAGTCCACCAAAAACTAGACTGTTCAGTATAAAGGCAGATGAATGGCCGCCCTTGAGACAGATTTAGGAAAAATCTAGCCTGTTTGGGGAAAGTAAGATCAGTGGGAAAAGAGTCAAGGGTAAGTTTCACATCATAGTACTCTAATGAGGGATTCATGCAAGAGGAATGCATTTTAGAAACTCAGATGTAAAGATTGAGGTAAACCTGCAAGTTTTCCCAATAACTATATCAATGGGCTGAACATGACACGTAGCACACAGAGCTATATACCTAAATTCCCAATATGTATTCCTTTCATACAAAGCTCTAAACCAGGAGCGTTTTTCATAAAACCTACCCCCATGACATCTAATCATTGTTAGATGTGGTTGATTCCTGTAGTAGATAGAATGATTAAGCGGAAACTAGCCTTGAACATAGCTTTGTGAGAAACCATACTATGGAAGCTTGTTTAAAGATGTGTATTCTGCAACTTGTCAAAAGCTTTAGTGATGTCCAAGGTAATTAAAATGATTTGCTAAAGTGTCAAAGAGAAGAATTACAAAGAAAATGTAAGTCTAGGAACACCAGTAGAAAACCATACCACTGATCATGGACTAGGCCACAATGATCAGTAGTGATTTGGGTGCTAACAATAGCTTTGAAAAGTTTAAACATGTTTGAGGTTGAAATGAAAGAAAGAGCAATGTATTCCTACCTGTAGGAAAAAATACATTAATCCTGATGAATTTTTCAAATGTATCAAAAGAGTGATGGCTAAAAAGATTGAAACTTAGTAGGGAGCTTATAGTTGGATTGTACAAAATGGTCATGCTGAATTTGAAAGAGTCCTCAGTGACTACCCGCTGTTCGACCTGTAGTTTCATTGAAGCCATTACCACAGCTATCTTTCCTACATTACCTCCTTGCATTGGTGAAACAAATTAAGAGCATCATAAGGATCTCCCCTTGTCAATGTGAACTCCATTAAGCATAATGCAAGCCATTAATTATACACCAATGCCACCAGTATTTAAGTATATTCACGTAATGTGAACTATCACTCAATAAAATTGATTAGATATATCAACCGATTGCTCAGTCCTGCATTTAACTTTTTACCTAGAGAGTAAATATATCACCAAAGGACACAAATCTATAAGTATAGATGCAAGATAAATTATTAAAAAATATAATGTATAGTTCAATAATATTTCCTTTTATAGAGTGCTTAAATGTTTTTGATAGTAACTACACTGTAGCAACTCTACTACAGGAATCAACCACATCTAACAAGAATACATAGTTTGGAGTGTGGAAATGAGTAGATGAATGTCTTTTTGGAGAGCACAGAACAAAGTATCATTAAGGTTCTGATTATTCTATCGTAGCCTGCCCAAGACACTATGCTGGTCTAAGTTGAAGGTTGACATGGATCTGCCTGGGGCCAGATTGAATGGCATCACTAACCTCTGCCAAACATTTCTTTCCTGATGACGATAATCCTCCTCCAATTCCTACAAGCCTCGGAGGCAGGATTGTGTTACAGCTATAGTCAGTGTAATTTCCATTACTGTCTCTCTGTTGGGTCATTGGTGAGCTAGTGAGAATTCCAAAGTGGGTATTAAACATGATCTGAAAAAGGTAAATGCATATGGAGTAGAGGAGGGTGGATCAGATCGAATGATATGTGAAGTAGCTCATCAATGTGAAGAAGGAACAGAGCCCTAGGGATCACATGATCCCTGCATAACAAGCATTTTGCTGCCGTCCTGTTATCCAACATGAATTGCTTCCTAGAAATTGAATCTGAGGCAGTCAATGGACTCCTTGATTTTGCTAAATTGGCTACATGTGTTACAGGGAAAAGTTAACAAGGCTATACTGCTGGAGTGGAATATCACTCGATGGAAGTATAAATAGCAGATAAGGCTACAACTCCATCACCCAAAGTTTCCAACCTGTACTCCCATTTAGTAAGGCACTGCTTTTGGTGCACAACATCACTGAACTTGTTCTTAGACGTATTCTGCCTCATCTGGTGCTCCAAGAAGAATGATGTGGTGATGTGTCAAATGGACTTTGTACCCTCCTATTCATTGGTCAATGGCACTTGTCTCTCCAGTTTTCTGTTTCTGTGTTTCTAGTGTTATGTCGTGTATGCCAAGTGATTGGTCATGAAGTAGAATGTGTGTGGGTGTACCATAATCACTGTAGTGGTGCATGCTGGATAGCAGATGCATAATTTGGTGCAACATTTATACTTCACTTATAAATGACCCTCCCAAGATATGTGGAGTGAAAATGGTATCCATGAAGAGTTTTACTGGAACCAGATCTTCAGCGACACGGAACAATAATGTTTGAGAAGGTATTCATATATATTAGAGACAATAAGCGTAAAGAGAGATGAAGTACTGGAGGAGCTGGCATCCTTGAAGGTGGTTAAATCACTAGGGCCGGATGGATTGTATCGCAGGCTGTTAAAGGAAGCCAGGGAGCAAATAGCGGACACTCTGAAGGTCACTTTCAAATCCTCACTAGATACAGGCGAGGTACCAGAAGATTGGAGGTCTGCAACCATTGTAGCAATATTTAAAAATGTTGCAAGGGATAGACCAGAAAATTGTAGGCCAGACTTCAGTGGTGGGCAAATTATTGGAATCAATTCTGTGAGACAGGATAAACTGTCACTTAGAAAGTCATGGGATGATCAGGGATAGTCAGCATGGTTTTGTTAGGGGAAGATTGTGTCTTACTAACTGAATAGAATTTTTTGTGGGAGTAACAAGGAGGATTGATGAGGGTGGTGCAGCGGATGTTGTCTGCGTTGATTTCAGTAAGGCATTTTACAAGGCCCTAATGGCAGACTGGTCAGAAAAGTGAGATCCTTTGGGATACAGGGGAAGGTGGTGAGTTGGATTCAAAATTGGCTCAGAGACAAGAAACAAAGGGTAATGGTTGATGGATGTTTTTGCGAATGGAAAGCAGTTTCTGGTGGTGTTCCACAAGGCTCAGTTTGTCGTATATATTAATGATTTGGACTTAAATGTGAGAGGTATAAACAGAAAATTTGAAGATGACACAAAAATTGGCTGTGTAGTTGATAGTGAAGAGGATAGCTGTCGTTTCCAGAAAGTATCATTGGTTTGGTTGAATGGGCGGAAAAGTGGCAAATGGAAGTCAATCCAGAAAAGTGTGAGGTAATGCATTTGGGGAGGGCAAACAAAGCAAGGGAATACTCACTTAACAGGAGGATATTGAGAGGGGTTGAGGAACTGAGAGACCTTGGAGTGCATTTCCACAGGTCTCTGAAGGTGGCAGGACAGGTGGATAAGGTGGTAAAGAAAACATATGGAATGCTTTACTTTATTGGATGAGGTATTGAATTCAAAAGCAGGGATGTAATATTGGAACTGTATAAAATGCTGGTTAGGCCATAGCTAGAATTTTGTGTACAGTTCTGGTCGCCACAAAACAGGAAGGACATAATTGCTCTGGAGAGAGTGCAGAGGAGATTTGCAAGAAGCCTGGGAAGATTGCCCTGCAGTCAACATCACGGTGAAGCAGCCTGGGAAGAGTGTCCAGCAGTCAGCATTGCGGTGAAGCAGTCTGGGAAGAGTGTCCTGCAGTCAGTTCTTGTTGAAAATAACAAGAGTGACATCACAAGACAGCGCGAGAGAGTGGTGAAGAGATCAGAACCAGCATGAGTGTGGGGAAGCTTCAAAAAATGATGTCAGCACAAAGGTGAGAACTGATTGGTGAGTAGTGGGTAAGTGTTTTTCTCCAGTTTTTTTCTCCAGTTTAAAATAGATTAAGCTAAGGAAAGGTAAGTGTTCTAGTTTTTATTTAAAGTACATAAATAATTTAACTTTTTTTTACTGCATTTAACTTAAAGTAAGGGGTTTTTTTCAACTAGAGGCATGGCAGGGCAGTTCAGTCCCATATTATGTACCGCCTGCAACATGTGGGAAGTCCTAGACGCTCCTTGCGCTCTGACCGACCACGTGCGTAGGAAGTGCCACCAGCTGCTGCTACTTGAGCTCTGAGTTTCGGAGCTTGAGCGGCAGCTGGAGGCACTGAGGTGCATCCGCGAGGCTGAGAGTTTTGTGGATAGTACATTTGTGGATGTGGTCACCCCACAGCTTACGGAAGTGCAGACGGAGAGGGAATGGGTGACCATCAGCCAGAAGAAAGGTGTCAGGCAGGTAATCAGAAAATCCCCAGGGTGCATCTTGCTTGAGGACTGTGTTTTTGTGTTGGTGGATATAGACGGGCTGGTCAGACGGGCTGATCAGTGACAAATGGAATTTAATCCGGATAAGTGTGAGGTGATGCACTGGGGCAGGACAAACAAGGCACGGGAATACATGATGAATGGGAGGACCATGGGAAGTACCAAGGATCAGAGGGACCTTGGTGTGCATGCCCACCAGTCCCTTAAGGTAGCGGGACAGGTAGTTAAGGTGGTTAAGGAGGCATATGGGATACTTGCCTTTATTAGCCGAGGCATAGAATATAAGAGCAGGAAGGTTATGCTGGAACTGTATAAAATGCTGATTAGGCCACAGCTAGAGCATTGAGTGCAGTTCTGGAATCCGCATTATAGAAAGGATGTGATTGCACTAGAGAGAGTGCAGAGGAGATTTACCAGGATGTTGCCTGGGCTGGAGAGTTTTAGTTTATCAGGAGAGATTGGATAGACAGGGGTTATTTTCCCTGGAGCAGAGGATATTGAGGGGGGACATGACTGAGGTGTATAAAATTATGAGGGGCATAGATAGGGTAGGCAGGAAGGAACTTTTCTCCTTGGTGGAGAGATCAATAACCTGGGGGCATAGGTTTATGTTAAGGGGCAGGAGGTTTAGAAGGGATGTGAGGAAGAACTTTTTCATCCAGAGGGTGTTGGGAATCTGGAACTCACTGCCTGAAAGGGTGGTAGAGGCAGAAACCCTCAAAACACTTAAGAAGTATTTGGATGTGCACTTGCGATGCCATGGCATACAAGGCTATGGGCCTAGTGCTGGAAAATGGGATTAGAATAGTTAGGTACTTGTTTCACCGATGCAGACTCAATGGGCCGAAGGGCCTTTTTATGTACTGTAGACCTCTATGACTCTATGCCTATGACTATGACTCTAATGTTGCCAGGGCTTGAAAATTGCAGCTGTGAGGAAAGATTGGAAAGGCTAAGGCTGCTTTCCTCAGAACAGAGGAGGCTGAGGGGTGACCTAATTGAGGTGTACAAAATTATGAAGGGCCTAGATAGGGTAGACAGGAAGGCTCTGTTTCTGCTAGCTGAGGGATCAATTACCACAGGGCACAGATTTAAGGTGATTGGTAGAAGGATTAGAGCGGATATGAGGAAAAACTTTTTCACCCAGAGGGTGGTGGGCATCTGGAATTCACTGCCTAAATTGGTGGTTGAGGCTGAAACGCTCAACCCATTTAAAGGTACCTGGATCTGCAACTGAACTGCTGTAATTTGCACGACTTGGACCAGGTGCTGGAAAGCGGGATTAAAAATGAGCGGCTAGTTTCTTTCTTTCTCTTTTTCTGACCGGCGCAGACACAATCAGCTGCATGGCTGCTTTCTGGACCATAACTTTTCTATTGTTCAATGGTTTATGGTTCTATTTGTACGGCCCTATAATTCTAAGCGACAGACATGTTGTGTCAAAGAGACCATGCACTCAAATAAAACTTACGCTAACTTAAATAGCACCTTCCATTTCAACCTCACTACTACAATTGAGAATATTGTCAGAATAGGTTTGTCGCTGTAATAGGCTGAAAACCCTGGATGTCAACAGCAGTCACGTTTCTTGCTTAACGGTTGGACACAGGCTTCTCGATTTCCATCTTCTTTGTATCGTCAGCATATTTTTGTATTTGATTCCATATTTCTTTGAGGTTGACTTCCTTCCTTCCAGGCCTAACTCCTAGTTTGGGGTTTTGGGGGATTGTCACTAGTTTCAAATATGCAACAACCTCTAATCCTGGTTTCCTCCATCACCAAATCTGTCCAATGCTTATATCAGGCTTCGCTGATTTTTACCCTTTTCCAGTATAGGGTGTAAGGCTCTGCTTGTTAGGATGTTTATAGTGGTTATTATTAGTTTCCCTTAACTGACTACCTTAATGGGTGACCAAAGAAAAAAGGCAACGACCTTATACAATTTCTGTTGCATAGTGTCAGCTTGGCTCAGTGGTTAGCACTTGAAGGCTCAAGTCCTCCAATGAGCCTGAGAGCACAATATAGTTTGGCACATCAGTTCAGCACTGAGGGAGTGCCGCATGGTCAGAGGAGCATGATTCAGGTGAAGCATTTAATTGCTGTTTGCGCAGATAATCATAAAATATCCTATGGCATGATTCAAACAAGAGCAGAGAGTTGCCCTGGTAACCAGGTCAACATTCATCCATCAACCAGCATCAACAAAAACATTATTTGGCCATTTATTAATTTGCTGTTGTGTGATCTTGCTGTGTGAAGACTGCCATATTTTCCTACACAGCTATAGCGATTGCCCATAAAAGTGACTAATTGGTTGTAAAGTGCTTTGGGATGTCTTGAGGATGTGATAAGGAACTATGTCGGTTGAAATGTGCTTTCTTTCTGTTCTTTCTGAAGGCCTTTATTTGAAAAATCCAAAAACAGGCCATTTAAAGGAAGATGAATAGTGCCCTTAAAGTGTTTTGGGGCACTTTTCTCACTTCTGATCCACGGCTAACTAGTTTAGAATTCCCTAACTTATGTCTCGTTCCCTTTTTTAAAAAACTGTTTTTAACTATTTATTGAATATGCTAAACTTCCATCCTTATTATATTTATTTTCTTTCATTTCTTTGAGTATTCAGGGCTGTTTTGATTTTCATTCCAACAAAAGCATTACTGGCTTCTCCACCAGACTTCAGAGCTGGCCTGATGCAATCTGGAACTTGTCCATGGTCTTCATTCAGGAAGACTGATGTGAAGAATTCATTTGGCACATCCAGCATTTCCTGACAACCACTATTTCTGTTCAGTGATCCTTTAAGGAGCTGTCTGGCTTTTAACACTGCCCCTGTTGTAAATAATGAAACAAATAATCCCTCAGTTTCATCCACCTTTCTGTTTTCCTCTTATCCCGCTTAACACTCATTTTAGTCATTGTCAACCTACTGCACCTCCTGTATCCAGCTGTACTTTGCTGCTCTGCCTCTGTTGCCTGCGCTGTTTTTAAAGGCTTCTCTCTCACCGTCAACTTTCATAAGTAACACCATTCACATCAAAGCCTATTTTCTTCAACATTTCTTAAATTTCCCTTTATTAAACCATTTCTGCTTTTGCCCTTCTCATTATTTTCTATGGGTCAAATAGTAAAGGTCATCAGTGTGGAAGAACCCAGACAGTACCAATGGACTGGATAGAGATGTAGGAAGGGCAGGTGAGGCTCTCCATCTTGTTTAGCAGCTCACCTAGGAGAATGACAACTCCAAAATTAAAACCTGCATTCTTTCAACTGCTCCGCTTGTGACACGTTACACCAATGCAGCACTAGCTGCCTCCGACAAGAGATTGGGAGCGGCTTTGCACAAACCTCACTCACTTCGATGTACTCACTGTGCAACTTGTTTAACATTTTCAATCAAATCAACCAAAATCAGACCACCAAGCTCTATGGCAATGCGGGAGTAGTGATGGGAGCTGCTACTGGCAGTCTTCAGGCATAACCCTGCACACAGGTGGCCTCAGTGTGATGGTCGCTCTCCACAGATCAGGGCAGATGTGAAGCTCGTACCCTCCTAGAGTGACAGAGCAGACCTTTTCAGCTCCTTTTCAGCTGTACAGCGCTGCTCTCTGCAATCTGGGGAAGAGGATGAAAAGAAACCCTAAACACCTGTCCTCCACTCCTGGCGGGTCACCAATCACTGCGATTGAAAAATAAAGAAAACTCACACTCAAAGGACAATTACCAGATGACACTCGGCTCATGGAATGTCAGAACACTTCTAGGCAGCAAGACCAGAGCGTAGAACATCCCTCATAGCCAGAACGTTAGCAGGTACAATATTGACGTAGCCGTTCTAAGTGAAACAAGGTTTACAGAGGAGTCTTATATTGAGGAAATATACGCAAACTACACATTCTACTGGATTGGCAAGTCCAATGACCAGCCTCGCTAATGTCTTTGCCATTCAATCCAAATTGGTCAAACTAAGAGAGATGAAGAACTGATGGCGCAGAGCTTCAAGAAGCTGCCGCTAAGCTTGACCTGAAGGCTCTCCATGAAGATCTCCGATCTGTCTATGGCCCCAAAACCAACAGTACCACACTCATCCTCTCATTAGAGGGCAATCTGATCCTAACAAACAGACATGAGATTCTCTCTCATTGGGCGGAGCACTTTAGCAATCTCCTGAAACAAGAACCCACAGAGTGCAACAATGCCAGTGAATCAGTTCCACAGCATCACGTGCTGGGTGAGCTTATCCTTGATCCATCTCAAACTGAAGTCACCAAGGCCAAAAAGCAACTGTCTGTGGGTAAGTCTCCAGGAGCCAATTGCACTCCACCTGAAGTATTTAGGTATGGAGGAACTAACATGGTCATCAAACTCATTGGTCTCTTTTGCTTAATCTGGAACCAGGTGGTTGTGCCCAAAATTACAAAGGTTCTTCCATAACTCACCTGTACAAACGGGAAGGAAACAAGTCCATCTGTGACAATCATCGTGGTAATTCACTTCACTCTACAGCAGGATAAATTAGGGTTATTCTCAACAAGATTGTCTCTCATCTTACAGACCTGATATACCCTGAATCACAGGATGAGGAAAGGTCAACATGATCTTTGTGGAGGGGCAAACTCAAGAAAAGTTCTGCCAATAGAACAAGAACCTGTGTGGTGTTCATTGGCCTGACCAAGGCCTTCGACACAGCAAACCCTGAAAGCCTAGCTGTGGAAGGTGTTGTGCAAATATGCCATGAAAAGATGATCGGGATCATCCGCTTATTTCCTGATGGTATGACAGAATGGTGCCTTATCAGGTGCCTTTGCTATCACCAATGGCACTAAACAAGGCTGCGTAATGACTCCAGTTCTGTTAGCCATTTGCTTTTTGGTCATTGTCTTTTATGCACTCAAAATCTCAACAGAGCAGCTACTTAGTGAACTTTTGTTTTCTCTCATAGCGCACACTCCGGGGGACATCCAGCTGCTTGTTGACCACTCTTCCCAAGCCTTAGAATACTTTGGCCTTACAATAAGTCTGAAAAAGGCAGCGATCTTTTACCAACCTGGCCCTGGCCACTAAATCCAAGACCGCATAGTCACAATCAACATTACACCCCTCGGGCTGGATTTTCCCCGCTCGCCAATGCGCAAAATGACGCGGGATGATGTTAGGGGGAACCCATTTAAATCTTCAGGAAGGCGGGGGCACAGCGAAATCAGCTGTGCGCCTGCCGACCTGTCAATGGCCAATTGAGGCCATTGACAGGATAATTAAAACAATTAAAGGAACTGCCCGTCAAACCTTAAGGTTGGCGGACAGGCCAGGAGCCCCAGTGGCAAATAGAAAAAACATGAAACCTCATCCACCGGCGGGATGAGTTTTCATGTAGGGTTTAAAAAACTTTAATAAAGTTTTAGTGGAGTTTATTAACATGTCCCATCTCGTGTGACATTGTCACATGAGGGGGACATGTTAAGGATTTTTTTATTTTTCTATTTTTAATGTTTCACTGCCTTTCAGCGATCTCCCTGAGGCAGCACTTAGCCTCAGGGAGATGTGCGCTCTTTCATGCGCATGCGTGAAAGAGCGCACTCTCGCATTAAGGGAATTCCCCCCCCCCCCCCGCCCGCACAGGAAGCGCATAGCGCTTCCCGGCGGACGTCACGCTGGGCGGGCCTTAATTGGCCCGCCCATTTAAAATGGCAGCGGGGCCCGCTTCTCCGGCGGGGATCGGCTCCCCGCCCACCGGAGATTGGGTTGGGCCCGCCCGGTAGGCAGAAAATTCTGTCCCTCAACTCAGTTCAGAAGTTCTGCTGTTTTGAGAGTATCCTCTCCAACAACACCATATTCAATGGTGGAATCACCCATCACCTGGCAAAAGCAAGCTCAGCACTCGACAGGCTCACCCACAGGCTTTGGAGTGAACTTGGAGTTTGTCTCAAAACAAAGATTAACGTCTACCAGACAGTGATTCTCACAACACGGGCTGGATTATGCGTGCCCCTGCCAGGCGTGTTTTTGTCAGGGGGGGCATGTAACATAGGGCAGATGTCCAGCTCACCACCTTCCCACCCACCCCAAAGCCCACCCCGTCATTACATGGTAGGTGGGTGGGCGCCAGAATCGGCAGCCTGTCCGCCATATTTAAATAAGTCATTGGGTTAATTAGGTTTGTTGACAAGCCAATTGACCCCGATAATACAATGCCCATGCCATAATACAGCTGGCATGGGCATTTGGGTTGCAGTGGGCAGACCATTTTTTATAAAAAGTTCTTAAAAGGGCAGGAAGGTGGGGGATATTATCTTTGGGAGGTTGCCCTTTGCACATCTGGGCAGGGGGGAGGTGGGGTGGGGGAGGTGCAGCCCCCTGAAAATAGTACCCCTCCTTTCTTCCTACCCGCCTGCTCTCCGACCACCCCCTCACCAACCCTGCCCCCTCCCTAAGCTTGCCAAACCCTCCCCGTACCCTACCCCGGACTTACCTTATTCCAGGATCCATTGGGCCTTCTTCATGGGACTGGATGGAGTCCCAGCAGCACCCACCAATGAGATCTTGCTGCTGCTGGGACTGAAGGAGCTGCCGGCCAATCCGAAAGATCAAGTGATCCATCGGTTTTGGTCTCTCGAATCCCACTCATCCCTTTCCAGGTCTCTCCTCGTAACTTAAAGTGTGTTTCTCTATTGCTACAAACCTGTATTGTAATATTTCACAGTACCCACTATACTAATTACTGGAAGTCCCACTTTCATCCTGTTTACTAAGCCAGCAAAGCAATTTATTAGGTAGCAATGCCTCTTCAAAAAGTGTATTTTCCTCTGTGCACAAAGTTATAGATTTTTATTTACCATATTGGCTTATAAAAGGATTTTTCTTTAACTTTGCACCGAGGAAAATGCACCTCAGGTTTAACTCATCCCGTGCTACTGTCCATCATTACATTTCCTACATATAGAACTAATATTTTTTCATTTTGCTTTAAGATACAAAATACCAAAAGCAGTCGTCAACCAGTTTAGCTTACACTCACGGCACCACCACTGGGTTCCCTTATTACAGTTGAAAACTGGTGCATCAATGTTTCTGTTTTCTTGCAAGGCAATTTACCAAAAGATGTCCCTTTAATTCACGTACAAATATACGCCGCATCTGATTGAAGTAATTAAAACTGGAGCCTCCATGTGTGCAATGTGTGATTTCTATCTGCTGTCCATTCACTTCAAAATTTCCTTTCAATGAATATTTGATACCACGCCTGCTTATGTGGTTTGTTCAGACTTACATTTGTCACTATCTTTGTCACATTCTTACTATCAATCATTTGAATCCTAATTTTGAGACAGTTTCCGAAAAATCCAACAGTATGGTTTCCATTCGACATGTACAACGGATTAGGTCATAAAGCAGCACACTCGCACCTTAATGTGGGCAGAACTACAGCCAGAAATGAGGCCAATTATTCAAACATGCAGTAAAAGATCAGTTACTACCTGTGGCTCTTGGCATGAATATTTCTGTCTGTGTTGCTTGTAGCTAATCAATGTCCGGAACTTGTGCCAAAGGTAGCCTAATGTGCAAAGGCTGACTCCTATCCAGAATGATTTCACTTTGCAAAATAACTCCATCGCACAAATCAGGTAGCTTCTCGCCACATGCATTTTAGTAAGAAGTATACTGTTAAGTATTCATATTAGTTCCTTACTGATGAAGAATCGTGTAGCTTTAATGAAGCACATGTTTAAGGCACAGCCTCTCTGACAAGTCACATGGCTCAATGCAGGCAGACGTTGCCAAGATTTGTACCTAAAAGGAAAAAAAATGCATTGGGCCTATGACAAGCCTAAAACAGGTGCCGGGGAAGATGTGTGTAGTAATCCTTGATGTGTCATGTTGACATGTTAGCATGAGGCATGTGGGTATACTGTATCACCATGCACAAGAATCATATAGGGCTGGATTTTACCAGCCCTCTGAAGATGTGCTGGGGTGGCAGGAAGGCTCATGAAGTCGTGGCGGAAGGCACCAGGTGGGAAGCCTGACATCTTCCCACAGCCAAGAGATATTTCCAGAAGCAGGAATTGGAGGCAGGCAGTTAATTAATTCAATTAAGTGGCCAATTATGGACTGGTTGCCAAATGGTGCTGTATGTTGCACTATGCAACCCTATGCAATTGCTGACAACCTGCTAAATCCCTCAGAGGGAGGGCATATTCATTTTAAAAGGCTAAGTTTCCTGAAAGCGATCATGAAGGGATTGACAATTTTCAGCTTGGGGCAATTTTAAAAATATATATAACAAATTGGGCCAGGCCTGCACCTTTAGATTGCAACACGCTGCCCCAGCTATTTACTCTCTCCTTCACTTGGGGTGGGTACCCCAGAGGCACGCACTCAAAATATTTTAAGCGTCCCCTAACCCCAGGAAATGAGCAGAGATCAGGGACACAGGCTGTCAGCAGGTAAAATACGTGTCTTGCCATACTTTCAAAGGGCATGGCGGGTCACAGGAAATTTAGGGTCACCATGCTTAGGTTATAGAGGGTAACAAATTTGAGCTAGCTACGCTAAATGTTGATATTAATCTGACGTAGACTTGTGTTGAGTTGGGATATAAGTGCAATTTAAGACAGCGGATAAATTGATCAGTGGAATGAGACAACCTCAAGGGGGCATTCTCACATATTTTCAGGCTCATGCTGATCAGATTATAGCTGCAAACATTACGGAAAAAAAAACTTAAAATTCAAATGAAAAAAAAACTCTCTGGGAATTCTTTGTATGATTTTAATGTTACATAGCTCCTAAAGGACATTCGGTTCTTTATTGACAGTTTGGGGTCGTGCATGACACTATCACCTCCGGGGCATAGATAAAGTGGCAATATAACTACCTAAGCCCAAGAATGCCTCGAAAATATTCTGAATCATTCTATTATTCATCGTCAGTCTCCTTTGCTTTTTCGACCAGTTTTGAAGTTTTCTCAATATGCAGTATAAGCTCAGTTTGTGGCCCTCACATTTTAATAGAAAACAATACAAATATTGCCTTCTTAATCTGGTGTCAAATCCACAACATATGTTTGCAGAAAGTAATTTTTTTAAAAACAGGTTGCCAAAGTTATCAAGGGTAAAGTAATATCATTGAGCGGGTGTCCTTTCACTGGTTCTGTCAAGGCAACTGACTGGATTGGAGTAATATTGCAGGGTTTAACAGTCCTAACGCCATGCCTGCTCACTACCCTCACCATTGATACAGTGATTGCTGCCAATAATCAGCATCATTATGGCCAGCAAGACATTGGCCAGAATTTTCCATTTGTCGGTCAGGCAGCCAATTGCCGCTGGAGAAACCGGCCGCGCCGCCATTTTCTGCGGGCGCCCAGCGGGTAAGTGACTCCCGTGGAGAACGGGAAAATAGTCGTGGAGGTGGGCGGCCTCAGACTGCCGGTTCCAATGGGGAGCCAGCAGCCTGTATAAAGAGTGGCCAGGCAGCCTGCTTGAGGCAGTGCACCATGGCCACTCGGGGACAGAGGGAGGGAGGATCGATTGGACAGCAGCATGAGCAGGAGGAGGGGGGCAGGCTGCAGGAGAGGCCAGCGGGGGGGCCACTGTGACCCCCCGATTTTCCGATGCCTGCCTTGCTGTCCTCCTGCAAGAGGTGTCTATCTGTCGGACCTTCTGTATCCGGAGGATGGGAGGAGGAGCGCCCCCCATGTCACCAGCCAGGCGTGGGAGGAGGTGGGCGATGCTGTAAGTGCCCATGATGATGTGCAGCGCACTGGCACCCAGTGCAGGAAACGATTCAATGATTTGCTGCGCTCTGGAAGGGTGAGTACCATGTCGGTCTTGGCCATTTGACCCAGAAGGCAGCCTTAGCCTTTGACCCCCCAACCATGTCTTGCTGTCGTTACTGCATAGGGCATCTGTCACGCGCTGGGAGGGCAAATGGTTACTGACAATGCTTACATCAGCCTCAGTGGTTGAGGAGAAGAAGGGTTCTCCCCGCAGCATATGTTGGTCTTTGTGGCCTTTGAGTAGTTTGGGGGCAACCTGCAGGGGAGGCGACACGACACGTACTCAGAACTCCAACACATGTCATATTGATGGTAATGAGATGGTGCAAGGGGTACATCAAGGGGCAAGTGCCATCTACTGGCATCAACGCCGCACCTAGTTGTGTCTCCTTGCCATGGGCGCTAAGATCCGTGTGCTATTCAAAGTGATGGACACCGAATGTGTCCAAGGTGGCCATTGGGGGAAGGGGTTGGGACCAGCCGTACTATCTTCTGGGGACTGATCACCAGTAGTGTGGACAGGAGCCGCTGGAGGCCTCAGATGGGCCACTGTGGTTGGGGTGCGGTGTGCGCGTGCAGAGTACATGAGCGATCAGCCCCAATAAATCCTCTTCTCTGTTTTGCAGGCAAAAACTCACCACAATGCCCGGGAGCGCCAGAGGACTGGAGGTGGGCGCGCCAGAGGACTGGAGGTGGGCGCGCCCTCCTCCAGCACCTCAGAGCCTTTGAAGAACAGGCCATGGAGCTGGGCAGGAGGCAGGAGGCCAGGGCAGCTGGGGGCTGCACAGCCAAAGACTTATTTCATCTGAGGGGGTTTGGGACCTCCTGCACCCTTTCAGCCAGTGAGCCCCACATTACTTTGTCCAAAAGGTCCTCAGCACCTCAGCTGTGAACCTCATGGCACTCAACTTAGATGAATGCCACCACATTACTCATTCCTGCGCCAAGGGGAAATGTTACCTTCTGCCCACCCGGTCTATGCCCCTCCTTAAGGAATGAAGGCCAATAATGTGACCTCTCAATCTCCTGTGTTGGAAGGCAAATGTCGCAAGTGTTTGTGATGTTTCTTTAGCCCCGCAACTATCCAGGCCACAATGCATCCAGGTCAGGTACCCCTGCACTCTCCCTACCCCAGTGGTTCATAACATGCCATGTGGCATTCCTGAGGCCATCTGATCAGCCTGTCTGCATGTGTGTTTAATGGTTGGGGCTCATCTTGACTCTTTCCACCTCACCAATGTTCTTCTCCTAAGGGTCTTGAAGGGTGAGTGACTTATGAGGCTGGGGGGGAAAGGGATGAAAGGTTGAACTGACTGTACGCTAACTGATGCACTGTCCTTGTTGTTAATTTCAGCATCACCACCAGAGTGACCCGCACCTCGACCCCGCGGCACCCCCCCTCCACACCTGAGGGCCAACAAGTGCAACTTGCGGCACATCATTTCAGCCAGCCAGGCACCAGCGCAGACACACACACCTCGGTGAGGACTTTACCGTCGGCTAGTGTCCCGGGTCACAGTGGAGAGGGCACATCACGATCGCTGGAGGAGATGGTAGGGGCAGAGAGTACCGATGGCGCCAGCAGCCAGAGGGCTGCAGGGGACGAGGCACATGCTGAGTCCGGCACTGACGACGTGTCTCTGGAGTTGTCCCCAATGCAGTAGCTGCAGGACAGATGGCAGGAAGTGCATTTGCATCTGGCAGGGTTGCATGAGGGAGTGGTTCAGTTGTTCTGTGCGATGGAGGAGTCCAGGTAGAGTGCACATGAAGATTCCGCCCTCAGGGCAGAGCTTCAGGCTTCCTTCAATGAGAGATTGGCAACTCCCATAGAGAGGGGCTTCCACCAAATGGATCAAAATATGATTGGGATACGCTCTGACCTGCAAACCCTCACAGTGGTTCTGGCCACAGGTGGTCATTCCCAATGTGGGAGATGTTGTGGACACCAAGCGCTGGCACTCGGTGCCCATGCTTCTGTGGTGAGCAGGGAGGTTGAAATGGACCTCACGTTGGCACAGCAGCTGCCTGTCGTCGCTGCGAGCTCCTCTCATGGTGCTCCAGATGAGGGCAGCAGCTCCTCCGCCCCTCTGCCAGTTAACGTTTCTTCTGTTGAGGCTGCGGCAACTGGGGAGGTGCCAGTTCAGGAACTGGCCACTCCCTTCCAGGCGGAGCCATCACAGGCTCCACGGGCCAGAGGATACCCGCCAAGGTCATCGAGCTCAATAGGACAGCAGAGTCAGCAGGCTGTCTCACAAGCTACTCCGAGCGATGGGGCGGCACCTAGACGCAGCACCCGGAAACGTAAGCATAAGGCACCTTAGGCACTCCACGGGTACGTCACTGGTGATTTTGTGTCGGCCTTAGAATAGGGACCCAAATTTTTGTGATCGCTAACAAGTGGTGTGTGCTTTTCTTTTGGACAAAGTAAAGTCCACCTTTGTAACCATGGCTGAGGGTGTTTTGTTGGTGGTGCATTTTTCTTTTTCCTGAGTGTTTGAGTGAACATTGATGTTTCTGTACTAAGCCCTTAGTTGCAGCTGATGAGGTGGAAGATGTAGCACCTAAGTGCCACGTGTGGAAGCGCCAGGCAATGCTGCTCCTGCTGATCCATGTGTGTGGAACTAGCTGAAGGTTCTTTGGATTAAAGTGTCCCGGGTGTCCCTGCCTCCTTGGTGTAGTAGCGGGTCAGCGTGCTGTCCCTCATCATCGCCCTGTGCTTCCTCATCCTCTGAGGCACTGCTGGATTCATCATGTGCAGCCTCATCCAGAGCGTCAAGGTCTTCATCGTCAACTGCATCCCCCCTTTCCAGCACAAGATTGTGCAGAGGGCAGCATGCAACCACTATCACCGAGACACGATCTGGGGGGTACTGGAGTGCGCCCCCTGAGCGGTCCAGGCAACGGAAGTGCATCTTGAGAAGACTGATGACTCTCTCCACCACAGCCCTTGTGGTGCCCTGGCTCCTATTGTACCGCTGCTCAGCTTCTGTTCTTAGATGGCAGAGAGACGTCATGAGCCACCTTCTGAGGGGATAGCCCTTGTCACCCAGCAGCCATCCATCCAGCCGAGCCGGAGCAATGAAGAGCCCCGGCACCTGGGAGTGTCTGAGGATGTAGGCGTCATGGGAGCTGCCTGGGTACCTTGCACAGACTTGTAGAATCAGCATCCTGTGATCACACACTATCTGCACGTCCATGGAGTGGAAGCCCTTCCTGTTGACGAAGACACCGGGCTCACCTGCTGGCGCCTTGATGGCCACATGTGTACAGTCTATAGCACCCTGGACACGGGGGAAGCCAGCAATGGCCGCAAAGCCTCTGGCTCGCTGTGTCTGACTTGTCTGGTCGCAGTGGAAGTGGATGAAGGTGGATACCCGTCTGAACAGAGCGTCTGTAACCTGCTTGACACAAGTGTGGACAGCTGATTGGGAGACACCACAAAGATCACCCACCGAGCCCTGGAAGAAGCCAGAGGCATAGAAGTGGAGGGCAACTGTGAGCTTCAGAGCCGCTGACATGGGGTGTCCTCCCACACAGTTAGGGGAGATCTCAGGGCCAATCATCTGACAGATATAGTTGACTGTCTCCGTTGAGAGTCGGAGCCTCCTCCGGCACTGCACATCAGTCATATTGAGGTAGCTGCTTCGCCGCCTGTATAGCCTGGCAGCAGGATAGTGGCATCTTCTGTGGCCCCTTGCACCTTGGACAACCTCTTGGCCCCTTGTGCCCCTTGTGCCTGCGCCTGGCCTCCCAAAGGTGGCTCCCCTGGAGGCTGATTGTCCAGTCCTGGGCTCCTCCTTATTCTATCTCTCCCTTCCCCCTCATTGGAGCTGCCTCCAGTGGAGATGTCAGAACCCATACCCCCAGGCTAAATGGAGGCCTCTGGAAAGCTGCAGGCCCGAGAAAGATTACTGTCTGCAGACTGGTTTCAAAGTGCACAAGAAGCTCTTGGAAATCGATGAGAACTGCTAACAATCACACAGGCAACTTTTAAACACTTTCGGCAATTAAAACTTCATGGGAAACATGAACAACCCCTCGGAGTCCACATATCCCGACATTGCATGAGTTTTCTTAAAAAATCTCCTACCCGCATGCCCGTTGGGCCCATGCGCCGACCTGAAGTTCACACGGGCCCCTCAAAATCCAGGAAAATTGTCAAGTTAAGGGCCTTAACGAGGCCTTTAATTAATGGCGGGCGAACGCCCCACTGCTGAGAGCGCCCGCAGACCGAAATATTGCGAAGCCGCGCGCTGACGTCAGGACGCTTGCACGACATTTTAAGCACTGACGTGCAGACTCCACCACCCGCACGTCAGCCAGAAAATTCTGCCCATTATCTGCAGTTTATTGCTAATCATATCTCAGCCAATTTCTTGTCCACTGATCGTAATTAAGCCCCATGCTTTGCTCCCTCTGCTGGATTCAAATGCAATTTAAATAGTCCGGATGTGGCGCTGCAAGCCCATGTTCCATGTTTCTGAATTGACTTGATTTGGTCAAAGCTCATGTTAAATTAGTGGCACAGAAACAAATGGCAGTTCCCTTTCAGTCACCATTCTCTGACTTCCTGTTTAGTGTTGCACAGTCAAACGATCAAGTGCAGAGAAGCAAGTACAGAGCAACCCCTTACCTTCACAGTTGACATTGCTGCTTTCTTTCCTCATATCCCCCCCCATGTTCTTGACCGCCTCACAATTTGAACTAACTCAGCACCACCTAAAATCTACTGGACAGGCATAACCAGAGGCCATTCAGGCAGTTGTGGAACAGTGTGCATCAGGCAAACCAAGCTGACAAACAAAACCATTCGCTGTTCACATATCTTCATACCCTTTTCTCCCTCTGGAGAATGATGTGGAGTGTTGGAAGGATTTGCAGGCTGAATAACAACCTGATGAACCACATCATGACAACCCCTTCTGTGGCCGTCGAGTCCTGGAGTGGGGACATTGTACCCAGGGCCTTCCAGTTCAGAGGCAGGGATGCAACCAACTGAGTTGCAGGACCTCAAAAAAAGAACTAAAGATGTTGCAGGAAAAAAATCTAAAATATTTACAGGAACGTGGCACAGCAATACCCAAAAGAACTAGGTTGTAAAAGCCCACAATATGGGAAATGTGGACACTTCAAGACCTTAATGAGTCAGAAACAGCAATGGAGCATCATTTCATCGTAACTGAACAGCTTCTCAGCAAATCTAACTTGAACATCCAGTGTTGATGAACACCCTTTCAAATACCTACCCCGATGTTACCAACAACTGGAAACAAAACCTCTGGGAAGTAATGGGAAAGTAGAAGTCTCACATTGAGAAGACTTACAGAACAATGCAAGGCAGTGAGAAGTCTCTCTAGCGACAGTGATGAAGACACCCAAAGCAACCAGGGTGTGAAGCCTAGATCCAGTAAGATGTTCCTTATGTTGACGCATGTTAAAACCCAAATGCTGGGATTATTATGCTACTAAATGATCTAATATGTTACAGCTATGAAAAACTTACATTCATACAGCATTTTACGCAAACTCAGGACATTTTAAAGTGCTTTACAGCCAATGACGTACTTTAAAGTGTAGAAATTATTGTCATGTAGAGAAACATGGTAGCTAATTTGCATACAGCAAAATGAAATCAACCCAAAATGAGACAAATTACTGGATAATCTGTTTTAGCAATGTTGGTTGAGTTATAAATGCTGCCTTGGACACTGGTGAAATTCTCCTCTTTGAACAGTACCATGGAATCTTTTATATCCATCTGAAATTGGGCTTTGGTTTAATATCACATCCAAAAGACCTATGCATTCAGTATTACATTGAAATTTTAGCCTTGATTATGTGTCTGGAGTAAGGTTTGAACCTACTGAGTGCAACCACAGAGCCAAGGTCGATAACCAAAGTTAAGAGTAACAAATTCACATATTTTACCATGATCTAAAGTCTATTTATCTTTAACTACCTCATAGCGGCATAGGAACAGAAAACAACAGTACTGCAATGACCTTGTCTCTATTCGATTGATCTTCCTCACTGACCTACCTTCTCACTTTAAGGATCAATCTCTTTCCCCTTTAAAACTCAGTTATAAAGCCTGTTATAATGGAGGTGATGGTGTTTCCATGCACCTGCTACCACTATCCTTCTAGGTGCTGGTGGTCACGGGTATGGAATGTGTTGTTGAAGAAGACAGTGAGTTCCTGCAGTGCATCTTGTAGGCAGTACATACTACAGCCACAGCGCACCTGTGGTCAACAGAGTGAGTGTTTATGGCAGTGGTTGGACTGCAAATCAATTGGACTGCCTTGTCTTCTGCGGTGTTGGGCTTCTTGAGTGTTGTTGCAGCTGCCCTCATCCAGGCAAGAGTATTCCCTCACACTTCTGACTTGTGCCTTGTCGACACAAGAGAGATTTTGAGGAGTCAGGAAATGAGCCACCCAGTGCAGAATACTCAACCTTTGGCCTGTTCCAGTCACTTTATGTGGCTGGTTTTCATATTATTAACCTCTTTATCTGTAATCCTGGCTTCACCTATATGAACTCCTCTTGAATAGCAAAACAAATTGATTGGATCAGGTTCGTTGACCTCATTCATCTACCTCAACTGTAAAGTATTCAAATCAATAAATGTGCACAACGCAGTTAATCTCCTCTTTTATCAGAGCTTTGATCATATGCAGAAGCAATATTCTGCAAACATTTTGCTATACATTTTGTAGTTCTTGTATCTGTGGCCTGTAAAATCAACAACAAGTGACGGTAAGTGGAGTTACTCTTACTTTTGATGCTAGATCTCCAGCTGAGATTGAACTGTGGAGCATTTGAAACCACAATGTTGCAATAGTGTCGCATCAACACAGCATTCCCACTGTTGGGATAAAGACAGTCTGCCTCAAACTGTAAACATCAAGTTAAATTGCTTCTCGAAAATAGACTCTTGACCCATTAGGGAACGAAAAACTGCCAGCTGTAGTTATTGTGCATGTATTTAACAAAATAAAAAAGGTGCCTCTCTAAATTGGTAGCAGTGGGGGTGCGATCATTATGGGGAGAATTTTCCCCCCATTGGGGGGGGGGTTGTTGTGTGGGGATGGGTGGGAGTGGCCGCGAACCCAATTGGCGCCCCCGATCGGGTCCGTGCCGCCATTTTATGTGGGCAGGCCAATTAAGCCCTGCCCAATGTGACGCGCGCCCGGAAGCGCTGAGCGCTCCCTGTGTGGGCGGGGTTCCTTGAGTCAGGGCCTGCGCTCTTTCACACATGCGCGCAGGAGAGCGCAGAAATCTCCCTGAGGCGCAGAGGTACCTCAGGGAGATTAGTTTAAGGTTTAAAAGTTTAAATAAAGAAAAGAAAATATTTTAAGACATGTCCCGTCATGTGACAGTGTCACATGAGCTGGGACATGTCAAGGAACATTAATGAAAATTCTTATTCAATTTGTAAATGCTTCATGGAACCTCATCCCGCCTGTGGATGAGGTTCCATGAAAAATGTGAAGGCCGCTTGGGCTCAGTTTATTGGTTTAATTCGTTTTTAAATGGCCTCAATAGGCCTTTGACAGTTCGGTCAGCTGCGCTTCCGCTGAACTGAAAATCTAAATGTCGCGTGGTGTCATAAGGACGCACGCCCGACGTCACCCCGCGTCATTTTACGCCTCAGTGGGTAGGCCCTGCCTTCGCTCACTGAGCTGAAAATTCCGGTCTATATTTACCTGCAGTGCGCAGCTACCATTCCTCCAGAACTCAGCAACAATTTGATGGCTTGGACAGTACAGGGTTGTGCAGGCAAGTTTGCACAACATTTACATGCAACTCCTGTATCTCACCAAGTGACTTCAATATGCTATATCGGACAGTTTTGTTACGCTGTATTACCAGGGGAATAAATCAGCCCATTGGACTCATCGACACAGTGAAGAATACTTGGGAAGCACATTTTCTAAGGTTAGGACAACTTGCCAGTATCCATTGGGTTTGGCTGGATCAGGGAAGCATTGCGAGAACCAGCTGCACACAGAGGGCTCTCACAGCGTTGGACTGCTGCCCGACATGGAACCTTAGGAACCCAGCTGAACTACTGAAACTCATCTACATTTTGAAAAAACAAGTACACGCCCAGATAGTTACAATCACAAATGGCACAAAAAAGGCAAGGACCCCATTCTCCATCAAGCTCCTTAATTCTTCGCAGAAACGCTCTTGCCTCTAAATTATAAGGTTATAGACTCCACTACCATTTCAATACTTGAGCATAACAATCCAGGCTGATATTTCTGTGCAGTACCAAGGGAGTTCTATACTGTCTAAGATAAGACATTAAGGCGAGGCCGCATCTGCTTTCTTAGTTGGATGTAAAAGATCCTATGACACTGAAGGTCAAATGAGTTATCCCAAGATCCTCGCCAATATTTATCCCTCAAACAACAGTGCCAAAACCGATTCCCTGGTCATTTATTTTACTGCTGTTTTTGGGGACCTTGCTGTGTACAAATTGGCTGCATTCCAACAATCATTATCCTTCATGAAGTACTTCATTCACTTTGGGATGCCTGAGGTTATGAATGGGGATTTATAAAAAGCAATTTCTTCCATTTATAGTACAAAGGATTGATATTATGAAGCCCTGAAGGATTTAATTTACAGTGTATGGCCCTGACCGTAACTCTAACAGGATTTTAACATTCTATTATCAAATCCACCCAGGGACTAATTTTCTATGGCATTTCATTTGTATTAATTAATGCACAAGTCTAACAAGTTGCAAAATATTGGCAATGCGTGCATACAAGGTGAGCATTTAAAAAAAATAACTTTCCTGTGAGCAAAGTGCATCACAGGTGTCTCAGGTTGTGTTTAGTGCAATTAATTCTTAGAGGCAATGTACAGACTTCTTTAATTAATCTTGCATTGCCTTGGGTTCTATCTGCAAATGGGAGCTGAGGTTTGCATTCAGAAATAAAACTTACCTCATCGTCCTCAGTGTTGCCATCTGGCTCGCTGGTTTTTTCTTCCCAGAAATTTCTCATAGTTTCCACTCTTTCCAAGTAATGAAAGAAAGCCATTTTCCCTAAGCTTCCACTGTTGGATCTCTTGTTGATTTCCTTCAAGCTAGCCACCTTCCATGATTTATTAGACTCCATCAACTTTATATCTTCGTATCTCGCCTGTTCGTGACCACCTTTCATGTTTTTCCATAAATATCTCACTTTACTGACTTGCAGATGTTTCCTCTTGCGCTCTGCGAACGAAAGAGAGAACATTTTTCCCTTGTTTCTGGCTGAAGCGATTCAACACATTTTGAGGCAAGTAAAAGATAGGTCTCAAAAGTGAAAACTAAACAAAAAAAAAAAATCAACAATTTCACAATTTCTGTTGAAGTCAATTTTATTTTATTAAGTTACCTTTATTTTGCCCTATAGCAGCCACACCTTGGGACAGATCCAACTTGCATTTGTAAAACATTTTTTTGAAAACATATGTGGGGAATATATTGAATACCAGTAATTTTACCAGCCAGTTCCCGCTCGTCTGGATGCAGGTGGTAAAAATGTAGGTTAACCTTACTTTATACATTTCAGCAAGGTTTAAAACACTAGTCTCTAAAAACACCAATGAACTTCAGCAACTATCCTCGAGAAGGTGTACATTAACACTATTACAGATCATAACAAACTAGGTTTTCCAAGCACTGATTTTCCAACCAAACTCAAGTTGCACACTGCACTGTCATTTACTATCATTAACATTAGGGGAGCAACCATTGACTGTAATTTTAAGCCCCCCTGGGGAGCAAGCTGGAAGACAGGGGATGTAAAACCTGCTGGGATGGCAGGGAGCGCTGTACACATTGCCTATCCGCTGGTATTTTACCAGCAGCTAGGTAGGTGTCAGGTGGCCTGCTTACCCTTCGGATGAGGAAGTCCTTCAGTGGCAAATTAATTGTCAACTTAAGGGTCTCCTCCCACTGCCGCACATACCCTGGTGGTCTGGTTGAGGGCTCGTGGAGGGGTGGGGAATCCCTCCTATTCAGGCACCCTTTGCCCCCCAGGGGGCCCCCTCAGTGGAAAGGGCTACCGCCACTTGAACCCATTTATTTTCTCCATGCAGAACTAGATATTTCTGGAAAATGTATAGATATTTGCAAATCTTTGCCACAGAGGATTAAATAAACGGGTAAGATGGATGATATGAGAGATTGTACATGGACGGTGTTAGGGGAAAGTTTGATTGACTGAATGTCCTTTCTCGCTGCATTCTTGTGAATGACCTGGTTTTATCAAAGCATGCAGTGCATTTGGAGGTTTACAAATCCCCAAGAAGCTGAATCTTGGGGGATATGTAGATGTTGCCATAAAATTTGGAAAGATCTTCAGTGATTGGAAATGCCTCAAATCAGTCACCTTCTCTTGGATTTCATTCACTGGAAAGAAGTAAGAATGGCCTGAGTTAAGATCATGTCTACACAGGAGATGGTTGATGCAAAAACTCCAGAGGTTAGGCAGATTCATCCATTTCATTTTGTGCACAGAGAAACAATACATATTTTGCACCATCGCTGATTATTTTTTCTCATAGCATTAATTGTGGTAAATCAAATCAATATGGTGATATGGGCATCATCACTTAATCCACTGGGGCAAGATAAGCTGCAAGGGTTTCAATTGTCTCCGACATGCCAATTGTTTATGACACCTGCTGGTGACTGACATACCAGAGACCGATACGTAATTGCTTTTCCTAAACAAATTTCTGTTCTTGGGTTACTTGAGCAGGACAATTGATAAGCAGGATTGCTTTCACCAAAGCTATAACCTTAACCTTGTATTTATGACTCATTACATTGCTGAAAAAAGAGCCATGCTGTTGAAGCTTTTCGTCTTGTACTTATCAGGAATTTTTACAAGAATACCAATAGTAAAGGGAACAACAATTTATACCGCATGAGTAGAGAGTGCTGATTTGTTGGCAAGTGGAATTCGATTAATAGAGTTGTTGTCATAGAGAACCAGGCAACAGTTAACTGCCAAGCTTTAGTTAAAATTCAAACCAGGCAGGTCGATTCTGATTGGTCAAGGCATTGCCATGGGGAATGAACCAGGGAATGGTTGTCACCCAAACTTTTGTTTAGTTGAAAAGAACAATCTGTGGACATACTCCTTTTGTCTGCAAGGGCAGGGATCTGCGTGTGAATATGTGTAGCCTCTAGCATGCGTAAGTGAGCCACACTGTGAGCTGGACTGATAATCTTAAATTGGTTTTCAATGTAATTCTTAGCACAACCAGGACTGTTTAGCAAATGTTGTCCAATCGCAAAATCACATCTAATGTTAGATACTATGGGGAGAATTTTCTCCCCATCGGGGGAGTTGGGCGAGAGCAGGCGCAGGTGGGTGCGCAGCCGATTGCTGCCATTTTGCATGGGCGAGCCAATTAGGGCCCACCCAGCGTGACGCACACCTGGAAGAGCTGAGCTCCCTTTGTGGGTGGGGGGATGTAGGCTGAGTCGGGGCCTGCGCTCTTTCACGCGTGCACACAAAAGAGCACAGAAACCTCGCTGAGGCACGGAGCTGCCTCAGGGAGATCAGTGTGAATTTTTAAAAATTTTAACAAAGACAAAAAACAAATTTTAAGACATGTCCTCTTCATGTTACAGCGGGATCCGTCCAACCCTTCATGATATGCTGCCCATTGTATTTGTTTAGTTTCTCTGCCATTTCCTTAATTCCCCATTATAAATTCTCTTGTCTCTATTTGTGATGGATTTGTGATGGTCTTTGTTAATCTTTTCCTTTTATACATACTTGCGGAAGTTTTACAGTCCATTTTTATGTTTCCCATTAGTTTACTGTTATTTTCTACTTTCTTTCTTTATCTGTTTCTTGGTTCTCCATTGCTGAATTCTAAAATGATCTCAACCCTATTTTTTACAACTTTATAAGCCTCTTCCTATGATCTAATACAATCTTCAACTTCTCTTGTTAGCCATGGCTGAATCACCCTTCCAGCTGGGCTTTTGTGCCTCAAAGGAATGTATTTTTGTTGCAAACCATGTATTAATTATTTAAATGCTAACCATTGCCTGTCTATCATCATACCTTTTAATGAAGTTTCCTAATCTACCACAGCCAATTTGCCCCTCATCCTCCTGCAATCGAGTGACTATTAGGGCCTCCACTGCATCTCAATGGCAGGAGCATTCTCACAGAGGGTGTTCACGCTGCCATCAGACAGACTGGAGTCAAACGTTTACAGATACAATGTGTGGATCTATGGTGTCACCTCACTGCATGTCGGCATCATCCTCCACAAATCTGGCAGCTATGAGGGCCTCCCGAGCGCGCCTGCCTCGTCTGGCCAGTGCGAGGGCCTCAACCCCATCATCGTCGCCTTCGAAGACCTCCTCATCCTCGTCGCTGTTGTTGTCCTCCTCATCGGAGGAGACGTGTAGTTCTCCCATCTCCTCCTCAGCCAGCTCCCCTCCCCGTTGCAGCGTCAGGTTGTAAAGGGGGCAGCAGACGACGATGTGTGACACCCTCTGTGGACTGTATTGCATGGCTCCACCAGACCGGTCCAGGTACCAGAACCTCATCTTCAGCATCCCGATGGTTTGCTCCACCAAGCTGCGAGCTGCAGCATGAGCCTCGTTATACTGTTGCTCTGCTGCAGTCTGAGGCCTCTGCATGGAGTGGCTTCAGCCACAGCCTCTGCAGCTAGCCCTTGCCCCTGAGGAGCCATCCCTGCAGCTTCTGTGGACCCTGGAAGGCTTCAGGGATCCGCGATTGACTGAGGATGTAGGCATTGTGCACACTCACTAGAAACCGTGTGCACACCTGCAAGGTACGTTTCTGGTGGTTGCACACCAACTGCACATTCAGTGAGTGGAACCCCTTGCACCAGTCGATCACACCTTGAACCTATGGAAAATCTGAGATCTGGGCAAACCCAGTCGCTCCTGCATTCTAGCTGCCCTGGTCCTGGGCAAAATGCACAAAGTTGAGTGCCCTAGAGAAGATGGCATCCATGACCTCATGGATGCATTTGTGGGTGGAGGCTTGTGAGGTCCCACAGAGATCACCTGTGGACCCCTGAAAGGAGCCAATGGTGTAGAAATTGAGCACTGTGGTCACTTTCATGGCCACTGGCAGTGAATGCCCTCCATGTCTCCATGGCACCAAATCCTACAGTAGGTGGCAGATGTGACCAACCAGTTCCCTAGACATGCACAGTCTTCAGCGACACTAGTTCTTGGTCATCTGCAGAAATGAAAGGCAACGTCTATAGATCGTGGGTGTCACTAGGTGCTGACCAGTGATGACTCGCTGTGGCTCTTTGGCGGCGTGTGCGGGAGCTCCAGCCACCCCTTCTTCCTGAGGTTGCTGCTCCTGCCTCTGCGCAGCCAGAAGCCTCAGTCGCTCTCTCCTCTGTCATCTTCATTCTCTGTAGGCCATGAGGCATACAACTAGTTCACCAGGCTTCATGATCCTGATATATTCCTCCTGCAGGATGAAAGAGAGAGATAGGTGCGTTAGTATGAGCGTACTAAGAACTGCCCTGGTTAAGTGTGAAGGCCTCTTAACAATTCCTGAAGAGTTCCGGCTACCACTTGGATGGCCAGAGTTTAATGCGCTGCATGGCTGCCCGAAACCCCACCACCTCCACCCCACTCCACCTGACCGATTGGCGGCAGCCTTGCCCATTGGACTGCATGCTGTGCTCTCAGCTCAGGCACAGGCATTCTCCTAACCCGCACTGCAAGGCACCACTGTTAGCTTGAACCATGGGGGATGCTGACATTGCAAGGGGCTGTGAGCGCATCCAGCAGTGACTGCTCCATGACCAGCTTTAGAGTGGAGATTGTACAATGTGCCCAGTCGGCCAACTGTTCTGCAATCCACTAAAATGCTCATGACTTTGCAGTCTGTGCCGGGGGGCGGGGGTTGGTGTGAAAAGCTTTGGAGCACTTGATGGCACTTTGCTGCCTCTGCATTTCTTGAGTGGGCAGATAAGCTAGAGGCCCGACTCCAATCATATCAATGGCTGCTCCTGAACGGTCTCAGTTGCAGAGGTCATTTTATACAAGGTGTCCCAAATGCGTGGCTGCTTCTCTCACTGACCCTACTCCCCCCACCCCGAATGCTTGTGCGCTATATTCAACTGCAGGGCTGCCCTTAACCCCCCTGAAATGCCCCTCAAGCTTGAAGTTCAACATGCAACCCTCACAAGCGCTGCACAATGTTACTCTGCACTCCTGGCTGAGTTCCCCTCACAGTGCAGCCCACCAAGTGCACGCCTTTTATGTGCTGTTGTGAAACACGTCGGCGTGTTTTCCGGCCAACGTGGAAGGACGATCCAGCAGGGTGAGGTGGTGGGGGTGGGGGAGACACGATTTCAGTGGACTGGCCTAAAAATGATATACAGATGTATTACAATGGGGTTCCCGACACCCAACGGTGGAAAATGCAGCCTGCCACCAGCGGGCTGAGCGGACAATTGCAAACTGGTTTCACGCCATCGTGAAACTGATCACGCCATATTGTCTGCTCACGCCAACAAACATGCCCGACGCCAGCAGGCACAGAAAATCCCAGCCTGTGGCATTGAGGCACTGACATAATTGTTAACTTTGCTGCCTTTGAGAGAGAAGCTCGCTAACCTGTTGTAGAACCAGACCAAGTTTTTTTGTTTAATCGGAACCAATGGAATGAATCTTGTTCATGTTCTACAAAGGTCGGGCAATCTGCCTTGCCAGGTTAGCACCCAGGTATAAAGTTGAAAATGACTCTAATATCTCTGTATGTGTTTCTAAGTCATTCTCATTCTTTGTTTTCTCAGTAGGCTTGCCCTCCCTTCTGCTTCCCCTTTCAAATGTTACATCCCAACTGTCTAAATATAGCTGTCATTTGGTTTGTGTCGATCACTTCTTTGATCTCTGCATGTGTTTCTCTGTTTTTCTATTGCTCAACAGTCTTGTCACACCCTCTCTTTATTTGTCGTTGGCCTGTGCTCTTTTCAACTTTTGCTTTCCTTTTGTTTCACTAATCATTCCTCATCTGGCCCTCACTCATTATTGTCTTTTGGGTCCACTGCCACTAATATGCTCTTTTACTTTAGGTTCTACATTCAATTCCCCAAGCCTGGCTGTGCACCCTCACTGAGAAACCACGTTGGATCAGGATCTTGATCGTCAGCCATTTTAGGAGAGGAGATTCTGGTGCCGCAAAACGGAGAGGTTGACGGGATCAGGACCGGAGCCGTATAAGGGCAAATATTTAAAAATAATAGTGCAAGAACACGAAAACAATTTAAAAACGGAAAGCTAAAAGTAAAAGTTGCGCCAATAATTTTTAAATAGGTAAGTAAGGAGTTATTGGCAAAGAATAAAAACTTTAAAATTTTAAAATGGTGGCCTAAGTATCTTTGTGCGACTCATTGTTGAAATGTTATTGGTTGATAACGATGATATGATCGGCATCGTCCAATCAGCAAAGCTGTAATCATTTTACAACAATACAGTGACGGACTTTTGCAGACACAGAACTTTTAATCAGATTTTTATTTAATAAATGCTGAATTCCATTCTACCGTTACTTTAAAGGGCAGCAATTAACTAATATGTATTTACATCCGGGGTAGGATTTTTCGCTCAGCGTGTGGGCGCGCCCAACATGGCCGAGTGTAAAATAGCACGCGATATTTAGGTCAGTGAGTGCACACGAGAGTCGGCAGCGCGCCAGCCGACAATTAAGAGGCCTATTAAGGCCATTAATGTATTAATTAACATGGATTTTTCACTGCCCGTCCAACGTTATGGTTGGCGGGCGGGTGAATCGGCCAGGTGGCCTTTAGAGTTTTGAGAAATCCTCATCTATGGGCGGGATGCGGTTTCCAATAATAATTTTTTTTTAAAAATGTTTGGGCAGAATTTTTACGATCTATATGTTTAGGTGAGTGAGTCCAATGTGTGGACATTTTTTTTCCCCAATTAAAAATTTTTATTTGATGGTTTCAAATTCTTCAGCTCCCTGAGGCAGCTCTCTCTGCCTTCAGGGAGCTTTCATTGCGCGCTCCCCCCACACCCGCGCTGAATTCAGTGCTCACCCTCCTCCCGCCCCCACCCCAGCAGCGCTGGGCCTTTCAGCGCGCGTTTCACGCTGGATGGCCGTTAGTTGGCCAGCCGGCATGAAATTGCACTCGGGGGCTGATCGCGGGTGGTGGGCTGTATCCCGGCCACTCCTGGGCCCACCCACCGCGCCCGCCCAACGACCTCAAAATTCTGCCCCAGGTTCTTTCAAACGGATTTTGTGCTTGCACAGTTCCATTTTCTTTTTCTGTCAAATGTCAACCCAACACTAAGGTCATCATTCCAGTCTAGAATACATGAGGTCAGTGTGAAAATCACGTTACCCTACCAAAATCAGAATCCAAAAATTTTGTTTTTATTGCAGTAAATCAGATCCAGAATGTTTTCACTCTAAAGAATATGCAGTGTCTGTTCATTAACAATTCCAACAGAGGAAGCCAAGGCCTGTTTTCTAATATTCAATATGTTTCTTGGCAAACAACCTGGAATTTCAATGTGCAAGACATGAAAGGCTAGCAACCAAAAAAATGGAATTAGGAAATCGAGGCCAGCGTATGCATAATTCTTCTCATCCAAACTCTCCAGATGAAACACACCATGAATAAATTTGTAGCAAACCAACATATCAAGGATCAGTCACTTAACCAGAATTAGGAAGTGCGGATTGAAGCCTTCAGAGCCAAGAAACTAAAACCAAATGCATTTAGAAGCATTAAGTAGCATTGAGACTATTGCAATTTATGTAAGCAATAAATCCATTCTGATCAGTAATATCAGGATGGTGAAAAGAACAGCACATTTCTGGACATGCATGGTGGTGAACTGTTCAGTTGCGGCCATGAAGTTGAATTTTCATGGAAATAGAGTGAGATGAGGACCAGCTTTCCAATAGCGCTGTGGATCATTATTGATTCAACACTGAACAACCAGTACTTCAGAGGTAAAGATGCCAAAAAATGTATTGTTGATGTAAAGAGGAAGGCTAAGAGCTAACGTTGCCTCTGACCTGAAAGAGAAAGTTTCCTGATGTTTTCAGTGTGTCCTTTATGTTTGCCATTTAAGGTCGTCACTTTTTTTTGACAAATTCTAAACAGAATGGCAAAGTGGATAATGGGAATGTGGTTTTAGGAGAACTTTACCAGATTTTCATTTCGAGATGCTAAAAGGTAAACCCAACCCAGTGCTTGAATTGGTCCAAGCCAATGCAAATCCATTCATCACTTCAAGACTTTAGCTACAGAACCAGCACAAACTGATGCACAACTTTCCTCTGTCTTTCTTTATCTAGCTCCAGAATGGCCTCCAACAACTGCACAGTTTACACGAGGGTGCTCTCTCCATTGCCATTACTAGAAGAAAAAGCAGTGAGAAAACAGTGGGTTCCCCTGATGATGTTCCTTTTCAAGCTTCATACACGCTTAACTCAGCAATTACAAAATCCTGCTTCCACATCCTCCAAATGAAACACATTCTAAGCAAGGAATTGTCCCAGATTTTCACTAAGTGCGGTAGCAGGCAGGAAAAAGAACATCTTACCCGCCAGGCGCAATGGCAGCTATTCACCCTGTATTGTCCATTAATTATGCATTCCTGGGAACACGCCATCCTTACAAAAGGGAAAGCTCGCAGACTGGTGGAGGAGTGCCTGAAATCAAGGTCCCCACGGACCTTGAAAATAGAGCCATCCAGCTGGCCGGCGACAATCCGGACTGTTCCTGTTCTGTCGGTGAGGTCGGTGGTTCTCAACCAAGTGAGGATCCAGCAGTGCAACATCCTTCAGACAGCCATGCTGTGAGTGATGTGTCCTGTTTCACAGGCCACTGCCAAGCACTGATTATCTCTTTTTGCTTTCACAGGCACAGCTGGGAAACAGCCAAGAGAGTCCATGAGCCAGGTCCTCGACTCAAGCCCCAAAGACACCTCGGAAGAAGAGTCTCAAAGAACCCCATTGAAGATCCATCACAGCGCTCACCTACACCCTCCACCAGCACAGAGACACACACCTCAGTGAGACCAAGCTTTAGAGTAGGCCTCAGGGGTAACAATCTGGTGAGCACATCGCACTGTCTGATCCACAACAGGTGGAGGCAGGGACTTCGCAGGTTTCCGGCACTCGGAAGACTGCTAGAGACCAGAAATCTGCTGAGTCTAAATTAGGTGACGAGCCCCTGGACTTGGTCGTACCTCAGTTGCTGGAGCTGCAAAGGCAAGCTCAGGAACATCAGGAAGGGAGTCCATTATGCTCAGATTGCAAGGCACAAAGGAGGAGTCCGTCCGCCTTCAGTCTGAGGTGATAGCGTGGCATGCCAAGGCACCAAGGTCAACACTGGTAGGATGGCGGCTGCCATGGAGATCTTGGTCCAGGTCTTTGGTCCTGCTGTGCTGCACGGGCTCAACTCCATTGCTTATGCCATAGTTGTTGTGTTTGGCCCTGAGGTGAGTTTCCAGCCACTTATCTGCATTATCACTATGTCTGCTTACTTTCACCTGAGTAACATTGCTTGACTCCATCACTGCCTCAGTTTATCTTCTACTAAAACCCTCATCTATTCCTTTGTTATCGCTAGACTTTACTGTTCAAACACACTGTTGCCAAGCCCCCCATTTTCTACCCACATAAACTTGAGCTCATCCAAACTCTGCTGCTTCTATCTTAAATCACTATAAATCTTGTTCACTCATCATCCCTGTTTGGGTTTTGAAATTCAAGCATGTAAGAAAAGTTCTATCTGGCTTGTTGTAGTCATGTGACCTCTGCCATGAGGTACAGGGTTGGGGGCAGCCATCTTACATTCAGTTCAAAGAAAGAAACTGTATTAGAAGCACTGTGCTTCTTTGAGCATGCAGTAATCTCTGTGCTTGCAGACTTTCACTGGCCCCCAGTCCAACCACATCTCAAATTTAAAACCTTCATCCTTGTTTTCAAACCCCTCTATGGCCTCATTCCTTCCTGTAAATTTGGTCTGCTCCAGCCTCACAACAACTGAAATGTGTGCACTCTTCCAATTCTGGCCTCTCCTGTCTCCCCAATTTTAATCACTTAACCATTGGTGGTTGTGCTTTCAGCAACCTTGGCCAAGTTCTGGATTTCCTTCCCTAAACCTCTCCCTTTTTCTCCCTTTCTCTCATCCTTTAAGATGCTCCTTAAAACATCTTTGATCAAGCTTTTGGCCATCTTTCCTGAGCTATCCTTCACAGATTTGGCGTTCTTATTGATATCGCCCTTGTTAGGCATCTTGGAATGTTCTGCTATGTTATATGCACTATATAGATGTAAGTTGTTGTTGGTGAACTGGCAAATATTTATCCCTCAATAGGGGGTAGGGGGTAGCATAGTGGTAATGACACTGGACTAGTAATCCAGAAGCCCAAGCTAATGCTCTGGGGACATGGGATCAAATCCCACCATGGCAGCTGGTGGAATTTAAATTTAGTTAATAAATCTGAAATTAAAAGCTAGTCTAAAGGTGACCACAAAACCATTGTCAATTGTCATAAAAACCCATCTGGCTCACTAATGTCCCTTAGCGGAGGAAATCTGCCATCCTTACATGGGCAAAGAAACCTCCAGCTGGTTACCACCTACCATCGCCCCTTGGCTGATGAATCAATATTCTTCCATGTTGAACATCGCTTGGAGGAAGCACTGAGGGGGGCAAGGGCACAGAATGTTCTCTGGGTGGGGGACTTCAATGTCAATCATCAAGAGTGGCTCGGTAGCACCACTACTGACCAAGTTGGTCGAGGCCTAAAGGACATAGCTGCTAGACTGGGTCTTCGGCAGGTGGTGAGAGAGCCAACAAAGAGCAACAAGAACCAACGAGCCTATATAACCTTGTTCTCATCAACCTACCTGTCGCAGACGCATCTGTCCATGACAGTATTGGTAGGAGCGACCACTGCACAGTCCGTGTGGAGATGAAATCCCGCCTTCACATTGAGGATACCCCCATTGTGTTGTGTGGCACTACCGCCAACCTAAATGGGATAGATTTCGAGCAGACCTAGCAACTCAAAACCAGGCATTCATGAGGCGCTGTGGGCCATCAGCAGCAGCAGAATTGGACACAACCACAATCTGTAATCTCATGGCCTGCATATTCCCCACTCATAAAGCCAAGGGATCAAACTGGTTCAATGAAGAGTGCAGGATGACACACCAGGAGCAGCACCAGGCATACCTAAAAATGAATTGTCAACCTGGTGAAGTGAGAACACAGGACTACTTGCAAGCCAAACAGCGGAAGCAGCAAGCGATAGACATAGCTAAGGGATCCCACAACCAATGGAGCAGATCTAAGCTCTGCAGACCTGCCACATCCAGTCGTGAATGGTGGTGGACAATTAAACAACTAACAGGAGGAGGAGGGTCCACAAATATCCCCAACTTCAGTGACAGGGGAGCCCAGCACATCAGTGCAAAAGATAAGGCTGAAGCATTTGCAACCACCTTCAGGCAGAAGTGCCAAAGGATGATTCATCTCGGCCTCCTCTGGATAACCCCAGCATCACAGATGCCAGTCTTCAACCAATTCGATTCGCTCCACGTGATATCAAGAAACGGCTGAAGGCGCTGGATTCTGCAAAGGCTATGGGCCCTAACAATATTCTGGCCATAGTACTGAAGACTTATGCTCCAGAACTAGCCATGCATCTAGCCAAGCTGTTCTAGTACTGTAAAGCACATCTTCCCAGCAATGTGGAAAATTGCTCAGGTAAGTCCTGTACACAAGAAGCAGAACAGATCTAACCCAGCCAATTACTGCCCCATCAGTCAACTCTCGATCATCAGCAAAGTGATGGAAAGTGTCGTTGACAATGCTATCAAGCAGCACTTACTCAGCAATAATCTGCTCACTGATGCTCAGTTCAGATTCCACCAGGGCCACTCAGCTTTTGACCTCATTCCAGCCTTTGTCTAAACATGGAAAAAAGAGCTGAATTTAAGAGGTGAAGTGAGATTGACTGCCTTTGACATCAAGGCAGCATTTGACCACTTGTGGCATCAAGGAACCCTAGCAAAACTGAAGTCATTGGGAATCAGGGGGAAAACTCTACACTGGTTGGAGTCATACCTAGCACAAAGGAAAGTGGTTATGTTTGTTGGAAGTCAATCATCTCAGTTCCAGGACATCAGTGCAGGAGTTCCTCAGGGTAGTGTCCTCGGCCCAAACATCTTCAGCTGTTTCATCAATGACCTTCCTTCCATCACAAGGTCAGAAGTGGGGATGATCGCAGATGATTGCACAATGTTCAGCACCAATCGCAACTCCTCAGATACTGAAGCAGTCCATGTCCATGTGCAGCAACACCTGGACAATATTCAGGCTTGGGCTGATAAGTGGCGAGTAACCTTCATGCCACACAAGTGCCAGGCAATGACAATCTCCAGAAAGACAGAATGTAACCATCTCTCTTTGACAGTCAATGGCACAACCATTGCTGAATCCCCCACGATCAAATTCCTGGGAGTTGGGAAACTGAACTAGGCCAGCTATATAAATACTGTGGCAACAAGAGCAGATCAGAGACTGGGAATCCTGCAGGAATTAACTGACCTCTTGACTCCCCAAAGCCTGTCCACCATCTATAAGGCACAGATCAGGAGTGTGATGGGATACTCCCCACTTGCGCGGATGGGTGCAGCTCCAACAACACTCAAGAAGCTCAAAACCATCCAGCAGAAAGCAGCCTGCTTGATTGGCATCCCATCCACCACCTTCAACATTCACTACCTCCACAAACAACACACAGTGGCAGTAGTTTGTACCATCTGCAAGATACAACACTTACCATCACTTTGCTGATCATCGGGAGTAGATTGATGGAGCGGTAATTGGCCGGGTTAAATCTGTCTTGCTTTTTGTGGACAGAACATACCTGGGCAATTTTCCACATTGCCGGGAAGCTGCCAGTGTCATAGCTATACTGGAACAGCTTGGCAACTCACCTTAGACAGCACCTTCCAAAAACGTGACCTCTACCGCCTAGAAGGACAAGAGCCACAGATGCAGAGGAACATCACCACTTTCACTTCCCCTCCAAGCTGCCTACCATCCTGACTTCAAACTATATCACCGTTCCTTTACTGTTGCTGGGTCAAAATCATGGAACTCCCTCCCTAACAGCACTGTGGTCTACCCATACCACATGGACTGCAGCAATTCAAGAAAGTAGCACACACCACCTTCTCAAGGGCAATTAGGGATGGGAAACAGATGCTGGCCTAGCCAGCAATGCCTACATCCCATGAACAAATAATAAAAAAAATCAACATCACTGATCCAGATTACCTGGTCATTATCACATTATTATTTTTGGGAGCTTGCAGTGCACAAATTGGATGCCGTATTTTCTACATTACAACAATGACTACTTTTCAAAAGTAAAGCGTTTTGCAATGCCCTGAGGACATGAAGGGTGCTACATAAATGTTCAACACCATTCACGACTCCTCAGATACTGAAGCAGTCCATGTGCAAATGCAGCAAGACCTGGAAATATCCAGGCTTGGGCTGACAAGTGGCAAGTAACATTCGTGCCACACAAGGGCCAGGCAATGACCATCTCCAACAAGAGAGAATCTAACCATCATCCCTTGACATTCACTGGCATTACCATCACTCAGTCGCCCACTGGCAACATCCTGAGGGTTACCATTGACCAGAAACTGAACTGGACTAGCCACATAAATACTGTGGCTTCAAGAGCAGGTCAGAGGCTAGGAATCCTGCGGCAAGTAACTCACCTCCTGACTCCCCAAAATTTGTCCAAGGCACAAATCAGAGTGTGACAGGATACTTTCCACTTGCTTGGACGAGTGCAGCTCCAGCAACACTCAAGAACTTTGACACCGTTCAGAACAAAGCAGCCCACTTGATTGGCACTCCATCCACAAATTCACTCCCTCCACCACCGATGCACAGTGACAGTAGTGTGTACCATCTAACAAGATGCACTGCAGAAGCTCACCAAGGCTCCTTAGGCAGCACCTTCCAAACCCAAAACCAACTAGCATCTAGGAGGATAAGGACAGCAGACACATATGAACACCACCACCTGGAAGTTCCCCTACAAGACACTCACCATCCTGACTTGGAAATATATCGCTGTTCCTTCACTGTTGCTGGGTCAAAATCCTGGAACTCCCTCCCTAACAGCACTGAGGGCGTACCTACATCGCATGAACCACATGCAGTGGTTCAAAAAGACAGCTCACCACCACCTTCTTAAGGGCAATTAGGGATGGCAATAAATACTGGCCTAGCCAGAGACACCCACATCTCATGAACGAACAGCCTTCCTCTTTTTATTGATGTGTCCGTAAAATATTTTATTATTTTGTTTAATTTTCCTTTATAATTTAATTTCAAAGTTTTTCTTTGTCTTCCTAATTGTTTTATGTTGCTTTTCTCCTAGCCTCTTTGTTTTCTCTCTTATCATGCACTCCTCTGCTGTTTATATACTTAACACTGACTCTTTCCTAACCCTCAATTGTTCGCTTATGACTTTATTCATCCATGGTGTCCCACTAGTGTTTAGTTTGTTCTTTCCTTTTAGCAAAATATGCTTCCCTGGACTTTGTTGAACACAGTTTTAAATATTTCCTATTGTTGTTCTACATAATTGTTTGCCAATATAGTTGTCCATTTTATTTTCCCATGTTCTATCCTCAGCCTTTCAAAATCAGTTTTTCTCCAAATTATTAACTTTGTTTTTGTCATACAAATGTCCTTCTCTATCACCGTCTTAAAGTGCATTATGTTATGGTCACTATTGCCTTGATGTTCCTTTACTTTTATTTCTCCAATCTGCTTTGATTCATTCTCCGTTACTAGATTCAATTACAAACCTTCCCCTGTTGGGCTTTTTGCATGTTGAGTGATTGAAACTCTAATTCCTGATCCCCTTTATCTACCTTTCCTGTCCAATTAATATCAGGTTGTGGAAATCCTCCCTGCTTATTATTCTATGTTTTTACTCAATTTCCTAATTTGTCTGCATATTTCTTCTTCGGCCTCCCTTCCACTGTAGACTACAGACCCTTTATTGTCTACCTATATTGATTCTACTTTTGCCTTGCTGTAGCTGCACCCATTTTTTTTCTACTGACATGTTATTTCTGTCCAGATGCTGGATGATCTTCACTTTAGTAAGGGTCTGTAACTTTACACAAAATAGATTTCAAGCTCAGTGGTCTATAGTTTCCTTGGTCACTCCTTTTAAAGATAGGACCCAAATCTACTTTTCTCCATTTGATCCCCGGCCATGTCTGCAAGATTTAATGATTTCTGAAAGATTTGTGCTAGAGTTCCTGCAATTTCCTCCTGCAGTTCCTTAAGATGCCTTGGATTCCTCTTCTCCAGCCCATGAGATTTATTTACCTAACTGTGTGAAACTGTTTAGCAACCATTCCCATGGATAATCATGTGAATAGTGTTACAACCTACCCCTACAGCACCTCTCAGTTCCCTTCCTGATCAAATACATTACCTGTCTCCTTCTTGGAAAAATTGAGGCATAATAATATCTACAGCACTTTGGTAGCCTGTAGGGCATTGGTTGTTATGTCCTCACTCATCAGTGGTCTCACCCCACCCCTTGTTTTACTTTAACTCTGAATAAAACTAAAAAAAAGTATTATTATCCCGCACTTCTATTGCCACATTCAACGTAGAACTTTTTCTTAGCCATTTTGATGCCCTTTTTACACTCAAGGCACACCTTTTGGTATTGAATAAGTCCTAGTGCTGTGCCATTTCCTCACATGACCATAAATGAATTCAACCTGTTGTCCATCATTCTAATCTTGCAATGTGGATAGAGAAGCTTACAACCTACTTGTTCTATATTGCTTATGATCTTGTATACTTGTATAAGATCAGTTCCCAGATATGTTACAACTGGGATGGGAGAGGTACACAGTTGATCTAGCCACACTATTCCACAGGTCATACCATTAGTTTAAAAGTTTAATTTACTCACCATCGTGGCAAATTGTTTACCTTCACTACGGGTACCCAGAATAAAAGAGACTTTACCAGGCTTCTTTCAATAAACAGCAAACTTATTGGTTTATTATAAAACTAGTCTTGTCAAATAGAAAGGCAAAGCTTATCAGCATACAATACGGAATATTAAATTATATTAATTACTCTCTCGAGCTACTCTAAGTCTCTCTCACACACACACACACACGGACACGCACAGTATCACCCTCGTAACATAAATCCTTTCATGTTGCCAATATTCTCATTAACCTCTTTGAAATTCAGACAGTCCGGACTTTTCTAAAGAAGTTGAAAATTCCTGTCATGCCTTGCATGCACACTGTCATGAGAGAATAATAATTTTCACAATATTTTTCCAGCTTATTGTAAAGTGGGTTTATGGGGGTTGTGTTTTTCTGTCTGTGTGAGTGATTTAATTACATTTTGTAGCCAAGCAGACAACAAGTTGAAGTTATTAAAAGAAGTAAGGTATAGCCGTGTTTTCGAAATGCTAAATAGGTAAACATGTTTGGGGTCTTAGCTCGCAAGGTGTGTCCAGACTGTTTGAACTTCAAAAATGTTAATGAGAATATTGGCAACATGAAAGGATTTATGTTATGAGGGACATACAGTTCCAAAGAAATATGGAAACAATGGAATTTACATACTTAAAAGGAGAAAACATATATAAAGGAGAATGAGGCTATGTGTCAGGAGAAGGCATTGTAAGATCTAACAGAGTGTGTGAAATAGCCTTCACGAAGCCTCTAGTATTTGTGCATAAGCTGCTGTCTACAGAAACTGAAGTTGAAGAAAGCCATCTTGAATTCCACTGTCCAGGGTATTGTGTTAATTTGCTGAATCTGTTTAAAATCTAAAAAATCTATTTTTGGGCAGTTGCTTTAAAGGGGGTGTCACTGGGAGCTGGGTTAATTAGGGATTTTAGGAGTTATTATAGTGATTTGTAGTGTATGTCGATGTATGTGCTTAAAATCTTCCCTTTTGTTAATAAACATTTTACTTTTAGTTTTAAAAAAAAATCTCTAAAGTCTTGGTGGTCTTATTACTTCTGAATTCAGTGCATGCATCTCAAAATAAATACAAATTGCAAAACCATTGTGATAGCATGATCAAGTTTCCTGGTGGATTTGATCTGCCTGGCACACATCATCTGCCACGTCATAACAAACTGGGGGCTCTTTGAGTGATATTTGAAATCCCTTGATTGGCTTGGAGTTGGTGAATCTTAAGGTTACTAGTACGAGAAGCACTTTGATTTCAGAAGTTGGTGTGAGGGATTTTTAAAGTGGCGAGGCTGCAAAAATGGCTGTATCCATGGCTAAATCTTTTTTGGGAGTAGAAGATATAACTCTGATTGGGTTGCACAAAAGTATCTAAGGGTGAATTAACAGAGTTGGCGGATCAGCTGCAGTTGAGGTTACCTGTAGGGGCAAAGAAAGCAGACATGGTTGAAGTGACAGCACAGCATTTAAAGTTGGAAGTGGTACCTGACACTAGAGAGTCACAGCTGGAGGTAGTGAGACTTCAGTTACAAATGAAGAAGCTTGAATTTGAACAAGCAATGGAAATGAAAATGCTTGAACTAGAGGCAGTAGAAAAACAAAGGACAGAAGAAAGAAGCAGAGGGTGTGTCATGTAAATATGCTTAAAAAGTAATTAGACAGGAAGAGGACCAGAAGGAGTATTAGCGGTGGTAGATAAGGGGAAAGGGGTAGAAATGAAGGATTCTGACATTGAATTTCCTCTAAATAAATTGGATAATGAGGGGATAGTTAATAATTTAAATGTAATATTGGGTTATCTTCCAGACAAGTGTCAAAGTGATGTGGAGAAGCTATTGCAGTCATACAAAGCTATTTGTGGAAACAAACTGGGGAGGACAAATATAGCTACACATGATGTGAGCGTAGAAGGTTCATCTTCAATAAGGCAACATCCTTATAGATTAAATCCAGCAAAGTTATCACAGGTACACAAAGAAATTGAATTTATGTTTTGAAATTACATTATTGAGTCTAGTTGCAGTAACTGGAGTTTGCCTATTGTGATGGTACCAAAACCCCAAATGGAACACAAAGACTGCATGTGGACAATCGAAAGATGAATGTGTGACATAAGTAGATTCATATCCCATACCATGGTTGGAGGATTGTATTGAGAAAGTGGGACAATCAAAGTTTATCACAAAGATTGACTTGCTGAGATGATATTGGCAAGTGCCATTATTGGAGCTAGAAAAAGAAATATTGTTTTTTGTGACACCAGATGGGCTGTATTAGTTTAAAGTCGTGCCATTTGGTATGAAAAATGCATCCGCAACATTTTAAAGACTGACAAACAAAGTAATTGCAGGACTGAGCAATTGTGCTGTTTATATTAATGACTTGATAGCTTTCAGTCAAACATTGGAGGAGCATTTACAACATCTGGAAGAATTATTTAATCATTTATAAGAAGCTAATTGGTAATGAACTTGGCTAAAAGTGAATTTGCAAAAGCATGAGTTACATATCTAGGCTATACCATTGGATATGGTAAGGTGGCTCCGAGAGATGTGAAAATCAAAGCTATTATGGATTTACCCGTGCCTACAACACAATGAGAAGGTTTGAGGTTTCTGGGCATGAGTGGGTTTTACTGGAAATTTGTACCAAATTTTAGCAGTGTGGTTGCTCCATTGGCTGAAGTATTAAAAAAAGAACAAGGAGTTTCAATGGACACAGGAGTGTCAGAAGGCATCTGACAGTTTAAAAACTGTATTGGCTATGGTACCAGTTTTGGCAGTAACCAATTATGTCAAGCAACTTAAATTGGCCATTCATGCAAGTGATATAGGCATTGGGGCTGTACCTTTGCAAAAAGGTGAAACTGGAAGTGAGAAACCGATAGGGTATTTTTCACAGAAGTTGAAAGTATGACAGAGAAAATATTCAATGATCGAAAAGGAGACCCTGGGTCTGGTGTTAGCGTTGCAGCATTTCAAGGTTTATGTTGCAAAGAATTTGTCAGAAACAATTGTTTATGCAGATCACAATCCTTTAAAACTTCTGGACAGATTTTGAGACCAAAGTGCAAGGCTGTTCAGGTGGAGTTTATTACTGCAACCATTTAATCTACAGATTATACATGTGGCTGGAGGAGAAAATCTGATTGCAGGTGCATTGTCGAGAGTTTAAAGCTCAAAGGGAAATTGGACATTTAAAACATGGACACTGGACTGAAATTACCTAGTGTGAGTATGTAGATAAGTATAGTAGTATAATAAGTTGAGTCAAGAAAATGAAGCCATCTTTTTAAATTATGATGGTTCATTTTGTCATAAGGAGGGAGGTGTCAAAAAAGTATAATAATTTTCATAATATTTTAATGGCTTATTGTAAAATAGGTTTATGGATGCCACTTGATAGCACTGTTGAATGACCCCTTCCACCACTGATGATTGAGAGTAGACTGATGTGGTGGTAATTGGTTGGGATGAATTTGTCCTGCTTTTTGTTTACAGGACATACCTGGGCAATTTTTGCACCTTGCCAAGTAGGTACCAGTGTTGTAGCTGTACTATAACAGCATAGATAGCTTAGGTGGCAAGTTCTGGAGCACAAGTCGTCAGTACTATTGCTGGAATATTGTCAGGGCCAATAGCCTTTGCTGTTGAACCAGTGTTGATCCCCTGGCTAGGTGGTAATAGTAGAGTAGGGGATATGCCGGACCATGAGGTTACAGATCGTGATTGAGTACAATTCTGCTGCTGCTGATGGCCAACGGGGCCTCATGGATGCCCAGTTTTGAGTTGCTGGATCTGTTCGAAATCTATCCCATTTAGCACGGTGGTAGTGCCACACAACACAATGGAGGGTATCCTCAATGTGAAGACGGGACTTCGTCTCCATAAGGACTGCGCGGTGATCACTTCTAACGATACTGTCATGGACAGGTGCATCTGCGATAGGCAGGTTGGTGAGGGTGAGGTCAAGTATGTTTTTCCCTCTTGTTGGTTCCCTCACCGCCTGCCAAAGATCCAGTTAGCAGTTACGTCCTTTGGCACTCAGCCAGCTTGGTCTGTAGTGGTTCTGCTGAGCCACTCTTGGTGATGGACATTGATGTCCCCCACCCAGAGTACATTCTGCGCCCTTGCCACCCTCAGTCCTTCCTCCATGTGGCGTTCAACTTGGAGGGGTACTGATTCATCAGCTGAGGGAGGACCAGTACGTGGTAATCAGCAGGTTTCCTTTCGCAATTTTGACCTGGTGCCATGAGATTTCCTGAGGTCCGGATATGCCGTGGGCTTTCATTGTTTTATACCCAAGCTACTCATCATGTTTTGAAAAATCCTAGACATAAAATTAGAATCTTGATCCGACTGGATCTCCACCGGTAATCCATATTTAGTAAAAAAAATTGGGTTAACTCCTCGACTACTACCTTAGCTGTATTAGTTCTTAAAGGGATGGCCTCTGGAAAGCAAGTTGTCATATCGATAATAGTAAGAATGTACTGGCGTCTGCTTTCGCTTTTGGTAACAGTCCCACACAGTCTACTAACACCCTACTAAACGACTCCTCAAAAACTGGTATGGGAATTAAGGGCGCTGGTTTAATTCTAGGTTGTGGTTTCTGCACCATCTGGCACATATGGCACATTTTACAAAACTGCACCACGTCCTTATGTAGACCTGGCCAATAAAAACATTGGTTTATCCGTTCCATGAGTTTTTCGTATCCCTACATGCCCTGCCATAGGAGTTTCATGTGTTATCCTTAATATCTCTTTATGATATTTGGGTGATGCCACTACCTGATGAACAACTGTCCACTATTCATCTGCAGGTCTGTGAGGAGGTCTTGTAATGAAGAGATTAATATCTATAATATTATTGGAAATTATTTTTAAAAATAGGGTTGAGTGGTGTCTGTGTCTATGGGAAGAATTTTCCGGTCGGTGAGCGAGGGCGGGGCCCACTTGCCGACATGTAAAATGACGCATGGTGATGTCGGGCAGGCGTCCCGACGTCACTGCGCATCATTTAGATTTTTAGTTTGGCGGGCGTCTGTCAAAGGCCTATTAAGGCCATTAAGGAAGTAATTAAAGTAGTTAAGAATGCTGCCCGTCCAACCTTAATTTAAAGGGATTCTTCCCGACGTCATCCCGCGTCATTTTCCCCTTGGCGAGCGGGCCCCGCCCCCAAATCGCCAAGGGGAAAATCCTGGCCTTTATAACTCACATGTATCTCATTCACCTCTCTTGAACTCACCGCAGTGTTCATCCTCAGTTTCACAGCTGTAGTTAATGCTACAACTTGATTTGTTGTATTTTCAGTCGGGGCTCCTTCCCCTGAATTGTCCTTGAGTACCCCAATAAATCCTATGGATTTCCCACGCAACTTCCAACAATCTGCATGAACATGCCCGACCTTGTTACAATGGAAACACTTAGGCCTCCAAATATCACTTCCACCCTCAGCGCCTTCCTTTTTGGTCTGAGGAGGGGTTTCCAGGGAATTCCCAGCTGTCCTTTCTCTTCTGGCTACGTGCCTTCCTTCCACCTTCCCCACCTTCCATCCTTCTCGGATTTGTGGGGGTGACAGAAAAAGGGTTTAGATTTATGGGCCAGCTCATAATTGTCAGCCATCTCCGCTACCTGTCTAGCCGTTGCAACCCTCTGGTCTTCGACATGGATTCTAACTACAGGAGGAAGTGAATTTTTTAAGTTCTTCCATGAGAATTATTTCCCTAAGAGCTTCATACGTTGTCTCTACCTTTAATGTCCGTATCCAATGGTCAAAAATTACTTTGTTTTACCCCCTCAAATTCAGTATAGGTCTGCTCAGGCTGTTTCGTTATGTTTCGAAATGTCTGCCAGTATGACTCTGGGACCAAATCATATGCACTAAGAATAACCTTTTTTACTGTGTTGTAACCCACAGAAAGCTCTTCTGAAAGTAATGCATAAGCTTCATGAGCTCTACCCACCAACCTACTCTGTCGGAGCAATGTCCAGATTTCTTTTGGCCACTTCATTTGCTTAGCCACCTTTTCAAAAGAAATGAAGAATGTCTCTACATCCCTTTCCTCAAACTTTGGGAGGGATTGTACAAATTTAAACATCTCCCCACTGGGGTTTGTGTTGGAGGTGTTTTTTTTATCATCAGAACTTTCCTCAGCACCTGAGGCTTCTTTTTTTTAATTTGAGTCTTTTAAGCTGGTATTCTCTTCCTTGTTCTGTCTTTCTTTCTCCCATTGCAAACCTCTCTCTCTGAAGGTCAAGTTTTTGCATTTCTAAATCCCTTTCTCTTTCCTTTTCTAATTCAAATTTTTCATCTCTCTTTTTATTTTGCCTCCAATTCAAGTTTTTTCATTTGCAACTGGATCTTGGCCGATTCAATGGACTCGCCCCCTGGAGAACGAGGTCTCCCTGGTATCCCTTCTAATTTCAAATGTTGCGCTATTACCTCAACTATGTCCACTTTCCTCGCCCCCTACAGTTATCCAACAGAGAGACCGGTGCCCAGAATAAAAGAGACTTTAACCAGGCTTCTTTCCATAAACAACAAACTTATTAGCTTATTATAAAACTAGTCTTGTCAAATAGAAAGGCAAAGTTTATCAACATACAATACGGAATACGAAATTATACTAATTACTCTTTTGAGATACCCTAAGTCTCTCTTTCTCTCTCTCTCGCGCACGCACACACACACAAAAACAATGAAATAAAAATAGAAATGGAGTAATTTGGTTAAAAGTCTATGGTTCAAAGGCAAAGGATCGACGGTGGGGTTCTTGAAATGGCGTCCAAGTTATATGGTTGGTCTCTCAGCGCTGATCCGTGAAACAATCAATGACTCTGGCACTGCTTTCCGGGCGGATTTATGGAATACTTGAGGGTACTCTATTCCAGTATGTAGAGCATCTCAGGAGCAGCTTATATTCACTTCCGGCTGTGGAGTGGCTCTGGACTGCAAAAGCCTGCAGTCTTCCTTCTCAAGCGGTTGGTCCTTCTCTTCTCAAAGCAAAACGAAAACCCACTTTTAAAACACAGTCTTCCAGGCATGTTTTTTTTCAGAGCCATAAAACCCATGTGACACCCTTTGGACACAGTTTCACCTGGGTCAAGAGGCTGACAGTTTTCTTCCAACTGCTTAATTACCCTTTCTTGTAAAAGGGCGCTTTTTCCAGAAATAGCAATCAGAGTCCCAATTGTGTCTTTTAAAACACAAATTCTTCCGAAATGTCCTAAGTCCTTGAACGGACAAAAGTTCAGGTTTCTTCACTCTTTCCTCATAACTCAAACCTCTTAACACAAGGAATCAGCCTTCAGCCTTTTCTTTGCACTGCCTCTGGTGCTCCAATAGGTGACAAGAATTAGACAAATAATTCCAAGTATGAATAGATCGGAACACTATACTGCATAGTTTAAGCGTGAATAGCTCTGAATTGGACTCCACTGATTTGGCTTTGTTCATTCCATTGAATCATAGGGCAGAATTTTGCCCTCATCGGGTGGCCTCAGCAGGGGCGGTGGGGGCAGTCGGGAAGCTGACCGCCACCCGCGATTGGGGCTGGACCACGATTTCACGTTGGCGGGCCAATGGCGTGAAACGCATGTGGCAGCGCTGCCTGTGTGGAGGGGAGGAGGGTGAGCCCACAAATTCACGCCTGCACGCAGGAAAAGCCCCCCCCGAGGCACAGAGCTGCCTCAGGGGGCTTTTGCCGTGGATGAGGTTCCCTAAAAAGTGCAAAGGCCACTTGGCTTTTTCACCTGCCCGCCAACTGTAAGATTGGGTGGGCAGCGAAACATAACATTTAAGTGGTACATTAATGGCTTTAATAGGCCTTTTAATTGTCAGTTATCATTGAATCTCTATCTGCCACTCTATCGGGTGCAGTAGTGTATTCGAAATCCTAACCACTCATTGTGTAAAATCATTTTTCCTCATGTCGCCTCTGTATCTTTTGCCAATCATTTTAAATCTGTGCCCTCAACCTTCCAGCCTTTAGAAGCAGTTTCTCTTCATTGACTGTGTCCAAACCTGTCATAATCTTAAGCACCTCTATCAAATCTCTCCCTAGCTTTCACTACTCTAAGGAAAACATGTTGAGCATCAAGTCTCCTATAACCCCAGATCTTGTTAAACTTTATCCTAAGCTTTTACAATATGATGTGGATTATGCACATCCTACATTTTTCCTTCCTACATGATATCCTACACTTTACTAAACTTGATCAGCCATGGTCACATACCGGCATCTCCTATTCAGCTCATTCCGTAATTTCTGAGCTGATTCCACTGAAGCCACTGTCCCTCCAAGCTAGGCAATCATCTGGTCTTTGACTGAAAAAAATAACAGAAACTGAAGATGCTGTAAGTCAGAAACGAAAGCAGCAAATTCGGAAAACACTTAGTGGGTCAGTCAGCACCTGTAGAGAGAACAGGCACATTTATGATGGGCTTGGGCGGTGATTTGTGCCTGCCTACCACCTCTCTCACACTGAAAAATGGGGCTTTGTGGCAGTAGGAGATGCAGGGGAAAACTTTATAAATAATCTCCTGACCATTCTTCACCCAAATCCTGCCAAAGCAATTTTCGATATTTAAATCAAAGCCCAATCTCAGACCCCTGATTCTATTTTCAAGTGTCAATGGATGGAGTGTGCACTGCACATACTCCATCCATAGGTATGGGGTGTGGATTGTCCGATCCAGTGGTCTTACATTTTATTTAATGAATTCTTTAATGATTTGAAATCATAACTCCCTTTCCCACGTTCTCTCGTAATGTGTGATGGATGTACAGCCATTTCCAGAGATGGGGCAATGGAGCTAGTTGGTGCTTGGGAAGGCACCCTATATTGGAACATTATGCAAATGGGCTAAGCGGTGATGGTTTGGAAAGACATGGTACCAGTCGGCATAGTGCAACTTCACAAATGAAATGAAATTTAAACATTCGAGCCTCATCATTAAATTGGGTTCACGTATTCTGGACAGGAGAAAATAACTTTCTAACTGAACAAGTGAAGGAATGTGGTTTTCCATTTCATATCTTACTTCCGTCTACTGATAATAAAATGGCCAAAGGAATATATAAAGGATAATCACGCTACGTTAGTCTTTGCATAACCGACTAAGATTTGTCAAATCCACAGTGATCAACTTAGATACAAACCTTACATAGCAAAGATCAGCGAACAAGTGAAAGCTTGTCATTAGCAAAATATAGTGGCAATATTTAAAGGATTTTGAGGAGCAAAAGGTTTTTCTTTAGTCCTGGGTATACGCTTTAACAGTTATAAGCCTGACTGCGCATAGTAATCTGCTTCATGTGTTGCTTACGGAATCTGTTTCACACATGGATCATAAAGGGTAAAAGATTTTTTTTTTTTTTCGCGCTGTTTATAAAATGTGATCATTACAAGGACCTGTTGGTGTGCGAATGATGAGTGATGTGCTAGACTGATGGCGTTCAGTGTGCTGAGCAATGAAAACATCAATAATTGGGGAACATTTCATACTTGAACCTGGACAATACATTTAACTGTTATGCTCAGGCGAGCATTGCTGTGTAATGAGAGAGGATGGGAAATGATTTGGTACATTGGAATTCTGCACTTGGACTATGCACGCGTACATGTGGAATCAACTGTGGTTGTTTCTGTTTTATTCCTCCTAATAAAAAATCTGTTTGATTTCTGTAGAGAACTGTGAATTCCTGAAATGACAAATAGTACCATTGTGCGAGACCCACTGCTTTCTATATTATTTCATCGCGGGTTTCTGTGTAAAAGTCAATTCTGTTGAAAATTTGCTAACATGGAAAACCCTGGAATCATAACCATGGGCTTAAATTCTTCATTATTGCAAATAGACGCACAGTGGGCCAAAAATGTTCTGTCTCATTTTTTTTTAAATTTGGATGTGTAATTAAATGATTACAGAGTAAAGACCTGTTTAATGACCTCCATCTGGACATCTAATCAATCATCAAACTTTAAACAGTTGCTCTGAAATACATCCACCATGACGTGCATACCAAAGACATGTTTTACAGATGGTTTAGAGCAGATTTTCAAGTATTCAATTGAAAGGTCATTTGTCAATTAGGTGTTAGAAGAAGAATCTGGCATCCATTTAATACTGGTTTTACTTGCAATCGGCAATTATTCATCACGTATATCATATTTTAGTGAAACCTATTTCAGTGAAACTGATGGCTAGGCCTCCTGTTGTTGTTGTCTCTATTGTTAAATAACAAATCCGTTAAATAAAGAATTTGCTTGCCAACTTACTTCAGCGCAGGTTATGCAAAATAAAACGCTGGTTTATTTTGCTGGCGTCCACTTGTAACAATCAAAGCAAAGATTAATATTTTCATCCTTGTGGAATCCACTGTAGAGGTGTTAAGTGTAACAACAGCAGCTGCGGGTGACCCAGCATGTCACAAATAATGGTGGTAGCTCATATGATGTCCAGATGTCAGTGTCAACCATCTGATACAATACAAGACAGAAGCATTTTACCTGAAACCAATGGTTAGCAATGTCCCTGATTTAAAGTTGATACTAAGAAAAGGCTGATGTAAATACAGTAAATAAATGTTACAATTCTAAGGCTGAGCACATAGGTGCAATTATCTAATAACTAGGCAACCCTGCCAATGTCTTATTTAATTCACTTCCATATTTCAACATGTGCAGCAACTCGCCAAAGCTCCTTCGACAGCACCTTCCCAACAAATGACCTATACCACCTAGGTAAGCAAGGGCAGCAGATGCATGGGGAACACTGGCAGCTGCAAGTTCTCCTCCAAAGTCACACACCATCCTGACTTTGAACAACCGGTATATCGCTGTTCCTTTACCGTCGCTGGGTCAAAACCCTGGAACTCCCTTCCTAACAGCGCTCTGGGTGCACCTACACCACATGGACTCTAGCGGTTCATGAAAGCTGGCTCACCACTGCCTGCGAGCCTTGCCAGCGACACTCAAATCCCAAGAACAAATCAAACAAAAGTAGAAATTAAATGGTGGTTAGTCTTACATGCTGCCAACAAAATCAGCCCATTGCCTGGTGCAGCAAGGGCACCCTCTATGCCCACCTGGGTGGAAGGATGGGGAACTAATTTGATGATACTGGAATAGTACATGTTTTGTCAGACGACCACCATAAAAGTTACGAGTGGATCCAGTGAGCAAGGCTGGGTATTTTGCTCCACCGGATGTGAGATAGAGTGAGTCAGTGCTGCTGAATAGAGAGAGATCGAGAGTGTGCATGCAGTAGCACATGGCTTGGAGTGTGAACCTCAAGAGGTGGTGAGAACAGTGGCTCGAGGAATGCCGAATGTCTCAGAGATATCTGTAATTGTGGGCGGATCGGAAACACGAATGCTGGAATTCCAGCCGGAATCCAAGTGGGATGAGTCGGAGCTGGAGACAGTTGCTGAGGAAGGAGGTGTCACTGTGAAAGCACATTTTAGTGGATACCTGATCAAACACGGGAAGGGAAATAGAAAGCAACGAAGGTGAACGAGGGAGAAGAGACAAATGGAAATCCCGTCGGAGAGAAGAGCAGAACTTCTTCAAGGTCGGCATCCCTGAAAGAGAGGTGGCAGTGAATTAAACAATTAATACAGAAACAAAATACTGTGGATGTCAGTCTTCTGATGAAAGGTCATCGACCTGAAACGTTAACTCTATTTCTCTCGCTGTAGGTGTGGTCAGACCTGCTGAACATTTCCAGAATGTCCCGTTTTTCTTATGAACTGTAAAGTGGTTTGGTATCGTTTTTAAAACTATTTTCGGTGATTTTAAATCAGGATGCACACAGTTGGAGGGCTTTAGTTATTATTCAATCTGCCTCCACCAACTTTTGGGGACAGTATTCCAGATCATTAACAACTTTGCTGTTTAAAATAATGTTTCCTCACGCCGGCTCTGGCTCCTTTATCAATTGCCTTGAATCACTGTCCTCGGGTACCGACCCATCAGCCACAAGAAATTTGCTTTATCAAAACTGTTTGTGGTTTTGAACCCCTGTACCAAATCCCCTCTCAATCTTCTCTGTGCTAAGAAGAATGACCCCAGCTTCTCCAGTTCCTCCATATAACCAAAGCATTTAACATAACTATTTTAATCTTCAAAGCTGCACATAATAGTTTCAATAGCGTTTCCCCATGTGCTAAAGTACATATGCTAACGCCTACAATCTTTTAAATGTGTTCATAGCAATTTCATTTGAATTAAGTTAAAACGGTGGTGTAGAAAATACTGCATTTCCTAATGCCACAAAGTTACCAGTATTTGCTCTTTTTATTTCCTTTCCATGACAACACTCAAAACGAGCAAGTGAAAAGTTTAATTAAAATGTTATTATTCTGGATTACTTTGTGGTTTAACGAAATGCATCGTGTACTTTAAATAGCTGAACATCATCAAGTGAAGATGCCTGACTGTTCCACTAGATGTCCCCATTCATTGCCAAACTCTCTGATGTACCTCAGTCATGCAGACATAAAACGCTAAACTAGATTTTTCTTTTCCCACCTATTTCCATTATTTTTAAATGTATTTCCATCCATTGTTTTATCTCTACCTTTTAGCCTATTTTGATTCCTTCATCCCACCCCACTAGGGCTATCTGTACCTTGCTTGTCCTGCTTTCTACCCTTAATTATCACATTCCTTAGATAATATCACCACCTTCAACATCTCTCTGTCCTTTTGTCTATGACATATTTTGGCTATCTCCACCTATCACTGGTCCTCTATCCAGCTCTACCTGTCCCACCCCCCCTTAAACCAGCTTATATTTCACCTCTCTTCTATTTTTACTTAGTTCTGTTGAAGAATCATTTGGACTCGAAACGTTAACTGTGTTCCTCTCCGCAGATGCTGCCAGACCTGCTGAGTTTTTCCAGGTATTTTTATTTTTATTTTTGTTAAGCACTAAATTAAATCTTGCTTTGCTGAGGCACAGAGCGCGTTCTTGAACTGTTACGCATTGTATCTGTTTCTCAGTGCTTGGTGGGCATTCTGTTCTTGCCATTGTTAAAGAGAGAGGAGGGCTCAGACAGAAATGAAAATAATAATGGCTCAAAGATTAAAAAAGGGATGAGAATGAAACACAAGGTCACCAATAGCGTTAAATGTAATATAAACACATCAGGAAAAAATATAAGGATTGAGGGCAAAATAACTGATCGAAATACAGCAGAAGCCATAAAAAAAAACAGGGAGCGGAGTTTTATGATGCACCGGAACCTGCACCACCACCGCATGCACCCCCACCCCACAAACCCCTGCCTCCTGTGTAGCCATCAGGCGTGAACCAGCTCCCGTTCCGGCAGCTTACCCTGCAGTAATTTCACGGCCTGCGGGTGGTTGATTCGCCCCAGTTCCCCCATCTGGGGGGAAAGCCCTGTCTCCGAGCGCTGCCGGCCAATCAAATGGAAGGACGCACCGCCCCACCAGCCTGAGCGACGGGAGCTGCCTGGCTCCCCACTCGGCACCAGCCGCGGGAAAAGCTGCGGGACATCAAGTTAGCTCTCGGCTCATTGGCCCATGGGCCAGGCGGACCCACCTGACACCTGACCCCCACCCCCCGCCCCCCCAGGGTTGGCCTGGAGCCTCCAGGAATTGAAGACCCAGTCTCCAAGACCACTGCCGTGCGCAACCCCGGAGAAAAACCATCGGGATATTGGGAAAATTGGCTTACAAACTGGGAGATGTGTATTCCAGGCTATAAGGTCTTCAGAAAGGTCAAGGAAACCGGAAAAGTAGGAGTAGCAATATTGACAAGGCACACCTTTACAACGTTAGGAAGAGAAGATATTCGTAAGGGTGAGCAGGCAATGTAATACTCTGAGTAGAATTGAATAGAAAAGGATGTAAGACTTTGGTGGGCGTTCTTTATAGACCTCTAGATAGCAGTGATGAAGTAGCGAAATACATCAACGTGGAGATAAGAGAAGATTCCTGTAAAAACAGGATAGTTTTAATGAGAAATAAAAACAGATAGCGCTGGGAAAACTCAGCAGGTCTGGCGACATCCATGGAGAGAGAAACAGAGTTCACCTTTTGAGTCCAACGTGACTCTTGTTCAGAACGATGCTACCAGACCTGCTGCGTTTTTCCAGCATTTTCTGTTTTTTTATTTCAGATCTCCAGCATCGCAGTGTTCTGCTTTTATTTTACTTTAAACGAGAGATTCATTCAGACTGGAGGAAGCAAAACAGCTCGAGTCCCAAAAGCAGCAAAACTCTTGGTGCGTAATCTGGATAGTTTTCTGGAATAATGGGAACCCTGGGAAGTGGGAGCAGCGGGTAGAGCACGGGAAAAGCGTGGCTCATTCCACACTTGTGTGGGTGACATCGCCAGTAGGTATGGTGCCCAGAAGCCAGCCTGATTGACAGGCTTGTTTCCCAGTCAGCAGGGAGCAGTCTAGAGGAGGCCACAGGACCAAGATAAGCTTGTATCCCGATTAGGCGGCAATCCATTCTGGAGGGAGGGAAGGGCAATCTGCGGGTGGAGTCAGATCTCAGAGGTGTTGGGGGTTGGGGGTGGCGGCGGTGAGCTGGATCCCCAGGACTGCTGGGAGGGCTCCATCTCAGTTGTGAGGGGCCAATCCCGGTGGGGTGGTAAATTGGAGGCTTGAGGGATCATATTTGAATGTGATGTATATTTAAAATGTTCTCCCCATCCCACGCCACTGTTCCATTAAAACCAGAAGTGGGAGGTGTTGGAAGGGGGTTTGGGAATCAAGATTCCGACTTTTATCACTTTAACCCCGCTCTCACCCAACCTAACCCAACTCTGCCCATATTTGGAGGTTAAAATGCCCCCAGTATGTTTGTGAGTCAATAAGTGAATGGGCCACCTTAGCTTTAGGAATGAATAATGAGCCTGAATTAGTCAATAATCTAACAGAAGGGGACACCTAGCTGATACGAACGTACGATCAATGATGGACAGGAAAAGCCCTCTGGTCCATCCAGCCTTTCTAACAGGGACCATTAAATGAAAGAATTACATCTTGGGTTTCTGAGTGAGATGGGTGAACCACTAACCAAGGTTTTAAATTTAGGCAGAACTGACTTTGGTTGGATGAGTCAAAACCTGACTTTATAAACTGGGGAGAGCTATTCATGGATGAACAATACGGGTATTCAAAGAAGGACTCAGTGGTCTTTGGGCTGTTCCCAGGATGCACACCAAAATAAACAACAACTGCTTCTGGAGGAACATTAACTCGGTGAAAGATGGCCTTTGGCATGCCGAAACTCGCTGGTCTTCCAGCGCAAATAACTGCTGGTGACCGCATGTTGCAAACTGACACATTCCTAGATCCAGGGACTATGTGCTGAGGACACACTAAAGCTTGGGGCAGCTGCCGCAAAGGCTCAATGGGGAAAGGTCACTGTCTAAGCCTCTCCACCCATACTATACCGAGGGACCTGAAACTGTGTAAAACCTCTCGGCTGTATGCACCAGAGAAAGTTTAACATGAAAGTGTAATTTGTTACAACGCAGAAGGAGGCCATTTGGCCCATTATGTCTGCACCGGCTCTCCAAATGAGCATTTCACTCAGCGCCATTCTCCTGCCTTCTCCATGTAACCCTGCACATTCCTCCTTTTCAAATAATCATCTAATTCCCTCTCGAATTCTTCGATTGAACATGCATGCTTCCACCATACTCTCAGGCAGTGCATTCCAGGCCCTAACCACTCGCTGTGTGGAAAAGTTTTTTTTGCGTATCACTATTACTTCTTTTACCAGTTGCCTTAAATCTGTGCCCTCTGGTCCTCGATCCTTCCGCAAATGGGGACAGTTTTCGCCTGTCTACTTTGTCCCGGCCCCTCACGATTTTGAATACTTTTATGAAATCTCCTCTCGGCCTTCTTTCCTCCAAGGAAAACCGATCTAGCTTTTCCAATCTATCTTCATAACTGAAGTTACTCATCATAGATGTGCATTGTAAACACAACCTGTATCGACAAGTGTAGTGAAGAAGCTCATGAACTGTGTTGAAAGAAACTGTACTGCACTTTATGTAGAGTCAAATTTTAACTGTTACATTATGCACTTTTATAAATTTTATGGAGAAAGTATATCTTTTTGGAAAAAACAGTATTTCACACGAGACAAGGCCTATACAGATTTTTTAAAGGCAATCGGCTCTACATGTGTAATTAAACAATGTAAATCAATAAGGGAAGTGAAAGAGTGTAAAGCTAACAGAAAGGGTTGTGAGATTTGAAAAGTTAAAACGTTTGAAAGCCATTTCAAAAACTGATTTTGTTACACTAAAATGAGGTCAGCCCCGGGTGCAAACTCTTGCTTCTTATGGATGACTAAGAAGCAACTCATGGTCACAATAGACGAGGCCTTTGCATTGCAGGCTGATTGTCCAGCATCGAGAATGGACAGAGGAACACCCATCTTGCAACCAGACAATTCTGTTGAAAATGAGATTCTTAAATTTTAAGAGTCAATTCAATACTGCTGACAGAAAGTGCCAGGTTTTGGCCTAATTAACAAAGGGGGCTGTCAGATAAAGCAATTAAGAGATTGTGGAGACCCTCCAATCTGATGATAGAACTACATAGAATTTACAGCACAGAAACAGGCCATTCGGCCCAGCCAGTCCATGCTGACATGGGCATGCTCCACTGACATCTCCTCCCATCCGTCCTCGTCTAACTTTGTCAGCTATAACTCATTCCTTTCACCTTCATGGGCTCATCCTAGATTACCCTTAACTGCACCTACGCTATTCATCTCAGCTACCCTCTGCGGTAACAAGTTCCACATTTCCACCACCCTCTGGGTAAAGAAGTTCCTTCTGAATTTCTTATTTGATTTCTTGGTGACTTTATACTGCTGGCCTCTAGCTTTGCTGCTCTTCAGTGGAAACATTCTCTCTGCAGGAAACTAGATCCAACTGACAAAGTGACAATAAAGAGAAGCGGTGAAGCTGTTGACAAACAAAGCGATTAAAAAGAATTCCTCAACAACTGAAATGTGAAACAAAGGGAACATCATCCAAAAACACGTCATCACATTCCATAGGCTGAGTTTTAGTTCCAGGGTTCCAATCCTGACACAGGCTGAATTCCGGGTCAGGAACCGGTAGCCATGAATGGGACCCTGGAAGTTTCCAAGGAGACAGCCAATTAACAGGACCTCTCCAGGAGCCCCATCCAATTGAGGACAACGGGTGGTCTCCGCAGCTGCAAGGGCCAACGGGAAGGTCTGAGGCTGTGGGCTCCAGCAGCTCAACTGGGAGAGGAGGTAGGGGACCACGAGTGTGCCTCAAGATGGAGGAGCCCTCTGAAGATTTTTCATCGTTTAATAATGAAATGTGGTCGCAGCTGCCAAGCCATCATGATGGATGGAAACCACCACCCCTCTTCCCCCAGCACACAGCCCCCCGCCCCCAGCCCCCAGCCCCCGCTATTTCTGATTTGTCACACTGACATCTCGATGAACAGAAATTTTCTTCAACTAAATATTGGGAAGACTGAAGTTATCGCCTTCGGTCCCTACCATTAACTCCATTCCATGCCACCGATTCCATCCCTCTGCCAGACATCTGTATATGGCTGAACCAGATTGTTCACAACCTTGCTGTCACATTTGACTCCAAGATGATCTTTTGACAACTTATCCACTCCATCACCAACACGACCTCCTTCTGCATCTAACATTGTCGATCCTGTCTCTGCCTCAACTCATCTGCTGCTGAAACTCACATCCAAACCTTTATTACCTTTAGACTTGACCATTCCAAATCTTTCTTGGTCAACCTCCTACCTTCCACCCAGTATAAACTTGAGTTCATCTAAAAGTCTCATGCTTGTGTCCTAACTCACACCATCAACCCTGTTCTCACTGACTGACATTGGCTCCTAGTTAAGCAATGCCTCCATTTTAAAATGCTTTTCCATGTTTTCAAATCCTCCCATGGCTTTGCCCTTCCCTACCTCTGTAATCTCCTCCAGCCCTACAACCCTCCAAGGTATCTGCACTTCTCTAATTCTGGCTTCTTGAACAGCCCCGATTTTAATCACTCCACCATTGGCGGTTCTGCCTTTACCTATAGGGGTAGGTCAATGGCAATTAAATAGCTTGTCATCTGTCTGTTCATGTGCATTTTCCGGCGAGATGGTTATCTGCTTAATCCTCTGGTTGCAGATAAGAAGTCAGGGAAGCAAATTTATTTGAGAAAGAAGTCTATGTACATTCACCAGCAATAACGTTTATGAATAGAAAAAAGATTAATAATAAAATAGCTCACGGCTGAATATCTTATAACATTATATTTAAGGGCCAAGGATCTGAGACTTGGAGAAATCAACAAACCTCAACATTGCAGCTTAAGGGTCTGGCACATACAGGGCTAATGTGGAACTGAGTACAGTGCCACCCACAAAATGATGTAAGAAGGCACATGACCCAGGCGTCAGTGTGGCATTGAGCAGAGACGTGTAAAGACCTAACCATGGAGACAGCTCCTAGCCTGTACCCTTTACTGTACATGTGTAGATAGTTCTAGTTGTTAATAAAGACTTACAGCTACTGAAGACGACGAAGACTTCTTTTAGAGACACCATTCTGTAACCAACAGCCTCCCAACAAACATCACAGCGAACAAGAGATAAGTCACCCATTCCTTGTTTTCAAATCTGACAAGGATTCCTCACTCCTCGATCACAGGTCATTTTGAAGTGATGGGAAAAATGATAACTGATGGTTTTGAAAGTCTTCGTGATGATTGAAAAGAACTTGTAGGTCAGATAAACCTGTTGAATCTTGGAGTGGATATTGGAAAGGCTAATAAATTGCAGGAGGAAATACATACCTGAAGGAATCTATAGTTAGTGAGTTGAGACGAGTTAAGAGGTAAGGTAAGGTATGCTTCAGTGAATGAGGAGTTGACTGAAGTAATGTCAGAAAGCTAGGCTGAAATCTTCCATTCTGGATGTCTAAGTTTGGTGGCAGGAATGGAAGTGGAGTAATTTCCACTGGGGGTTGCAGGGCGGCTGACCATATGTATCCACAAGGAGCTCACCGATTCTCGCAGCGGGTCAAGGCAGGGAGTCGTCGCCATTACCTCATGGGGTCGAAGGTCCAGACGCCATATATAAAGGGCACCCGGACAGCCTGCACTGTCCCTTCCACCTTTGCCCAGCACTGCTCCACCCTTCCCTGCTAATCCTTCCTCTCTTCCTTGGTGATCCGATCTCAAGCATAGACTGGCATTTACAGACACCCCCCCACAAAGAAGACAGTGCATGTTAATCATGGAAGGGGTCTACCGCACCAGGTGCACATCACTTGTGATGTGAATGTGAACATTCTAACTTATCTCTGGCAGGAAACTTAATTCCTTTTAATGAGCATGTATGAAATTCTAATGCATGCAAAAGGGCTTCCCGATATTGTTTGTAGGAAGCTCGACCCACCTTTAACCCACCTTTAAAGTTCCGAGAACATAATTGCTAAAGCACATCCCGCTATCCTTTCCACTGTTGGCAGGACCAGGAGATTCTGCCTGTAGTCACAGCTAATTGGTTAAATGATGAGAGAAGAATGGGATTGGTTAAGGAAGTCAGCTAATGAAATTTGGAAACATCTTGTGAATCTTTCAGTTGCACTTTTAAATCTGCTGCAATAAGTGATCTTGTAGATGCAAGTACTCTGAAAGAAGCATCACAGACTACACAAAGGAATCATATTAGCACTTCACACACGAAAAAACAGGCAACCAAAAACGGATTGGCAGTTAAAGAGTTACATTAACTTTCTTTTAGCAAAAACAGTTTTTTAACTAAAAACATAAACAATATTAAACAGAAATGTTATCTTTCATTATAAATTAGTACACCACAGTCCAGTTTCCACATACCAAACATCACACCTCAAAGATGCAAAGCAATCTTAAAATGGATAAAGGATGGGCAAGTATTGACCAAAATTCAGAAAGTTACAATTTACAAGTTTTGAGAGGGAGAATCTCGACGCCCGCTCACATGATACCTAAGGACAATTACTTGAGTTGACCTCACCCAGAATCATAGGCAGCTAGAGTTATCGGGATTCCCAGGAAATACTTGAACAGCCGTCCTAAAGGTCACAGCCAATCCAGCAACTTGATATCAAAACACACGCCAGACCACAAACTATTCATAAGCAAGCACTATGAGATAAGCTAAAAAAAAACATGTTGGACAATTTTCAACTCCACCCCTGGCCTGGAACCTGTGGAGTGAATCACTTTGTCCTTTAGAGAATTAACGTACCCAATTTTCTATTTGTTCCATTGATTTCAATTAAATGAAAACTGGACCAAATCTACAGTGTGTGGTCGATCCATTCCACCAATTTACAATTCAGGTGATGAAGCTGAACCAATCAAATTTCTCCAGGGTTTATCAACCCGAATGAACTCCATTAAAATATCCAGTTCTGCAGAAAATATTGATCCTTACTCATAGAGCGGTTGTAATCCCCATGAAAAGCTTTTCTTACTGAGGCCTACTCATGGCAACAAGCCTGAAACTCAATTTGGGGTACCTTGGCTGGAGCTTGAATTACTGGGTGGTACTTTGCCAAGCATTTTATCTGTAAATGCTAATGTTCTTCCCAATTGACTGCTGCCCACGTCAACTACAAGAATTGTCTCCCTTCTTAGTCAGTTCTGTTGAAGGGTCATTCGGACTCGAAACGTTAACCGCGCTCCTCTCCGCAGGTGCTGCCAGACCTGCTGAGTTTTTCCAGGAATCTTTGTTTTTGTTTTGGATTTCCAGCATCCGCAGTTTTTTGCTTTTGTCTCCCTTCTTCATTGGCTCCAGAGTGCAGTTAAACCATGAACTTTCAGACTTTATCGATATTTATGTAGGTATTTATCCAAGATAAATTCTAGAAATGTTATGATGGGCAATAACCTGCAGCTCACGGAGCATGCCAAGGTTTTTTGATCTGACCCTCGATTTGCAAGTTATAAAAACAGACTACAACAGGAAACCAGTTGGGAATCTTGAGGATTTTTTTTGCCTAAAAAACATGCAGTTCTGAAATTTTTCTGCGCTAATTTTTGACTGGAGAAACAAATTTCACACAGGGGTTAATTATACATTTCCCATTCAGTCTCACAGGTAAGTGTGAATTTCTTTAAAAAAACACAATTAATGCGGAGATTCAATAGCGATTAAAACCAATGCAAGTTTCAAGATGAAAGCTTTTTATTTTGGTACTGTATTTTAAATAGTCACAACACTTGCCTTTCATATTTCTAGAGAATTGAAAAACAATGCCCTATAGGCATAGGTGTTTATGCATCTCTAATATCTATTTATGGCACTCCAGTGCAGTGCTGAGGGAGTGCTGCACTGACAGAGGTGCCATCTTTCACATGAGATATTAATCTGAGGGCCCATCTGCCCTCTCAGTTGGAGGTTAAAGATCCCATGGCATTTTTCAAAGAAGGAATTATCCCCGATAGCCTGGCCAATATTTATCCCTCAATCAACATCACAAAAACAGTTTCATTGTCCATTATCACATTGCTGTTTGTGGGAGCTGACTGTGCGCACATTAACTGCCACATTTCAAAAATACACTTCAAAAAATACTTCTCTGGCTGTAAAGTGCTTGCGATATCTGGTGCTCATGAAGAGTGCTATATAAGCACAAATCGTTCTTTCTTTATGCGTTTGCCTAGCTACTGGGGGAAAGGTATGTATTAATTTCTAGGAACCAACCAAAGAATAACACTTCTTTTCAAACACTTTATTCATAAAATTTGTAAAATTTTACAGAATTACAGAATAGTTTTTAATGCAACATTAAATAAAATGCAATACAGATTTGTTTCTTTCACACAGAATCACAGCGCAGAAGAGGCCCTTCGGCCCATCGAGTCTGTACCGACACGTGAGAAACACCTGACCTACCTATCTAATCCCATTTACCAGCACTTGGCCCATAGCCTTGAATGTTATGACGAGCCAAGTGCTCATCCAGGCACTTTTTAAAGGATGTAAGGCAACCCGCCTCCACCACCCTCCCAGGCAGTGCATTTCAGACCGTCACCACCCTCTGGGTAAAAAAGTTTTTCCTCACATCCCCCCTAAACCTCCTGCTCCTCACCTTGCACTTATGCCTCCTTGTGACTGACCCTTCAACTAAGGGGAACAGCTGCTCCCTACCCATCCTGTCCATGCCCCTCATAATCCTGTACACCTCGATCAGGTCACCCCTCAGTCTTCTCTGCTCCAACAAAAACAACCCAAGTCTATCCGACCTCTCTTCATAACTTAATGTTTCATCCCAGGCAACATCCTGGTGAATCTCCTCTGCACCTACTCCAGTGCAATCACATCCTTCCTATAATGTGGCGACCAGAACTGCACACAGTACTCCAGCTGTGGCCTCACTAAGGTTCTATACAACTCCAGCATGACCTCCCTACTTTTGTAATCTATGCCTCGATTGATAAAGGCAAGTGTCCCATATGCCTTTTTCACCACCCCACTAACATACCTCTCTGCCTTTCAATAGAGTACAGGCATGGTTCCTTAAACGTACAGCTCAGTTTTACAATTTACATTTCGTTTAGAACTAGTACATAAACCTCGAGGGGTTACACATGGATTCCTCAGGCCCTCAGTGGATGATGGCAGGAAAACTCTAGATTGTAGCCTATCCCCATTGAGCCCTTGCAGTGGCTGTCCTCTTTGGTACATTCTCAACACCTAGTCCTGGACCTTGGAATGTGCCAATCTGTAACACTCAATAGTGGGCAACTCTTTGCACTGAAAGACCTTCAAGTTTCAGGCAAGCCAAAGAGCATTTTTCACAGCAATTTCTTTTTTATTCTTTCATGGGATATGGGTGTCAATGACAAGGCCAGCAGTTGTTGCCTGTTGCCCATCCCTAGTTGCCCTTGAGCTGCGTGGCTTGCTAGGCCATTTCAGAGGGTAGTCAAAAGTCAACCACATTGCTGTGAGTCTGGAGTTACGTGTTGGTCAGACCAGGTAAGAATGCAGACTTCCTTCCCTAAAGGACATTAGTCAACCAGATGGGTTTACATGGTCACCACACTAAGATGAGATTAAATTTCAGATTTATTAATTGAATTCAAATTCCAACAGCTGCTGTGCTGTGGTGGGATTTGAACCTGTGTCCCCAGAGCATTAGCCTGGGTCTCTGGATTACTAGTCCAGGATTACTACTGACATTACCTCCAGGCCACCATCCTCCTGCTTTTTGTCTCAGTGTGCATCCCTGGGAACAGCCCGAGAGCAGAGTCACGCATTACGGAACTCCTCGGGATGAACCTTGATTTTAAAAAATCACTGCATCTCTTTCCAGGCCTTCTTTGCTGAGGCACATTCCAGAAGGAGTTGTCTGACTCTCTTCCCCACTGCAACCAACTTGAGAGTGTGCATGAAGGGTCTGGCAGGGAGACCCCTTCTCACCTCCAGCCAAGCTACATCTTGACGCTTGTTTTAAAGCTCTGGTAATGAGGCATTCTGTCAAATGACTTTGACAGTCTTATCAGGGAATCATCCAATAGGATCCAACATCTTCTTTTCTCACAGGGTCCTTGAGGATGTAACAGATCACAGCATGATAGATTTGTGGCGAAAGGTGTATTTCTGTACAAACTTTTCCACGAGGTGCAGGTGGTACAGCATGGTCCAGCTGAATGGAGCTTTCCACTGCATCGTGGCCAGGCCGATCCTTTGCAACACTGGGGACAGACAGACCCTCAGCGCATAGTGACACTTCACAGGATCACTGAATTGTTACAGTGCAGATTGAGGCCATTCGGCCCGTCGTGTCTGCACCAGCTCTCTGAATGAGCAATTTACTTAGTGCCATTCTCACGCCTTCTTGCCATAACCCTGCACATTCTTCCTTTTTGGATAACAGTCTAATTCCTTTTTGAATGCTTCCATTGAACCTGCCTTCACCACACTCTCAGGCAGTGCATTCTAGACCTTAACTATTCACTGTGTGAAAAAGTTTTTTCTCCCGTCACCTCTGTTTCTTTTACCAATTACTTTAAATCTGGGTCCTCCGATCCTCAATCCTTTCGCGAGTGGGAACAGTTTCTCCCTATCTAGTCTGTCCAGGCCTCTCATGATGTTAAGCACCTCTAATATATCTTGTTATGACACGTGTCATGAAGAGATACTAATGTTTATAATGTTATTGGAAAATATTTTTAAATTGGAATTGTAGTAGGGTCTATGTCTATGCGTCTGTGTGTGGCTTAATTGGATTAAAGCCAGTTAGTCTGGGTGCTTTGATGTATAACAAAATAAAAACAGAATTACCTGGAAAAACTCAGCAAGTCTGGCAGCATCGGCGGAGAAGAAATCAGTCAACGTTTCGAGCCCTCATGGCCCTTCGGCTTTGATGTATAGTAGTTTTGAGATCTTAATTAAATAAACGTAAGGAAGTTAAAAGGTTAAGTATAAATTTGCATTTGTTGCATAAAACATTCAAGAGTGGGGTAAAATCTTACACCTAGCTGGGAGGCGCCAAAACAATGTGTTTATATTACTAATAAAATTGGTGGAATGAAAAGGATTTGTTAGGAGAGGTAAAATTTTAAAACCTAGTAATACAATGGAAAATTTACATTCAAAGCAGAAGCTAGGTATAAACAGAAAGGAGTTTGTGTGTGTAAGGGCGAGGCATTTAACACCTAACCAGCCCATAAGGCTACAACTGTGTCTGCAAAGGAAGCAAATTGCAAGGAAGCTCATTTTGAATTCATAAAGTCAAACATGCTTTGCCTGGTGTCTATTTAAAGTCTATGGCTTATTGTTGCCTTGGTGGAGATTTACCTGGAAGTGACTAATTTGGGGATTTGTTTAAAAGTTATTATGCTAGTAATGTAGTAATGTGTAGACATGAGTATTTGTTTAATTTGTTGTTAAACTAATAAATGTTTAATATAGTTTTATATAAACAATCTCTTAAGGTTTGGTGGTTTTGTTCCTGAATTCAGAGCTGCATCTCAAACATACTAATTGAAAATATAGGTTATGACAGTTATTCAAGTTTACCCCTGGGATTTAAACAATTCAGCCTTTACCAGCTGCTGTGTCATGACACGTGGCAGATGATGTGTGACAGGCAGATCAAATCCACGAGGGAAACTTGATCACGTGATTACAACGATTTTACAATTTGTATTTTATTTCGAGATGCGTGCCCTGAGTTCAGTAGTAACAAGTTCACCAAGACTCTAGAGAGTTTTAGAAAACTAAATTAAACATTTATTAACAAAAGAAAAGATTTCAAGTGCATACATAGGTCTACAAATTACTACTATAATTACCCCTAAAGCCCCTAATTAATCTGGCTTCCAGTTGCAACCCCCATTAAGGCAACGGTGAAAAAATAAACAGATCCAGGCAAGTCAACACAAAACCCTGTACAGTAGAATTCAAAGTGGCTTTTCCCAGCTTCGGTTTCTGTAGATAGCACAAATGCTGGAGGCCTTTCACACTTCTGGTAGATCTTACAATGCCTTCCTTGACACATAGCCTCTTCTCCTTTATACACGTTTCTCCCTTTTAATGCAAATTCCATTGTTCCCTTTTGGAACAAATGAAACCAACTGTCTTTTGAACTTTACCTTTCTCATAATATAAACCCTTTCATAGCGCTAATACTATCAGTATCCTTTGGGAAAAATAAACATACTTCTTGGACTAGCTTCTCTGGCTAGGTGTAACATCGTACCATCTCTTTGAAATTCAAAGTACCCTGATTTATCTAAAAATGCAAATTCCCCTCACCTCACATTATAAAACTTCAGCCATGTTTATGTATTTAGCATTTCAAGCCTAGCTTCTTTTGATGAATCAAAGCCTCCAGACCAGCTGTCTCTAACTCAATTAAATCACACACATTCTCTCACACACATACAGACACACACACACAGATGAACTATCCAAACCCCCCTATTAACCTACTTTCACAATAAATCACAATAATGTTATGAAAATTATTATACTTCTGTGACAATCTTCATTACTGAAGTTCCTCATTCCTGGAACTATTCTCGTGAATCTCTTCTGTACTCTCTCCAATGCCTTCACATCCTTCCTAAAATACAGCACCCAGAACTGGGTGCAATACTCCAGCTGAGGCCAAACTACTGTCCGATACAAGCTAAACATAACCTCTTTGGTCTTGTACTCCATGCCCCTATTTATAAAGCCTAGGATATTGTATGCTTTATTAACCACTTTCTCAACCTGTCCTGTCACCTTCAATGACTTATGCACATATACACCCAGATCCCTCTGCATCTGCACCCCCTTTAAAGTTGTACCCTTCATTTTATATTATATTTCCAGACACCACTCCTGAACAATATGGCCTTGCTCTTGCTGCGATTTACATTGTCTCTCGTGTCTTGTTCCAACTGATTGAAAATCAACAGTGGACCCCAGCAGCAGAGAGCAACTTTGTGTATGTACATGGACGCTGAGCACCTCCACTGCCTGGGATCATCAGCTCTCTTATGCTTAAATCCTCCTATATGGACTCAACAAAAGGTTCGCTATAATACACATATAAAACAGAGGAGGGAGGAAAGCCCTGCCTGACTCCAGATTTGATCTGAAAGTTTTCAAATTCCCACCCATTGATTGAAACTGGACTATTGATGCTTGTGTAGAGCGGTTGGATCCAATTGTGGATTCCTTACCCAAATCCACTTTTGGAGATCATGTCCATCATGTAGGTGTGTGATATTCTGTCAAAGACCTTCTCCTGGTCCAAGCTGATAAGGCAGGTGTCCACCCTATGTCTTGCACATTGGCAAGCATATCCATGTGTGGTGCGATGCTATCTTTCTGCCAGGTACAGTGCAGGTCTGATCAGGGTGGATCATCAACTTCAGAGCAGACTTGGTCCAAGAGGCGATGACTTTGGACAGAATTTTGTAATCCACATTAAATAGTAAAATGAGCTCTCAACTTTTGACATCTTCACTCTACCCCTTCTGCTTGTAGGTGAGGGTAATGATGCCTTTCCTCATTGACTCTGACACCAATCCAGCCAGAAGCATACTCTCAGATAATTCCTACAGCTCTTGTCTAATCCAGTTCCACAGAGTGGAATACAACTCAGCCGGTAAATTGTCTCTTCCGGGAGTTTTACTCATCTCGAAGGACTTGACTGCCTTTGTCAGCTTGTCCAGGGCTAGCAGTTCATCCAGAGTCTCCTGTATTGTCATCTAAAACCTTCATGATACAGAACAGGATGTACAGGGAAGCCTCTTGCTGTCTGTGGGCTCAATGCGTACAGCCCAACATAAAAGGGTTTGCGGATCCTTAGTATATCTGACTATGATGATGTTACCAAACTGTCCTCATCCTACAGGCTGCTGATTACTAGGCTCTCTTTGGTCTCACCATGCTTCAAGGAGCAGACTCTGGACTGGAAGATGATCTTGAAGGAAGCCTAGGCAAAGAGCGAGGCCTGCTGGCTCTTCACCTCTTAGAGATCCTTCCTGACATCGACCACAGCAGAAGTAGAATCTGAATGCTTTTCTAGAGTAAGGATATTTCCCTCTGTCTCTCTTTTGCCTTTTGAATACTTTTGAGGATGAAGAGCCTCTTGATGATAGCTTTTCACTAGTGCATCAACGACGCCCAAAAAAAAACACATTTCATTTGCATAAGTTTGCTACAAACTCCTTTCCAAACTATTTTACTGGAGATTCCCACTCCCATTCAGCTTTCCACTCCCTTGCAAAAACATGGCCTCAAGTTCACAATGAGCAATATTGCAGAAGATCTTGTAAAATTATAATAAAAATGGTACATACATGCTTTTCTTGTCTGTCATGTCACACTTTTCTGTCACAGTTAACCAAAGCCAAGCTTATTCTAGCCAACGCATTTCCTTCAACACAGATTTATTTCATTGACCTTTGAAAAGGAAAGCCAGTCATTCAGAATGCACATGGCACTTCTCAATCGTCACAGAAGTCAATAAATCCTGCAGCCTATGACTTTAAAGAAGCCTTTGCAACCATCCCACTTTAAGAGAAAGACTGACATTTCACCACGGGCTCTGATTTATGGATGAATAATAACTACAATTGTTCTTAGCGGCTTACAAGAACTCACAATTACTAGGGCTTCCTAGTCACAAGAGGTTTAATGACAGTAGTTAGCAATGGTCATAAGGGGACAGAAAACTACGATTATATTTAACAGTCGATCATCACAGTGGTGCTCCAAACCCATTAGCAACATTACGGACAATTTACTAGTATGCATTGGAAGTTCAAGAATGGGTGCCAACTATATTATTTCCTGGCAATCAATTTTATATTACTTATTAAATCTACAGGAACTACAATAAAAGCATTAATCATGGGGTGTAGTAATTTTGTACGTTATTTTTTTTAAAATTTAAATTATTCAATTGTTTTATTTATAGGCACTTCTGTACAATACAATGATTGAATGTTCTGACAGTACTATTCAGCTGACAGGCATTTCTAAGGAACAACCTTATAAATCCAAAGGAGCACAAAACAGTTAATCTTGTAATTAAATTCATGAGTTGCACTACCCAAATAATGCAATTTAATTATATTGATTGGGTTCACACTACTGGCACCTAAGTTACACTTCAATCCAGATAAATAAGTGGATTACATTCAAGGCTCAAAATCCATTTCGAGTTTCCAATGTTTTAAATATACCTCAATTATATCAAGGAAGTTATTTACTGTCAATGCATCAGCAAATTTTCCTCAGTATTTGTTATACAGTGAGAACCACCAGTTTGACCAAGGAGCGTGACATTTCATTTGCACTCTGCAAATTTATTGGTTAGGAAAGGAGAACTCATTCACACACACAAAAAAAACTCTCCAAAGTTACTTTTTGGAGCAATTAAGCGGGATGGGATGTGTGGGGGCAAAACATATCAATAAATGAGCAACGTAGGGCATGCAAAGAAGTTGGGGGGGGGGGGTGGTGGGAAGAGAGGGGGAGGAGGAGGAAGTGTGGACGGATGTCCAGGGTGAAGAAATGGCGCTGGATCAGAGGCAGGGGAAGCCAGTGGTGCAATGCCCCGTCTGCTCACAGGAGATGCAGAGCTTCAAGATCAACGCCCACCTGGACCAGTGTCTGGGTCTCAGGCTGGGCACTAAGGAGGGAGGGGAGGCTGCTGCTGCTGCAGAATGCAACAGCGAAGGGGAGCCCGGCAGCAAGAGAGCGCGCTTGTCGCCGGCGCGGGGCGATGGAACGTTGCCCGGAGGCAGCGGGCGCGAGGCTGCAGCCGGCACCACCATTAACAGCGGCGGGGCCAGCAGCGTCTCCCCGGGACCGGCGCGGGGCGATGGAACGTTGCCCGGAGGCGCCCCAGCAACCGCCGCCCAGCTCTCCCAGCGGCGGCCGCCGCCGTCGTCGTCGCCGTCGCCTGGTTCCCCTGTTTGCACCGGCCGGCTCGGCAGCCCGCCTTCCCGGCCCAGCGTCTCTTCCCCCAGCCCCCTGGAGGTGCAGGGCGAGCTGGTGTCGCTGCAGCAACTGGAGGCCAAGCCCCTGGCGGAGATCATGAGGCCCAGCGCCTTGGCCGAACTCATTGGCCAAAACAAAGCCTTGGGTGAGGAAACCCTCCTGAGGACTCTGCTGGAATCGCACGAAATCCCATCCATCATCTTGTGGGGCCCACCAGGATGTGGCAAAGTAAGTGTGTGTTGGTATTGAGAGAACCATTCCTAGCACTGGCAATGTTCACCAGGGTGGATGGGGACACTCTTTCGAGTTATCAACAGTCACAGATTGCAACTCTTTCGAGTACAATCACAGTTCTTGGTTTCCGGGAGTGGGACATGAACCCACAACCCTCTGATTCAAAGGCGAGGGTGCTATGAGTGACACCCATGGGGCTCAATTAATTCCCTGTCAATACAAGTTTCTCCTTGACTTCATTCATTTTGCAGCAGGAGCGTCCCAGCTCTTTTTTTTGGTGGGGGGTGTCTATTTTGGGGCACTTGGATGTACACCGTGAGCTACACTGTAATAATCCTATTTGCACCTATCTCAATTTGCAGATAATATTAAATGGCCTGAATCGTCCTGCAAAAAAAAAATTAACAGCGAATTCACACCAATATTGATGTGCAAATTGGACAGTGGGTCCAGGTGAAAACGACTTACACCATGAGTTGCGAATCGCCAAAGCTAGCTGGTTGACTGGCATCTCTCTGCTGTTTGCCTGGCGCGAACCGTAGCTCGCCCTCAACCTGCCCGTTATGTTTATATTTGCTGAGCTTCTTATTAAATTCTCTACAGAAAGTTAAGTGTTCGTACTGAGCTGTGAAATTACCCTTTTTAAGGACGCAATAATTAATTAGTTCCGAAGAGGAGTCATATTGGACTCGAAACGTTAACTCTGCTTCTCTCGCTCCACAGTTGCTGTCAGACTTGCTAAGTTTTTCCAGAACTTTGTTTTCATTTCAGATCTCCAGCATCCGCAGTATTTTGCCCTTTATAATTAATGTAATGCCAGTCAATCACTCCAGCCTAGGACTCACGGTGTATGTAGTCTTCATCTAAACTCACTGCCCAGCTTCTGAGTGTCATCCTTCCATGTGTAAATTCTTCATAAAGATGTTAATGTTTTTACTTCTAAGTGTTTTTTTTTCTTATTTTTCCTTTTTCTTTTTCTCTCTTTATCCAATCATTCTTTCCTGATCTTTATTTCTATACCTAATATGACTCCAATTCACCCATTCTAACTCCATCCTCCTCCGTTTCACCTGTTTCCTTCTCAACCCTTAAATCATTGGTTAAGGTGTATAAAACTGTTGATCCCATTTACTCAGGTTGTCCCGTTGCCAACACACTTTCAATAACAACTGTTCAAAAACATTTTGAGCTGAATAGTGCAGGAAATAGTCTAACTACCGGTTTACGGTTCAAACTCCAGGAAGGTTTGGGCCAGTGACTGTTCTTGACTCATTGAGTTGGGATTTACGCAGAATTAGACAACAGTTTGAGATCAGCCATTGTCAAATTTCTAGGTCTTTAAAATGTAAACAGAACACAGCAACAAGAAACAAAATATAAACATGTTGGATTTTGTGGGCCAAGATTGCCAAGCTGACCAGGCTGCATATGACTCTTGGGTGCAAATTTGGCTATCCCAGCCTTGCAGTGATCTGTCAGCCCTTTTGGATTCTCTTTGCTGTCAGACCCAATAGCATCATATTGCTAGAACCCCCGTACTGATTTGAGAATGGTAATCAACCATAACAACATGGAGCATGTAAATATAAGCCACACTGCTAGTTCCAAATTCAGCTCTGACCAAAACAAAATGGAGCTCTTGGCGCAGCCACGTTCACCCACATCAGAATACTGATGAACTTTTAATTTTAGCGTGGTCAGGTGTCCCATTGGCTCTCTACTAATGTCTATTTTGTATATTAACAATCTTACGTCCGCCTGCACGTTCTGTCAGCTTCTGCCATCATAAATTTTTATGGCTGCACTTCCAATGAAAACTATTTCGACTGTTCACGGTGTAATTAAACCTAGGGTCAGTGGAGTTGCCATAGGAGGGAGAATGTAGTTGGTTTGCATCAGCATTATCCATTAGAAATGTGGACATAGGAATTGATAGTGAAAATGTAAAAGTAAAGACCATAACTCTGAAACGGAGTGTTAATTACTTAGAACCATAGAGCAATAGAAAAGTTATGGTGCAGAAAGAGGCACCATCGTGTCTGCGCCGGCCATAAAAAGGGAAAGAAGAAGCGAGCCTCTCATTTTTAATTCCACCCTCCAGCACCTGGTCCATAGCCTTGCAGGTTACAGCCCTTCAGGTGCATATCCAGGTACCTTTTAAATGAGTTGAGCGTTTCAGCCTCAACCACCAATTTAGGCAGTGAATTCTGGAAGTCCACCACCCTCTGCATGAAAAAAGGTTTTCCTCATGTCCCTTCTAATCCTTCTACCAATAGCCTTAAATCTATGCCCCATGGTAATTGACCCCTCAAGGGGAAACAGGTCTTTCCCACACCAGATCAGCTAATAATACACTAAAAATGATGCATCTCTGTCCATTCCCATATTAATTTTTTTTTGTTGTTGATGTTTATAATAGATTTACAAGGTAACCAGTTTCTATCTAAATTTGTTGTTAAGCTTTAATTATAACTTCTTGCTAGTAATGGTTCTGAAGCACCTCAGTTTTACATGCCCAGCTCATCAGCCTATGCTGCAAAGAAACTCCTGAGCTTTAAACAGCTCTATTTCTCTCTTTGCCCTAAATTTACGTAAGTTTCATGACTTACCTGTAATAGAAAATCAGTATATAAAAATAAGGACAGTATTATTTTAATATGGGGACTAAATTATGTTTTCCTCACTTCTGGACTTACGTTGTTGTGGTTTCACATCAGGAACACAGCATTTCATCAGGAGCTGTCCTGATGTGAAACCAAAGCAATTGAAGACTGTTTTCTACAATTGGCCTCAAGCTGCTGCCACAAATTGGCACCTAAATTAAACTATACAACGCAAATTATCTCATCAGCACAAAGTCTACAATATAACAGGCCTAGCGGATAATATATAGCATTGTATATATAGGTGTGCTATCCACACACCCTGAAAGGTATCCCATCTAGAAACAAATGGTAATTTTGATTCGGTGCAATCCAAGTAATGGACAGTCTTGGAGCAGGTCACAATGTAAAATCAAGCCTCTGAAGCCTCTTGAATCTAATGTTGCTATATCACCAGTTTGGAGCTCAATATGGTTGGTAACAGATGCCAAACTGATGGTAATACGTTACACCATGGTGCATCAACTTACTGAAGGTTGCAGTTTCCTCCTCAGAATGTTCTGTTTTGTGACATGCTAGGCCTAAACCTGTTTGAGTGTTGTGGACCTCTTGGTTTGGGGAGCTGTGTTAGTTGTATTGCTAGTCTAATCATGACTAGACCAGCTAATTTTCATTTTTATTTTCATTGCCTTCAATGAATGACTGAGCAGTGAATTTTACACCTGGCTGGCAAGTTGGAAGTCAACCCCAAAGTGACCAATTAACTCTAACCTCAATCTAAAATTGGTAGATTTGTATTTGCAAGTCATCACAATTTTACAGAAATCCTTAATTGTTGACCAATTGATTTTGTTTCAAAAGTAGGTCATATGTTAAATGAGTAAATGCTGTGTTCCATGGAAGTACTACATATTGCTCTTTTCCCCATTTCATTACCACCACAGGGGGAGGCAGTGGCATAGCGGTATTGTCACTAGACTGGTAGTCGAGAGACCCAGTAGAATGCTCTGGGGACCTGGGTTCAAATTCCACCAGGGCAGATTAAAAATCTGGAATGAAAGGTCTAAGGATGACCATAAAGTCATTGTTGATTGTTGTAAAGACTCTAGGGAAGGAAATCTGTAATCCTTACCTGACTCTAGACCCACAGCAATGTGGTTGACTCTTAAATGCCCTCTGAACAAGGGCAATAAGCGACGCCCACACCCAATGAATAGTTAATGTTACAAGGACTGATTTATTTTTCTTTAATTTCATGGAAGAATTATACAATATGCTGCCGAAGATAGAATTTGATACAGTCAAATTCATTGATCAATTCAGAATGGGTGTATAAATGGCAAATTAATTTCAGTATAGATTAGTGTGCGATGGTGCGATTTTGTAGGAGGAATAAAGAGGCCACTCATTCCTTAGCTGAATGACTGTAAATTCCACGTAAAACTTAGACATAAGACATAGGAGCAGAAATTAGGCCATTCGGCCCATCGAGTCTGCTCCGCCATTCAATCATGGCTGATAAGTTTCCCAACCCCATTCTCCCGCCTTCTCCCCATAACCTTTGATCCCCATACCAATCAAGAACCTATCTATCTCGGTCTTAAATACACTCAATGACCTGGCCTCCATAGCCTTCTGTGGCAATGAATTCCATAGATTCACCACTCTTTGGCTAAAGAAGTTTCTCCTCATCTCTGTTCTAAAAGGTCTTCCCTTTACTCTGAGGCTGTGCCCTCGGGTCCTAGTCTCTCCTACTAATGGAAACTTCTTCCCCACGTCCACTCTATCCAGGCCTTTCAGTATTCTGTAAGTTTCAATCTGATCCCCCCTCATCCTTCTAAACTCCATCGAGTATAGACCCAGAGTCCTCAAACGTTCCTCATATGTTAAGCATTTCATTCCTGGGATCATTCTCGTGAACCTCCTCTGGACCCTCTCCAGGGCCAGCACATCCTTCCTGAGATACGGGGCCCAAAATTGCTCACAATATTCTAAATGTGGTCTGACCAGAGCCTTATAAAGCCTCAGCAGCACATCCCTGCTTTTAAATTCTAGTCCTCTCAAAATAAATGCCAACATTGCATTTGCCTTCCTAACTACCGACTCAACCTGCAAGTTAACCTTAAGAGAATCCTGGACTAGGACTCCCAAGTCCCTTTGCACTCCAGATTTCTGAATTCTCTCCCCATTTAGAAAATAGTCTATGCCTGTATTCTTCCTACCAAAGTGCATGACCTCACACTTCCTCACGTTGTATTCCATCTGCCACTTCTTTGCCCATTCTCCTAACCTGTCCAAATCCTTCTGCAGCCTCCCCGCCTCCTCAATACTACCAGTCCCTCCACCTATCTTTGTATCATCTGCAAACTTAGCCAGGATGCCCTCAGTTCCTTCATCTAGATCATTAATGTATAAAGTGAAAAGTTGTGGTCCCAACACTGACCCCTGCGGAACTCCACTAGTCACCGGCCGCCATCCTGAAAAGGGCCCCCTTATCCCCACACTCTGCCTCCTGCCAGACAGCCAATCTTCTATCCATGCTAGTACCTTGCCTCTAACACCATGGGCTCTTATCTTACTAAGCAGCCTCCTGTGCGGCACCTTGTCAAAGGTCTTCTGGAAGTCCAAGTAGATAACATCCATTGGCTCTCCTTTGTCTAACCTACTCATTACCTCCTCAAAGAATTCTAACAGATTTGTCAGGCATGACCTCCCCTTGATGAAACCATGCTGACTTTGCCCGATTTTACCATGCACTTCCAAGTATTCTGAAATCTCATCCTTAATAATGGACTCTAAAATCTTACCAACGACCGAGGTCAGGCTAATCGGCCTGTAATTTCCTGTCTTTTGCCTCACTCCCTTCTTAAATAGGGGGGTTACATTAGCGATTTTCCAGTCCTCTGGGACTCTCTCTGACTCCGGTGATTCCTGAAAGATCACCACTAACGCCTCCACTATCTCTTCAGCTATCTCCTTCAGAACTCTGGGGTGTAATCCATCTGGTCCAGGTGATTTATCCACCTTCAGACCTTTCAGTTTTCCTAGCACCTTCTCCTTGGTAATAGCCACCATACTCACCTCTGCCCCCCGACTCTCTTGAACTTTGGGGATGTCACTTGTGTCTTCCACTGTGAAGACTGACGCAAAGTACCTATTCAGATCCTCCGCCATTTCTTTGTTCCCCACTACTACTTCTCCAGCGTCATTTTCCAGCGGGCCAATGTCCACTTTTGCCTCTCTCTTACCCTTTATATATCTAAAAAAACTCTTGCAATCTTCTTTTATATTACTGGCTGGTTTACCCTCATATTTAATCTTCTCCCTCCTTATTTCTTTTTTAGTTGTCCTCTGTTGGTCTTTGTAGGCTTCTCAATCCCCTGGTTTCCCACTGCTCTTCGCCGCATTGTTGCTTTCTCTTTAGCTTTTATGCTGTCCCTGACTTCCCTTGTTAGCCATGGTTGCCTCGTCCTCCTTTTAGTATGCTTCTTCTTCCTAGGGATGAATTTTTGCTGTGTCTCCCAAATTACTCCCAGAAACTCCTGCCATTGTTGTCCCACTGTCTTTCCTGCTAGGCTCATCTCCCAGTCAATTCTGGCCAGCTCCTCCCTCATGCCTCTGTAGTTGCCTTTATTCAACTGTAATACCGTTACATCTGATTCCAGCTTTTTCCTCTCAAATTGCAGGGTAAATTCTATCATATTATGGTCACTTCCTCCTAAGGGTTCCTTCACCTTAAGCTCCCTTATCAAATCTGCCTCATTACACATCACTAAATCTAGAATTGCCTGTTCCCTAGTGGGCTCCACCTCAAGCTGCTCCAAAAAGCCATCTCGTAGACATTCCACAAATTCTTTTTCTTGGGATCCACTACCAATCTGATTTTCCCAGTCTACCTGCATATTGAAATCTCCCATGATTACTGTAACCTCGCCTTTCTTACACACCTTTTCTATCTCCTGGTGTATCTTGTGCCCCGAACTACTGTTCGGAGGCCTGTACGTAACTCCCATTATGGTTGTTTTTTACCTTTGCGGTTCCTCAGCTCTACCCACACAGATTCTACATCATCTGACCCTACATCATTTCTTGCTATCGATTTAATTTCATTTCTTACTAACAAAGTTAAACTTGCAGGGGAACTTGACAAACACTAGGTAACAGGGTGGTAGCCAATGCCAAAACTAAAGTCATAAAATGGGCCAAGATGCAGGTACCTGTCTTTTAAAATTAAGAATACAGATTAGTGCAGAAAGCCCAGCAATGACTAAGGTAGCAATGGTAATTGTGCGATTTGTCTAACAGTTCAATTGAAGTTTTACTTTTCTACCCCCTTCATAGAATTACCACCAGGTAATCACTTCATTACCCTATGTTATCCGTATTTAATACAAGATGCTAAGCTTGAGCAATTGGAGGAATATTTTAAATGTACTTACAGACAATCTTTTAAGTTTTGCCTTTTACATAGCAGATTTTAGTGGAGCTGTATTGATAGAATATCATCAAAACTTGACGCCTTGGCCTTGCAGTAGTATTGTGTTTCATGAGGCTTATTTTTATCGTTTTAATAGGTGTCGTTGATGGATTTATGAACTTTGCTAAACTACATATGTTCAATTCATTTCTACTGATACAAGGATACAGAAGCACTAGAATTTCTTCACTCATTGCTGCTAAATTATAAATGAATAGTGTATTTTATATTTTTTCACTCATTGCTGCTAAATTATAAATGAATAGTGTATTTTATATTTTTTCAAATGTCGGTCAGGTAGAGATTTATGTTAAAGAAGGTAACTCTAAAAACAAGTATGGTCTAAATGTTCCATTATGCTTTAATACTCAGGGTTGTGTTACATGCTCATAGAGTTTTAATTATTCCCAACGCCCAGCTCTGGTTTTTAAATAGTTATATATTCCATTGGCATTAAACAATGGAAATGTTGAGCATCGATGATACTGTCTTTGTTTACAGTTTGTTTATTTTTCCAGTAACCTATTGCTTTTCAAAAGCTGAGGCTTCTGTGAGGCACTCTGAAGGAAGTATTTAAAAGGACTAGAACTGCAACCATTTGTGTGAGGTACTTCCCCCTGGAAATATCCTGGGTAATGTTTGATCTAACCATATGTCTTAAGTATCCAGTGAATGGTTGACATTCCATGACTCTATGACTGACTCTATGACTCAGTTAGACCAAATGGAAGGCATCTAAAATGTCCAATTTGGCTGACTTGGTCAATCTAATTAAAAGATAGTTCTGAGCAGCATCATTATATGAAGGGTTAAAGTTTGTCTGTAAATCCCCACACAATCGGTTCCTAATCTCAGCCACATTGTGGGAGGGATGAGAAGAAAGCTACAATTGTTACTCGGCTGTCCTGCACCTATAATTGACAAGGTTCCATTGGTGAAGCCTATGAGGGAGTAAGTAATTTTCTGGTCACAGTTCCTTCCTGAACAAGGGAGATAGGATTAGGAGTGGAGTTGAATGAAATTGAGAAAATAACTTATGGGAGCAGGGATGGTGGTGGATGGATGATGGTACTGTCATAAAAAGGAATGGTTAAACTTGTATCCTAATCACTACTTGAAGATTTTTATTTTCGCCATAAACAGATTTTTTTTTCGTTCATGGGGTCTGAACGTCCCGAGTTAGGCCAGCATTTATTGCCCACCCAAATTGCCCTTGAGAAGGTGGTGGTGTTCTGCCTTCTTGAACCGCTGTGGCCCATATGTTGTAGGAACACCCATAGTGCTGTTAGGAAGGGAGTTCCAGGATTTTGACCCAGTGGCAATGATGGAAAGATGATCTAGTTCCAGGTCAGGATGATGTGTGGCTTGGAGGGGAACTTGCAGGTGGTGGTGTTCCTGTGCATCTGCTGCTCTTGTCCTGCTAGATGGTAGAAATGTTCGTGAGATGCTGTCAGTGGAGCCTTGGTGAGTTGCTGCAGTGCATCTTGTAGATGGTATGCATTGCTGCTACTGTGCATCAGTGGTGGAGGCGGTGGCTGTTGAAGGCGGTGGCTGTTGAAGGCGGTGGCTGTTGAAGGCGGTGGCTGTTGAAGGCGGTGGCTGTTGAAGGCGGTGGCTGTTGAAGGCGGTGGCTGTTGAAGGCGGTGGCTGTTGAAGGCGGTGGCTGTTGAAGGCGGTGGCTGTTGAAGGCGGTGGCTGTTGAAGGCGGTGGCTGTTGAAGGCGGTGGCTGTTGAAGGCGGTGGCTGTTGAAGGCGGTGGCTGTTGAAGGCGGTGGCTGTTGAAGGCGGTGGCTGTTGAAGGCGGTGGCTGTTGAAGGCGGTGGCTGTTGAAGGCGGTGGCTGTTGAAGGCGGTGGCTGTTGAAGGCGGTGGCTGTTGAAGGCGGTGGCTGTTGAAGGCGGTGGCTGTTGAAGGCGGTGGCTGTTGAAGGCGGTGGCTGTTGAAGGCGGTGGCTGTTGAAGGCGGTGGCTGTTGAAGGCGGTGGCTGTTGAAGGCGGTGGCTGTTGAAGGCGGTGGCTGTTGAAGGCGGTGGCTGTTGAAGGCGGTGGCTGTTGAAGGCGGTGGCTGTTGAAGGCGGTGGCTGTTGAAGGCGGTGGCTGTTGAAGGCGGTGGCTGTTGAAGGCGGTGGCTGTTGAAGGCGGTGGCTGTTGAAGGCGGTGGCTGTTGAAGGCGGTGGCTGTTGAAGGCGGTGGCTGTTGAAGGCGGTGGCTGTTGAAGGCGGTGGCTGTTGAAGGCGGTGGCTGTTGAAGGCGGTGGCTGTTGAAGGCGGTGGCTGTTGAAGGCGGTGGCTGTTGAAGGCGGTGGCTGTTGAAGGCGGTGGCTGTTGAAGGCGGTGGCTGTTGAAGGCGGTGGCTGTTGAAGGCGGTGGCTGTTGAAGGCGGTGGCTGTTGAAGGCGGTGGCTGTTGAAGGCGGTGGCTGTTGAAGGCGGTGGCTGTTGAAGGCGGTGGCTGTTGAAGGCGGTGGCTGTTGAAGGCGGTGGCTGTTGAAGGCGGTGGCTGTTGAAGGCGGTGGCTGTTGAAGGCGGTGGCTGTTGAAGGCGGTGGCTGTTGAAGGCGGTGGCTGTTGAAGGCGGTGGCTGTTGAAGGCGGTGGCTGTTGAAGGCGGTGGCTGTTGAAGGCGGTGGCTGTTGAAGGCGGTGGCTGTTGAAGGCGGTGGCTGTTGAAGGCGGTGGCTGTTGAAGGCGGTGGCTGTTGAAGGCGGTGGCTGTTGAAGGCGGTGGCTGTTGAAGGCGGTGGCTGTTGAAGGCGGTGGCTGTTGAAGGCGGTGGCTGTTGAAGGCGGTGGCTGTTGAAGGCGGTGGCTGTTGAAGGCGGTGGCTGTTGAAGGCGGTGGCTGTTGAAGGCGGTGGCTGTTGAAGGCGGTGGCTGTTGAAGGCGGTGGCTGTTGAAGGCGGTGGCTGTTGAAGGCGGTGGCTGTTGAAGGCGGTGGCTGTTGAAGGCGGTGGCTGTTGAAGGCGGTGGCTGTTGAAGGCGGTGGCTGTTGAAGGCGGTGGCTGTTGAAGGCGGTGGCTGTTGAAGGCGGTGGCTGTTGAAGGCGGTGGCTGTTGAAGGCGGTGGCTGTTGAAGGCGGTGGCTGTTGAAGGCGGTGGCTGTTGAAGGCGGTGGCTGTTGAAGGCGGTGGCTGTTGAAGGCGGTGGCTGTTGAAGGCGGTGGCTGTTGAAGGCGGTGGCTGTTGAAGGCGGTGGCTGTTGAAGGCGGTGGCTGTTGAAGGCGGTGGCTGTTGAAGGCGGTGGCTGTTGAAGGCGGTGGCTGTTGAAGGCGGTGGCTGTTGAAGGCGGTGGCTGTTGAAGGCGGTGGCTGTTGAAGGCGGTGGCTGTTGAAGGCGGTGGCTGTTGAAGGCGGTGGCTGTTGAAGGCGGTGGCTGTTGAAGGCGGTGGCTGTTGAAGGCGGTGGCTGTTGAAGGCGGTGGCTGTTGAAGGCGGTGGCTGTTGAAGGCGGTGGCTGTTGAAGGCGGTGGCTGTTGAAGGCGGTGGCTGTTGAAGGCGGTGGCTGTTGAAGGCGGTGGCTGTTGAAGGCGGTGGCTGTTGAAGGCGGTGGCTGTTGAAGGCGGTGGCTGTTGAAGGCGGTGGCTGTTGAAGGCGGTGGCTGTTGAAGGCGGTGGCTGTTGAAGGCGGTGGCTGTTGAAGGCGGTGGCTGTTGAAGGCGGTGGCTGTTGAAGGCGGTGGCTGTTGAAGGCGGTGGCTGTTGAAGGCGGTGGCTGTTGAAGGCGGTGGCTGTTGAAGGCGGTGGCTGTTGAAGGCGGTGGCTGTTGAAGGCGGTGGCTGTTGAAGGCGGTGGCTGTTGAAGGCGGTGGCTGTTGAAGGCGGTGGCTGTTGAAGGCGGTGGCTGTTGAAGGCGGTGGCTGTTGAAGGCGGTGGCTGTTGAAGGCGGTGGCTGTTGAAGGCGGTGGCTGTTGAAGGCGGTGGCTGTTGAAGGCGGTGGCTGTTGAAGGCGGTGGCTGTTGAAGGCGGTGGCTGTTGAAGGCGGTGGCTGTTGAAGGCGGTGGCTGTTGAAGGCGGTGGCTGTTGAAGGCGGTGGCTGTTGAAGGCGGTGGCTGTTGAAGGCGGTGGCTGTTGAAGGCGGTGGCTGTTGAAGGCGGTGGCTGTTGAAGGCGGTGGCTGTTGAAGGCGGTGGCTGTTGAAGGCGGTGGCTGTTGAAGGCGGTGGCTGGCATGCCAATCAAGCAGGCTGCTTTGTCCTAAATGCTGGCGAGCTTCTGCAGTGTTTTTGGAGCTCCACTCACCCAGGCAAGTGGAGAGTATTCCATCACACTCCAGACATGTGCCTTGTAGATAGTAAACACGCTTTGGTGAGTCAGGAAGTGAGTTACTTTCTGCAGAATTCCTAGCTGTGGCCTGCTCTCGGAGCCACAGTATTTATATGGCTGGCCCAGTTCAGTTTCTGGTCAATGGTAACCTCCTGGATGTTGATAGTGGGGGTTCCAGCGATGGTAATGCCATTGAATGTAAAGGAGAGATGGTTAGAATCTCTCTTGTTGGAGATGGTCATTGCCTGGCACTCTTGCAGTGCAGTTGTTACTTGCCACTTTTTAGCCCAAACCTGAATATTGACCAGGACTTGCTGCATACAGACACGGACTGCTTCCGCATCTGAGGAATCATGAATGGTGCTGAACATTGTGCGATCATCTGTGAACATTCCCACTTCTGACTTTATGATGGAGGGAAGGTCATTGTTGAAACAGCTGAAGATGGTTGGGCCTAGGACACAACCTTGAGGAACTCCTGCAGCGATGTCCTGGGACTGAGATGATTGACCTCCAACAACAACAACAACCAACTTCCATTGTGCTAGCTATGACTCCAACTGGTGAAAAGTTTCCACCCTGATTTTCATTGACTTCAGTTTTTCTAGGACTCCTTGATGCCATACTCGGTCAAATGCTACCTTGATATCAAGGGCAGTCACTCTCACCTCACCTCTCGAGTTGAACCCTTTTGTCCATGTTTGGACCAAGGCTGTAATGAGGTCAGGAGCTGAGCGGCCCTGGCAAACTGAGCATCAGTGAGCAGGTTATTGCTGAGTAAGTGTCTTTTGATAGCACTGCCGATGACTCTTATCATCACTTTGCTGATGATCAAGAATAGACTGTTGTGGCAGTAATTGGCCAGGTTGGATTTATCTTTCTTTTTATGGACAGGGCATACCTGGGCAATTTTTCACATTGCTGGGTAGATGCCAGTGTTGGGTGTGGCTAGTTCTGGAGCACAAGTCTTCAGTACTATTACCGGATTGTTGTCGGGCCTCATATCCTGTACAATGTCCAGCGCCTTCAGCTGTTTTTTGATATCACATGGAGTGAATCGAATGGCTGAAGACTGGCATCTGTCTCTTCAGCAATGGCACCCCATCCATCACCTTCAACATCCACTGGCATCTGAGATGGATCATCTGCTCGGCATTTTGGGCTGAAGATGGCTACACATGTTTCAGCCTTATCTTTTCTCCTCAAATAATAACTGTAAACCATAAATCTGCCCAATAATTGAAAATTATCCCATATCTTAGTAGCACTTCAACCACTTCTCTCACTCATGGAGGATATAGGAAACTTGACGCGAAATGGGTCACCTTTCTCACAGCCTTTATTTCATCAATACTACAATAGTCAGTAGTGTTTTACACTTCCCTTTACAACTGCAATATATTGCAATCAAGGCTCATTATGCACATTTTACTAATCAAATTTTTCTCAAGACTCAAAATCTTGAAATTACTATTGCTGTTACGCCTATTTCAATAATATGGGTGTACATACGAACAAGGAGTAGGAGTAGGCCATTCAGCCCCTCGAGCCTGCCCCGCCATTTAATAGGATCATGGCTGATCTGATAGTAGCCTGAACTCTGCATCCCACCTACTGCCAATAACCTATCACCCCCTTGCTTACCAAGAATCTATCCACTTCTGCCTTCAAAATATCCAAAGACTCTCCTTTCACTGCCTTGTGAAGAAGAGAGTTCCAAAGACTCACTACCCTCAGAGAAAAATACTCTCCTCATCTCTGCCTTAAATGAGTGACCCCTTATTTTTAAACAGTGACCCCCTAGCTCTAGATTCTCCCACAAGAGGAAACGTTCTCTCCACATCCACCCTGACAAGACCCCTCAGGATCTTATATGTTTCAATCAAGTCGCCTCTTACTCTTCTAAACTCCAGCGGATACAAACCTAGTCTGCCCAACCCTTCCTCATAAGACAACCCACCCATTCCAGTTATTAGTCTGGTAAACCTCCTCTGAGCTGCTTCCAACGCATTTACATCCTTTCTTAACTAAGTTGACAAATACTGTACACAGTACTCCAAATGTGGTCTCACTAGTACCCTGTACAACTGAAGCATAACCCCCCCCCTACTTTTGCATTCAATTCCCCTTGCAATAAATGATAACATTCTATTAGCTTTCCTAATTAATTGCTGTACTAGCATACTAGCCTTTTGTAATTCATGCACTAGGACACCCAGATCCCTCGGTACCTCAGAGCTCCGCAATCTCTCACCACTAAGATAATATGCTTCTCTTTTATTCTTCCTGTCAAAATGGACACTTTCACATTTTCCCACATTATACTCCATCTGCCAGATCTTTGCCCACTCACTTAACCTATCTATATCTATTTGTAGCCTCCTTATGTCCTCTTCACAGTTTACTTTCCTACGTACCTTTGTGTCATCAGCAAATTTGGCAACCATCCCTTCAATCCCTTCATCCAAATCATTTATACAAATTGTAAACAGTTGAGGTCCCAGCACTAATCCCTGTGGCACACCACTCGTTACATCTTGCTAGCCTGGAAAGGACCCATTTATGCCTACCCCCTGCTTCCTGTTAGCCAGCCAATCTTCTATCCATGCCAGTATGTTACCCCCTACGCCGTGATCTTTTATTTTCTGCAATGACCTTTGATGTGACACTTTATCGAATGCCTTTTGGAAATCTAGTACAGTACATCTACCGGTTCCCTTTATCCACTCTTGTTCCTCAAATAATTCCAATAAGTTGGTTAAACACGATTTCCCTTTCAAAAAACAATGTTGATTCTGCCTGATCACCTTGAGCTTATCCTCGTGCCCTGCTATAGCTTCTTTAATAATAACTTCTAACATTTTCCCTATGACAGATGTTAAGCTAACTGGCCTGTGGTTTCCCACTTTCTTATTGAATAATGGTAGTGTTGTGTATAGAACATTTCCAGCCTTCTGTGTTGTCTGCCAATTTCTAGGTCTGTGCCAGTCTGGGGGGAGCCTTGACTGGGATACTTTGCTGGGCTCTCTGTGCCAGTCTGGGGGGAGCCTTGACTGGGATACTTTGCTGGGCTCTCTTCAACTCAAAAAGCACTCGCCTGACTTGGCAGGCTGCACTGCACATCTTCTGATCTCTGCGTTCCTAACATTGTTGTAACAGTAGACTCCTAAGTATTCATCGGAGCTGCCAGTGGTCAAAGGCATCTCGATTTGTCAGAAACAGTGTCTGCTCTTTTAAGACAGGAATATCAAGACAATCTGAGCTTGGTTGCTATTTGAGTTCTTGACCCATGTTGTCTTGTCAAGAGATCGTGTAACAGTTGTAGGATTTTTATTCATTGACGTATGTATCTTTCCTTCAAAGGTGCCTGAGCTGCCTATCAAACTCTCAAGGTAGTTCAAATTGTCAGCTGTTTCTGTGGTTTTGTTGTTCACGATGGTGGAAGCTTGAGGATTTGGAACACAGAAGTGCTGCACATTTCTACTAGTTCAGTTCAGGGCTTAATGAATCAGCCTCATCTTTGAGAATACTCAATGTTTGATCTACTCTGTCTATCAGTACTGCAGGAATGGCAATGTTATTCACCTAGTCAGTGATCAACAGTACACTCCAAGATCAAGACAATAGGGAGCAGATCAGATCAGGTTAGGGCTGATACAACCTTTTGAACTCCAGATCCAAAGGCAATGTTATTGTTACTCACGTGCACACAACTGGTTACATCTTTATGTAGGAGTCAAATAAGTTGGACCAATTTATCTGGAGCACCATTCACTTTAGAAGTAATCAAATTGAATTCCTGTTGACCATGTCAAATGTAGCCTTGAAATTGGTGTAGGCTGCCTGTAATGATTTTTGTATTCTCTTGTGTTCATGACAGTGATGGTAGGTTCCAAACTTTGGTCCGTGAAGGACTTGTTTGAAGTGAATCCACTCCACTGCGGTTGTTTCTTACTTAAGAATGCCTGAAATTCCATGTGCTTTTAAATAATGCTATCCAGAAAAACGGAACAGGCCGGGACTCTTTTCCTCCCACAGAAAAGAGAAGTATGAGAGGTGACCTGATAGAGACCTATTATAAGAGGTTTTGCTGGTGCAGTCAGATTTCAATACTGCTTTGTTTGATGCCCAAAAAGTCCAGTTCTGAAGAATTCTCCTTCACTGCCATGACAGCAGTGTGTGTCCATGTTGCCATCCAAACAGACCAATCTCTTTTTCTCCATGATGTCAAAGATTTTGGATTTGTTCATTCGTGATATCTTTTCTTTCTGGTCCTGAGGGATGATTTGGCTGGTTGCATTAGTTCTGATTTGAACATGGACCACTGCATCTCTATCATTCCCAGTGCAGTCAGGTAAACTTGTAGATAACGCATTTTGTTTTGATTTATGCCAATGTTGAAATACACTGACCAAGTGGAGATCTTCTTTTGGTTAAGATTTTCAGTGCTAGGAGCCAGTGGTTCAAGCTATGGCTCAGCTCTGTGATAAACTCAGTAATTTGCCATAGAAACAGAGATTGGTCATTCAACCCCTTGAGCCTGTCCTGCTGTTCAGTTAGATGGCTGGTCTGTACCTTAGCTCTCGTCTACTAACTGAGACTAACGTAATACCTCCTCAAAAGAGCCAGCGAAGATTCAATGGGTCACATGGTCTCCTTCTATGCTATACTATTCTGTGATACCTGCCTTTGTCCCATAACTTTGTGTTGCAAACATCTATTAATCTCAGTTTTAAAATATTTAATTGACCTGGTCTCAACAGCTTTTTGGGGGAGAGGGTTCTGGATTTCCACTACCCTTTGTGCTATCCGACATCATATTGACCTTTCATTTTAAAAAGTAAGGAGTTCCAAATGAATGGACAAAAATCCTTTGGGTCCCGCCAACACATGTATGTGAATTCCCACTGTGCGCTCCCAAGCTGCATTCTAGGAACAAAATCGTAGAATTGTACAGCACAGGTGGAGGCCATTTGCTCCATTGAATTTGTGCTAGCTCTTTCAGAGTTAGAATAATGGATGTCAGTTATCACCTCTGACCCCACTTCCTTCCTGATGAGTCGTCATTATTAACCTGTTCTTTCGAGCAGGTGAGTGGAACACAGTGCAGGAAGAAAGCATGGTTCTAATTTAAATAGGCAAAATGGGTCCAGTGATGTTATCGGGTACTGATTTGCATTGTCAGGCAAAACCTGCCTGAAGCCAGATGTTGAGCCAGAAGAGGTGCTGAAGATCAGTTTAAAATTATTTTCCCGGTTTCCTAATGGGGCAGGGATGGTGCTCCAGGCCTTAAGAAAACCTTGGCCCTACCTTAACCAGTTTGCTTCCTCAATCGGCAAGACCCATCATCCCAAACGTGGCCTCTGACTGCTTGTTTGTGCTCCCATCTGTCAGCCTGTCAATCTGTCAGGCGGGAGACTGGAACATTTTATTTAAACGTGGCCCTATTGTTAACGTTGACATGTCTTCTGTGTTCTTAGAACGTTAGAAAGCCAACAAGGCTATCACACCAAACCCCCCACTTCCCCCATTAATATCGAGGTCATTGATTATAGAATTATGCACTGTTTTTAATTATGTATATCTGATAAATACTGCATTCTTATTTAATTTTTTTAAAATAAAGTACCTGCATGGTACACCTTTTGTAAAAAAAAAAATGCAACTTATTTTTTTCAGACATCATTAGCCCATGTTTTAGCCATGAACAGTAAGAAGCAGAGTAGTACGAGATTTGTCAGTCTTTCTGCTACAAGTGCATCCACAGACATCATTCGAGGGGTTGTAAAACAAGCTCAAAATGAACGAAAGCTACTCAAAAGAAGAACAATTGTATTCTTTGATGAAATTCACCACTTCAATAAAGCACAACAGGTAAACAAATTTGTTTGCTATCCAAAACTTTGGAAACACAGCTGCTTTAAGACACTTGCTTTATATAGCGTAATAATCTTTTACAGTGCAAACATGGAAGAAAAATTTTGGTCTTCTGTTTTAGGATATCCGAATCATTTCATTTAAATAATCAGTACAAACTGAGTACTTCACACAAACATATTTTGGGGTATAATTTTGGCACAGACATACCAAGTTTCTTGCATGACTCAATTTACATGTTCTCCTAATCACTTTTATTTAAGCTCTCTCCTATTTGCTATGGATGAAACAATTGTAAACCATGGAAAATAAAACTTACATTTTGTGTCTCTTGCGTGGTAACAACTTTCTTTTCCCTTCCTCCCAACCTCAAGAACATTTTGCTGCCTCACGTCGAGTGTGGAACAATCACATTGATTGGTGCAACAACAGAGAACCCTTCCTTTCAGATCAACTCAGCATTACTGAGTCGCTGCCGTGTCATCGTTCTTGAGAAGCTGTCAGTAGAGGCTATGGAAACTATTCTGTTACGTGCTTTAAACTCCCTTGGGATCAGTATACTGGGACAGGATAAAGAAGCTGGCTCTGTGGATGGCAGCAAAGAGACTAAGTAAGTCCCTTTAGTACATAACTTGTAAAAACAGAATGTCCTGAATCTAGTGGCTGGATGCCAGTAGGGGACAGTACTGTAATTATTGTAGCAGTGGATAGGAGCTAAACTGGGATTCCAAGGAAGCAAAACAGCACCAAAATGTGCTGGGGCCAGTATGATATTCTGACTGAGGACGGACTCACTGGGTGTTTTGTTTTTAAATTTCCACCTAAGGGCTCAAGATTTCTCATCTTACTGCTTGTAACTCAAGCCAATAATGCTCTTTCAAAGGGTATTGATGATTAGATGCATCTCAAGTACACAGCTTGTTTTGCTTGAATCACCTAACTTTGGCTGTTGATTACTCACCATACAAGAAAATGATTCAGTTCAATGACAGAATTTACAAGAGCTGGTAGGAGAGTTTTCTCTTGGTGTTAGTACTGACTCTACAGGAAGCACTTTTTGGATGAATTCCCTCTTTACTGACAAATGGGAGGTTGTTTGCTTATTTTCCTTTTGTCAATAATAAAATTACATGCTGACCACACATTTCAAAGCTATAACCTTCCTGGAATTAGTAAGTCGTTAACTAGTGAAAAATGTACTTGCTCCTGTTTATCGCCTAAGAGAAATGTCCTTCTCGTTGTTGTCAAAGTAAGAAAAGTTAGAGGTAAAATTTTGAAAGAATGTTAGAGATGATGGACCAGATTTTGCTGAAAATGTAATGGCATCTGAATGATGCACGCTGTTATTAATATGCCAGTCGACCAGCAGGTTGTGATAAGGAAGAAATTCCCCGTGAATTGAAAATTTCCACAAGTCGTTGGTTGATTTGCCCTACACTTCTTAAAATGCGTGTTAACTTCACAAAAACAGCACTTCACCCTGAACCTCTTCGTGATTTTATAAAGTTGCTGCATTTGCACGTTAATTGCTCATTAAACTCGCCACAGAGCATAAAAGTCCAGTATTTAACACCGGAAGTGTCCTTTCAGCAATGTGATAATGACTGCCCATCAACCACTTTGCCATAAAGTGAATAATTAAATTCTGGAGTTTCATTCCCTTCAGGTTATCAACTGTTGTTGGATATTTTGAAAATGGGAAATCTTAAATTTTTTTCTAACTTTTCCTTTCTGTCATTTTTTTTCCCCTCCCTCAATCTTTTCTCTCGAAAAGAGAAGACTGAGGGGGTGACCTGATAGAAGTGCCAGCATGTTTGGGCTGAATGAATTGTTTCTGTGCTATATGCACTATGTAATCCAATCTTTCTTTCCCTCTCTTTATTCCTCTTTTTGCACCTGATTTGACATTGAATTCACCCGCTCTAATTCACCTTTCTACTCATTCCTTGCTCTGAGTGTTTCTCAATCCTGTAATCTCATTAAGAAGATACGCTATTAGTCTGATTGTTCACCCGGGTCTCTTACCCTTGCTGCACTGTTATCTGTTCACACTTCAAGCAACTTTGTGGACAAAAAAGCTAAACCTAAACATGCATGACGACCTCTAACTAACAAGGCCCAGTTCCAGTAAAGTCTGGGTCGATAGCTTTTCCATAATAAAGATCAGGTAGTTGCAACTTTGACACTTGTGCAAGAAATATTTTAACAGGATTTCCAATTGAAGTAGTTTCATTGATAATGAAAGCTTTAGTGTAACGTGGAAAAATAACTTGTATAAAGATCATATAGAAATAAATCTGATAACAGATTTGGAAGATAATATGCATTATAGTAAATAATACTCAAAAGTAATAAGGAGCGAAAAAGTAGTAAATCTATTAAAAGGGACATTTGACAACTTGATACATATGGAGCTATGATTTCTTTGTGGTTTTATGTTTGCAAACTGAGTATCTGTTTCAGAGGGATGCTTATGGATTTAAAAGCTTATGTGTTTGGATTGTCATTGGAATTCAAATATGCTAGGCATTGAAGATCAGATTCTTTATAAGAGTTTTATGCACTGCTCCCTAGCCTCTGCCAAAACTCCTCTGTTGCTAGCTGCTAGGAGGCACATTGTGTGCTAGTTCATATTGTATTCCCTCCCTCTATATTTCCTGATGGTCTGGCTGATGATCAAGGTTTGCTGTGTAGTAAAGTTTGCAAATCTACCTTCAAACCTGATTTATCATCCTGGCAAGGTGTTATGCCATTGGATGACCATAAATGGTGTATGATGACAAAACCCATACAGTTTTGTGTATGGGATTCTGTATATAGCCAAGTTGAGGTACGTTCCCACAAAGGGGAAAGTTTAGACAAACAAAGCCAGAGCTTCCTGAATTGACAAAAGAGATAGAGAGTAAGATGAAGCAGAAAAAGGGTGCATGTGACAGATGTTAATACATGTGAGAACCGGGCTGAATATAGACATTTCAGAAGGGAAGTGAAAAAGAAATGAGCTGTAAACGGAGAATATGAGAAGAGACTGGCAGCTAAGATAAAGGGTAATTCCAAGCCTTTTATTGTCATATAAGTAGTAAAAGATGAGTTGGGGACCAACTGGGGACTAAAAAGTGGATTTATGTTTGGAGGCAGAGGGCATGGCAGGGGTACTAAATGAGTACTTTGCACTTACCTTTATCAAGGAAGAAGATGCTGTTAAAGTCATGGTGAAAAGGGAGGCAGTTGAGACACTGGATGGGTGAGCAGGTAATAAAGAGGCAATATTAAAAAGGCTGCCTATTCCTAATGTTGATAAGTGACCTGGACTGGATGAGTTGCATCCAAGGACACTGAGGGAAGTAAAAGCGGAAATTGTGGAGGCACTGGCCATAATCTTCCAATACTCCTTAGAAACAGGATGGTGCCAGAGGACTGGAGAATGGCAAATGTTGTATCCTTGTCTATAGTTTAAAAAGACAGATAAATCCAGCAAAAAGAGGCCAGCCAGTTTAACCTTTTAGGACCGATAATCCGGGACAAAATTAACAATCACTTGGACAATTCTGAATTAACTAATGAAAGCCAGCATGAATTTGTTAAAGGCAAACCATGTTTAACTAACTTGATTAAGTTCCTTGACATAACAGAGAGGATTGATAAGCATAATGCGGTCGATGTGGTACACATGGACTTCCAAAAGTAATTTGACAAAGTGGCACATAACAGGTTATTTGGCAAAATTAAAGCCCGTGAAATAAAAGGGACAGTGGCAGGATGGGTACAAAGTTTACTGAGTGACAGGAGAGAGAGTAGTGATGAACAAATTTTCAGACTGGAGGAAGGTATGCGGCGGTTGTGGAGGGGAGAGGGTGTTCTATAGACCACTACCTTTTTTGATCTACATTCATGACCTACATTTAGGTGTGTAGGGCACAAAATTTGGAAGTATTGTGAACTGTGAGAAGCTTGGTGAAAGACTTCAGGAGGACATAGACAGGCTAGTGGAATGGGGCAGATGAAATTTAATGCAGGGAAATGTGAAATGATAAATATTGGTAGGACGAATGAGGAGAGGCAATGTCAAATAAAGGATACAGTTCTAACGAGGGAGTAGGAATAGAGGGATCTAGGGGTACATGTGCACACATCATTGAAGGTGGCAGGGTAGGTTGGAAACGTGGTTAATTGGAAAAGTGGCTTTACAAATGGAGGCATAGAGTACAAGAGCAAGGAAGTTATGGTGAACCTTTATAAAGTACTGGTTCAGTCTCAACTGGTGTATTGTGTCCAATTATAGGCATCACACTTTAGGAAGGATGTGAAGGCATTGAAGAAGATGCAGAAAAGAATTACCAGAATGGCTCCAGAGATATGGGGCTGCAGTTACAAGGATAGATTGGAGACATTGGGGTTGTTCTAGAGAAGAGAAGGTTGAAAGAAGATTTGATAGAGGTGTTCAAAATCATGAGGGGTCGAGACAGAGTAGATAGAACAAACCATTCCCATTGGCAGAAGAGTCGAGAACCAGAGGACTTCGATTTAAGGCGATTGGCAAAGGAACCAAAAGTGACATGAGGAAAAGTTTTTATACACAGCACGTTGTTGGGATCTGGAATGCACTGCCTGAGTGTGTTGTGGAGGCGGATTCAATCATGGCTTTCAAAAGGGAATTGGATAATTACCTGAACAGAAAATTGAAGGGCTTTGCTTGCATGGGAAGGGGTGTGGGTGTTGGGGTGACTGAGAAGTGGACCAGGCTGTTGAGAGGGAATTGTCCCTTTGGAAATGGGAGGGGGAGATGTGCTTGTTAGTGACATCACCCTAGAGGTGGCGGAAATGGCAGAGGATGATCCGTTGAACATAGAGGCTGGTGGGGCTGGAGTTGAGGACAAGGGGTTCCAGGAAGGAGGGGAAGGGGTGAGAGCAAAAATGGGTGAAATGGATGGATCAAATGGACACAGTCAAGAGCCCTGTCCACTAGGGAGGGGGGGAAATCCTTAGTTTTTAGGTTGAGGTAAAATGAAGATATACCTGAAGTGCTCGCATGGAAGTTTGCATCATCAGAACAGATGCAAAGGAGACTGAGAAACTGGACAAATGGCCAAGACTCCTTGCAGGAAACAGGGCATGAGGAAGTGTTATCCAGGTAGTTATGGGAGTCGGTGGGCTGACAGTGAAATGGCACTGATATAGTCATCAATGTGCTGGAAAAAAATGTGAGGGAGGGTGTCTGAGTAGGATTGAAACAGAATGTTCCACATATCCCATACACAGGCAGGCGTAACTAGGGTCCAGGCATGTTCCCATAGCAACACCTTTTATTTGGGAGCAAGTGAAATTAAAGGAGAAGTTGCTCAATGTGAGAACGAGTTCAGCCAGGTGGAGGGTGGTGGATGGAAACTAGTTGGGCAATGGCCAGACTATTTGGCAGTAGTGCAGTTTCTTGAGTCAGTAAATTCAATGAGCTTACATGTAGTTTCTGCCAATAATGTATATTAACATATGTGTATGAGGCAAGAGTAGTGACAATAAATGAACATATTAAGTCCTTATGCAGATCTTTTAAATTTTAATATTGAAGATGTAATTGTTTCAATTAGTACGTCATTTTAAAGAGAACTTAAAATGCTAGATACAGAAATGGAATTTTCTTGATGAAATTTATTTTTAAATACAAACCTGGAGGATAAATATAGAATAGTCACCACACTGTGTTCAGATGATTAATCTAATCTCGGGGTTCAGGTTACAACATAAATGGCAAGGATAAATGCAGTTTTTATAATTGCCTCTGAACCCCGAGATTAGATTACAGCCTTAAATGCCTCTACTATAAATAGTACCCGTCTCTGTTGTTTGTCGTTTTGTCATTAAGTCTTTTGGAAGAACCATTTTCTTGGCAGCGGCCATGCCCCTGAATGTGTGTTTTACATGTTGATAATTTTTTTTCTCCTTTGTTTTTAAGAAAAAAGATGTGTGGGTTCTTATGTGGAGAGACGTAATGTTACCTAACATAACAGTAAAAAAGAAACCTAAATTAAGGAATGATTGATTTTAATGAATAGCTATTGACTGCTGTTTTTTTAAAATTATCTTGTAGGTTTCTGTGGTAAACTGAAGTAGCAGAGAATAATTATTAGAAAGTAATTGCCGGTCACATGGAACTTGTCAGCTGAGTGTACATTTAAGGAGAAAATACATTGTATTTACTGATTTTTCTGCTTGTTTATAAATGCCAATTGCTTTAATTTCATTTATAAATTCCATTAATGCATTTCTGCTGTAGCTGTGTTGTGATATTTGTTGCTATAATGTATTACATGTTAATGGGCAAATGTTTTTCCAAAATTCCTTACTGACATTCCTTAAGCTGTTGACTCCACTTACTTGAATACATGAAAAATCCTTGTGTCTTCTATTGAGTGACAAGAAATTGAAAATCCAAAATCAACTTGTTCCTTATTCTATTCTATTCACTTCAGTTACCAGTTAATAATTTTAACTTTTTACTCCTATTGACTGAATATTTTCCCTGAACAAAGTTACGCACCCTGTTTGATTGCAGTTCAGGTTATACATACGGCCTACACTGATTCCATAAAAGTCTGAGCTTTCTGTAATTCCATAAAGGTTTATAGCACAAAGGCCATTTGGCTCATTGTGTCTATGCCCCCTCTTTGATTGATAGAGCTAGAGCAGTACAACATTAATCCCACTGCCTCTCTCTTTCTCCATGACCCTCTGCTTCAAACGTTTGTTCAGTTTTTCCTTAATAGATGCAGTGTTCTCTGATTCAACACTCCATGCTTAAAACATTTCATGCTCCAGTAATCTTCTCCATGAAGACATTTTTTGATATTCTTTCACTTGCTCTCTTAGTGATCGTTTTAAATTTATGACCCCTCACTACTGATTCCCTAGCAGAGAAAGTAGTCCTTTCCTAGTCACTCTTAACAAACACCATTCATAATTTTAAAAACCTCATCACTTTGGAAGCTGTGAGATCAGCCATTGGCAGCTGTGCTTATGGAGGTGGCCACCCATTCCATGTTGGAAAGGATGGGTTCAAATCTCTATGCAAACTCTCTGCCAAGTTGACCCTGGAGTCCTCTATGTTCCTTGATATTGAGCACAGTCTTTCTGTCAGACTTTCCAGTGTTTGGTCGTATACACCCACAGCTGCCTTCTCTAGCCTGATCCATTCAAATCCTTGTCCAAGTCCTTTGCAGCAAAACTAGTGTGCGACCTTGCCCTCCAAGGAGCTGGCAGTTGCTTTATCCTTTCTTCCTGCTCTGGCCCCTACGCACTTATGCTCAGTGTCTCACCGTGTGCCTAACCCTCCTCTATCCTAGCCTCTAAAATACTTGCAATATCAGTATCTGAACTGGTGACTGCAACTGTAAGATTGAGTGATGGTATCTGTTCATCTTCCCTTACTTCTTTCTTTTCCTCTTCCTACACTTATTGGGCAGGTTCCAGTTCTTGGCTATCAGAAATGGTAACGCGACAATGATTGATTGGTCGTGGTGAGGGGAAACAAGAAAGTAAGGAAGGTGTGCTTACATCTCTATAGCTTGGGGGAGAAGTGGAATGAGAGGAAGAGAATTAGGTATGCTTATACCTTCAGCACCGACCGCTTCAGTACTGTCTCATTGCCCCTTCAAGTGACGGCCAACATTGTCTCCTCCATGATAGTTAAAACATGCAAGTGTGCTTGGCCTCCTCCAGAGTGTTGCTGCTGCTTGCTGTTATGTGCCTGTTTCACCTGCAAGAAAAAAGGAAGTGGAACAGTGAGAATCATGCAATATGCTTTGCTGATGCGGCTTTCATGGTTGAATAGCTGCCAGTGTTCGAGAATTGCGGATGCATGTGTGAAGTCTGAGTGTGAGGTAAAGTGTTTGAATTGAAGGGTTGAATACCTATGGCTAGAAATTAGTGGTAGGCGAGTGATAGGGGTGTAGTGAATTGCGTAACGGATGAGGCTAGAAGTGCAGTTAGCAGGCTGTGCCATTTGAAGATAAACTCCATTTATCAGGATAACTTGTGTGAGATCACTAAACCTCCTTGCACTGCATCCATGTTCTTACAACAACACTGCTGGGATTGACCTCTGCCGCTATTTCCCTCTACCTCCTGGGTATCTGTCTGTAGTGCCTCCTGCCACCCTGCAGATACAGGACTTCTCCCTCCAGTACAATGTCTGAAAACATTGATGCATGCTATCTCATGTTCAGCCATTGCTTAATGTGAGAGCACGGAATCTGTTTCCAAATAGGATAAGCATGGCAAGTTTCAGGAACCTTGGATAACGAAGGATATTGTGAGATTAGTCAAAAAGAAAAGGGAAGCATTCGTAAGGGCTAGAAGGCTGGGAACAGATGAAGCCCATGGAGAATATAAAGAAAGTAGGAAGAAACTTCAAGGAGTCAGGAGGGCTGAAAGGGGTCATGAAAAGTCATTGGCAACCAGGATTAAGGAAAATCCCAAGGCCTTTTATACATATGTAAAAAGCAAGAGGGTAGCCAGGGAAAGGGTAGGCCCACTCAGGGACAGAGGTGGGAATGTGTGTGTGGAGCCAGAAGAAATGGGAGAGATACTAAATGAATACTTCTCTTCAGTATTCACCAAAGAGAAGGACTTAGCGGTCGATTTGTCTAGGGAAGAGTATGTAGATAGCCTGGATCATGTTGAGATCAAAAAAGAGGTGTTAGGCGTTTTGAAGAATATTAAGGTGGATAAGTCCCCAGGGCCAGATGGGATCTACCCCAGAGTACTGAGGGAGGCAAGGGAGGAGATTGCTGGGGCCTTGACAGAAATCTTTGTATCCTCACTGGCCACGGGTGAGGCCCCAGAGGACTGGAGAATGGCCAGTGTTGTTCCATTGTTTAAGAAGGGTAGCAGGGATAATCCAGGAAATTACAGGCCAGTGAGCCTTACGTCAGTGGTAGGGAAATTATTGGAGAAGATTCTTCGTGACAGGATTTACTACCATTTGGAAGCAAATGGGCATATTAGTGAGAGGCAGCATGGTTTTGTGAAGGGGAGGTCGTGTCCCACTAACTTGATTGAGTTTTTTGAGGAAGTGACAAAGATGACCGATGATGGAGGGGCAGTGGATGTTCTTTACATGGAATTCAGTAAGGCCTTTGACAAGGTCCCTCATGGCAGACTGGTACAGAAGGTAAAGTTGCACGGAATCAGAGGTGGGCTGGCAAGATGGATACAGAATTGGCTTGGTCATAGAAGACAGAGGGTAGCAGTGGAAGGGTGTTTTTCTGAATGGAGAATTGTGACTAGTGGAGTTCCGCAGGGATCAGTGCTGGGACCTTTGCTGTTTGTAGTATACATAAATGATTTGGAGGAGAATGTAACTGGGCTAATTAGTAAGTTTGCAGACGACACTGAGGTTGGAGGAGTTGCAGATAGTGAAGAGGATTGTCAAAGGATACAACGGGATATAGATCAGTTGGAGACTTGGGCGGAGAAATGGCAGATGGAGTTTAATCCAGACAAATGCGAGGTAATGCATTTTGGAAAGTCTAATACAGGCAGGAATTATACAGTAAATGGCAGAACCCTTAAGTGCATTGACGGGCAGAGGGATCTGGGTGTACAAGTCCACAGGTCACTGAAAGTGGCAACGCAGGTGGATAAGGTAGTCAGGAAGGCATATGGCATGCTTGCCTTCATTGGCAGAGGTATTGAGTATGAAAGCTGGGAAGTCATGCTGCAGCTGTATAGAACCTTGGTTAGGCCATACTTAGAATATTGAGTGCAATTCTGGTCACCATATTACCAGAAGGATTTGGAGGCATTGGCGAGCGTACAGAGGAGGTTTACCAGGATGCTGCCTGGTCTGGAGGTTATTAGCTATGAGGAGAGGTTGGAGAAACTCGGAATGTTCTCAATAGAGCGACGGAGATTGAGGGCGACTTGATAGAAGTTTACAAAATTATGAGTGGCATGGACAGAGCAGATAGTCAGAAGCTTTTTCCCAGGGTGGAAGAGTCAATTACGAGGGGGCATAGATTTAAAGTGAGAGGAGAAAACTATAGAGGAGATGTGCGGGACAAGTTTTTTTACACAGAGGGTAGTGAGTGTCTGGAATTCGCTGCCAGAGGAGGTGGTGGAAGCAGGTATGATAGTGGTGTTTAAGAGGCAGCTTGACAAATACATGAATAGGATGGGAATAGAGGGATATGGTTCCCGGAAGTGCAAAATGTTTCAGTTGATGGGCAATATGATCGGCGCAGGCTTGGAGGGCCGATGGGCCTGTTCCTGTGCTGTACTTTTCTTTGTTCTTTGTTCAAATGAATCCACTCCCGTTTCCTGTAGTCACAGTCCGCCTCCCCTTTAAGAAATGCATGTTGTTATTCCATAGCGCGAGCCACTCCCAAAATCAGGATCCTGCTGATGTAAGCAGCTAATGAGTAATGCAATTAGTGCTGGCTATATGCCACAATAATGTAAAGCAGCAAGCAGCACAAATTTACCATGCTGCTTGCAACACACTGAATGGACATGGGTTAATTGCCTACCATGATCCCCATGCCTGTTTTGGGGGCATCGCAATTTCTCCACCATACAATCTGGGGTGCATTCTAAAAACCATTTCCCACTTTGGCCACATGCATTTCAGTATTTAATTATTTTTTTTCTAACTTAATCCTTGCACGTTCACCAATCACCTATATCATTGAAGTCATGTACAGATTACCGATGTTCAAATATGCACCATAAGTTATCAAGCGTAATTTTCTTTACTTTTTTGCTGAGTAAACAATGAACTTCTGTTCTAGATCCAACTAACATTGTAGCCTTGTCCTTGGACTTTGTAGGGTACAGCATCAGTTTTGAATCAGTAGGACATTTTTTGTAGGAACGCAGCTGCTCATATTTTTTACCATAGAATTTGGATGGTCTCCTGTTCAGAAAAGATATGACTTCATGACAAGTTCAGCTGCATTGCTAAAAAGGTTATGCTTTATGGTCCAAGTGCTTTCCTTTCCAGTGGAATTTGTCAACTGCAAGCTAAGCAAAGTGCTGTAATCCGATATGAATTTTGGTCAGTGATCTGTTGGTAATGGGACTTGGGAGATGCCATAGATTATGCAGGAACTTCGAGATTGATATTCGTGACAATAGCAGCAAACATTCAAATAGTCATGTACCATTTCTCTGTCCAGTATTTTAATAGAGTAGTTAACCAATTAAAAATAAAATTGATTAATAACTAAAATAGTGGACAATGAATTTTGTACCAAAGCATTCGGAGCTTGTCAGCTAATATTGCCGGTAATTTGCAAAATGTTTTACTTTTGACAGCTTGTTCCTTAAAGCCTTCACAATAACAGCGTGGCAGTCTCTCGCTGTCTGGTTGTGAAGATCTTTAAGGAAAATGTGCTTGCAGATGAAAAATGAATGAAGATCAACTCACAGGATAAAACAACAGGAGTATTAATTAACAGTAAGCAATCAAGCACTTAGAGAACAATAACGAAATAGGTTTAGCCTTTCCCTTAGTAGAAAATGCACTTGTACCTTTCATATTGGTGCATTTCTGGACACTGTTTTGAGTTAGTAGTTAAAGCTCATTGAGAATTTTACATTTCATCCATTCTCTGCTACATGCCATTGCTACACTTGACGTGAGAGCAATTGATGTCATTGAGTTCAATAAGTATAAATGTTCCATTCCTCCTTTTGCATGCTCTATAAATAATGTGTTTGCTAACATATAGATTTTCAGGGAGGCACATGCTGAGCATGCACGTGCTTTCCCAGCAAAGTTTTGCTGCAGATGTTCTCTCCTAATGATTTGTTGCACAAGTTGAAGAAGTTATGCCAGTTCATTTTGACTTGAAACCAGACTAACACTAATTAACCACAACACACCAACCACCCCCTCCCCAACACCACCAAAATGGGCCCCTTTGGGGGCAGGAGTTTGTGGAGGATTTGTGTAATTCAAAGAATACCCTGCCTGTTTATTCTGTCATACAAACATACGAATTAGGAGCAGAAGTAGGCCACCTGGCCCCTTGAGCCTGCTCTACCATTCAATAAAATCATGGCTGATCTGATTGTAACCTCAACTCCATATTCCCACCTATCCCTAATAACCTTTCACTCCCTTGCTTATCAATAATCTATCTACCTCTGCCTTAAAAATATTCAAAGACTCTGCCTCCATTGCCTTTTGAGGAAAAAGAGTTCCAAAGGCTCACGGCCCTCAGAGAAAAAGTTTCCCCTCATTTCTGTCTTAAACGAGCAACCCCTTATTTTTAAAACAGTGATCCCCACCCCGCCTAGATCTAGATTCTCCCACAAGGGGAAACATCCTTTCCACATCCACCCTGTGAAGACCCTCAGGATCTTTGTCACCTCTTACTCTTCTAAACTTCAATGGAAACAAGCCTAGCCTGTCCAGCCTTCCCTCATAAGACAACCTGCCTATTCCAAGTATTAGTCTAGTAAACCTTCTCTGAAATGCTTCCAACGCATTTACATCTTTCCTTAAATAATCATCCCTTATCGTGATAAATAGAAAGCTGACACAAAGGAAAAGCCAAGTTACACCTGGCTACCTGCAATTAAAAAAAGAAACTCCATACCTTAAATGTATTGACAACCTTTAGAAGAATGAAGCTCTCAAAATAGCTCAGCAAATATTGCCAGTGAGGGGATAGTAAGTCTTGTTCTTATATTGCAGCTTAGCAAGCCTTTAGTGTAAAGTCGCTAACTATTATATAGGTGAATACAGCAGTCATCTTCCATGCATTATTATCTCATCAACAGCAATGGCATGAATGGCCGATTAATCTATTTCTTGGTGGTATTGATTGAGACAAACCTATCAACAACAACTATCACACCAATCTCCAAAACACATCCTTTTCGTGTAGAAAAGTGTATCATGGCACTTCAGAGAGATGTAAGCATACTGGAGAACGAAAGAAGATAAAAAGGCTGTTAGAGATGGTTTTAAGGGGAGTCTTAAAGGTGAAGTGGGAGATGAAGATTCGAAGAGTTTGGGGAGAGAATTCCAAAGAATGGGGTCCAGGCTGTTGTTTTGCTTCTCCTTGGGCTTAAGTAGTGGATAAACATCAAGGCACCAACCGCGCATAAGGGATTGGTTAACTTAAAATGCACAGGTTCATTTATTAAGGATCTGAGAAGTTGGTTGCAGTATTACACAGTCGGAGAACTTATACACATGTCTAAGTTGGTAGCTTCCTCAGAACAAACAGAAATTAATCACGAGAATCACCTGATGCATTGCACCGTTTTTCCTCTAGTGCTTTATACAGAAACCCATCTACTGCCACTTAAAGGTAACCCAAGGCATGGCCGCCAATTGTGAGGTGGATACAAAAGAAGCCATAGTCAGGCTAATGGAGAGTATGGGAAGGGTTTCTAGTGCTGAGGAAATTACAAAGATAGGCAAGGAGCAAGACCATGGAGGAATTTAAAAGCAAGGTTGAAAATTTTAAATCTGAGAACATATGCAGGTCAACAGCATCTGGTTGAACGGGTGAGCAGGACCTGGGGCAGAATCTTCGGGTTGGCAAGCGGAGGCGGGCCTACTCGTCAACACGTAAAATGATGCGTGGTGACATTGGGCGTGCATCCCGACGTTACTTGCGTCATTCTGATTCCCCGTTTGGTGGGCACGCAGCAGAGTTGGCTGCGCGCCCGCCGAACTGTCAAAGGCTTATTAAGGCCATTTAAAAACTAATTAAAGTAAATAATTGAGGTGCCCAGGCGGCCTTTGCATTTATCATGAAATCTCAGCCATGGGCGAGTTGGGGTTTCATGAAGGGTTTAGTATCTGAAGATTGGCTGTCTGGCAGGAGGCAGAGAATGGGGATAAGGGGGTCCTTCTCAGGATGGCGGCCGGTGACTAGTGGAGTTCCGCAGGGGTCAGTGTTGGGACCACAACTTTTCACTTTATACATTAATGATCTAGATGAAGGAACTGAGGGCATCCTGGCTAAGTTTGCAGATGATACAAAGATAGGTGGAGGGACAGGTAGTATTGAGGAGGCGGGGAGGCTGCAGAAGGATTTAGACAGGTTAGGAGAATGGGCAAAGAAGTGGCAGATGGAATACAACGTGGGGAAGTGTGAGGTCATGCACTTTGGTAGGAAGAATAGAGGCATAGACTATTTTCTAAATGGGGAGAGAATTCAGAAATCTGGAGTGCAAAGGACTTGGGAGTCCTAGTCCAGGATTCTCTTAAGGTTAACTTACAGGTTGAGTCGGTAGTTAGGAAGGCAAATGCAATGTTGGCATTTATTTTGAGAGGACTAGAATATAAAAGCAGGGATGTGCTACTGAGGCTTTATAAGGCTCTGGTCAGACCACATTTAGAATATTGTGAGCAATTTTGGGCCCCGTATCTCAGGAAGGATGTGCTGGCCCTGGAGAGGGTCCAGAGGAGGTTCACTAGAACGATCCCAGGAATGAAAGGCTTAACATATGAGGAACGTTTGAGGACTCTGAGTCTATACTCAATGGAGTTTAGAAGGATGAGGAGGGATCTGATTGAAACTTACAGAATACAGAAAGGCCTGGATAGAGTGGACGTGGGGAAGATGTTTTCATTAGTAGGAGAGACTAGGACCCAAGGGCACAGCCTCAGAGTAAAGGGAAGACCTTTTAGAACAGAGATGAGGAGAAACTTCTTTAGCCAGAGAGTGGTGAATCTATGGAATTCATTGTCACAGAAGGCTGTGGAGGCCAGGTCATTGAGTGTATTTAAGACCGAGATAGATAAGTTCTTGATTGGTATGGGGATCAAAGGTTATGGGGAGAAGGTGGGAGAATGGGGTTGAGAAACTTATCAGCCATGATTGAATGGTGGAGCAGACTCGATGGGCCGATTGGCCTAATTCCTGCTCCTCTGTCTTATGGTCTTAATGACAACCCCTAAGTATTGACTCTGATACAAGAATACTAACAAATGAGCCAAGCTAATAGTACACCGACCAGTATGATTTCTAGCTAAGTTAACTGTTCTCTTCTTTCAAACCTTGCCTAAATTTCCTATCGCTGTTTGACACCTTTAACGTAAACGTACATCCTCTGATCCTCGAGTCCTGTGCCTAGAAGGCATTTCATGCAGCCAAAGTTTCCACCACTCTGAAAATCATGAATGCTTCAAACAGGTCCAACTTCCTCATCCTCCTCTACAAAGTCATAATCTTTTCTGATAAATTTAGTTTCTATGTTCAGCGATCAACCTGCTGACCCTGCCCTGAATGCTTTGAATGATTTTACATGTTTCTTGTGATGTAGAAATTCAACATAGTACTTCAGAGAGTACATCTAGCTATACATTCCAATTTTCTTCATATTTTTATTTTACCAGTTATGAGCACTGAGCCATTGTTTCTTATGACCTTTCCTCCAAAATTCCAGATCCTTTTCTTGCTATTTTACCTGAAGTATGTTAGCTTGTACACCACACTCTCAGTTTCTACCTGATTTCTTTGCGTTAATCAATGTTTTTTCCATTTGACACCTCAGTGCCCATTGACCTAGCTTGTCCAGAGGTTTTTGGGTAATTGCTCAATAGTTAACATCATTGGCAGTGCATCCAACTTGATATCACCTGCAAACTTGTAACATCTTGAATAATATCCCATCCTCAAAATATTTATGAAAATCTTAATGAAATGCAGAGGCCTGTGGAACTCTGCTGTCAATTGGCTTCCACCCTGACACCTCCAAGAATCCACTATCCTTTGTTGTCTACCTTTCAGCCATCCATGATTCTAGTCAAATAATTTTTTATCTTGCATTGACATGCTTGTGAATTAGAATAGTATCATATTTGAGTATTGCTGAAAAGGAGACATGCTGTTGAAGCTTTTCATGCCTTACTCATCAGGACAGATTTGCAAGCATACCAAGTCTCTAAGGGAACAACAATTTATACTGCATGCAGAGAGGCTGCTGATTTGTTGGCAGGTGGACTCTGATTGGTAGAGGTAATGCTGTGGAGAATGCATTAGGGAATAGTTAACTGCCAAGCTTTTGTTTAAATTCAAACCAGGCAGGTCAACTCTAGTGAAGGCATTGTCATTGGAATGAACCAGGGAATGGCTGTCCCCCAAGATTTTGGTTAGTTGAAAAAGGCGTAAAGTGTGGATGTGTTCTTTCTGTTTGCAAAAGCCAAAACATTTGAGCAACAGGCGATTCCAACTGTTCCACGCTGCTACTATGCAGTAGCAACACAAGTGGTATTTTCCACTAACAAGATGCTACCATCAAGCCAAAAAAATGTTCTGCCTACCACACAGATGAGTGATGTGGAATATGAATTTCCATGCCGATGTAGGCCATATGTCCCATTGACTGGGGGATCGTATCAAACAGCACATCCCTTCAGCTGTTTGCAACAGGCAAATTACTGACTGTACTCAGGTAGCCCACGCTTGCAAAACTCAGAACATTGTGTCCAACATTAGATGTGATTCCGCGATTGGATAACACTTGCTAAATAATCCTGTTTGTGCTAAGAATTACACTAGCAACCAATTTAAGATTATCAGTTAGGCACTCAGCATGGCTCACTTATGCATGCTAGAAACTACATGGGGCCCTGTCCTTTGCAAGCGGAAAAAACATGTTGAGGCATTGCGCCTTTTTTGAATCAACTAATCAAAAACTTGGAGGACAGCCATTCCCTGGTTCATTCCCCATGGCAATATGGCAATGCCTTGATCAATCAACGTTGACCTGCCTGCTTTGAATTTAAACAAAAACTTGGCAGTTAACTGTTCCCTGGTGCATTTTCCATGGCAGCGCCCCTAGCAATCAGTCTACTTGCCAACCAATCAGCACCCTTTTTGCATGCAGTATAAATTGTTGTTCCATTTAAGATTTGATATTTTTGCGAATCTGTCCTGATGAGTGCAGGACAAAAAGCTTTGACAGCATGTCTCTTTTTTTTTCAGCAATTCTCAAGTGTCATATTTCTTCCTGATCTCAAAGTAGATAGCGTTCACTGTTTCAACCCTAGCTGCCAGATCAAGTAACCTCCACAAAAGAAATCTAATAAATTTGTCACAATTGACCGGCTTCTTCTTAACCTATCCTAGTTTTTTTCTTCTCTAATCAGGGCCAATCCTCTGGTACAATCTGTTATTGCAGTGCCTGAAAGAGTGGGCGGAAACAAATTTAATAGGGACTTTCAAAAGTAAATTGGATAAATAATTGAAAGGGAAAAGAATCACAGGGCTATGGGGAATGGGAAGGAGAATTGGGTTTATTGGATAACTCTTTCAAAAAACTGTTAACAGGCATGAAGCTGAAATGGCCTCTTTCTGCGCTGAATCACTCTATGGGCAGAATTTTATGCCTTCTGGACGGGCGCGCACTGGACCTGAACAGACGTGAAATAGCGCGAGATGGCATAAGGTGAGCGTCCCGATATCCTGCATGCGAGCAATCTTCAGGTCGGCAGGTGTGTGCAGGAGTCAGAGCCGTGCCCGCCAACCATTAAAAGGCCACTTAAGGCCATTAAAAATGCAATTGTATGCGATTTTCTGTTGCCCGTGCAGTTTCGCGCTCTTCACATGGGCAAAATGGGCAGGCGGGCAGCCCACTTTTAATGAAACCTCATCCAAGAGCAGGATAAAAAGGGTCAGCAGCATTGTCATTGTGAGCAGTGAGGAGTTTAGGAGATAGTTTGCTGCTGGTTGCCCATTTGAACTTGACAGCTTCACCTCAGCTCTGAGCTTCATTCTTAGCATTTCAGGACTCTCTGGTGTCTCCAAGGCCCCTGGAAAATTTTGACCATGTGGACCCTTCCAGGCATCAGACAGCCTTCTGTTACCCTGGTAATGAGAATTATGCTCTCCACCGGTGGCACCTCCTCTGAGGAGGAAGAGAGGTGCAGAAGGGAGAGGACACCACGTATCCTTGTGCGGCTTCCAGGGGAGCGACCTGTGGGAGGAGAGGCGCAGACATGAGGAGCGCAGGGTCAGCAGTTCTCCAAGGTGTAAGGGGCCGCAGCAGATGCCACTGTCCTGCTGCCAGAGTTTACAGGCAGCGATGCAGACAGTGGCCTCCATTTGTCAGATGATTGGGCCTGAGATCACCTCCAACTGTGTGGGTGGAAACTGCTGGGTTCCCCCACATCCAGGGTGCAATCAGCTGCACACGTGGCCATCAAAGCTCCAGCAGGTCAGCTGGGTGCCTTTGTCAATAGGAAGAAATTCTACTTGATGAATGTCCAGATAGTTTGTGACCACCGGACTCAGATTCTGCAAGTCTGTGCAAAGTACCCTGGCAGCTCCCATGACTCTTACACCCTCAGACACTCCCAGGTACCGAGGCTATTCAGTGCTCCAGCCCGACTGGATGGATGACGAGGGCTGTCCGTTGGAAAAGGTGGCTTACGACACCTCTCCGCCACCCAATAACAGAGGCAGAGCAGCGTTATAACAGGAGTCATGCCTCCAAAAGGGCGGTGATAGAGAGGGCCATAGGTCTTCTGAAGATGCACTTCCGATGCCTGGACCATTCAGGGGGAGCACTACAATACCCCGCAGAGCGGTGTCACTGATAGTGGTTGCGTTCTGTGCTCTCTCCAATCTGGCACTGGCAAGGGGGTACCTACAGGAGGAAGAGGATCTTGAGGCAGCTCCACAGGCCACAGAGGATGAATCCAGTGGTGAGTCAGAAGAGGAGCGTGGTGAGGAGAACGCTGAGGGTGTGGAGGCAGACCTCTGTATCCTTCAGGGAGGCAGGGACACCAGGGACGCCTTGATCCAATGCTCTTTCAGCTAGGCTGCCAAAGATCTGCTTCCACCTCATGCCAGGGCTGCCGCCCCCATCCTGGATGTCTGAAATGGCCCTTTCCTTTCAACACAAAGTCCACTCAGTGCCTGTGCAATAATGTTTAGAGCCACTCACATCCAGCATTAGATACTGGCTTGCCCTGCACCAAAAAAAGTGAAGCATACTCAGGCTGTTAAGACCAAAGCAAAATTTATATCATTTTGTCACTCACAACAAATGAACAGAACTATATCTGGTGTTAATGGCCACACCAGTGAACATATTAACAAAAATGACAGAATAGAAGATCATCCTTAACAGTCCCTCTTGTGGTCATGGTACCTTAAACTTGCGTTTGCAAGTGTTGCGTCTTGTGGGGCCCCCCTCGCTGGCAGCAGCATTGGATGCAGCCTGCTGACTGTGCTGTCTTGTTGGCCTTGATGACCTTGGTGGTCCTCCTCTGGCCATTGGAGCCTGTACTGGCCCCACCTGGGAGGGTGTGGCCAGTGCCAAGCTGGCATCTCCCCAGTCATCGCAGCCTCATCACAAGACATGGTCACTGGCAGAGGGGTGGAGGAGCTGCTGCCATCATCCAAAGCGCCCTGAGAGATGCCCACAGAGACAACAAGCAAGTTGTGCACCAATGTGAGGTAGCTCTGGACCTCCCTGCCTGCCATTCATTGACGGGCACCTAGCTGGGATACTGGATGCCTCATCCATGTCCCACGTTGGCACTGACCATCTGAGGTCATTGCCTGTGTGAGGGCTTGCAGGTCCGACCGCAACCCCAGGAACCCCTGATTCTGTCCCTGGAGCTGCCTCTTCATGAGAAATGCCACTCTTTTAATGGAGGAGGCAATGCGCTCAGCAATGAGGGTCGACACAGTGCTCATGCTCTGTATGGACTCCTCCACAACAGAGACCATGGCACGCATAGCCTCATGGATCTCTGCCAGATCCTCCCGCACATCCCGTTGGACATCCAGCATCTGCCGCCTAATGGACGACTCCAGAGGCTCATCATTTGCCTTCGACTCAGCATCGTCGTGGTCTTCAGCAGTCCTCCGACTGCTGGCATCCTGGGCACTCTCTACTTTCACCTGCTCCCCAAGTGAATGTGAAGTGCCCTCACTACCATGCATAGACATTCTAGCCGACGATCTAACAACCACCAAGGTGCTGTGCTGATGCCTGGTTCAGAGAGTGGGTGTGACGCAGTTGCATCTGAAGCCTGGTGTCCTCTGGCGTCTAGGATGGCTCTTCAGGATCCTGCATTTGTGTACAAGCTGGCGAATCTAAGGGAGAACAACGACATGTCACTAGTTTAAGTCATCACACTGTCACTGTGCATGCCAGGCCCCCTGGTGAGACAATGGATAACTGCATCATGGTGCCATCTTCTTTCAATGATCATTGGGGACTCCAGGTTGAGGTTTCTATTAATAATGAGACTACACAAGAATGTTTGCACAATCCAACACTCACTCCTGTGTACAGCACTCTTACCTTCGTCAGAGACCCCTGCCTCTCCACAACTGGTTGACCGAGGTGGGTGGCGGCTCTCCAGCTCCAATGCATTCTTTTCGTACCTCGTCATGATTAGGAGGTTTGGGGGAGCCTCCGCGTGTCCTTGACTCTTGATGTTGTTATGGCTCCTCTTCTCCTGAAAGGACAGAGGAGCATTGATTAGTCCACCATCTACCTGCAGTACCATTGTAGCCTGACCAACCCCACCTTGCACGGCACATCCAAGTCATGGACCTCGAGCCGCAAGGCACTTGGGCCAAGCAGCCAGGGCTCACCCCTTGGCCAGCTCTGGCCTCGTTGACAGTTGGCTCTCAAACTCTAACACCCTTGAGCTCCACGGTGGGGACAGCCAACCCTTAACACTTCTCCACACTGATGTATGCCAACACGGTACTCACCCTTGCCAAGCGCAGCAGGTGGTTGAACCTTTTGCAGCACTGCACCCATCGTTGTGGTTGCTGAACTCGGCTGCCAACTCCTCCCAAGTTTTTTTGGTCTGGTGCAGTGCCATCCTCCTGCCAGCCCTGCCATGCCTGACACCGATCTCCTCCACGAGGACCACGAGGCAATCATCGGAGAAACTGGGGGGACGAGTGCCCCACTGACCGGCCCTCCAAACTGACTTCATCTGTCACTGGTGAGGCCATTGTTCCAGTCTCCGGACCGACTCTAATGATTCTCCCCTGGAGGTGCCTTTGCCAGTTTTAAAGCGCTCGCCGGGCTGCCGTAGGACCCGGCGTCCGATAGGCCCCCGCCCAGCCTTTCTCGACCATTCAGAAGACGCATTTCATACTGGGTGGACCTTAATTGGCCAGCCAGCGTGGAAACACGGTCGGGGGCCTGTTTCCCGTCCACTCCCGGGCCCACCGATCATGTGCGCCTGACGAGGGATAAATACCTATGATTCTGACTTTACAAATTCCTCTTTCTTCTCTTTACTTCATCTCAATTCCATCTAGCCAATCCAGACGTATGGCTTATTGTTCCCTTAGCAACCTGTCTTCAATATAAAACCTATCCGAATATGCTAGATCAAGCTAATTTCATTTATAGAATGCATATTGTCATCCATTTTTTTATTAGCCAAAGTATGCTAATTTGTCTAAAACCTGCACCATTTTTCACCATTGACCTATTGCATCTTGAACACTGACATAATTTCTTCCTCAACCCTGAAACTCTGATAAGAGAAGTAACTTTTGCCCTCTGTTCTAAATGACTTACATTAATCTTGTATCTTGATTCTAAGGGTTTCTAAGCTGCTCTCTTCTTTAATTCTCCCTTTCGACTTGGGCATCACTTTTGTCTTTCCCTCCTTGTTTCAGTTGTTAAAAATAGTCACAATCTGATTTATTAACCCTGTCACTTCTTAAGCACTGCTATTCCCCTGCCGCTTATAAATAGCTCACTATCCCTATGCATCCTCCTCTTGCCCCTAATATGCATAAATGGCACTTTGTTACTGTCCCTTTATTATCTTATTTCTCTTATTTCCCTCTGCTTTGTTTTTTTTGACAGTTGCTTGAATTTACAGTTCTCCCTCGTCTGCTCATTCCCATTAAACTTCAAAATTTTGTTCCTCGTTAATTATCTCTGTAAACTGGTCCTCAGTTTTCTGACTGCACTCGGTGCTGTGGCTTACACATGAATAACATCCACTTGGGCAAGACACTGGAAGTGACTGGTGCCAGTGGAACTCTATAATCAACAAGAAGCCACTTTCAGAGCAGCAAGTGGTGAGGAAAAGGATTCTGTACACAAATGTATCTTGCTTAAGGAATTGCTTAAAGAAGAAAAGGAGATTGAAGAATAGTGATTGAAATATGATATAGAAAGGGAAACCATCGATACTGAGTGAAAAATCATGCTGTTGTGAAATTATGCCAAATGCTTTTGCTTTGCCATATGCTTTTGCTTTGAAGTTCAGTCCCAGCTCAACTAGATGAATGAAGATTAAGGGGTGTGCCATTTAAGAGGGTCTCTTTCTGTTTAGCAGAACCAAAAACTTCACCTTCTGTCATATAAAATATAAAAAATGTCCACATTTTAGCTATCCAAGGAAAATAAATATGGTACCTATAGCTAGATAGATTAATGGTGGCATTACACTGCAAATACCAGTTTCAGGTTAGCAATTGCATTCAGTGATGTGCATCTAATCATTGTGTGATGTACAGAGTGCTCTGTTTCATTGACCAATGTCAGAATACATACAGTAAAGAGTATTAGTGTGCTACATCATCCTTTAATTTTAATCTATTTTTATAGAGCTTCCTTTGAATTACCTTTTCTAAAACAAAATGGTGTGTTTTATTAAATGGGCAATTCTAATCAATAGATAATAGTTAATTTACAGCTTGATTATAAATATTTAATTTATGACTCCAATTAAAATTCCAACTTTTGTTTTCAGGAAAGTTAATTCAGGACATTGCTTTTATATTCTGGAGACAAGCGCCACTGTAGGATGGTTAATTGATGGAATGAATCGTTTATTTTTTTGCTGTTTGCAAAGTAATGCATTGATTGTTGTGTACAAAAATGCTTTGTCGCAGTTGCATTCTAAATTGCTGTGCCTTTCATTGTCACATAGTTGAGACTACCTGAACCTCCTTTATGAACATGTTTAAATTTGAGTAACGTTCATTACACTCTGAATGTAGCTGTACTTGACACCTATTTAGTTTATGCTTATATTTAAAACATTGTAATTTATCTCAAGTCATCTGCTGTTCTCCTTTCCTGAAGATGCAAACTCTAATGAGATTTCAGAGATGGCGGTGATCCTCTTGCACTACTCCTCAAACTGCAAGTGTTGACGGGTAATTTATCCTTGACGCAGTGTTGCTGGTGAACCAGCTTCTTTATTCGCTCAGTGCTGATTCATACATACTTTCCATCGGCAGTCACTGGAGTTTGGTTCGTCATCCTTCTGAAAAACCTGTGTGTAGCAAGAGTAGGATCAAGTGGCTTCAGTTTCAGCTTTTGTATTACAGGTTGCACATTTCTATTGAACCAGAAGCAATACGCAGCATTGCCTACCTATGTGATGGTGACGCGAGGACTGCATTAAACGGACTTCATCTTGCGATTCAAGCAAAAGTTGCAGAAACAAAAAAGGCCCAGAACAATAATTTACAGAAAAATACCCCATCAAAGAAGATTGTAATTAAGGAAATGCATATAAAAGAAGGACTCCAAAGATCTCACATACTGTATGATCGAGCAGGTAAATTATCTATACAGTGGAGTGAGCACACTTCTCGGTAAACTAAAACCCTTTATTCCGAAGATAATTTTTGATTCAACGTAGAAGTTTCTGGAAACACTCGGCAGGTCAGGGAGCAGCTGCGGAGCGAGAAACAAAGTTATCATTTCAGGCCTGTGACCTTTTAGTGGAACCCTTCACAGGAGATTTCTCGCCACAGATGTTGCCTGGCCAGCTAAGTATTTCTAGCATTTTCTGTTTTCGTTTCAGATTTCCAGCACCTGCAGTATTTTTGCTTTTGAATTCTCAGTTCATGCTGGTAATATATAACTTTAAGCCTTTCTGCAAAACAGATTTCTTGCTTGCAGTCTCATTTGGTCAAGCAAAATTATCAATGAAAAGTAAAGATTCCTGCTCCTGGTAACTATCTACTGACATCAGTACGGTGGACACAAGATCTTGTTTGACTGTGCTACTCTCCCAAACCCAATCGAGCAAACAAATCCCTCCAATAATTTTCCACAGCACCAACTGAGAATCAGCAATTGCCACAAAATCTCATGATTCTCAGTTTTGGTCAAGATGTTATCAACGACACTTTTCTTCTTCACACAGGCCACCTTTAAAATAAATTTTATTTTGCAGCGAATTTTTAAAATAAAAATACACAAATGTTAGAAATAAATAACTAAATGTGCTTATAAAATTAGTCATTTAATGGTAGAAACACCTGAAAGGAAACCTCCTGCTCATTTTGGGGCCTGGGATTTGGCCCATTGGGACAGGAAAGAAGCAAATGGGAGAAAAAGGAATGGAATTCCAAAATTGTTTGTTGGACTCCATCCTCAAGCATATGTCTGTATCTTCAAGAGGCATTGCCAATCTAAGATAAAAGCAAAAAACTGCGGATGCTGGAAATCCAAAACAAAAATAAAAATACCTGGAAAAACTCAGCAGGTCTGACAGCATCTGCGGAGAGGAACACAGTTAACGTTTCGAGTCCGTATGACACTTCAACAGAACTAAGGAAAAATAGAAAAGAGGTGAAATATAAACTAGTTTAAGGGGGGTGGGGGTGGGACAAGTAGAGCTGGATAGAGGGCCAGTGATAGGTGGAGGTAGCCAAAAGATGTTATAGACAAAAGGACAAAGAGGTGTTGAAGGTTGCAAATCTAGTTATGAGTAACAAAACAGGTCAGATAGGTGAAATAAACGTGGGCATGAACCTTTGTTATGGTGATCATGATATGATTCTTTAAAGGTCCAAAGGAAAAAGATTAGAACAAAGATAAGGGTACTATTTTGGAATAGAGTATATTTTAGAAAAGTGAGGAATGAGCTAGCTGGAAAGAGAAATTGACACATGCAGCTGTGGGCCAACACGGGATTGCAAAGATGCAGAATAAATATATATTCTTAAAAAAGATTTTGTATTTTAGGATGTGTGTATAGCCAAGCAGAAACAATTACATTTATGTAGTGCCTTCTAAGGGAGAAAAACGTGTCAAACAATGTCAGAGGCATAATCACTCAAAAATGGACACCGAGCTAAAGAGGATATTAGGAGAGGTCACCAAAAAGCTTAGTCTGAGATGGGTTTTAAAGGAGAGCCTTGGAAGAGGGGAAGAAGGTAGAGGGTTTTAGGGAGGGAATTCCAGAATGTGGGCCTGAACAGTTGAAGGGAGTGGGAACAGGCAAAAGAGCAAAGTCGGAAGAAGGATAGTTCAGCAGGAGGTTTTAGATCTGAAGAGGTTATAGAGATGGGGGAGAAGTGAGGGCATTAAGAGATGAAGGCACAAAGATGTGGGTGAGAATTTTAAATTACAATGAAAACAGTCCCAAATATTCAAATCCTTCCTGGTATTTCCATTTCCTTATAACCGGGCAGCATCCTAGTGAATATGTCCTGTACGCTCTTTACTGCCTCAACATGTTTCCTATAGTGTGGAGCCTATAACTTCCATAAGAACTAAAAATCAATTATGGGAAATATCATGAGTAAAAATCTCTTAATCAAGTAAATAACTGGTAGAAAATGATTCTGGTAAAGGAGGGAAGAATAAACAAGTAAATACCCTATTGAATCATCTTAAACATTGTAATGCACTGGAAAGTGGGGCAAAAAAACACATGTAATGTAAATTACTGTGAATTAGGTTTTGGGGAGGAAGAACAAAGTTGCTTGTAGCATGAACAGATTTTTTTTTTAAATCACTAGTATCATAAATGCATTTGTGAGGAATTGCACCATATAACCTCAGTGAAGCATATAAGCATTTTACCTCAAGTCAACAATGTGATATATTGGCTAGATGCCCAAATTACTGCGTCATATACACTAGTGCTTGAAGAAACCACACCCCAGATACTGGACTGAACAATATCATTGGAGGTATCGTAATATAACAGTCTGTTGATCAATCATCATGGAATACTTGTTTCATTCTCAGGTGAGGAACATTATAATTGCATATCAGCACTGCACAAGACCATGCGAGCCTCTGATGAGAAGTCTGCTCTCTATTGGCTGGCAAGGATGCTAGAAGGTGGTGAGGATCCACTGTATGTAGCACGGAGACTGGTGAGGTTTGCCAGTGAAGATGTAGGTAAGGCTTCAGAATAGCACTGTTGAATATTTCTTCCAGCTACTCCAAGTCTTTGATTTTTGGTAATGGTTGGAAAGAGACTGGAAAGAACAATGATTAGTTGCAGGACCGAAAGGACACAAGCTTAAGAGCTTCTCTTTGTTGTGAAGTTCAGATTTTTGCTATCACCCGGTACCATTTGCAACTAAACTCTCAACTTATTGCATAAAATTTAAAAATGTCATTGCAATTTTTCTGGCAAATCTTGCCAGAGTGGAATATCTCAGGGTGTATATTGCTAGTTAGACTTATGCCACCACTCCTCAGCTCAAAGATTTTGTGTCCCACGACTTGCTGAAATTTTGAGCTGGTCACAGAGCTTTTGGAACCTTTTAAACATGGGCTTAGTGGCCTCTCTCATTAACCATGACATTCATGGACTGAGAAAGCAACAGGAACAGAGAAGGAAAAAGGGTGAATTAGAGTCAAAGCAGGTATAGAAAGAGAAATGGAGAGGGAAGGATAGATTAGATTGAGAGAAACAAAAAAAACAAGACAAAATAAAAGTAAGAAAACAAATTGTTTTTCAAATCTCTAACTACAATTTGCTACGTGAAGGAATGAGATTCCGCAGTTTAAATTGTTGCCCTTCAGGGCCAGAAAAAACAGCGAGACTTCGGGAGAGAGAGGTTAAAGCAGGGAAACTCCGAGAGAGAGAGAGGTTAAAACAGCAAGACTTCGGGAGAGAGAGGTTAAACAGTGAAACTCCGGGACAGAGAGGTCAAAACAGTGAGACTTTGGGGAAGAGAGGTGAGCGAGAGGTCGGGAGATGAAACCGCAAGCGGGCGGGAGATGAAACCGCAAGCGGGCGGGAGATGAAACCGCAAGCGGGCGGGAGATGAAACCGCAAGCGGGCGGGAGATGAAACCGCAAGCGGGCGGGAGATGAAACCGCAAGCGGGCGGGAGATGAAACCGCAAGCGGGCGGGAGATGAAACCGCAAGCGGGCGGGAGATGAAACCGCAAGCGGGCGGGAGATGAAACCGCAAGCGGGCGGGAGATGAAACCGCAAGCGGGCGGGAGATGAAACCGCAAGCGGGCGGGAGATGAAACCGCAAGCGGGCGGGAGATGAAACCGCAAGCGGGCGGGAGATGAAACCGCAAGCGGGCGGGAGATGAAACCGCAAGCGGGCGGGAGATGAAACCGCAAGCGGGCGGGAGATGAAACCGCAAGCGGGCGGGAGATGAAACCGCAAGCGGGCGGGAGATGAAACCGCAAGCGGGCGGGAGATGAAACCGCAAGCGGGCGGGAGATAAAACAACGCAAGTGGAAACACAGTCGGGAGATTGAAAACAGCGTGAGTACAGAAACGTAAATTTCTAAACAAGCAAGGAAAAGTAAGAATTTATAGGCACAGGAGAGGAAGCTTGTTTGTGAGTAAGGGCGAAGAATTTCTACTTATCTCCAGTTTATAGTTAATAGTACAAGAGTAAGGTTAAAGTAAGTAAAAGTATCTAAAGTTTAAGTTAAGTGATTTAAAGGTTTACGGTTAAGGCATGGTAGGACAGCTCAGCCAAGCAGAATGCCTGTACTGTGGCATATGGGGAGCTGTGGACACTTCTCGTGACCCAGACGAGCCCATGTGCAGGAAGTGTTGCTGGCTACACAAGCTTGAGCTCCGCGTTTCCGAGCTTGAGCAGCGGCTGGAGTCACTGAGTTGCATCTGTGAGGCAGGGAGCTACATTCAGAGAAATGGCCATACCGCAAGTTAGGGGCAAGCAGGCAGATGGAGAATTTCCTACAGCAGTCTGTGTCCAGTCCAACAAGAAAGGCAGTGATAGACCTGGTTTTTGGGCATGAGGTAGGCCAAGTAGATCAAGTGACAGTGGGAGAACATATAGGGGGCAGTGATCATTGTATCATAAGTTTTAGGATGACGGTGGAAAATGACATTGCTCAATCTAGAGTAAGAATAAATCAACTGGCGGAGAGCAGACTTCAATGGGGCAAGAACGGAGCTGGGCTGGATAGACTAGAACCTAAGGTTGGCGGGAAAATCAGTAGCTGAACAATGGGCTACCTTCAAAGAGAAGATGGTTTGGGCACAGTCAAGGTATATTCCCTCAAAAGGGAAGGGTAGGACAAACAAATCCAGAGCTCCCTGAATGACAGAGGAGATAGAAATTAAGTTAACAAAGAAAAAGTGTGCTTACGACAGTTGTCAGGTAGCAAATACAATCGAGAACCAAGCTAAAGACAGAAGGTTCAGAAGGGATGTGAAAAAGCAAATACGAGAAGCAAAGAGGGATTATGATAAAAGATTGGCAGCTAACATAAAAGGAAATCCAAAAGTATTCTATAAGCACATCAATGGTAAAAGGGTGGTAAAAAGAGCAGTAGGGCCTATTAGGGACCAAAAAGGGATTTACACACACAGGCATAGCTGAGGTGTTAAATGAATACTTTGCATCTGTCTTTACCTAGGAGGCAGATGTTGCCCAGGCCATGGTGACAGAGGAGGAAACTCAGTCACTAGAATGGTTTAAAATTGATAAGGAGGAGGTATTGGATAAGCTGTCAGTGCTTAGTTGATAAGGCACTGGGACCAGATGAGATGCTCCAAGAGTATTGAAGGAAATGAGAGTGGAAATTGCAGAGGCACTGGCAATAATCTTTCAATGTTTCCTGGATTCGGGGGAGGTGCCGGAGGACTGGAGAAGTGCAAACATTATGCCCTTGTTTGAAAAATGGGGTAAAGATTTGCCCTGCATTTACAGACCAGTCAGTTTAACTTCGGTGGTGGGGAAACTTCTAGAAACAATTATTCGGAATAGAATTATTAATCACATGGAAAAATGTGGATTGATTCGGAAGAGTCAGCATGGATTTATTAAGGGAAAATTGTGTCTAACTAACTTGCTGGAGCTTTTTGAAGAGATAACAGAGATGGTTGATGAGGGCAAGGCGTGGTGTATATGGACTTCCAAAAGGCGTTCGATACAGTGCCACACAACTGACTTGTGAGGCAAGTTTTAGGTCATGGAATAAAAGGGACGGTAGTGACGTGGAAACAAAATTGGCTGAGGAAACCGAGAATAATGGTTCATGGGTATTTTTCGGGCTGGAAGAAAGTTTGTAGTGGAGTTCCCTAGGGGTCGGTATTGGGACCTTTGCTTTTCCTGACATATATAAATGATCTAGATCCTGGTGTGCAGGGGACAATTTCAAAGTTTGCGGACAACACAAAACTTAGGAGAACTGTAAATGGTGAGGAGGACAGTGTAGAACTTCAAAAGGACGTTGACACATTGGTGGAGTGGGAAGATAGGTGGCAGATGAAGTGCAGTGCGGAGAAGAGGAGGACGTATTGGATAAGCTGTCGGTGCTTAGTTGATAAGGCACTGGAATGAATTTATATAAGACACTGGTTAGACCTCAGTTGGAGTATTGTGTACAGTTCTGGGCGCCACACTATAGGAAGGATGCGAACGCATTGGAGAGAGTTCAGAAGAGATTTATGAGAATGGTTCCAGGGATGAGACACTTAAGGTATGAGGAAAGATTGGAGAAGTTGGGACTGTTTTCCTTGGAGAGGAGAATGCTAAGAGGAGACTGGATAGAAGTTTTCAAAATCATGAGGGGTCTGGACACTGTACATAGGGAGAAACTGTTCCCACTCGTAAACAGATCAAGAACCGGAGGGCACAGTTTTATAATCTTTTGCAACAGAAGCAAATGTGAGGTGAGAAAGTTTTTTTCACAGCGAGCAATTAGGATTTGGAATGCACTGCCTGGAAGTGTGGTGGAGGCAGGGTCAATCGAGGCATTTAAGAAGGAATTGTTTCTATTTAGGTAATCATCCAATGTGCAGGGTTACGGGGAAAAGGCAGAGGATTAGCACTAAGTTAAAATGCTCAGACACGATGGGCCGATTAGCCGCCTCCTACACCGTAACAATTCTGTGATCAGCAATGCATTAAAAATTATGTAATTAAAAAGGTACAATATTAATTATGAGCTCTGACCTCTTGCAGTGAGTTTAACAGACACTCGATCTGCAAATCCAGTAACTTATTTACAATAGCAGGAAAGCCAAAGGCGAAATGCTTTTGTGAAGCACAGTGGAGCAGCATAAATCAAGTAGCAAGTTCTGGAGATTCACATCTCGTGTATCTCTTCACCCTCAAGCTTGCTATCCTACTTGCACATTAATAACTGGTTTGCATATTAAACATGCAATATTTTTCCAGAAAAAATATGACCCATGTTAAAATGCAAAATAATATAAAATGCACTCAGCAGAACATAATTAAATGAATGAGTAAAATTGATAAACTAATTTTCCTAAAGAGAACTAAAATAATATTGTAAAAAGTACCTCCTCTTCTAAATATTGAGTGAAATGTTTTGTCCTTTATATATACACATTATTTGCTAGCTAACAAGGACGGGTTTGCAATTGGAGCCCAGACCCCAGTGGAGCTTGCAGATTGGTTTCTGGTGGCTAGAGTATGAGACGGATCCTGGTTCCGCCTGGATTATGCACCTTTTTTTGTCCTTGCAGCCATTTCCCAGTGTGGGGCTGGGCAGTACTTCCAGGGGCTAGGCCTGAGGGAGGTCCTGTGCTGCCCCAGGAATTGACAGTGCACCCTTATAAGGCCGCAGTGGAACTAACCCACTAATGACTGACTTGAGTTCCAATCAAGCTTTTGTGAAAGGGAGAGAGATTTGATGCAAGTCTAGTTCAACTATTTGCATGATTCTCAAAACCTTCAGCATGCTGGAATGGGTAATAATTGCTGCAACATCCCAGGAACAAATATTAAGAAAAAGAGCAATGATTTGATTGCACCATCATTCTCTCCTATGTGCAAGGAGCTTCTGATACAGCAGGATTATCCAAACGTTCTTTCCTTTTTTTTTGCTGTTTTAATGCACACAATAGAACTTCATCAATTACAAATAAGTTTAAATCAAAGTTCCCATTCGTTTGTATATATCTAGCTGGGAATATTTATAGATCATAGTGTTCTGGAGGAGAATTTTCAGTTCGGTGAGCAGGGGCGGGCACACTCGCCGAGGCGCAAAATGATGCTGGGTGATGTCGGGCGTGCGTCGGCCGAACTGTCAAAGGCCTGTTAAGGCCATTAATTAACTAATTAAACCTATTGAGAAAGCTGCCCGTCCAACCTTAAGGTTGGTGGGCAGGCAAAGAGCCCAGGCGGCCTTCGCATTTTTCATGGACCCTCATCCACGGGCGGGATGAGGTTTCGTGAAGGGTTTATAAGTTAAATACATTTTTTCATTAAAGTTCATTGACATGTCCCAGCTCATGTGACACTGAGACATGAGGGGACATGTCTTAAATTTATTTTTTTTCTTTATTGAAACTTAAAACTTATCTCCCTGAGGCACTCCCGACTCAGGCAACTCCGCTCCCCCCTGCCCGCACAGGGAGCGCTCAGCACTTCCGGACGCGTGTCATGTTGGGCAGGCCTTAATTGGCCCGCCCACATAAAATGACGGCGTGGACCCAATCGAGTCCACGCCCGGCCCCGCACAACCCCCCCAACAGGGGCAAAATTCTCTCCCTGGTTTCAGAATTGCCCACCAATTTATCAACTCTAAGAGCTGCCCTTTGCAAGCCTGTACAATATTCAAATAGACTAAACTATGTTTAAAAAATATAAACTCAAGCAAAACAGAGTTGTCTCTGTTTCATGGACCAGGTTGCTAGGGCTTATGAGTCAGATGTAGTTCATGTATCCTATGGTATGGACTTTTTGCAAACACCTTAGTCTGAATGTTTGCATAAAGACACGTTTAGCTTCCAATATTTTGGTAGAGTGGTGTTTCTTTTGGCATTTTTATTTTATTTTCACAGTGGATCCATGATTTCTGTCAAGTAAAGTTTTTGCTGACTGGTTCTAATTTCAGTACACATTCGAAAACCTTTACAGAATAGTAGTAGTGAAATGAAGGCTTCAGACACTGAAACCATCTTTACTTCAAACTCTGCAGTATAACTGGCTTGTATAAATATACGAGTATTTAGTAGTTATAATTTCTGAAAGACCGTATGCTAAACTCAGCTGTTGCTTGTTGATCTTTTATAGGACTAGCAGACCCTTTGGCTTTGACCCAGGCGGTATCTGCTTACCAAGGATGCCATTTTATAGGAATGCCTGAATGCGAGGTATTTTAATATTTTATTCTTGTCTGTGTATTTATATCTGGATTACAATAACTATTTTTCACCTTTTGAAATTCCATTCTTTTATGATTTTAATAAGCCCTCTGCCAGATTCTGTTCCACCCTCAAATTGCAAATTGTTAATAGATGCAAAAAGTTTCATGCAGTTACTTGAATTCTGAGTAGTGCTGCTACTAGGTTACTTCTGCAATGTTTAGTATCACTATTTAGAGCAAGATAACTGGTGGCTTTAGGACATTGTACCGTACTAGTTCCCAATATGCCCGAAGCTGATGTTTCGTGCAGAGCCCAATTTTGGGTTTTGGCCTCATCGATTGCACAAGTATAAATCTTATGGGATAGGGGGAAGATGAATATCTTGAATCACGTGGACTTGTTTTAACTAAATCTCTGTTTAATAAATTTTCGCAATCCCTTACAAGAGATTTTATAGCAGCGCCCTTCAACAGGGAAAGTAGTTTAACTTTGCAGGTGATTCCTGGGGCTGCTGAGGACCTCCTTCAGACCTGACCCCTGAATAAAACTGTGTATTCCCACACTGGGATATGGCTGCATAAGCAAAAAGAAAAGAATGGTCCCAGCAGAATCAGGAACAACTGCAAAATTCAGCCGCCTGCAGCCGGTCAGCGAGTTCCAGTCATGTTGTAGGCTAGACTTTCCACCTCGATCCTCCTTAACTGACAAATAATGTGTATACAAGGAAAACATTTCGCTCATTATTCAGGAGGGATACTCTTTGCAATATGGTTTTAATTCTCGTTAAGAAAATGTAACGATTCAGTTGAGTGCATTTTATATTATTTTAAGTTTCTTACATAATGGCTCAAATCTTCCTGAAAAATTAGTGGCATGTTAACAGCGCACGCTGTTATTAATGCACAAGTAGGCCAGTGAGTCTGGGGGGGGGGCGAAGAAATGCTCCATGAGGTACGAACCTCCAGAACTTGCTAGTCGATTTACACCATTCCACTGTTTGCTTCACACAAATGGCATGTTGCCCTTTGCTTTCCTGTTACTTTTAAAGAACTTGTTGTAGTTGCACTTTAAGTGCCCATTAATCTCACCGTAGAAAGTTAGGGCTCATAATTAACAGAGTTGGGTACCTTTTTTAATGACATGATGATTGTTAATGCAGAAGGATTAGTCATAATCTTTCAAAGCTTTCTCGATTCGTAAGATTCATTCTTGTGTCATCAGATTGGAAATGTGCCAATTTCACTCCGCTGTTTAAGAAGCATCGCACAGAGAACAGATAATGAAAGTCCTGATAAATTAACGTCCGTTGTAGGAAAGTGACTAGAATCTGTTATTAGGAATAGATAATCTGAGCTGATCAGAGACCGGATGAGTTTGTTCAGGCTATGTCACGCCTTACTTCATCCAGTTGAATTTCTTTTGAGATGGTAGATCAGGAAGTGTCTGTGGATGTTGTCTATCGGGACCTCCAGAAGGTTTGCAATAGATTTCTGCACAAGAAATTATTAGCAAAAGTGAGAGTTCACAAAATTGGAGGGAGTCTTTTTACTTGATTTGGAAATCAGCTGGGAGGTAGGAGAGAAAGTGGTGATAAGTGCCAGGCACTCTGAATGGCGGGATGTGACAAGTAGTGTGAATATCTCTCTTCTGGGGGCCTCAGCTTTTCACCATATTTGTTAATGACGTGGTTGAAAGGATAGAGAGTTGTGTACCAAGACAAAGGGGGACATAAAATTAGACCGAGACCATTCAGGGATGAAATCAAAAAACATTTTTTTCACACAAGGTGCAGTGGAAATCTGGAACTCTCTCCTAGAAGGCTGTAGATGCTGTGCCAGTTGGAGTTTTCCAAATTGAGATTAATCATTTTTTATTAGACGAGGGTATTAAGGGATATGGAACAAAGGTGGGAAAATGTTTTTGAGCTGCAGATCAACAATGATCTAATTGAATGCTGGAGTAGGATATTCCCAGTTTCCAATATTCCTATGTTCCTATAGTAGTAAGAGTGTGAGGAATGCATCAGGATAGTACAATTCTTACAACCTCAATCAGTCTTCCTGTAAAAGAAAGAAAAGGCTTGCATATATATTGCATCTTTCATGATCTCAGGATGTCCCAACTACATCTAGTGTAGTCACTGTTGTAGGAAGCAATTGATAGGCAACTGTAGATGGACAACATCATAACATGTCAACAAGGATACTCTAATCAGTAAAAATATTGATGAGCTCATCAAGAAATTGCATTAAATGTTTCCTATCATTTAAAGAACAGAAGATTGATACTTAATATACTTTCTAGAAGGATGCAGAACAGAAGAACACATGGCCAATAAATCATCTTAAGAAGGAAAGTGGCCAATTCTCCTGTTTTGTTTCGCAATCTTTGTTGAGTTATAGCTCAATTTATAGAATGGTGATTGGTAAATTTACAAGTGACTAATGGCTTTTCTCTCTTATCTTGCAGGTTATTTTAGCACAATGTGTAACATACCTGTCTAGAGCACCAAAGTCTGTTGAGGTTTACATGGCATATGAAGCTGTTAAAGAGTCTCTGAGGAACCACAAAGGCCCGTTGCCTCCTGTCCCAATGCACCTAAGAAATGCACCTACAAAACTCATGAAGGATCTTGGCTACGGAAAAGGCTAAACGTATTGCTCTTTCAGCAAGCCAGAAGACAGTCCCTGTCCAAGTAAAGAATAGGGGCTTTATTGCAATGGGCTCTCTTCCCCGCCCCCCCCCCCCCCCCCCCCCCCCACCCCAACAAACCCCCCATTTAACAAAGACAGTTCTATTGGTTTTGGTCTATCTAACAGTAGGAAGTAATGCTGTGAAAGAAATATCAACCAGCAAGAGAAAGGAAACTGATGTACAACTGCAATCATGTTATTTCTGTCAGCACCCCCCTTGCCAATTTCATCTCGAGCATAATCTTTCTAAAAAGGTAGAAAATTGAAGAGAAAAGTTTAGGAGTAAGAACAAAGGACCGCAACCAAACTTTGGCAATCCATTCCATTTCTTTGAGGGACCCTCTGGTGTCACAGTAGTTAACAGCTGGAGACCAATTGAACTCTTGTCTAATTAGCACATCAGTGAAGAAAGATGAATATTTTACTGGACTCATGAAGATAGACAAGTAATTGAGTTTTTGCTATTCATATATGTCACTAAACCGTCGTGAGCTTTTTGCCTAAAGATACACAGAAGAAACAAAGTCAAAGGTGCACCTTAATGCTGGCAATGTCCTATGTTTTCCCTTGATATTACCTAGGAGGTATTGGCTTATCACATTCTCAGACCATTCTAAATTCCTTTACATACAATGATTATTTTGAAGTGTAGTCTCTGTTGTTAGGCACACAGGATCACAAGGCTCCATAAACAAAAAAAAAAGCTGGACAAGAGTATAGATGCCTAAAAGAGATTAGATTGATAACCCATTAGCCGGTGAGTTTGCACCCAGCAAAATTTCTGCTTTTTAATGGACTTTCTTCTCTAGAAACCTTTAAATTCCACGCAGATGCACAGAATACCAAGTTCACCATCATTGTAACAAGATTAATAATCTGGAGAACCCTTGGGGTTGCTTTTGGAAATGGAGATCTTTTTTGGTGTAATAGAGGATGAATTGGAATTGAGACCCCTTGTTAAGGCAGAATAAAAGTAGCTTTACTGTGCATTTGCCCCTGTATTGGTACCACCTAGCTTGATCTTCATGCCCGTGAAGTTCCATTCTCCAACATAGACATCCCTCACCTTGCTCAACACAAAAATTCATCAAAAACTTGTATCTGGTTTATTGAGATGAGGTAACCCATTCATAAAGCGGGCTCTGTAGTTGCTTACAAATGGCTGAGGATACAATGAGAGGAAAAGACCAATGTTGTGATTGTAAAAAGTTATATGCAGGTCTATAGAGTATATTTTCAATGATTTTTTTCAGTGTTCTTATTTGTACAGCTTTGCAAATTGTACATGTTCTAAACAGTTACAATATGTATATATTATTGGTTAGTTTACAAAATATAAAATTTTTCATTAAATATTTGCTGGTTATCCTGAAATTTGTTCCATCCATATCTTGGAATTTTGGTTTTGCTTCATATCCAAGTTTGTGTCTAATGTTAAATAAAACACTACGGCAGATTTGTCAAAAATGTCAGGAAAGCATTTAAACTATATGCAACAACAACTTGTATTTCTATAGCACCTTTATCAATTCACAGACGTGTCATCAAATAAAATTTTGTTTGAAAATATGGCATGAAACTCCTATTCACTATTGTGAATGGCAAAGGGCCAATTCTACACTTGCAAACTTAACGTACAAGACCTGAGGACAAGAAATAATGGAAACGTCAGCAAATGCATGGAAATCTATGTTTATGGTCTTTTTAAAATAATTGTCATTTTAGACCCATACTAATTTAATACAAATTCCAGAGAGCAACTGAACAGGACTGTAAAAATTACACTTTGGACAAATTTGATTATAATATTCTTAGTTTTTTAGTAGCTCATGGTTAAAAATGTTTAAATTACATTCACCGATAATGCTAATTGCCAGCCTTCCTAGCTCAAGGTAATGATTCTTTCCTGGGATCTGGTTTTACAGATATCAAACAACCTTCTGTCCCTAGACCCTTATTTAAGCAACCATTATTCACAAGTGAAGTTTGACGTTCAACGTTGTCTGGCCTCCAGTTTGGTGGGGGTGGATGATCTGCAGCCCTGTTCTCCAGTTACTTCCATACCTATAAATTGCAGCAGGCGTCACTGGGTAGTGAAAAGTGGAAACCCTAGCTTTCCTTCCCATGCCCTCAAGGTGAACCTAAATGTTGTTCCTCTACTGTCTCCATAGCAGAACTTACATAGCACAGAGTGGGAACTTTCTGTTCTGTGGAGTTTAGTTACTCTTCAGATCAATTTTGCTCAGCCCTCCCCAATGGTTCAGTAATGTTGGAGCTTTTCACTTGATTTCAACTAATGTATTTTCCCTACAGATTTAACTCTACATTAATCTCCAACTGTGTATTCAAAGAGAACATATAACCTCCAAGTAAAAGCATCAGGTTCTGAGTCAGGCTTCAGTGGAAGTGTGAAATGGATGATAGCAAATCAGCTACCTGGTTTAAGCTGCACTTTATTTTCTCTCTGAAGTGCCCATTTTGCATAAATGCTGAAGATAAATGCGTTTGCTGATCTCAGCTGGGCTAGCTGTTGAAGAAAATACAGTTTTCCTCAGGACAAGAGGAGAGAAGTCATTCAGTGTTTCTGCGCTGGGCAGGAGAAGAGTAAATGGAGTAATGTCTTTGTAGCTTAAACACAACGAAAAGAAATACTTGGAGCAGCACTGACCAGAGTAGAATTAATAAAATGAAGAGGGACTATGTACTGCCCTCCCTAAACTGATGAGTCAGTGCTTCTCCATGTTGAACATCACTTGGAGGAAACACAGGGTGGCAAGGGTGCAGAGTGAACTCTGGGTGGGGAACTTTAATGTCCATCACCAAGAGTGGCTCGACAGCACCACAACTACCGAGCTGGCCAAGTCCTAAAGGACATAGCTGCTAGACTGGGTCTGTGGCAGGTGGTGAAGGAACCAATAAGAGGGAAAAACATACTTGACCTCATCCTTGCCAACCTGCCTGCCGCAGATGCACCTGTCCATGACGGTATTGGTAGGAGTGTGATGGAATACTCCCCACTTGCCTGGATGCGTGCAGCTCCCACAACCCTCGAAGCTTGACACCGTCCAGGACAAAGCAGCCTGCTTGATTGGCACCACATCCACGAACATTCACTCCCTCCACCACTGACTCGCAGCAGCAGTGTGTACCATCTACAAGATGTACTGCAGGAATTCACCAAGGCTCCTTAGACAGCACCTTCTAAACCCACAACCACTACTATCTAGAAGGACAAGGGCAGCAGGTAGATGGGAACACCACCACGTGGAAGTTCCCCTCTGAGTCACACACCATCCTGACTTGGAAATATATCGCCATTCCTTCACTGTCGTTGGGTCAAAATCCCGGAACTCCCTTCCTAACAGCACTAACAGTACCTACGCTACATGGATTGCAGCTGTTCAAGAAGGCAGCTCACCACCACTTCGAGGGCAACTAGGGATGGGCAATAAATGCTGGCCCAGGCAGCGAAGCCCACATTCCGTGAATGAATATTTAAAAAAAAGAAAAGTTGTGAAAGTTGCTGAATGAGCAGACTGGCTTTGCCTTGCCTTTTTTCAGGGGTGTGAGGAATGCTAGAAGAATTCTTTCAAAGTTCAGAGAACCACCAGGACAGAAGGAGGCCATTTGGCTCATTGTGCCAGTCTTTGATAGAGTTATCCAATTAGTCCCAGAGCTCTGTAATTTTTTTTTTGCATTTCAAGTTTGTATTCATTCCCTTTCGAAAGTCAAGTCTGCTTCTACCACCCTTTCAGGTCGTGCACTCCAGATCACCATCATGTGCTGTTTTTGACTTAAATCTGTATCCTCTGGCTACTGGACTTCCTGCTAGCGTCAACAGTTTCTCACTATTAATGCCATCGAAACCCCTCAAATATTAACATTATTAAATTTCAGCCAAACCTCCTCTGCTCTAAGGACCACAATCCAAGCTTCTCTTTCCGCATAACTGAAGTCCCTTGTATCATTCTAGTAAATCTCTGAACCCTTTCGATGGCTTTGACATCCTTCCTAAAGTGTAGTGCTCAGAATTGGACATAAAACTTCAACTGAGCCTTAACTAGTGAAGGTTCAGCATAACATATTTGCTTTTGTATTCTATGACGTTAGGTTTTGACTACTGAGGTGTGCTTCCTGCATCCAGAAATTCCACGACTTGGCAGCCCCATCTCAGTTTAAAGGGCCCCATTAGATCCAATTTTCACTCCAGGGAGGTGGGGGTGGGATGAAGTCAGGCCTGATGAGCCCGCAAGCATATCCTAGGTGGCCATAGAGGCGGACGAGTGCCGAGGCAGGCTGGTTAGAAAGCTTGCCTCGGTTCTCTGGAACTTCATCCCAGTTGTTTTAGAAACTTATGTACTCTAGCCCTCATCCCTCATAACTCCTCACACCCCATGCCACCTCAATACCAAATTAAGCTCCTCACCCACACCCAATGGCCCCTCTGTTGCCACCCACCCAGTATCCACCATGGGCAGACCTCAGGAACCTTGTGGAGATGAAAAAATAAACTTTGAACAATCTTGATAGTGAAAAAAACTTCCATTCAAGAAACCCATTCGAAGTTTTACATCTCAACTGATCAACTCAACTTATAAAAACAAACTTTGATTCAGACTCCGCATAAAAGACAGCTAATCCTTTAATAGCCTCTTTAACTTGTCAGTCAAACAACTCAGAAACCCCTGCTGAAATAATTGTAGCCTTTGAAATTCAGCCAAGCATTTATAATGGTATAATACTAATAGCTCTGGGGGAAATATCAACAAAGAGCTTTCTAATCTACACCAGATGGTCTGTCGATCAAAGCAGTCCAGCAGAGTTTTTTGTAACTCTCACTGACAGCTTCAGCCTGTTTTTTTTTCATGTTTAAACAGTGGGATATTTAAACTTATGATCATGACAATTAAACAGATCGTATCTACCCTTCAAGAGCATTTAGGTTTACTCCATCAATTCCTGATTCCCACACTGTTAGTTAAGGCCCTGCACCAACCAAAATGGGGTCTGTTTTACTCAACACTAAGTTCAAATTGTTATGAGGATGTGTTTTTTAAAGATGCAGTTCCTATTTTTTTCTTTTTCTGGCTGGATTTTTAAAAAACTGGAACCCTCGAAGAGTGATGAAGCTGCCCAGACTGCTTGAATGCACACAACCTCACATTCTACCAAGTGGGATGAAAAAAATAGACACTGTACCCCTGGGAGCATGAAAGACCCCATCCCCTGTTGGCTTCACACCATCCTGAAATTTTTCAAATGTTTCTAAGTTGAGACATCAAAATTCAATTACCTGTTCTGAAGCAATAATTTCAGCAGATGTGAACTAATAGAATTTCTCTGGAATATGCTGGGAAATGCTGGAGTCCATTATTAAGGAAGAGATAGCAGGACATTTGGAAAAGCTTAACGCAGTGAAACAGAGTCAACATGGTTTTGTGAAAGGGAAATCATGTTTGACAAATTTGCTAGAGTTCTTTGAGGATATAACAAGCAGATTTGACAAAGGATAACCGGTAGATGTAGTGTATTTGGATTTCCAGAAGGCATTCGATAAGGTGCCATTGAAAAGGTTATTCCACAAGATAGGAGCTCACAGTATTGGGGGTAACGTATTAGCACACATTGATTAACACACAGAAGACAGGGAGTCGGGATTAATGGGTCTTTTTCAGGTTGGAAAGATGGAACTAGTGGATTCCCATAAGGAGCAGTCCTAGGGCCTCAATTATTTACTATCTATATTAATGACTTGGAGGAGGGGGCAGAGTGTAATGTATCCAAATTTGCTGATGATACAAAAGTAGGTGGGAGGGCATGTTGTGATGAGGACATAAGAAATCTGCAAGGGGATATAGACAGGTTGAATGAATGGGAAAAAACTTGGCAGATGGAGTTTAATGTAGGAAAGGGTGAGGTCATGCACATTGGTAGGAAAAATCAAAAGGCAGACTATTATTTAAATGGTGAGAGACTCCAAAAAAAGTGCAGCACAGAATGATCTGGGTGTTCTTGTGCATGAAACACAGAAAGTTAGCATGCAGGTGCAGCAAGTCATTAAGAAGACAATGAAATTTTGGCTTATATTGCTAGGGAGTTGGAGTTTAAAAACAGGGAAGTCTTGTCACAACTGTACAGGGTGTTGATGAGGCCGCACCTGGAGTACTGTGTACAGTTTTGGTCCCCATATTTAAGAAAGGATATACTGGCATTGGAGGCAGTTCAAAAGAGATTCACAAGGCTGATTCCTGAGATGACGGGGTTGACTTATCAAGAAAGGCTAAACAGGTTAGGCCTTTATTCATTAGAGTTTAGAAGAATGAGGGGTGATCTTATTGAAATGTACAAGATTCTGAAGGGGCTTAACAGAGTAGATGTTGAAAAGATGTTTCCACTTGAGGGAATCTTGAACTAGAGGAAATAATTACAGAATAAGGGGACACTCATTCAAACCTGAGATGCAAAGGAAGTTCTTCTCTCAGAGGGTAGTGAATGTCTGGAATTCTCTACCTCAGAGAGTTGTGGAGCCTAGATCACTGAAAGTATTTAAAGAGGAGGTAGGTAGATTTTTGAAATATCGGGGGATTGAGGGCTATGAGGAGCTGGCATGATAGAGGAGTTGAGTCCTGTGGCAGATCAGCCATGATCTTATTGATTGGTGGGGCAGGCTTGAGGGGCCGAATGGCCTACTCCTGCTCCTATTTCTTATGTTCTTATATACAGCCAGCAGGGTACTTTAAGGGACTTCTTAGCAAGCAGGAGCGAGAGAACAAAAGACAGTGCTGTACTGAACACAGGCTGTTGTAGCTGTGTGCCTTCTCTGCCTCTCTCTCAGAAGTATTGTTCCCGGTTTTGCAAAATAACCACCCTGAGAAGAGAAACCTACTACGAACCCTTTGGGAATAAAACATAGAAATCTGCTCCATACAACTATATCCATGAAGACAACTAAACAAAATGGCCACAACGTGGAATCACCGCATCAAGACCAGCCTCGGAACAACTAATCATATACTCCATTGTTTCATTTTTCATGTACTGCAATGATCTTATGAGCCTATCCTCTTACTCTGTCATCTCTGCTAGTATGTGTGTGTGCGCGCGTGTGTGGACCCAGACGAATGTGTGCAATATATGAATAGCAGTTGCGATTTCCCTAGTTTTTTGTTTAGTTCAGGAAATAGTTTCAATAAATTTATCTTGTTCTTTGTTTAACCTAAGAAAGCCTGTCTGACTAATTCTTTACATCCTAAAAGCTTAAATAGTGGAACTCTTAAAGAATTGGCAAAGCACATCCTCTCTAAATTCAAATAAAATCCTGTTACGGTCAAACCTAGAGTGGGAGAATAGGGGAATCATTTCACCTGTCCTCATGTGGTTGCAACAAAAGGAACCTGCTCAGTTCAGATTTCATTCCTGTGTGATTCACACCCCACTCCTTCCCAATTAATACCTACTTAAGGGCCTCATCCTGCCACTGCTGGTATTCACTCAGTGGTGGGTAGGGGACTAGCCATGCGGGAAGTCCGCTGGGGAGATGAGGGTCCCTCGTTAAAAGCCACCCAGTGCCAAATTGAGGGGCCTAGCATCAAGGCAGCCATGCTGCCTCTGATTGGCTGGTGGACGGGACTTTGATCCCCTGGAGTGCCTGATTGGCACTTAATTCAGCAGACCTTCCCGAAAGTAGGCAACACGGGGCTCTTACTGGCTCTCCAGCCAATGGGCAAGACCCCTGTCGCCTCCATTCAATACCATCCCACGTGTCTCAGTGAGGATTCTTCAGTCTGTTGCTTGTCCTGCTTACATTAGCTTGTAGATGGTGCCACCATGGAAAGGATCTCTAGCGACTCCAAGTTGCTATCAAAAACCCAAGGAAACCCTGTGGGCAGTTGTAAGCATAAGGAACAGTGAACGCTATTCCTTTGCCGCTGACTGCAAAATCCGAGCCATTGTGTTTAAATGTGAAAGACCAAAACTATATCCCAAAAGCTTGTCCTGCTGCATTTGATTCCTGAACAACTGTTTAGGCAACTGTAAAGCTGTGCTTTGGAACAGGCTGTTCCTGGCTATTTCAACAGCTGAACCTGAAAACATCCTGCAAGGTTATCAGTGCCCTTCTAAGCTCTTTCCCTTCACAGAACAACAACAACTTGCATTTATATCAATCATGCAACGTTAAAAAAAAATTCAGGGTGCTTCACAGAGGCATGAGAAAAATGGATGTCATGTGAAAGAAGAAAGATTAGGAGGAAACAGTGTGCCACCGGGGAGTCCTAGTAAAACTGAAGTCAATAGGGTTCGGGGGAAATTTTCTCCAATGGCTGGAGCCATATCTGGCCAAAATTACGATGGTTATGATTGTTGGGGGCCAAACATCTCAACTATCATTTATGTCATTCATTTATATATAATTTTTTAACAAACAAGCGATTTACCAAAATGAGTTTCCGTAAGGATAATAAGGTGAATTGAAATTGAAACTGAAATTTAATCCTCCTTTCTGTTTGGTACGACTCCAACCAGTGGAGAGGTCTCCCCCCCACTCCCCGATTCCCACTGACTTCAGTTTTGCAGCTACATCTGCAACAGGTAGACTCGGAGGACAGGTACAATATGTCTTCCCCTACTTGGTCCTCTCAGCATCTACCACAAACTCTGTATGGAAACTTCAGGACATGACCAGCTGGGTCAGTGGTAATATTACAAAGACGTTCTTGATGACATACATTAAATCGCCCCAACCAGTGAATACTCTGTGTTACTGCTGGCCTCAGTGCTTCCTCCAAATGGTGTTCAACATGGAGCAGTACTGATTTGTCAGCTGAGAGAGGATTAGTAGGCGGTAATCTGCAGGCAGTTTCTTTGTTCATGTTTGACTTCAAGCCATGACACTTCATAGGTCTGCAGTCAATGTTTTATATCGACCATATACCACTGTGCTGCCACCTTTATCCTGCTGGTGGGATAGGACATACGGAGGAGGCTGGAGCCCTGGCTGATAGGCATGATTCAGTGAGTGTGGCCTACGCCAGCCCGTTGCTTGGATAGTCTGAAGGACAGCTCTTCTAACTTTAGCACTGGCCCTCAGATGTTCGGGAGGAGGAATTTGCAGGGATCCACTGGGCTGGGCATGTCTTCATCACTGCCACTGCTTAAGCTTATTCTTGTTTGTAGCATGTTGATACAAATGAGGGCAGTTAAGTGTCAACCAAATTGGCGTGGGACTGGAGTCACATATAGGCCAACACGGATAAGGATGGCAGTTTTCCTTCCTTGAAGGACATGAGTGAACCAAATAGTTCAAGGTGAAAACCCACAACTCTCTCAAAAAGCAACTGGAGGTCAGTCTTGCCAGCAACACCCATGTCCCGAAAGTGTGTTGTGAGAAAAGAAGCTTGTGAAATTTAGCTTTGTTGCAGATGTAAAATTGACACCACTAGAGGGCAGCCATTAATAAGGATTGTATGCCTCTCTCTTCCCCATGTAGTGGCAAAGACAGCACAGTAACTATATGTTTTCATCTATTCATACTATATCACTGACGACGCTTGTCACTTGCTATAGTTTTTTGTAGTTTTACTTAAATTAAATTACTGAATATATTGGGCACATGAGGCAGGACGTTCTAATAGGTAATGGGATCCAAAGTGCAGTATTTTTCTTCCCTTTCCTGCCACACATTCCATTGGGGGACCAAGAAAACGTTACAAAGACACTCTGAAGCTCCTCTTGAAGCTCTGTCTCATCATTAAGATGTTGGGATTCAAAGCATGTTACAGCTTGATGGACAAGTTATCACCATTCTGAAGGACTGGTAGCGAGCTCCCAGTCATTAAGGGCAATGCTGCCACACTTCAAGTTAAGCTTCAGAGTGGCTTTGTAACGTTTTCTTGGTCCTCCACTGGAATGTTGGCCATTTGAGGGTTGAAAGGTAAGAGAACCTGACAGGGGAGACACTTTTCAGCCACCGGACACAGTGTCCAGTCCATCGCAGTTGATTTTGCAGGAGTTTTGCCTGGATGCTTGTGGAGTTGGCTTCAAGAAGGACACTAGCATTTGTTCAATGATCCTCCCATTGAATGCGGAGGATGCGGCAGAGGCATTGCTGAAGGAATTCGTCTAGTGTTCTTATGTGTCACTGATTCACAGTCCAGGTCTCACTGCAGCACAGGAGTGCAGTGATGACAACTGCTCTGTACACAAGGACTGTTGTTGACTTGGGAGGACTTTGTTGGCAAATACTTGCTGCTGTGGCTTGTTGAAGGCTGAGCTGGCGCAGCTGATCTGGTGTTGGATCACCTCATCAATGATGGCCTTTTGAGAGAAATGGCTGCCAAGGTATGGAGAGTGCTCAGCATATTCCAGCGTCTCTCCTTCAACATGCATGGGGGGGTGGAATATTTGGCTGACCAGGTGTGAGTTGATACATGAGTTTTGTTTTGGCAGGATTCAAGGACAGGTCAAGTCTCTTTTATGTAGAATTGAAGAGCTCGAGAGTGGCTTGCAAATCTGGTGTGGAGTGGGCAATGACACTGCAGTCATCTGCAAACTGTAGATCATGTATACTGTATTTATGGAGATGACCCAGATTAAAGAGTTTTCTATCTAGATGGTCTTTAATACTAACACCTGTCCTTAATGGCAAAACAAACAAAGGAAGTTTGCATCTCACAGGCTGTGAAGGCAGGAGAACAATGTAGCAACAAGATGGCCGTTGTGAATTGACACATCACCATAATCTGACCACTAACCCATCAAGACCATGTGCAAAATGATAGTGTCCCTATTGCCCCCACATTAGACAAAGTCATTTAATTTATAAATAGAACAAACCTTTTTATCAACTCAGTGATGTTTGCAAAACAGAAGAAACAATTTTGATCAGGAGAAATGGAAAATTGCGTTGCTGTTGAAAAGCATTTACTCTGAATCATTTGGACATGCTGCCTGAAGGTTATTTCAGCCTTCACTTGTAAGAATTTCGAAAGCTATTTTCTGAATCCTTAACCAACATTCTGGAAATAAAAGGACATGTACATACTGTGTGACAACTAACTATTAAAAGTTGATAATGAAACACAGCAAGTTGAATTTTCCCAGGCCCGAGGGGGGAGGTTTGGAGGTTCTAAGCAAATACTAAGAAAGAGGTAGTTTGCCAATGGGTTCTCGCCTCCAACCTCTCTTCCAGATGCGCACTGCGTCCCATGCCAAAAACCTGTACATCCGCCGTGGGATGACAATCAAGGTTGTTCCGTGACTAACCTTCACACCACAAGACAATTTTGCCAGCACCATGTGGGGCCCTCGCTGTGCCAGAAGCCCAGCCACTAAGAGGAGGTGGCTTCACAGCCTGAGGTGGGAACTGCAAGAAAACTGAAGCAGTTTTAATGGTTACCAGCAGAAACTGGCAAAGGCTGCCCATATCTCCCATGGTGTCTTCCCATGTCACAGCCTTGGCATTCAGTGAGGATTTCCTGGAGGCGGATGTCTCCAATCATCATGGATTAATGCAGTGGCAGCTGCTCCCCTGAGTATTGATGCTGCCTCCATTACCTCCCTGCTGCTTGGCTTTTAGAAGCCCTCTGACTGGTGACACGGTGAGGGCCGCCAGCCTTCCTTGCAGTGGGCAGGGTTATGTTGAACTCCCGGCCCCAGAGCCTGCCCACCATCCCTGATTGGATGGCAAACGCGGAGGCGGCCTGCTGATTGGCTGCCACCTGTAAAATTAAGCCGGTAAGCACAGTGTGGCAGTGAGTGGGGTTGGGACCTGCAAATGGCCCTACCTCCCAAACGCTTTCAGAGTTGGGAAAATTCAGCCTTAAACGTTGATAAGAAATAAAATTAAACCCTTTAAATCTTTGCACGGCTGCATTCACCTGTACTGAACAACTCTCTGTGATTGGATAAAACAGCTCTGTTTAGTGGTGAAAAAATGATCTTCATTAAATAAAAGCAAGATACTGCGGATGCTGAAAATCTGAAATATAAACAGAAAATGCTGGAAAAACTCAGCAGGTCTGACAGCATCTGTGGAGGGAGAAACAGATTTAACGTTTCAAATCTGCATGACCTTTCTTCAGAGCTCCGAAGGAGAGTCATACGGACTCGAAACGTTACATCTGTTTCTCTCTCCACAGATGCTGTCAGGCCTGCTGAGTTTTTCCAGCATTTTCTGTTTTTACCTTCATTAAATGTTCTTAGTGGAGTACAGAGTTAATAGACAATACAGCAATACAATTAGCCACAGGAACACATTAACCTCACTCAATAGCATGGTTTAACCTATCCATTGACCAGTGCATTACTTTATATTAAAGGGGAAGGAAATGGTACTCCATTGGAAAGTGAAAATTGCAAATTTGTATACAATATATTTTCTTGGAGAAATTATGATTTAGATCATTGTACTTCACTCACTCAGCAGTCTGACATTTCAATTAGTCATCACATCACAGGAGCCCATGCCAGCCCTCTATAGAGCTGGAACAATCTACTCAGTCTCATTCCTCTGCTCCGTCCTTGAAGCCCTGCAAGCTAACAAATCGAACCTAAATTCCCCAGCAGCTGTTGTGGGATTTCAGCTCAGATCTTTGTGTCATGAGGGCTCAACCTGCAGATTACTAGTCCACTAACGTGACACAACACTAAATGGTCCGAGGCTGCAGTGAGATTCAAACGGACGAGACTGGTTTCTGAGGCCAGTGCTCTAACCCCTGAGTTATGGAGCCACTTGTGCCAGTTGGAAGCTAATTTAGCTAATGTCAGGTTCTGGCACAGTGAACAGCAACACTCACACAACTGGCATCAACATCCTTTTTATTGTTGGGTGCTGATCCATAGTCTGTATGCACTTCCTAACCCTTTATCAGTTGAACACTAAACTGAATTGCCCAGCTGTAGTTGCAGAGGGCACAAAGAGTCTGGGGAATTTGTGCTGGGGAAACCAAAATCCTCGCCCGTGGATTTACTGTAGCCTCACGCGTGGTCCAACGATTCTGGTTCAGCAAAAAACGGTGAACAATCCTTTATATTTATATCGGGCCTTTAGCACAGTAAAGCACCTCATGGCACTTTATAACTGGGAAGCTGATTTGAACAGGGGTCGTGGAAGATTCAAGAGGTGGCCAGAGATGCTGTGGAAAATGTACACGTGACAATGACCGGCAGAATAAGATTCTTCAAGCCGTGGTTCCTCACACCATGACTAGACACTCCCTGTCCCCCGGTGCCCATGTAATCTCCTGGGAGAGGCAAAAGTCACTCAAAAAGGGTGGGAAGGGGTAGGGAGAGTATCGTGGAAATTTCTCTCCAGCCCCCTCAGGTGATTAAAACCAGACCATGAGATTACTTTAACGATGCTTCTGTTAAACCACCTACCTCTTTTATGAAGTGACCCCAGCCCAGCCCCCTTTTGGAGTCATACAGAGAGTCTATGCACACTGCACAAGCTGGCAACCTATTCCAGGGGCTCACCACACGTTGGGAAATAAAGAACCACATAACATCCAGCCTATCCTACTCTTGAGTTTTAGTGCATGAACCCTGGATCCCCCCATTCCATCAGACTGAAGTAATTTATTAATAAGTTTTGCAATCCGGCCCTTTCATTATTTTATATGCTTCTATCTGGTTGTCTTGAAGCTTATGCCGCTGTAAAGCAAACAGAGCCAGCTCTTTAACCCTAAACGAGTAACTAAGTTTCTTTAGGATGAGAATCATTCTTATGGTTTTCCTCTGGAACTCCTCAAGGTCACTCTACCACTAACCATGTGAGGGAACAAACCTAGATCCAGTAGGCAAACCAAGGACAAGTTTTCTATCCATACATACCAACATCTTACAGCTTCTCTCCATTACGGAACCAGCCATGGCTCAGTTAGTACCATTCTCACATCTGAATCACAAGGTTGTTGGTTCAATTCTCCCTCCAGGAATAGGCACAAAAATCTAGGTTACTACTGCACTGCTGCCTTTTGGATGAGATATTAAACTAAGGCTCTATCTGCTCTCTCAGGTGGATGTAAAAGATTCGATGACAATACTTTGAAGAACGGCGAAGTTATCCCGGGTATCCTGGCCAGTATTTATCCCTCAATGAACACTGCAAAAAACAGATTATCTAGTCGTTAACACGTTTCTGCTCATGGGTGCTTTCTGTGCGCAAACTAGCTGCATTGTTTCCTATACTATAACAGCGACTACACTGTTACTTCATGGGCTATAAAGCAGTTGGGATGTCCTGGGGTCATATATAAATACAAAGTCCTTCTTTCGTTTTCATTGGTCGTGAACCTTAAGTGACCTGTACACAATAACACTGAGACACTCTTTTAACTGCTTTCCTTATTGCTCTCTACAATTGAAGAGCATATTCTGTGTTGGTCCTGCCTATACGCCTTACATTTGTCTAAGTGTCATTTGTCATCATTCGTCCATTTCCCTAAAAGTTTTTGAAGATGATTTTACTCCTCGACAGTCTTAAAGGTAATAAAAACAGAAAATGCTGGAAAATCTCAGCAGGTCAGACAGCATCTGTGGGGAGAGGAACAGTTAATGTTTCGAGTCCGTTTGACTCTTCTTCAGAGTCTTAAAGGTAAGTTTGGATGAGACATTGGAAGTTGGGTAGAGGCGTAGGAAGGCAGAGGGGTTTATGGAGAGGGTTACAGAGTGAGAGTCAGAGAGCTGAATGATTTGCTACCGATGGACTATATTCTGCTCCCTACCTAGCACCAGCATATCGTCATCTCTAAGGCAATTGTTCAATAAGAAGGCCCACCATCACTTCATTATGGTAGGGTTGGCAATAAGTACGTTCCTCTCAGTGTTGTCCATATCCAGCAAACTATTTTTAAAAATGATGATAAGGCAGATAGAGAGCGATTGTTCAGATCAGCACACCTGTGCAGGCTTTTTGAAAAAGCTATCCAATTAGTCACACTCAGATCAGTCTTTCCCCATAGCCCTGCAATAGTTTCCCCTTTAAGTTTTTATTCAATTTTCTCTTATAACAGTTATTATTGAATCTGCTTCCACAATTCTTTAAGGCAGTGTGTTCCAGATTGTAACAACTTGCTGCATCAAAAGAAATTTCCTCATCGCTCCTTTGGTTCTTTTTTCAATTACCTTAAATCGGAGTCTTCTGGTAACTGATCTTATTGACACGAGTAACAGTTTCTCCTTACTTACTCCATTAAACAAGTGTGTAACGTTTGCAACACTCCAGTCCTCTGACACCACTGCTGTATCTGAGGGGGATTGGAAGCTTGTGACCAAATCCTCTGCAATTACCATCCTTATTTCCCTCAGCAGCCTATACATCCCAAATGGATCAGGAGACTTTTATACTTTGAACTCAGAAAACATTTTAAGTACCTCCTCTTTAGCTAATTTTATCCTCTCTGATTTCTCTACTGACTCCTATTTTGCTGTGACATTGCATCTGTCTTCACTATAGAGAATTTTGCCAAAGTCCTCATTTAGTGCCTCAGCCATTCCCTCTGCCTCCACAAGCAAATCTCATTTTTGGTCCCTAATTGGCTTTTGCCCTTCTTTTGACGAACCTTTTATTATTTATAAGGCATTTGGGGGTTCCCTTTTATATTACCTGCTAAGCTATTCTCATAAACGGTATTTGCCACTCTTATTTCCTTCTTCACTTCTCCCATATACATTCAACATTCAGCTTGGTTTTCTATATTTTTATGAACCCGACATCTCTGTATCTGTAGTCATCCAGGGAATTCTAGCTTTGGATACCCTTCCTTTCCCTCCTGTGGGAATGTGTCTGGTCTGTTCCTGAACAATCTTCTATTTAAAAGCTTCCTGTTGCTCAATTATTCATTTTACCTGCCCGTCTTTGACTAGAACCCATCGGGCCAGATCCCTTTCCAATTCACTGAGACTAGCCCTCCCCAAGTCGAATATTTTATTTTTCCTTGTCCTTTTCCATAACTACTCTAAACCTAATGATATTGTGATCACTCTTTCCCAAATGCTCCTTCACTGAAACGTGCTCCACTTGTCCCACTTTGGGCAGAAATTTTTGCTCGAGCGTGAGATGATGGGCATCGATGTCGGCCGAGCATGCTGACGTCAACGCACATTTGCGTGATAGTTCGGTCGGCGGGCGCGCGCCAGAGCCAGCAGCGTACCCACCAACAATTAAAAGGCCTGTTAAGGCCATTAAGTAATCAATTAACTTACATTTCTCGCTGCCCGTCCAACCTAACGGTTGGCGGGCGGGCAAAAAGGCCAAGTGGCCTTTGCATTTTTTTTGGAAACCTCATCCACAGGCGGGATGAAGTTTCCAAAAGCAAATAAAAATAAAATAAAAACTTTAATTAATCATTAGTAACATGTCCCTGCTCATGTGACAAAGTAACATGAGGGGACATGTTTCATGACATTTTTATTTATTTTTAAATTATTTTTTCATATCTCTTCATCTCCCTGCGCCTCAGAGAGATTATGAAGTGCTCACTCGCACACACGCGTGAAGCTCATGCTCGGCAGGCTCACCCTCCTTCCCCCCGCCCCCGCACAGTAGCCCGCCAGTGTGAAATCGCGGTCCGGTGCCCATTGCGGGTGGCGGTCAGCATTCCGGCCGGCCCCGCTCACCCCTGCCAAGCCTGCCCACCAAGGGCAAAATTCTGCCCTTTGTTCCCCAGAACTAGATCCAACGCCTGCTTCCTTTGTCATTGGGCTGGAAACACACTGACCAGTAGTACAAATTCAGGAAATCCTCCACCTCTTTTTCCTTAACACTCTTATTTCCCTATCTATATTGCTAAGCTTCTTACAGCCAGTTGACGAAGGAGGAGGCCAGAAATCAATCTTTACTCAGGTTTGGATTTATTCACAAAGTGAAACGTTGCGAATGTTTAATGCCTAACTCTACAATCCACCACCAGTGTCAGTAAGTGTCTCTTATATACTCTAAAGAGCACAATAGTTAAACAAATGAACTAATAAACTAATTGACTCATGATCAACCCCTTAAAGTGGAAAGTGCCTCTTATATCTGCACAAGTAATTATCAAATAAGTGTCCCCCACCTATGTACGCTTAACGTTAATTTATACAATTAACATATATTAGTATACCTAAACTCTCCCCGCACACCCCCCCCCCCACAACACTTATGTTCTTGCATCTTTTTGCTATTTTCCTGCAAATTTGCTCCTCTATGTCTTTGTCATTATTTGGTGACCTACAGTATACACCCAATTGCTCCATATCTCTTCGATTGCTTCTTAATCCTAACCAATAAATTCTGTCCTCATTCCGGATAAATTGGGATTCGTGGAGAGTCAATCTTGAGAAGCCAGTGAGGAAAGCATTAAAAACGTTGAGCCTAGATGTAGCATTGAAAACCGTAGTAAGAACAGAGCTAAATTATTGAAAATGGGGTATTTTAACTGTTAGGATCCTCTGCATTTGAATTCTCACGTGCTACTAAAATGTTTAAAGTAATCACTCAGCTTACCACCTCCCATAGAATTTCTTCCCTCATGTTTTTCCTTTTATTCCACTTCCCTAAATAACAATTGGATGCAATGTCTGATATTCCATTACCATCGCAATCCAATTCCAAATAGTGTCAGAGGACAGCTATCTTTTAATCCCCTTGGACTTGCAACCCTTCAATTCTCATACTTTTCAAGTCCACTTGATGTCTTTGAAGTGTGAAATGTGTGGGGATTATGACAGGCAGTCAGAAGAGTCAAGGGTATGGACAAGGGGAGAGTGGACATGGCGAGAAAAGGTAGGAATCAGGATTGGAAGAACTCAGTCCTGTTAGGGATGGTGGGCACCAAAGATTCTAGCTGCCATGGGTAGGTGGTGGTCAAAGACACAATGGTAGCTGTACCCACCTCATCCCATGAATGAGATTTCTTCCCAATGACTTGCAAACACCAGCAGGCACCAGAGGGCAACAATAGGGATGGACCCTGGCCCAATGTCAGGATTGGCAACCTGCCAGCATTGAATCCTTATTTAGACTCCTGTCTTTAAAAATGTTTCACATGTCTTCAACAAACTGGAGCATCGGCCTTGATTTTTGTGTTCAAGTCTCTGGAGTGGGACTGAAACCCATAATCTTCTAGTTCAGAGATGAGACTGCTACCAGCTGAGCCACAGTGATCACCCTCTTAAGGAGAGGATGGGAAACGGTTGAAGGCAAATGATTTTTTACGATACTATCTAGGTCATCGCCCCTTAAATGGGGGCCAATCGCTATCTTTAAAAAAATGTAATTGAGCATTTTGTCATAGGTGCAGGCTTCTTGCCTGGCCAGAGCCCTGCTGTTGGGGCTCACAAACTCACATAAGTAGAGGCTGTTACCTCACCTCAGTGGTGGGGTGTACTGTTCTCCACTGATACTCCAGGTTTTAACCAGCCAAAGGAAAAGGAACTCCCAGTGTTATGAGTGCCTGGCTCTGCCTTTTTGTCATCATTCGCTTTGTATGAGGTGGCAGAGGTTGTGCTCCATACAAAGCAAGTAAGAAGCTCCTGATGACTTGGCACAATTGAGTCCCTGCTATATTCCAGGAGGGCGGTGGGAAGAATGAACTATCCACTTGAGGAACTCAGCACCACGATTACTCAACACAGAGATGATTAATGTTTGAAATGGGCAGTCCATGAAGGCTGGTAACCAGATACTTTAAGGGAGTGCTGGTAACTCATTTACTGAGACAAGCAATTGAAAATTGTAGATATGAGTAGTCATCTTTTATTGAATTCTGGATAAACCAAAATGTTTATTTTCAGCATTCCTGAGTTTCAGAAGCAGATGCAATGAGGCAGGAGGGTGGGGCAATGGGAGGATTCAGATAATGTTACAGAGGTGGAAATAGGCAGTCTTAGTAATGGTGTGCATATGTGGTCAGAAGTTCATCTTGGGGTCAAATTGGATTCCAAGGTTCTGAGCAGCCTGGGTCAGCCTCAGACAATTGCCAGGGAAAGGGCTGGAGTCATTAGCCAGGGAACAGAGGAGAGCTTTGTGGAGGACATGAGGGTAGATAGGACAGACACTGGAGAATAATGCAAGTTCAGGGAGGAACCTTAACAGAAGTTTGGCACGGCAGGCTTCGGGGAAGGTGGGGAAACAACAGAGGCAGCTGAACAGATAGTCTCAATCTCAGGACAAAGATGCCCATGAGTGTCTCCCTCTCTTATTGGAGGTGAGGGTGGAGGACACAGGGAGAGGAGTTTGCAAAAACTGCTTGCAGCAGAGGGAGAAACCAGGAGTTATCTATGTATTCCGGGATGATCCTAGAATAATGAGCAGTTTTGGGAGATGAGAACAGGACCCTATAGTGCTTTATATGTCCCCAGCTGGGTGAGATGGTGGCATAGTAGTAATGTCACTGGAGGCCCAGAATGTTCCGGGAACACGGGTTCAAATCCCACCACAGCAGCTGGTGGAATCTAAATTCAATGAATAAAATCTGGAATCGAAAGGTATTCTCAGTAATTGTGACTGCCATAAAAACCCATCTGGTAAACTAACGCCCTTTAGGGAAGGAAATCCTGGCCTATATGTGACTCCAGACCCACAGCAATGTGGTTGACTTTTAACTGCCCCCTGAAATGGCCTAGCAAGCCCTCAGTTAAAGTGCAAGTAGGGATGGGCAACACACATGCTTTGGCAACATGTCTCTCTTTTCAGCAATATTCAAGTTTAGGTTAAAATAAACCTACAGATGTAATGTCGGAATATTTACCAAAACGCACAGTTGACAATTGAGTCCGTGTGACTAAAATTTTGCCCAATGTGGAAAAGCACTTCTGCCATCGACCATTATCAGACTGTCTCAGAGCTCCAAGTAAATACGTCACTATAGCACACCCTGGTGGCACAGTGCAAGAACTGCACTGAGAGCTCAGACCCATGGCTCAGCATCACAGTCACACAACATTCACAGAGTTAAGGGGCACCACTTAAAGTATCATCTAAAGACGCCAAGATATTAGAATGTTGCAATCACAAACCACTTTTAATATAAAATATAAGAGAATATAATGTGGTAATTACAGCATGACAAATTACATGGGCAATACCTATTATAAATGTGAGCATGGGCACTTTTTAAAATAAGAGCATAAAAAAATAGGAGCAGGAGTGGGTCATACCACCCCTCGGGCTTGTTCTGCTATTCAATTAGATCAATCTTTTACCTCAACTCCACTTTCCCAACTTACGCCCATATCCCTCGCTTCCCTCAGCTTCCAAAAGGGATTAAGTTGTCACTAAAAATCTGATTAGAAATCTGACAGCAGGTAATCGAGTACAGACTTGAAGTGCACACAAACATTAAAGCTCTGAAGCCCTGCAGAGGGTTCTCCTGATCTCCCGCTGTAGCTTTGGCAGAGGGTCACTGGAGCCCCTGGAGAAACAGCGTGGCTCACCCCTCTCACCCACTGGTGCCATTTCTCTCGTGCGTTCGCTGATCTCCCACCAAAGCTGTGGCAGGAGATCAGGAGTGAACCCTGTGAAAATTCAGAGCCAGGGCTTTTAATAAGTGGAACTATAAGCTTTTTTTCCAAAAATGTCTTTGTTACTCTTCTGAGCCCACCTCAATTTTTTTTGCAGACAAACCATAATTTTTTTCTCGGTACAGAAGTACCACTGAAGTTTTTAAAGGCTTTGATGTTACACCCAAACTTAAAGTAAACATTCTGGACAAAGTGAGCATTTATTGTAAAATTTGCCTTAATCCAAACACGATCGTAACTGTGACAAAGTGCAATCAGCTAACTAGCTTCAAACTTTAGTCAACTATAAAGTAATAAAACCAAAGCATTATAGCTGGGTGTGGAGGCAGAATGCTGTCATACCAGGTTGTATATGCTGTGTGTTTGTACTGCTGAACAAAACTTCAGTGACGCATACAAAGTTTATTCCAGAACCTCAACCCAGCCATATACAGCAATAAAAGTTCACTCCTCAGGTGCAATTGTACAGCTACTGTTCTTCAGCAAGCTGTCGAACATGCCAACTCTTGGATGTATCAGATCCTCTACAGGATTCTGTCTTACATCAAGTTAGAGTTTACAGTGTAGAGTGTAGCTGTAATTTCACAAAATCCAACCTCCCAGTCTAGAGTGTCAGTGACGAGGAACTGATATCAGAGAGTTTGGATGTCCATTCCACATGATATTACGTCCATTAAAAGTAATGGAGTTAGAATCACAAATTCTCAATGTATGAGGAGCACAGTTTTGTAAAATCACACCTACAACTGCAGCCTTACACAACCCCAAAGCAGGTCTCGAGACAATAAATGTTTATCTCTCCTAAAAATGTGGGGAGAATTTCCTCAGGGATTCTCCTGATTCCTGATTGGAACTTCAGCAGAAAGTCTGAAGGAACGGCAGAGAATTGAGAAACCCCCCATGAAAATCCCACCCTGTGAAATGACAATAGTTTCTAGAATTAAATGTCAATTTTAATCGTTGAGATAAGTTACAATGGATTCTGTATTAAAGTCAAATGCAAATTTATATTATAAAATTTGATGCAAATGTAGGGTCTGTTTATCCATAATTAGCCATAGTCCATGAGGGACTGTAGGTATCTCTCTCTGTTAGAGGGGGACAAGTGGTTATAGCTCAAGGGGCATCACTTCACATCTAGTGTGGCTAACTGGGAATCTCTCCTGCTCTTCCAACCTACCATGGATCTTTTGGAAGGATTAGCAGATGAGCCAACAAGTCTTGAATAGGACTTGAACACAGAGCTTCTAGGCTAAGAGGCAGGGATGCTAACCACTCTGCCATAAGAATACTTAAGGGCACAAAATGCCAAATATAACAGGAAATGTAGGGATTCCCTTCAAAGCACCTCCTGGATCCACAGAATTTGTTTTAGGACCAGTTTTAATGTGGTTAACTGACCTTTACTGACCTCTGGTTTAGGCCTCTGAAGACCAAACCACATGGACAGGCCGTGCAAGGCACATACACTACCATTATGAACATTAAAAATTGCAATCGTGGTCCTAACCATCTTTTAGGACCCCCAATTTGCATATTGAAGAATGAATCAGACAGGCACCCCCACTGCCAAGGGGAAGATAATTATAAAACTGGCAGTGGCCAGACAATCTGCTTCTAAAATGGCTGCACATTTTTAAAGCAAGTAAATCATTCGCCCGAACACTAATTCTTGGTATTAAATTTTATACAATTATCCAAATTATGAAATTGTAAATCAGTATTTGTTCAGTGCTGGTACCGCTTTTGCTGTTTTGTTACAATCATGTCTTCCTGAGAATAAGTTTCTCTTCTCTCTTCTCCCTGCTCTCAGAGCAGGATCTCCTGTTGCTAAGGTAACCCCATCTCTGATGAGATCATCCCTCAGCTGCCCAAGCTCACAAGATTCTGTTAGTCATCTCAGCATAGTCACATTCTTTTTTTTAAGTCATTCATGGGATAAGGGCGTTGCTGGCTGGGCCAGCATTTATTGCCCATCCCTAATTGCCCTTGAGAAGGAGGTGGTGAGCTGCCTTCTTGAACCGCCGCAGTCCAAGGGGTGCAGGTACACCCACACTGCTGTTAAGAAGGGAGTTCCAGGACTTTGACCCAGCCACAGTGAAGGAACGGCGATATATTTCCAAGTCAGGATGGTGAGTGGCTTGGAGGGGAACTTCCAGGTGGTGGCGTTCCCATCTATGTGCTGCCCTTGTCCTTCTGGACGGTAGTGGCCGTGGGTTTAGAAGGTGCGGTCGAAGGAGCCTTGGTGAATTCCTGCACACTGATCAACATCTTCCCTCTCTTCCAGTGTTCTGGTGTTAAACACATAGCGTTCATAAATAACATTAGCAGAGGGTTCAAAGTGGGTCCTCAATGCTACCAGAATTACACATAAGTTGTTTTTCTGCTCCTTGGTGAGGTCGAGGGCACAATGCAGCTAGTAGTGCTCTCCCGCTTTGCTGATAACAGAGTTGCTACTCTTATTTGTTAGTTTTTTTTTTAACGTTGTGCAATCTCATAACTCTTGCATTGAGACTGGGAGGATTTCCAATTCCCTCTCAAATCTTCTTTCATCTCCAAAGGATTAGATCATGGAAAATTCGAAGCCACACTGACTCACCCCGCTGTCAATTATCCTGTGCAAAGTCGCAAACTGAAGTTTTAATTAATCTCTGCTGTTTTTCACATCTGCTGGCTCTCTACCTGCTATCAAAATCCACTCAATTCCAGCCAAACACTTCTCACACCAAGTTCCATGTGGTGTGTAAAATGACCACAGCCCTAAAACCTTTATTTACATATCATGACATCGGGGTGGTCACATGAGTATGGAAGCTCCAGTGTGTAAAGGTATTTATCCAAACACAGGGCACATCCAGAGGTAGCAGCAGTTACCTGCTGGGGAACAGACATGGCTTCATGTCTTCACAGCTGCACCCCTCCTCCACCCCCACAGAGGGGATGGTGGTCGCCATACTTAGAGCAGCCATTGAGGCTGTGGCCGATGGCAGGGTAGAGATCATAAAAAATTTTCCTACCTAATCCACTTTCTCATATCCCAATTCCCCATCTCGCAATCCCCAGTGATTTACAAACTGCAGGTAGTGCCAGCATGTAACTCCCACTCTGTTCTGGATACCTGCCCCCCCCTCACTGCCCCTCCACCTTCCCCCACAATCGTACTCTTGTGCCTTTCTCCTTTCTGATACCATAGGAACTGCCACCTGGTCAGGCAGTAGTGCGGTAATGGGGAGCTCAAGAGAAGCAGGTCCCTGACGGTGATTGACTGATGCCCAATCCCGGACAAAGCTGAAGTTCTCAGGCAGATGTTGGTGTGTGCCTAGGGAAAAGTTGAATAAATCTGATTTGCAGAGGTGGCCTGTGCCTGGGTGAGTGAAAGATGAAATATTGCAGGTCCACCCTTGACATTTCCTTTAAGTATCGCAGTGAGATAGGTTGCAGGGAGCTGTGAATGTCACTTCTGCCTTACCTAATGAAACAATTCATTCCTGATAGTGTCAGAGAGATGCAAAGGAAATCACCATTCAGCTCACTCTGACAAATGCCATAATGATTATTTTTGTGTGTTTTTTTAATACATTTCATTTTATTTCTACATTCTAGGCTAATGTCAATTAAATGATTTACTCATCAATCTGTGTAATGTGGTAGTGGGGCTGGCTGAGTTTAGATAGAATGGCAATGTCAGGGCTAGTGATTTCGTTGGGACAAGCTTTGGAGTGTGGTCTGTTTGCTCTCTCTCTGGTGGAGCAGCTGATGTGAAAATAAGCTTCATGTGAAATGATGCTATGAACATTTATTCCTGGTCAAACGTGCGACATTAAAATATAACTTTCCGCTTTAAAAGCCGCAAGTCAACTCCTTGAGCGACCAATTGTACTTTTGCGCCAACCCGTATAGTTCTCAGATGTCGAAATTGAACATTGAGATGGTCAGTCTGACTGGCTTCGTATTTCTTCGAGATCTGACGCACAGCAGGTGAAATTATCATTGGGGGACCACCACAAGGCACGGAGGTTTAAATATCTATCTAATTGGGAAGGCAAATTTGATAATTATCGACCGGTTTAAAGATAACCAATATACGTAATATGCCCTGTTTATCTTTATAATACTGGTACAGTTAGGTTTATGAAGATGAGCAAGTTTATTAAAGACAATAGTTATTTGTTTGCCATGTTTTCAGTTTTTAAGCAACCATTAAAAATCCCGACTAATGTTACCACAGCCTTTTGCTTCAAACACGGATTTGTAGGTAAAGCTTTTGAATTGTAGGAATTTGTAACACGCAGATGAAAAACATGTTTAAATAACTGTTGTGCAGATCAATTAATCCTCTCCGATGTGTACATCTGGAACTTAACATACCAGCATTCATCAAATCTCTGCCCTCGTTATGAATTATTTGGAAATAATTAAGTCGTAAAAAACAATTAAAGTGCGTTGTTTCACATCTAATATTGCTGGAATTTTTGGCGCCGGACATGGGAAATTTTCCAGCACTATCACTGAATAAGGCCAATATTCTAGTGGTGCTTCTAGGTCACACATTTCTATTTTTGTTGAGATAACTTATGGGGTTTCTGTGCATTTATTCCAAAGTCTCTTTATAGATGGATTCTTGGTATTGTTACCTGCACATGAAATATTGAGGGAATCTTTCTTCAAGGTGAACCATTTGAAGGATGGTACCATTTGTACTCAGGTTGATGGATCATCTTTCATAGAATCATAGAACACAGAAGGAGGCCAATCAGCCCATCGTACCTGTGCTATATCATCAGTTTAATTGCATCATTAATTCTTATACAGAAAAGGCGCTTGTCTTATAGGGGGTTCAGCAGAATTTTTGTAACATGAGGGGGTAGCCTGAGAAGCAGAAAGATTGAGAACTCTTGCTTTTAGAAGGGAATATGGAGGGAGGACCTGGAAGTGGTGATCCACTGGACATGTGTGGACTGCAGCCAGGTCAGGGGGAAAGAATAGCATGGGTATTAGTTCCCCAGAGGGTGAGGATGAACAGGAGTTCTGCTGCGGAGGACTGATTTGGGGCAGTGTTCAGGAAAAGGCTGATGGGCATTGACAGGGCTGCCTGAAAGCCTGCTGTTGCTGTCAAGGAGCATGGAGAAGACTGCCTCCTACTTGGCACGGGGCTTATTGCAGAGCTTGGAGCCCCTCCTTTCCAGTGTGTTGGCCAACTCCACCATTGCAAACCTAACCATGATGCATCACCTGGGCCAATGTCCCAGCTTCCATTGCAGCACCAGCAGAAGACCCCCGACACCTGAGTGCTAGAATGCAAGCTCAGATGGAGATCATGCAGGCTGAGCTGGTTGCTGTAGGCAGGCTCAGTCTGCTGCCATCATGGCTGCAGATAGCAGTACTCAAAAGGGTTTGCAGGAGCTCACAGCTGTCCAGAAATCTGTGCTCCAGCAGACTACGTGGAATGCTGAGGCACCTGCCTGGGGGTGACAGGGTGTCAGCTTCCATGCCCCTTTCTCTGCCACTGCCCTTGTAGTTGTTTGTCAGCCAGCCAGCTGAGATTGCTGCCACCCAAGCCAAGATGTTGCAGTCTGAAGCCTGGCCTCCTAGGCCCAGAGCTACTCAAGGTCGTTATCCAAGGGCATCTGCATTCTTCCCCCACTGGAAGTCAGCTGTCTTCCACCAGCTATGCTGCAGCCACTGTGATAGCACTGTGTGGGAACACTAGGACAGGCAAAGGCACGAGCAATACAGGCACAGTACGTAATGGTGGTTCGTCACATATTGTTTCGCATATCAGATGTTTTGTTGGGTAAAGTTGGAATGGGATATTTGCATTGTGGTGTCATTTATTTCAGCTTTGTGGCCAAGGCAACACCATATTGGTATGCAGCAGGATACTAGGGTGCGGGACAGGCGTATTATGGGGATCTGGGGTTGTATTAAACCAGAGGTGAACGAGGCACTCACAGGCAGTCCAGCCAGAATGGGGATGTGCCAGCTACCTCCTCCCTCCTCATCCTCCTCCCTCCTCCTGCACCTGAAGTGCTTTTTGAATCTCTGGTGGCCAGGCCTGTGGCCAGTGCTGACCAGGTTGTGGAGCTACACCCGACCACCACGGATTGGGGGAACTGCTCCAGCGAGTACTAGACAGCTCCTCCAGAGTGATTGTGCCAGTGGCACAATCGCTTCAGCACCCCAGTGGTCCGCTCAATTCCATTGGTTATGATAGACTGGCTCTCATTCTACACGGTGCTGGCTATGTGTGGTTGGGTTGTGGATGTGGAGTGGAATCAGGAGTCAGGTGTAGAGCAGTTAGCGCTGTTCATCCAACAGTCTGGTTTAATGAGTCATTTATGGTACAGGAGGCCATTCAGCCCATTGTGTTTTTGCTGGATCTTTGTGGAGCAGCCCAGTCACTCCCATTCCCTCACTCTATCCCATTGCCCTGTAAATTTATTTCCCTTAAGTGCTGATTCCATTTCCTTTTGAAATCATTGATCATTTCCTCTTCCATCATCATAGGCAGTGACTTTCAGGTCATATACACTCGCTGCGTAAAAATGTTCTTCCTCAAGTCCCCCCACCATAACTCTTGTCCAAAACCTTAAATCTGTGTCCCTTAGTCTTTGTACATCAGCTAATGTGAACAATTTTTCCTTTACCTTATCCAAACCTGCTATAATCTTGTCCACCTCTATCAAATCAACCCTCAATCTTCTTTGCTTCAAGGAGATCAATTCCAGTTTGTATTTTGGAACTAAAATCCCCAATCCCTGGAACCATTCTGGTAAATCTCCACTGCAACCTCTCAAGGACCTCACTCACATCCTCCCTAAAGTATGGTGACCGGAACGACGCAATACCCTAGTTGTGGCCTAACCAGGAGCTTTAAAAGGTTCAGCAAAACTCTCCTGCTTTTGTTCTCAATACCTCTTATTTATGAAGCCCAACATACTTTGCTCACCACTCTCTTGCTGTCCTGCCACCTTCAAAGGTCTAAGCACATGAACCTGAGCCTACACTCTTTGGAACTGTGCCACTAAATCTGTCTTACCTCTCCCTAACCTTTCTGCCAAAAGTGCATCACCTCACACTTCTCCATATTAAATTCCATCTACTAAGCAAGTCTGGCAGTATCTGCTGGAAATGCTCGACCCGCTGAGTATTTTCACCATTTTGTGTGTTCCTTATTTTAATTTAATTTCTTGCCTCAGATACTCCCTGACTCGCAGAGAGTCAGGATTCCAGAATCTGTAGATCACTGTTTCTAGAAAAGCGCAATTATTGACAGCAGCAGAGCTGGGTAGAGTTACCACACAAAAGGCCCACAAATAATATTCTCACTTATGCGCACCCAGGAAAGTGCTGGAAATCTGAAATAAAAAGATAGCCCACGCTGGAACAAGGTCAGCATCGGCCGTAAATTTCACGCGTGACTCCATTCTGTCGAAATGAACGTGTCTTTGGGTTGTAGATGCCGATTGGAAACTCTCGAGGTTAGTGACTCAATCTGTGCCGCCAACCGAATGCTTGCTATTAATAAATCCAGATTACTGTTTATTGCTATACAGAAAAAAGTCAACATTCATTTGAAACTTAAGACTCAAAAGCAGAGAGTTTAGGACCTAATCCCACCACTGTGAGGATTTAACCAGCAGCAGTGGCCCACACCAAGCCGCAACCTGGCAGCTTTCTGTCTGGGGGGATAGTGAAGGCGGCAGGGATGGGGGAAGGGTGGATCCCTCCTTAATGGGCCCCCTGGAGTCCCACCAAGGTGTAACACTGCCAGCTTCCCCTCACCCCCCAGGTTGTTCAGCTCCAGTCCCCACAGTCTCCTAACCCCTAGCAGCGGCCTCCTCCCTGCTCCTCCTCCCTGCCCACACTTACTATCTCCAGGGATCCAACAAGATCCCTGCTGAAAGTCCCAGTGTAATACTGACAATGCTCCCTTCTGACGGTGCTGCCAGTACTGGAGAGCCTCTGATTGGCCAGCAGCTCTCTTAAGGCGGGACTTCCTCCTCCAGGGTGGAAGTCCCGCCTCCAGCCTATTAACGGCCAATTGGGGACCCTGGAACCTCATTAAATCCAGCCCACAGTTAGTACGAATCCAATTTTGTTAATTTATTGATGGTTTTCATTAATATTTCATGCAGCTACAGATTAAAGAAAATAGATAGATGGGTATCATCCAAGTCAAAGCAGCCTGCTCAACTGGCACCTCACAGACCACTTTAAGCATTCACCTCCACCTCTGGCACACCTTGGCAGCAGTGTGACCATCTACAAAATGTACTGCAGCAACTCGCCAAGCCTCTTTTGTGAACACTTTACAAACCCGCTATAACCTAAAAGGGCAAGGGCAGCAGATGCACGGGAATAGGTTCCCCTCCAAGCCACTCACCATCCTGACTTGGAAATATATCGCCGTTCCTTCACTGTCGCTGGGTCAAAATTCTGGAACTCCCTCCCTAACAGCACTGTGGGTGTACCTACACCACAGGGACTGCAGCGGTTCAAGGCGGCAGCTCACCACCACCTTCTCAAGGGCAACTAGGGATGGGCAATAAATGCACTGGCCTGGCCAGCGACACTCACCTGCCATGAACGAAAAAAAAATCTATCCTTAAAAATTCTGAAACAACAATCAGTTCTGATTCAAGGTCTATCGACATAACACATTAACTCGGTTGCTCTCTCCATGTCTGCAGCCAGACCTGGAGTATTTCCAGAAGGTTCTGCTAATATTTCAGATTTTCAGCATTTCGCTTTTGATTCACTCAACCATACTTTGCATTCATTTTAATTGATGCTGTTTTAAAATAAAAACGCTTCTTGTGATTCAGACGATTTATCAAGGAAAATACGTTTATTTAATGCATCTTTAATCACGAATAAGATTATTCTTTCGAATTTACTGATGAAGTATTTCCACGTTTTGCTTTCATGCAGCGTTACTCAATTCACTGGCATGTTCAGGGGGACGTGTATCTACCAAAGAACAGAATGTTATTTGATTTGTTGTGCCTGATGAAAAAGAGGAAGGGATGATCAGCAGTGAACATTTCCTCCTCCATCGCCATACAAAACTGAGCCATTACTGCTGTAGCAGCAGCTGCTTCTGTCCCTCCCTCATTCACCTCCACGAAAGACTTGTGTGCGACTTTGGACACGGACAGGTCACGAGCTCCAGACATTCCAGATAGATCAGCCTTCGAAACTTCAAAAAGATCCTGCATGCCTAAGCTGGACAGGGGCGAGTTGAGCTCATGCTCGTCTTCCAGTTTAAATCTGGGCAGACGAACATGAACATTCATCTTTCGCATTTGGTTCGGAAGTGTCCATTCTTGCAGCTTTTTGAATGTAAGTGCCTTCTCCAGCTGATGGACCAAAATACAGGGATATCAGTTAGAGACCAAAGCAAGAAAAGCTCAGGTAAAAAGATCAGGCCCACAGTGATCTGTTGGACTCGTTTTGATTGCAAGGAAACAGAGGAGCAAATTCAGGCTTCTCCCCGACAAATTGGCCCGGATTTTTAAAAAAATGTTTTTTTCACCTCTCCCAGGGGATCACCTGATTTCTGGGTGAGGTACGGAGTGTATCTTGTGTGACACATAGGGCAGAAATTCTCGGTCAGCTGGCTGGCGCGCGCCTGACCCGCTCGAGCGTGAAATGACGTGCGTTGAAGTCGGCCGAGGGTGCCGTCAACGTGCAGTTGCGCGATAGTTCGATCGGCGGGTGTGCGCCAGCCGACAATTAAAGAGGCCTGTTAAAGGCCATTAAATAATCAATTAATGTAAATTTTCCGCTGCCCCATTCAACCTAACGGTTGGCAGGGGGTCAGGTGAAAACTTTTTTTGCAAACTTCATCCACGGGCGGGATGAGGTTTCCAAAAGCAAAAAAAAATTAAATTAAAAATTTAATTTTTCATTAATAACAGGTCCCTGCTCATGTGACAGAGCCGCATGAGGGACATGTTTTATTACATTGTTATTTTCTTTATTTTTTTTTAATACCTCTTCATCTCCTTGAGGTAGCTCCGTGCCTCAGGGAGATTATGCAGCGCTTCACTCCTGCGCATGCGCCAAGTTTGTCCTCGGCCCGCTTGCCCTCGCCCACCCCCGCACACCACCCACCCCACAACCTTCCCACACGGGCAGCGTGAAATCGCGGTGCGGTGCTGATCACGGGCAGTAGTCAGCTTTCCACCCGCCAAGGTATCTGCCCATAAGGTATCACAATTGTGTGGGACAGGCTGGATGGACCAGAGGACCTCTTGCTGCCTTGTCATTGTTCGTGCCTTTGCATAATATTAAACCATAATTGGTGTTGGGGGGACACAAGTGACCACAACACGTGGCCTTTCTTTACCTTCCCTCAGAAATGCTGAAAGGTTTTGCCCCATCTTGTGCTGAGTGTTTCCCTTGTCACGATTTTGGCCTCCTCACCCGAAGGTATTGACTTTGTGCTGGGGAGTGGTGGTCACCCACTGGCTACATAGCCAGCATTCACATGTTAGCCTGGGTTTCAAGTGTAGGCAAGCTGACTGGAAATCCAGACCTGTGATTTGAGGAGGGTGTTACAGACGGCAATCGCAGGTAGAATTCCTGCCTGATTTTCCTCTCCTAGCCCAGAGTTGACTTATCGGTACACAGACAGGCATTTTAAAATGACTACTGTACTAGATGGTAAGGGTGCGTTGGGAATTCTAGTGCCCTTGCTGAACATCGGCTGTAATTAGCTATTGCAGCATAGGGCAGGATTTTTACCTCGGCAGACGGGATTGGGAGCGGAAGCGAAACTGACCACCGCTCACGATCGGGCCCCGACTGCGATTTCACGCGGGCCGGCCAATTAACGGCCGGCCAGCGTGAAACGCGCGCTGCAACGCTGAGCACCGCCAGGGTGGGGGCGAGCACGTGTGCGGACGTGCACACTGAAAGCTCCCTGAAGGCACAGAGCTGCCTCAGGGAGCTGAAGAATTTTAAAAGCCTAAATAAAGAATTTAAAAACGTCAAAAACATGGCCCCCTCGTGTGACTCTGCCACATGAGCAGGGACATGTCATAAATGAAATCTAAACATTTTTATCCTATTTTTAATTCCTTTTGGAAACCTCATCCTGCCCGTGGATGAGGTTTCACAAAAAATCCAAAGGCCGCCTGGCCGATTTGCCTGCCTGCCGACTGTAAGGTTGGATGGGCAGTGAAAAAGTTTAATTATTACTTTAATGGCCTGTTAATTGCTGGCGGGCGTGTTGCCAACTCCCGCGCGTGCCCACCAAAATATCGCACGGGTGCACGATGACATCGGGGTACTTGCCCAACGCCATCGCACGTCATTTTATGCTCTAGCAGGTCAGGCACGCGCCTGCCTGCTCAGTGAAAAATTCTGGCCATAGATAAGTTGTGGTTTGTATGGTACAATTACTTAATGATGAACCTGCTGAGGATTGAAGCATTCACTATGGTGAACCTCAAAGACAGAAATGCTTCTACTCTAAATACAAGGGTGTGTTTTGCAGATAGGGAGGATAAGATTAGTGTAAACTTTATTCTGGAGTACACATTTTAACTGTGAATTTCAGCTCTATAAATAAAATCCAGACTAAATACCAAATGGTCTCAGGTCATTAGCCCCTCAATTCATGTCTCTGCCTTTCTGTCAAAGTGTGAAGTTTTCGAAAGCGGAGCATATCTGAGCTGCCATTTATTGCACCAATAAATTGTGTGATGGACGCCCGTTTAAAATATAGGGCTGTCGATTAAGAGGAATCCTAATTGCTCTGGTTGAAACCATAAAGTGGCGTTTCGTAATCACCAAATGGGCCAACACGCAAGTGGGGACGTCCCAGTAAATATCTGAGGACACCTGTAATTTATGGGTAACAACAGCAACTTGTATTTATATAGCACCTTTAAGTCCCAAGGTCCTGCACAGGAACGTTATCAATCAAAATTGACTGCTAGCCACATAAGGCAATATTAGTGAAGATGACTAAAAGTTTGGTCAAAGTGGTAGATTTTAAGGAGTGTCTCGAAGGACGGAAAATGGGCAGAGAGGCAGACAGGTTTAGAGAGGGAATTCCAGAGCTTAGGGCATAGGCAGCTGAAGGCAAGGCTACCAATAGTACAGCAATTAAAATCAGAATGATTAGAAGGCCAGAATTAGATGAGTGCAGATATCTCGGAGGGTTGTTCGACTGGAGGAGATTACAGAGCTAGGGAGAGGTGAAGCCAGAGAGAGGTTTGTAAACAATGATGAAAATTTTACAATGGAGGTGTTGCTTGGCTCGGACCCAATGTTGGGCAGTGAGCACAGGGGTGATAGGGGAATAGGGAGATTGGTGTGAGTTGTGACACAGGCACTAGAGTTTTAGATCACCTCACGTTTACGGAGGGTAGAATGTGGGAGACCAGCCAAGGGTGTGTCTGGAGTCAAGCCTTAAGATAGCAAAGGCATGAATAAGGATTTCAGCAGCAGATGAGGTTTGGTGGAGAAGCTTAGGCAATGTTGTGGAGGTAGAAATTGACTGCTAGCCACATAAGGCAATATTAGTGAAGATGACTAAAAGTTTGGTCAAAGTGGTAGATTTTAAGGAGTGTCTCGAAGGACGGAAAATGGGCAGAGAGGCAGACAGGTTTAGAGAGGGAATTCCAGAGCTTAGGGCATAGGCAGCTGAAGGCAAGGCTACCAATAGTACAGCAATTAAAATCAGAATGATTTTACCTTAGTGATGGCGCAGATATGTGGTTGGAAGCTCATCTTGTGACATCAAGGTGGCAAACAGTTCAGCCTCAGCCAGTTGCCAGAGAGAGGGATGGAGTCAGTAGCTAGGGAATGCAGTCTGTAGCGGGGACTGAAGACAATTTTCTAAACACCCTTCCAGCATCAACCAATGATTTTTAAAGCTAAATTATTCAACTACTCCACAAATACTTATCTTTACTAAGAATATCATAGAACTGCAGTAAATTCAAGAGTATTCAAGCTTCATACAGTTCACAGAGTAAGGGGTTCTACATCCCTATATAAAATATCTGACTCCACATAAAGTATGTCAACACCTTAAATGATGAAAAGATACTGTACCTGTTTCAGACCTGTAGAATCATCCATGATGTCATCTGGCAACAAGATAATCATACTTAAGTCGTTACCAACGTATGGAAGCTCAAGTACCCGGATATTAAGTTCAGGGACGTGACGGAAAAAGAACTTCTTTTTCTGGTACATCATATTCACTGGCTTGCTATCATTCTGTGAACAGTAGCATTCAAGGCATTTCATTATTTTTGTAACTTAATTTATTTGAATAATACATTGAAGGAGACAATTATGAGAATTACTCAAAGGGAACAAAATAAGTCACAAGATGCAAATATAAGCCCAACACAGATAAGGCAGTAACTTGTAAAGCAAGCACATTGTTGGAGGTGTGTATTATATTCTCATCATGCACTAATCCTGAAGAAACTATCATAATTGTCCAGGTTTTGACAAGATTACTCACTGCTATATAAGTCTAAGTAGTAACTTTAGTAATGTGGGTAGAACATACCAAGATTGTCCCTCTGGGCCGGAATTTTGCTACCGAGGCAGATAGCTCAAGTTGGCCGATGTCCTGACTTGGCAGACATGCCTCCATATAAAGGGCCCTGCCACACACAACTTTCGCTCCAGGGAGGTGAGGGCATGATCAAGTTGGGCCTGCCGCCTCTGGAAGCGGTTTGGAAGGGGCAATGGAGGTGGGTGAGTGCCACAGTGGGCTGGCTAGAAGGCCCGCCTCAGTTCTCTGAAACTTTGGCCCAGTTTATAAAAGGCTGTTAGGCCGTCTAGCTTTTACCCTTCACCCAGCTCCCCCCCCACCACCCCCCCGCCCCACATTCCCTCTTTGCCATCTCATACACCCCTTGCCGCCTCCGTAGCCATTCCAGTATCCATTAGGGGAAGACCTCCAGAGCCATGTGAAGATGAAAAAAATTAAACTTCTAACAAACTAAGAGAGCTCTCATTCATGTAGCCCAGTCAAAGTTTTTAAATCCTCTCAAGTGGTCAATCTGTTATTTAAAAAAAGCTTCTATTTAGTAACCACATCAAATTCATCTAATCCTTTAATATCCTCTTAAAACTGTCAATCAAAAGGTGAACAGCCATCCTGCTGAGATAAGTGGTCTTTTGACCTTTTGAAACTCAGCCAAGCATTCATAATGAGCTTAGCTTTAATAACAGCTCTTGGAAACTGTTAACAATGAAGTCTATTAAAACTGCAGGGCCAAAGCTACACCAGATTGCCTGTCAATCAATGCACTCCAGCAGCATGTGCAGTTTTACTCTAACTGAAAACAGCAGCCTAGTTCATTTTCATCTTTACAGACCTGGGGGTTTAAATAACTTCAGATCATGACACTTAAACAGACCTTATCCATCCTTCAAGAGTGTTTATGTTTCCTCCAGAAATATGTGATTCCCACAGTGTGGGTTAAGAGCATAAGAACAGAAGAACTAGGGGCAGGAGTAGGCAATTCAGCCCCTCGAGCCTGCCCTGCCATTCAATACGATCATGGCTGATCTCATTTTGGCCTCAACTCCAATTTCCCGCCCTCTTCCCATAACTTTTCAACCCGTTACTAATTAAAAATGTCTATCTCCTGCTTAAATTTATTCAGTGTCCCGGCATCCACTGCACTCCGAGGTAGTGAATTCCACAGATTCACGACCCTTTGAGAAAACTAATTCCTCCTCATCTTTGATTTAAATCTACCACCCCTTAGCCTAAAACTATGGCCTCTTATTCTAGAATGCCCCACAAGGGGAAACATCCACTCCACGTCTACTTTGTCTATCCCCTTTAGCATCTTAAAAACCTCAATTAGATCTCCTCTCATCCTTCTAAACTCTAGCGAGTATAGGCCTAAACTGCTCAGTCTCTCCTCATAAGACAAGCCCCACATCTCTGGAATCAATCTAGTGAACCTCCTCTGAACCGCCTCGAATGCAACTACATCCTTCAAGTAAGGGGGCCAAAACTGTGCACAGTACTCCAGGTGCGGTCTCACCAATGCCTTGTACAGTTGCAACAACACTTCCCTGTTTTTATACTCTATTCCTTTAGCAATAAATGCCAAAATTCCATTTGCCTTCCTTATTACTTGCTGCACCTGCATACTAGCTTTCAATGTATAAGGATGTATGATTCATGTATAAGGACGCCCAGATCCCTCTGCACTGAAGCATTCTGGAGTTTCTCTCCATTTTAATAATAAGTCGCCTTTTTATTCTTCCGACCAAAATGGATAACCTCACACTTATCCACGTTAAACTCCATCTGCCAAATTTTGGCCCATTCACCTAACCTGTCCATATCTATTTGTAAATTTCTTATTCCTTCATTGCAACTTACTTTCCCACCTTTTTTGGTGTCATCTGCAAATTTAGCTATAGTACCTTCTATCCCTGAATCCAAGTTAATATAGATTGTAAATAATTGGGGCCCAAGGACTGAACCCTGTGGGTTTAGGAAGTCAGGCCCTGGGAACAATAAAAATAGGGTCTGTTTAAACTCAGCATTATTTTCAAACGGCCTAGCAGACTCATGTTTCGTACCTTAGTGATTCATGCCCCTCCCCCTTCCATCTATCGGCGAAAATTGCACCAGATGGAAATGGAGGTGGGACTTCCACATCCGGGTCCCACCCACCATTTTTAAAGGTCTCCAGAGTTATCCTGACTTCTCAAAATCCAGCCCTCTAAGTCTTCCCCCCCTAAGCAAACAAATTGCCTAATTTAGTACTGGCATTTTGTTTAGAGTACCTTATTCAGTCTGAATGGCATCTTCTCTGTACATTGCTCATTAAACTTCTCAGCCCAGCTTCCTTTGAAGTAGATGGCATTCACCAACACGAGTCTGGTGTCACTGTTAACAGACCCTTGAGTCAGCAAGTCTTGGATCTTACCTGAACAGAAAGAGACATTGGCATAGTACACAACAGCAGCAAAAAGGATGAGGAACGATTTAACCTTCTTTAATTTATTTTTGTAAGTTTAAAACATCAGAAGGAGAGACAGAAAAAAAAAATCAGAATTAACAGTCCCCAAATCTTTCAGGCTACATTTTTTTAAAAGGTTACTAAAACAGGAAGCTTTTCCCACAGAACATTAATTAAACACATGATTCGAATGGCCTCCTTCTGTGCATTAAATGTCTACCAATCTATGAAATTTTTTAATAGATTAATAACCAAATTAAATTAGCACATTGACTCACATAGGACATACAGCACAAAAACAGACCATTCACTCTAAATGGCCTGTGCTGGAGTTTATAATCCACACGAGTCTCACTTCCCATTTCATCGACCTTGGGCAGCATTTCACGTGCTCCGCCCGGTGTGTTTCCAGCAGGTGGGCACACAAAATAGGGCAGGTGCCCAACCCACCACCCCACCGCCCCCAGCCACCCCCACCCCCACCCCCCCACCTCCGCCCCCCCGCCCCCGCCCCCCCCTACTGCAGTATAACTGAAGCCCGTTCACAACTTGCATTAATTCAGGAATTTTGCATGAGTTGTGGGACTCTCTTTTTCTATATTTATCCGTTCATGGAACGTTGGCATCGCTGGCTGGGCCAGCCTTTGTTGCCCATCCTAATTGCCCTTGAGAAGGTGGTGATGTGCCGCCCTCTTGAATCGCTGCAGTCCATGTGGTGTAGGTACACCCACAGTGCTGTTAGGAAGGGAGTTTCAGGATTTTGACCCAGCGACAGTGAAGAAACGGCGATATATTTCCAAGTCAGGATGGTGTGGGGCTTGGAGGGGAACTTGCAGGTGGTGATGTTCCCTTGCATCTGCTGCCCTTGTCCTTCTAGATCAGTGATGGGCAACCTAGGTTAGTGAGTGAGCATCTCAGTGGGCTGCGAGATTGAAATCGGGCATGTGCACTGACCATAACTCCATGAATAAGATTTTGCGGGATACGCTGATTGAACCGTAACAGCGCTTCGATTGGACGCAGAGGGAGCACACGGCTCTCACAGCAATGTTCCGTGCAATCAGCACACACCTCACTTCACGTGCCCTTGCTTTGCGTGCATATCACTTTAGTAACATTGGTAGGAAAAAACCGTGGATGGAAACCAGTGGAATCTGGCAACCCTGAGCACGGGCAACAGTCAACAAAACGTCTCCTGGGCCGCACTCAGAACCCTGTTGGGCCCCATTAGACCCTCGGGCCACATGTTGCCCATCGTTGTTCTAGATGGTGGAGGTCGGAGGTTTGGAAGGTGCTGTCAAAGCAGCCTTGGTGAGTTGCTGCAGTGCATCTTGTAGATGGTACACACTGCTCCCACTGTGCATCAGTGGTGGAGGAGGTGGGTGTTGGAGGTGGATGGGATGTCAATCAAGTGGCCTGCCTTGTCCCGGATGGTGTTGAGCTTCGAGTGTTGTTGGAGCTGCACTCATCCAGGCAAGCGGAGAGTATTCCATCACACTCCTGACTTGTGCCTTGTAGACAGTGGACAGACTTTGGGAAGTCAGGAGGTGAGTTATTCTCTGCAGAATTCCTATCCTCTGACCTGCTCTTGTATTTATATGGCTGGACCAGTTCAGTTTCTGGTCAATGTTAACTGCCAAGATGTTGATCGTGGGGGATTCAGTGATGATAATGCCATTGATTGTCAAGGGTGATCAATAGATTCTCTCATGTTGGAGAGAGTCATTGACTGGCACTCGTGTGGGGCGAATGTTACTTGCTACCTTTCAGCCCGAGTCTGAATGCTATCCAGGTTTTGCTGCATATGGACATGACACATTTAGCAGCGGAGTTTTTGTGCAATCAGCTTAAAAGGATCGATTAAGTTCGGGTGTAGTGTAAACTCAGATGTAAGTTACACCCAAATCTCTGCAAATCTTTTCACTTAAATTCAGTACTGCCCCATAGTTAGACTGCAGTCTCGCCATAAGTTTTCAGGTAATTAGGTCAATGTGCGCAGAATCCAATTACGTTAGCTTTCTGTAACAATGTGGGCATCGTGCACAAGAAGATTGACATTTAGGCAGCACAGGATGGACACAAGTACATTTTTGTACATGCATGAAGTGCTCTGGAATTCAGGTAAAACCAACACACCGTGTACAGCCAGTATAACTATAACTTGACCTGTACAATGGAGGTCTCATTGTTCAACTTAATTCACTTTTTCATCGGATAAGCTACAATAGTACACTGAATAGGACGCTGAAATACTGCTAACGCGACTTAAGTCCGAGACAGTTAACTTACTGTTGATAACCAGTCAGGATTCTGGATCCAGTTTCATTCTATGTAATACAATAAAATATTCACACTGCTATGGCCGGGGGCAGCGAATTCATAAAATCTACTCTATAGTTTTTATTCGAATTTTTTAAATATGCCAATGAAATTGTTAGTACAAAGATTTATACTTCCTTTGCATTAAAAAGATTCTCGCTTCACCCTCAGTTTGCAAACGGTTGAACGTAGAGGACATCTTACCCTCAGTTTGCGCCTCCACCCATTTATTGATCTCCTGCCTTGTTCCATCTGCAGCAGCTTGGAAATCAACTGCAGACATCTCTGCTCCATAGAATTTGACAGTGGATTTACAGAATTCCTGAATAACGGATATAGGAAAAATTAGCTATAATGTCCAGTTTTAAAGCCTTCGAACCCTGATTTAAAAATGATCAATTAGCGGATCACCAGAATTGGTGTACTGTCTATAGCAGCAATGCCCAAACATTGACAATATGTTCAACTTGTCCTTTGAGGAGATTATTTAGGAGTCACGAACAACACTGGCATGAGTATCCAGCTTGGTTTCTGAGCACTGGAAGAATCTGGGAACAGGTGACCCACTCACAACTTACTTCTAGGAAGTTGTAGCTCTTCTCTCCATAAAGTCGATTGGCCACTTTCAACAGATACGAAACATCAGCTCGGTTAATATCTAGTTGCAATTTCTGGAATCCAGAATGGACATCTCCAACTTGATCAAAATGGAGAGCCTGTTATCAGAATAAATAGACAAAACAAACATCAAGCAATGAATTGAAAAATGAGCTACAAGTTATAATCATCCATGTTCTTTCTGCCATTTTGTTTCCTGCTGGTTTTCTTTGCCCCCTTCCTGTAGACATGTATTCTGTGCTGGGATACCATTCTGTACATGCTGATCACCTCCCAGTATCTCACCAAAGAAGGCTTCAGTCTAAGCCTAGAGATTGAATGTCAATAACTTATTCAATTACCTGGGCACATCAGTTAATGGTAACACTGCTCTTAGCCAACATCCGCACATTCACAGTAGAGATCACTGAACAGTGAGTAGGGGACAGGAAAGCTGGTGGATCGTCCCCTCCCGAACATGACTAATTCCACTTGGATCAGTTAACTCGGTGCAGGCCAAGCGCTGAACCAGGATCTTCCAGTTTTATGACGCTTAGCTACTCACTTTTCGTATGAGCTAACCGAACTTGGCAAAAACAAGGATGTATAAAAACAAAACGCGTACACACAACACAAAAGACTTAGCTACGTCTTTTGTTCAGAGTAATTTCATACCTACCTTTGCCATTTGAGATGCAGTATTGTTTTTTGCTCCGAGGTAAACCATGGCCAATGCAGTGGAGATGCTGAATGGTGAAAAAAAGATGTTGCCAGCTTGATTTTTTTCAATCAGCTTTGTGAAAAGGTCAAGAGTGAAATGACAATTTGCTTTGCTCAAATCCTCCATCGTTTTAAACTGTAAGAAAAATAAATATAAAACACAGATGTTGAAAGGGATTTTAGCACAACAAGGTTCTCAAGAAAATTAATGAATTACCAGAACTTGCAACTGAAGGCAAGATTTGGCTTATGAAGATTCACAAGCTGAGTGTTTGCAACGAAACATTTACAACCTTGCTATAAAACTGGACACAGGTTTTTATTCTTTACAAGGCTGAGATGAAGTTGTTGAAGTAACCTTGATCAAGTGATGAATAATTGAGGCAAAGGCATCTGTGTTGGGGCACATTTTGCACAACCAGCTTTTAAATCAATATAGAATTTCCCAGTCGGCCAAATTAAATTGCTTAACTATCAGTAAAGCAGGCAGGGTGGTGCCATAATATTTGGAAACAATTATGAAATAAAGAGAAAAGGTGAGACCCCAGTACAGGTCCCTGGAGATTGTTATGTCATAAATGTTGCATTGTATGCTGCTAAAAATGAACTTTAAACCATTAATTATCAGCTCACCCCTAAATCATAATCAAGATACAGACCTCCCTCAACTTTGTCTAATCATATACTTTAAAACAGAAAATAGCTTCTGATACAAATCATATCCTAACAGATTTTTCTATAGCGGCTATCAATACTAATCTGCAATCAGCCAATCAATTGTACAAGGTAAAATGCACACTTGACAGCCTTTTTATACATATTGCTCTTCCTCCTCGCACCACACACATGGAACATCCTAACTGGATCCATCTGGTCCATGTAGCAATGCACAAAGTTCACCCAATCAAAGTTAGAAGATTAATGCAGCCGTTGTGAAAGAAGTGACTATTCAGTCCCTCAGCCTGTTTCACCATTTTTATTACTCTGAGGTCATCAAACAGATTACTGAATGTGCGTAATCATACAGGACTCCTTATCATATTCTGCACCATTGTCTAAGATTATCAAGATGTTAGTCAATGGTCAGCCACCATTATTCATGTCTCTGTCCTTGCATAGTCTGAAATACCTTCCTATACAGCTGGTAAGGTAAGCCATTGAAAATGTTAGACTTCTGCTTTTGTCTAAGGAGCTCAATATGTGTTACCTTGAGGCTAAGGGCTTTGAAAGACTACGTGCAGTAGCACACACTGCTATCTTAGGCTAACTGTTGTTAGCCATGTTATCCTGCCCATAATGCTTGCATCAGCCATTCTGCCTTGGTTTCATAGAAGAAACTACGGAATGAGATATAATATTTCAACACACACGAACAGTTTGAATGAATTTCCATCACCACCTTCAAACATGTTTCGTTGTGCACATACTATTATCGGGATAGATGAATTGATAAATGACATGGTAACTACAAAGAAAATCACTTGACCCTTATTAGTTCATCCATCCATGAATAGCCTACAGTTCTCCCACTGTAGTAATGAAATGTTTCTCAAATGCATTTTCACCTGTACTACTCCACCTGGAAATTTACACTAATCATTGATCACTCTTTACATTAATAAGAATTTGCTGATATCAATCCTAAGGTACCTTTTACTACTTTTCACCTCTGTCTTCTTGCACAGTTCCCCACAATTTAAAGTAGTATTCCACATTCATCTTTTCCATATCATCTGCTGTTTCATGTACCTCTATAAGGTATTTTTTTTCTAATTTCTCAGACCACAGTAACCAGGGGTCAGTCTCGTCGACCTTGCTGCTGCCTTCAGCACTAGAAGGTTTTGCTGTCTTTGGTGATCAGAATTGGACGCAGTTGTTAAAGTGTGGTCTAATCAGAGCACTCACAGCTTTATCATAACTTCCTCTGATTTATATCCAAACATTTTGGCTATGTCGGTCAACATTCTATTGGGTTTGCTGATTGCTGCCCTGCCTTAGTCTGTACATATTTAACATTGAGTGTACCAAGACACCCAGCTCTCTTTCTATCTGATTCTTAGCTATTTCTGTACCATTCATGAGGTACTTATGTTCCTTATTTTTACAGAGCATTTTACAGAAACAGGCCATTTGGCCCAACAGGTCCCTATTGCACACAAGCTTCTTCCCATCTTACTTCCTCTCACCCTATCAATTTAGCTTTCTATTCCCTTCTTCCTCATTTATTTGTCTTGCTTCCCTGTAAATACATCTATGCTCTTTTCCACAACAACCCCATGTGGTAGCAAGTACCACATTCTCACTGCTCTCTGAGTAAAGAGGTTCTTCCTGAATTCGTTATTAGTGATTATGTTGAATTTATGGTGCCCTAGTTTTGGACTCCCTTACAAGTGGAAATATCTTTTTTACGTCTACCATATTGAACCCCTTCATAATATCCCTCTCGGGGTACCTCTCAGGCTTCTCTTCTTTAGAGAACAGAGCCCCAGAGTGCTCAGTTCTCCCTGATAGTTACACACTCTGTCCTGGTATCATTCTTGCAAATCTTTTTATTTACAATTTCCCTAATGCTTCTATGTCCTTTTAAATATGGAGATCAGAACAATGCACAGTACTCCAGGTGTGATTTACCAAAGTTCTGTTAACATTTAACATACCTTCTCCGTATTTGAATTATATTGCACCTGTTGCTTTCTACTATTCAAATTGCTTATTATTCATTTCTAGGATCTACTCTATCATTTACCCTATCATTTTGAGTTTGACTTAAAACCTTACATGATGAATTTTGTCAAATGTCTTTTGGAGATTAGGTACGCTAAACCATAATACTATCCATAGTAAATTTGAGCAGCAGAATTTTACAGACCCTGTCACGGCGGTGGGTGGGGGGGGGGGGGTGTGGCAAGGCTGTAAGATGCGGCCGGCCGTTCAAAAGCCGTAAAATCCCGCCGGCATAAAATTCCGCCCAAGGTGTTTCTTCCTCCAAGTTGGTGAGACGTGTTCGTCCCCTTCCTTAAATCTGTTGTGTACTGCTCATTGTTTGATTGAGAGAGATAAGTTTACTTCTGCAGTGTGAATGGAGGTCTTAATTGCCTCTGTCTGCTTTATCCCCTTTTCTGACCTGTTGCTAACCTACTGGTGCATCTCCAGTGTCCAACAACTCCCTCAAGATCTTCACTTTGGGGAGACAGTGGTGTACTGGTATTGTCACTGGACTGGTAATCCAGAGGCCTAGGCCAATTCTCTGGGGGACATGGGTTCAAATCCCACCACAGCAGCTGGTGGATTTGATATTCAATTAATAATGAGTCTGAAATTAAAAGCTAGTCTCAGTGATGGTGACCATGAAACCATCATAAATTGTCATAAAAACCCATCTGGTTGACTAATGCCCCTTCAGGGAAGGAAACCTGCTGAAAGAGCCACAACAATGTGTTGGCTCTTAGCTGCTCTCTGAAATGGTCTTACAAGTCACTCAATTCAAGGGCAGTTAGGGATGAGCAACAAATGCCAGCCTTGCCAGTGATGCCCACTTCCCATTAAAGAATAAGGATAATGGTGGACTGTGCCTCACAAATATCCTTCCTAGACTCTTTCTGCACTTGGGAAAATACCACAGATTCCTAGTGATTTATTAACTGGGGGATTTTTTTTTAAGCTTGTCTCGGACTTCATCTTATTTGTCAGTTTTGCTTTGCTTCACTAAATTTACAGGGTGTGTTTCTCAGATCCTCCATTATGAATACTTGCAGCAAGTAATTACATAATATCATCAACCCTCAGTTTTGCTTCTGCTGACATCTTTTAACAGTTTATACTTCATCTCGGACTACCTGATTATTGTCACAAAGCCGAAAAATTGTTTTACTATTACGTTCGGCCTCTGCTGCTGTGTTTTCTATGTCTCTCCGATTTCCCTGTTGACTGGCTTCTGAACTTAACTATATTTCTCCTCGTAAACCGCAAGCCTTTTCTGCAGATTTCGTAGAAGTCGTTTTTTCCTTAGCTTTAATTTGTTGATCAGTGTTGAGTTATGTCTGTTTATTTTGTGCTTCTTAGTTTTCTGTAGGTATTTATAGTGCACTTTCAGCATTACTCCTTTCAATGTATTCCAGTTGTCCTTTAGTGAAGTGTTGCTGAACATATTTCAACAACCTATAGGCACTCATTGTTCCCTCATTATATTTATCTTTTCTAATCTCCTGGTCTTGGGTATATCTTTCTTCCAGATGAGGTAAACATCAACATATTATAGTTACTGCCCAGAGGTGGTGTAACTATCAATTCTTGTACATTGACTAAATGCTTTTGCAAACACCAAGTCAAGGCAAGCACATCCAACCCTGAATCAAACTCAGGTACTTCTGTTTCTCTTTGCATGATTGAGGTCTCCCATTAAAATAGCCACCTTCTTACATATTCTTCCTATTTCTTAATACAGCAATTTGTCTCTTTTTTTTTGATGTTAGTCTGGCAGTTTGTATTAAATCTCAGTGTAAGACAGGATTTTATGCATTTGAGATGTTTACCCAGAATGGATCATTCTGTAGCTTTCCCTGAGCTTACGCAAGCGAGAGGGAGGTGTGTCTGTGAGTGTGGCGCCGTGCGTTTGGGTGACATGGCTGCCATAGTGGAATAGCTGACAGTGTATGCAAGCTGTGGGATGTGGATGTAAGGCTTGCAATGCTGAGGGATTGCTACACCGTCAGAGGTGCCACCTTTCAGAGGAGACGTTAAACGGAGGTTGCATTTGTCTTCTCAGACAGATGTAAAAGATCGCTTTTATTGGAAGAAGCAGCACAGGGTTCTCCCTAGTGTCCTGGTTAATATTTATCCCTCAATTAACATCAGTGGAACAGATTCTCTGGTCATTTAATTCATTTCTGATTTTGGGATCTTGCTGTGCACAAATTGGCTGCTGCGTCTCCTATTTACAGCGACAACCACATTTCAAAATACATCATTGATTGTAAAGTACTTTGTGACATCCTGAGGTTGTGAAAGGTGCTATATACCTGCAAGTTCTTTCTTTCACTCAATTAAAACACATTCCCTGTTAAAGAAGTCAGCGTGGGTTCCTCGAAGCCTTTACGAGGTTATAAAAACAAATTAGCTTTATATTTCATGGCCTCAGAACGACTCAAAATGTTTTAACACTATTATTACTTGCACAATTTTCTTCATAAGTATTTGTGAAATTCAGGATTTTTAGCACTCGAGGTCTCAGACCTGCTGGCCTACTGGTCATTATTACATTGCTGTTTGTGGGATCATACCGTGCACAAATTGGCTTGCCACGTTTCCTAAAGGAAAGACCAGTAAAACTTGAAAATGGGGCGTACCAGTAAAGCTTGTCCGGACTGATCTTGTGTACCTTAAAATGGAACTCCTGTATTACTGCTGCCAGTATTACTGGTGACAGTATTACTGGTGACAGAAAATTTTCAACTGGTTTTCCCTTTTATATATATATATATATATATGACAACAATTCATTTCATAATTGCCTTTGCGACATCCTGAGGTCATGAAAGGTGCTATATAAATGAAAATCTTTTCTTTTACATTGTACTTACATTGAAAAGAGCTTGAGTTTGCTTATGTCTGGTTTTAACTCTTCTCCTGAACTTCGGCAACACACTGACCTGTTTCCAACCTACTGGCGCCTCCCCTCCCCTCCATCAACTCCCTCATTGTGCAATGCCTCACAACTATCCTTCCAAGGGTATTTCCAACACACGGGAAGAAATACCATACATTACTAGTGATTTATTCATTGGGAGCCTTAGCAGCTCGTCCAGGTTCTTAAAATCATGACTTTTACTTTGCTTCGCTTTGTTTGAGGAGGGCATGTTTCCCAGATTCTCCCACCTGAATACCTGCAGACCACACAATATTGTCAACCCTGTTTTGCTTTTCCTTGCATCCTTTGTGGTTTGAGGTCCGGAATGAACAGCCCGGTGACAATTCCTAAAGCGGAACCGAGTGGATTTCCCTCGCCCCGGTAGTGTTGGTGAACTACACAGACCGAGAGAGAAGGGACAGTTTCCACATGAATGAAATGGCTGGTGTTTCTCTGATGCACGAAGAGGGGAATTGATGATGAATTTAGTGAAGGTTTGCAGCGCTGACGGGGAAGTGTAGGGAGACTAAAACCCCTGGGTGAGACATAAAGACACTTACCTTATGCACCGCTACCTTTCAGCATCCAACACTTCCTCTTCACTGTGTTCACTTTGCTCTGTGCGCCGCCTCTGGGGCGGGTTTTTAACCCGGAGTGACCGCCCGCCCGCCCGCCCTCAGATTGATGGGACTGCTGTGTTGTCGGTCACAGCGGAGACTGCCCTCTCCCCAGACACACCAGGAGATTCCTGCTTTTGTTCTTCCAAGTTGTTGCGGAATTAAATCCTACAGAGCTTGTGAGAAGTGTACATGTCAATTTAACACAAGCTGACAGAGCCCCAGAAAGTATAAACCCTCCTGAATACAGGTCAACGACGTGTAGTTACACTGAGAGTGCAGTAGGACATGGCTGTGTTGTAGTGAAAGCTGCAGACACATCCCATCCCTGGCGGAGCTGATTTGGGAAAACATTGCGTCTACTTCCCCCAGTGGGAATGGAATCCAAAATGCTGAATATCTTTTGGTCTTTTCCTAAATCTGATTTTTAAATTGCTATAATCATCTTGTTCGTCAATCTGTTCAAAGCCTAACGGGGTGAATCGCTGTGGGGTTTCTCCATGAGCTCTACCTCTGCACAAGAGAAACAGAAAGTCCAGCAAAACAACAACCACACCCATCGCACCATTTCCCTGTGACAGGAGGAGAAACCTTCCCACACAAGTGGTTAGGATTTGGAAGCACTGCCTTATAGGGTGGTGAATACAGATTCAACAGTAGCTCCCAAAAGGGAATCGGATAAATACTTGGAGAAAAATTGGAAGGATGTTTTGGTGGGGGGGGGATGTGGGGGGAAGCAGGGAGTGGGACAAACCAGATTGCCCTTCGAAAAAGCCTCATGTGTCAAAACAGTTTTCCTCCTGAGCTGGGCTATTATATGATTATATATGACATCTAATCACGGGACTTGTAGAAATATTATCCATAAGGGTTCGGTCACCTGCACTTGGTGATTTTGCTTGTAGTTTCCCACCAGCGGCTATTGTGTGAGAAGTTCCAAGAACCAAGAGTTCACTCATGAGAAGGTGGTGAGGGGAAAACTAGGGCAGGGATAGGGTAAACTGAGGATGGGGAGGTGAAGAGGGGAGACTAAGGTCAGGGGAAGAGGGGTAACTATGTGTAAGGGGGAAAGAGCAGAGAAGAACATAGGGTGGAACAGGGGGAAAGAGGGGGGAAGCAGGAATAGAGGGAACCTATTTAAGAAGGGTGGAAGATAAACTAGGAAATTATAGGCCTATTAATCTAAAGTCATTTGTGCAGAACTTCTTATAATCTGTTATTAGGGATAGAGTGACTGAGCATTTGGACAAATATGGACTGATCAAAGACTGCCAACATGGATTTGTAAAGGGTAAATCATATCCAATCAACAAAGTAGAATTATTTTCAGGAGATAACTGATTCAGGAGGTTTGAATGTTATTTATTTGGACTTTCAGGAGTCATTTGTTAAGCTTCCATTTAAAATGAGAGGGAATGGAATTGGCTAACAGCAACCTATTGATTTGGATAAGGAATTGGTCATGGTCATGGGGTAGGAGATATATTTTAGGGATAACAGGTATGTACTCAAATTGGCAGTTGTGACAAGTGGTGTGTCCCAGAAAGCGATACTGGTCTATAGCTGTTCACTAGATTTATAAATGATCTATATGATGGAATAGAGAGACATTTATCTGAGCTTCCTGATAGCACAAAGTTAGGTCACACAATAGATAGCATAGGTGGGAGCAGAAAGTTGCCAGGGGTCATTAGAATAAGTGAGTGGGAAAAACTCTCGACAGACGGGAGTTCAGTGTGAGAAAATATGAAGTCATCCACTTGGGTCCTATGAAAGATCAGAGTAATTTCTAGATGTCACTGTGGATAAACAGAGAGATTTAGGGGTCCAGATACAGAGTTTACCAGAAGCTACTTAAATCTCAGAACGGTTATCGCACTGAAGGGGGAGGCCATTCGACCGTTGTATCCATGCTGGTTCTCTGCAAGAGCAATCTAGCTAGTCCCACTTCCCCCTTCCTTCCACATAGCCCTGGAATTTCGTTCCCTTCAAGTGCTTATCCGATTCCTTCATGAGAGCCATGATTGAATCTGCCTCCGCCACCCTCTCAGATAGCGCGTTCCAGAACATAACCTCTCACTGCATGAAAAAGTTACGTTGCCTTTCATTCTTTTGCTAATTGCCTTAAAACAGGTGGGCAGGTACAGAAAATAATTTAAAAGACTAATGGGAAGTTGACTTTGTCTAGTGAGTGCTGGATTACAAGGGAGTGGAATTTATATTACACAGCTCTGGTTATTCCAAAAAGATTCCTTTGAAATTTAAAACTCAGGGTTTTTGGTACATTACAAATAAAACTTGATATAAAACAAGTTAAATCTTTTGATTCAGAAAGCAATATATTTATCCTGAAAGATTCCAAGATGATAATCACTGAACCATATTATGCATTAGTTTTTATTTGAGAATCGCATTCTGAGAATCAGAAGTTCTAACAAGGAAAATAAATTCATTCAACATGTCTTTAATCACCTGAAGATTATTCCTTTGCATTTAATAATTGAGTTCGTCAACATTTTGTTTTCAAGCTTTGACATACAGTGTTACTTAATCTGCTCTTTAGGGAGATGTGTATCTACCAAAGAACAAAATGCTATTTGTTTTGTTGTGTCTAATGAAAAAGAGGAAGGGATGATCAGCAGTGAACATCTTGGATTCTAGGAGCCCACATAATAGCACTGTTTTCACCCATGCAGCAGTGGCCACTGTAGTTCCTTCCTCATTCACCTCCACAAAAGTCTTAAGCGCAACTTTGGACAAGGATAGGTCACGAGCTCCGGACCTTCCAGATAGATCAGCCCTGGAGTTATCAAAAACATCCCGCATGCTTAAACTGGACAGGGGTGAGTTGAGCTCATACTCATTTTCCAGTTTAAATTTGGGCAAACATGAGCATGCTCCTTTCCCATATGGTTTGGGAGTGTCCATTCCTGCAGCTTTTCCAATGTAAGTGCCTGTTCCAGCTGACAGGCCAAAACAAAAAGACATCAGTTAGAGAGCAGCACAAGAAAAGCTCAGTTACAAAGGCCAGGGCCACAGTGATCTCCTGGGATAGTTTTGATTGCATGCAAAGATCAGAAAGGAATTTCCTCCCAAATTGGTCTGGATTTTTAATCTCTTTCTCCCTCTCCCAGGAGACCACATGGATTTTGGGTGGGTTGGAGAGTGTATACATTGTGATAGACAAGGGGTGGAATCTTGTGCCCTCTCCCATGGTATTTCATAATGCAGGCATTTAATCTAGAAGGAGGGTAGTGGGTGGAGCCCGTGAGATGGCCTATGGATGGCCTTCCTGCCCCGCTTCAATGAATGCCCACTTATGGATCTTATCCGGCCGGTTCGCCATGTGGGGACCCGAACAAGCAAACCCTTTGCTAACAGTCTCCAGACGGTCACTTGTTCAATGACACTCAGTGCCTGATTGAGGGACCCGGCCAATTGGGAAGAGGGGCGGGGGGGCCCCGCTGAGAGTCACCCCCTGCCCTTGCTGCTGACCCCATTTTACCCCCTCACCCATGACCCATCCACCCCATCACTCTCTACCCGCTATCACTCATCTGTGTCTGGGACTGGGTCCCTCCTCAATCCGAGGCCTTGGGTGTGTGTTGTACCGGCAGCAGGCACTGCCTCCCAGTGGCACTGCTGAGTACAGAAGATCTGCTCGTCTCTGATTGGCTGGCAGCTCTTGACAAGCAGGACTTTCACTCCTGGGATCCTTCATCATGGAGGAAGGCCCATCACTGGCCTGTTAAGCGCCTGATGCCACAAGATGCAGTGGGCCTACCTGAAAAGAGGCAAAGTGAGGGCTCGCTGGCTCTCCAGCTGGAAGCCAAGGCTCCCGTTGCCTCCACGAGATTCTACCCAAGGTTTGACAATTGTGTGGAACAGGCTGGATGGGCTAGAGGCTCTTTTCCTGTCCACCATTGTTCACATGTTCATGCCTTATGGGGACCAGCACAAGCAAACCTTTTGCTAACAGGCTCCAGAGAGGCCCCTTGTTCAACAGCACTCGGGCCTTTATAATACCAGGAATGGGCAGGCTGTCTTATGAGGAAAGGCTGGATAGGTTAGGCTTGTATCCACTGGAATTTAGAAGAGTAAGAGGTGACTTAATTGAAACCTTTAAGATCCTGAGGGGTCTTGACAAGGTGGATGTGGAGAGGATGTTTCCTCTTGTGGGAGAATCTAGAACTAGGGATCGCTGTTTAAAAATAAGGGGTCACTCATTTAAGACAGAGATGAGGAGAAATTTTTTCTCTGAGGGCTGTGAGCCTTTGGAACTCTCTTCCTCAAAAGGCGGTGGAAGCTGAGTCTTTGAATATTTTTAAGGCAGAGACAGATAGATTCTTGATTAACAAGGGGGTGAGAGGTTATTGGGGGTAGGCAGGGATGTGGGATTGAGGTTACAATCAGATCAGCCATGATCTTATTGAATGGTGGAACAGGCTCGAGGGGCTGAATGGCCTACTCCTGCTCTTAATTTTTATGTTTGTATGTCTTAAATCATAATTGGTGTTGGGAGCTGGAAGTAATTCTTTCATGTCATGTTTGCATCAGAAATGCTGAAGCATTGTAGCCCTGGGTGGGAAACTATTTTTACTCTTGCCACTTTTTTGACCCCACTTCCTTGAAAGTGCTGACTCTGTACTGAACAATGCTTTCACTAGTCCAGCTTTCTTATTGGCTACATTGCCATTATCACTGTAAACAGCAAGTGTAAGCAAACTGACTGGAAATCCATACATTGGACTTAGAATGTGCTGGAGCAATCACAGGCAGAATTCCTCCGAGTTTCCTCTTCTAGCCCGGGAACAAAAGGTACTTTAAAATGAATAGTGCATGACACAGAGAGGGTGAATTCTAGCCACCTTACTGTAGTTCCTGGTTCTGGTCTGTATGGTACAACTAATTCAATGGATGAACTTACAGAGCCAGTGAAGCATTCACCGTGGTGAACTTCAAAAAATAAAAGTACATTTATTCTAAACATTATATAGTGTAAACATTTTACTGGGGTACACCTTTTACCTGTGAATGTCAGTTCTATGAGTAAAATCCAGCGTAGATAATAAAATGATTTCAGCTTCTCATTCTATGTTTATGTTTTTCCGCCATTTTTTAGAAATCGACAATTTTTTTTCTTTAATGGGATGTGGGCATCGTTAGCAAGGCGATCGTTTGTTACCCATCCCTAATTACCCTTGAACTGAGTGGCTTTCTTGGCCATTTTAGAGGAGCAGTTAAGAGTCAACCACATTGCTGTGGGTCTGGAGTCACATGTAGGCCAGACTGGCTGAGATGACAGATTTCCTTCCCTAAAGGGCATTAGTGGACCAGATGGGTTTTTACAACAATGGATGATAGATTCAGTAATGGTGACCATGAAACTATCTTCATAATTCCAGGTTTATTAATTGGAACAAAATTCCACCAGCAGCCATGCTGGGGTTTGAACCCATATCCCCAGAGCATTAGTTTGGGCCTCTAGATTACTGGTCCAGTGATATTGTCACTATGGCATGGTCTCCCCAGAATTGCAAGATGAAAAGCAGTTTAAAATAAAGGACGGTGGATTCAGAGGAATCTCAGCTGTTCTGGTTCACAATCTCGCCTAGTTTGCCATTTTGACATATTGGGGCTGAAAGTTGTGTTTTCCATTCATGAAATGGACAAATAAGTATCAAGCTGTGAAACAGATTGATGTAACCAATAGGCCCTGAAGTTAAATTATTCAACTACTCTATAAATACTCTTCATTCCTAAGAATGCTTCTTAGGATTCCTAAGAATCCTAAGAATTTTAGAAATGCTTCAAATTTAAGAGTGCTGAATCTTCACGCAGCTCATAATGTAGAGAGTTTCTGCAACTATGTGTGGAATTTCGGACTCCACATAATGTATGTCAACATTGAAAAGATGCTGTACCTGTTTGAGACCTGTGGAATCATCCATGGTGTCATCTGGTAACAAGATGACCATGCTCAAGTTATTACCAACGTACGGAAGCTCAACAACTTTGATTTTCAATTCAGGGTCATGGTGGAAACTGAACTCCGCCTTTTGGTACGTCATTCTCACTGGCTTACTTTCATTCTATGAACAATAACATTCATTGCACATCATTACTTCTGTCAATTCAATTCATTGAGAAAAGGCGTTGAAAAAAACAGTTCTAGAAATTACTCAAAAGAAAAACCAGTCACAAGATAAAAATATGGGTAAAATTTCAGGTGAAGCTATAATCTGCAAAATAAACATATTGTTGTATATGTGCATTGTGTTATAGTGCAGTGTCATAATTGCACATAGTTTGACAAGAGAACTAAATAAATATATGTAGTAAGGGTGACCTGCAAACAATTAATCAACTTTACTCTTTACTGTATATATGTTTTAAGGGCCAGGGATTTGCTCTTCTGAAAGCTACAACTAAGTATACTTCCCAGATCATTTAGTCACTAGGCCAAGTTGCCAAAGTTACCCAATCATCAATCTACATTTTTATCTTTGAGTAAACAAAACAGTCTGTGGGAGGAGACCCACTATTATTCAGAAAAGGCCTTTATTCTAAAATGTGGTCACCTTTATTCTGGTACCGGGTATTAGTTCACTTAAAATCAATGATTACATGAAAAATAATTAACTGTTCCTCCAAGTTCCTTGACTATAGATACTTTGTTATATAGTTATCTAAATACATTGTCTAAATACATTGGCATTATTGATCCGCAAGTCTCCAGGATTGGAATATACATTGGGCTGGATTTAATGCAGTGCGTCACAATGGGAAACATGGTGGCTGGGTCCAGTTAATCGCAGGAGAGACCTGGCAGCAGGAAAGCCTCACCCAATTAAGTCAGAGGCGGAAGACACTGACGCGGGATTCCTGGCCGCCAGTGGTGGGGATGTCAATCAGGCTCATTAATGAGCTAATTGACACTCATAATCCCTGGGCCCATGGCAATTTAGTGTGGCTCAGGGATTAAATGGCGGCTGCACAGCTTTTCTGCACCCTCGGAACACTATCCAGAAATTGTGTTTAACACCGGCCTCCTGGAGGGCTTTCTCATAGTCTGGCGCTCTGTGCATGATCGAGGGACCTGGAATCGAGAAGGGGGGCCATTGAAAGCCACTCTGTTGCCCGTGTCTCTGACCCCTCTGCTCCCCCTCTTCCATGACCCCCATCCCGCGATCCACATCCTGCGATCTCAATGCCACCTTCTTTTACCTTCGGTCTGAGGTCCCACAATGTTCCTGGACCTCTGGCCGGTATATTGCCAGCAGCTGCCACCATTCCTGCTGGCACTGGCAGCAATAAGCAGCTGTCAGCCTCTGATAGGCTGGCAGCTCTCGGTGGCTCAGGCTATCACTGCTGGGGGCTTTAATCGCAAGGAAGGCCAGACAGTGGCTACATAAGTGCCTGAAAAGCAATTGTTAGCATTGAGTCTCCCCCCACCCACAGAACTGTTGGGGAATACCCCCAAGTTCTCCAGCCAATGATCAAGACCCCCATTGACCCTATACAGAACCCCGGCCAATGTCTGTTTTTAGACTTTCACAAAGCTCATGTCTCATACTGATAGCAATGCCACAATGCCCCCAAGCATTGCAAAACAAATTTGCTTTACTCATTTTGGTTCCCGTTTAGCTCCTTCGCTGTTGATCCAAATTCAGTAAAATTGTCAAAGGTCATAATTTAACATTAGGATTGAAGTGAGCAGGACCATAACTTATCTGTTTTATTACAGGGGAAGAAGGATAGAAACAAAACATCTTTGTTCAGTATTGGTACTATGGTATACCTTCTTCAGTCTGAAAGGCATTTCCTTTGTGTTTTGTTCATCAAACGTCTCAGCCCAGTGCCCAATGAAGTGGATGGCATTCACCAACACAAGTCTGGTATCACTGCCAACTGACCCTTGAGTCAGCAAGTGTTGGACTGTAATCATTAGTAGGATTAATGATAATGAAGCTTGCTTGATTAAATATTCATGATCTCAATCTCCTTGGGTAAGATTTAATATGCAGTTGAATGAGATCATGTATTCCTGGTTATACTAGGATTCTTGCCCAGTTCTGCTCATAATAATGTAAGTGAGACATGAAAATTCCAGGCTCTCCCACACATCTGACATTTCTTCAGCTGGAAAACCAGGAAAACCATGCAAAACCTCATTCTGTCACTCACCCTCTTTGACCATCATTCTACAGTAGCGCCATCCATAAAAGTAGGAACTTCCATCATCTAACCACTTCGCCACCTGCCAATGAAGGTGGCCTCCCCTCTCAGTCCTCCAAGCTCCTGTGTCCTAGGCTGGGAGGACCCTGCACTAATTTGCACCATTTCTGGTGCAGGCAGTCGTTGCCACTGACGTTGCTGACTTTGATGTCACAGGCACTGTAGCTGCGAGTGTGCAGGAAGGGCTCCCCCTACAGTTTCACCACGTTACCTACAGCCAATGTAAAAAACCAGGGTGAAACAAGTGTAAACAGTCAGGGCCTGAGGGAAGCACAGAAATTATGCCAGATTCTCTGTTAAATCCCTCTTTAGGCAACCAAATTGAAGTTTGAAACCATCGAGCATTCATTTCTGCACATTGGCACAAGATTTTTAAGAAGATTGAAGAGCAGAAGTTTTTGAATCTTTAATATAAGTTTTTGTGACACCATGAAGATACATTCAAAGAAAATAAATCTTCTGGAGAAACCAGAAAAGGGAAAAAAAAAGCATAAAACATCAGAAAAATGGCTTTTGATCATCTTACACATTAAATTATAGGAGTACATTTGCAGCTCATTCACATTTTGCGTCAGCTGCACTTTAGGAGCTAAGGCCGTGTTATTCAGCAGGAGAGGTTTATGCAATTGCCTCAGAAGATCAATGAAATTTGGATGTAGCATAAAATTGGGTGCAAGTCACACCTGACACTCCTCAATTTTTAAAACTGATAATCGACATCGGGCCTTGGTTATACTATTGTGTCCACAGAAGATTTTAGGTATCTCTGGTCAACGTGAGCACAATCAAAACACACCTGCATTCTTTAACAAAGTGCATTACTGTGCACAAGGTGACAGACATTCAGACAACAAAGGGTGTATTGTGCAAGAACAAAAACAAAAACACCTGGAAAAACTCAGCAGGTCTGACAGCATCTGCAGAGAGGAGCACAGTTAACGTTTCGAGTCCGAATGACTCTTCATCAGAACTAAGTAAAAATAGAAAAGAGGTGAAATATAAGCTGGTTTAAGGGGGGGTGGGACAGGTAGAGCTAGTTAGAGGGCCAGTGATAGGTGGAGATTGCCAAAAGATGTCATAGACGAGGTGTTGACGGTGGTGATATTAGCTAAGAAATGTGCTAATGGGGACATTAAGGATAGAAAGCAAGACGAACAAGGTACAGATAGCCCTAGTGGGGGTGGGGGGAAGGGATTGAAATAGGCTAAAAGGTAGAGATAAAACAATGGATGGAAATACATTTAAAAATAATGGAAATAGGTGGGAAAAGAAAAATCTATATAAATTATTGGAAAAGGGGGGATCGGAAAGGGGACGGGGATGGAGGAGAGAGTTCATGATCTAAAATTGTCGAACTCAATATTCAGTCCGGAAGGCTGTAAAGTGCCTAGTCGGAAGATGAGGTGCTGTTCCTCCAGTTTGCGTTGAGCTTCACTGGAACATTGCAGCAGGCCAAGGACGGACATGTGGGCATGAGAGCATGGTGGTGTGTTGAAATGGCAAGCGACAGGGAGGTCTGGGTCATACTTGCGGACAGACCGGGTTCTGTACACAATAGAAGTCCTCAAGTTCCAAACCTCAGGCAAAACCATTGAGCGCACTGTGCAGCCAGTATAACCTATAACCTGACCTGTACATTGAAGGTCTCATTGTTCAACTCAATTCGCTATGTCATCAGGATAGCTACAATAAAGGTACAGTAGTACATTGCAACATAGCTAATCTGGCTCAAGTCAAAGGAAATTAATTTGATGTTGGTATTCAGTCTGCTTTTTAAATCCAGTTTCATTCAACATAATACATTAAAACATCATTTAGATTCACACTGCTGTTGCTCGGGAGCCTAATTCATAAAATCTTCTCCTCCATCCTCACTCCTTTTTGATCCCTTTTTTTCAAATATTTATTTTTCAATTTTTATATACACATTTTTTCCCACCTATTTCTATTGTTATTTTTAAAATTTATTTCCATTCATTGTTTTATCCCCATCTTTTAGCCTATTTTGATCTTTGCTCCAACACTGTCCCCTGTCCCCACCCCACCCCCACTAGGGCCATCTGTCACTGGCTCATCCTGCTCTCTACTCTTAATGTCACCATTAGCACCTCCTTTAGCCAGTTTCACCACCATCAACACCCCTTCGACCTTTTGTTTATGCCATCTTTTGCAATCTCTCCTTTGCCTCCACCTATTTCTGGCCTTCAGCTTCATCTATCCCACCGCCTTATACAGCACATATTTCACCACATTTCTACTTCTCTTTAGTTCTAAAGAAGAGTTATCTGGACTCAAAGCGTTAACTCTGTCTTTCTCTCCACAGACGCTGTCAGGCCTGCTGAGTTTTTCCAGCAATTTTTGTTTTTGTTTCAGATTTCCAGCATCCACAGTATTTTGATTTTATCATACAATCTACCCTGTGTTCATGTAGTAATTATGGTTTAATTTAGTGTGTAATGTACCTTTAAGAATAATACTTGTTGGGAAAGATCACATGTTCTGTCGTAACCAATAGGAGAGCAGCACGGGCTACCTCAGTCAGTGTAGAGATACAGTTGGAGTTGAAATCATGTGTGTAGTTGCTGTTGAGTATATTGTAAATAAGCTTAATGTTTCCATCCAAGAAGCCTCTGTGGATCAACTCTATCAATAGTAGCAACTTGGCCACCCTCACAACAGATCAAAATGAGAATTTTAAAAAATATACTGACCAAATTGCCAGTAGAAAGATTTAAACTTCCTTTGCGTTTTAAAAAGTCAATTCTTGCTTCACCCTCAGTTTGCAAATGGTTGAATGTGGAGGACATCTTACCCTCAGTCTGCACCTCCACCCACTTATTGATCTCCTGCCTTGTTTCATCTGCAGCAGCTCGGAGACCAACTACAGGCATCTCTGCTCCGTAGAATTTGACGGTGGATTTACAGAATTCCTGAATAATGGATATAGGGAAAATTAGTTACACTGTCCAGTTTGGAAGCTTTTTAAGACCTGATTTAAAAATGATCAATTAGTGGATCACCAGAATTGATATATTGTCTATAGCAGCAATGCCCAAAACATTGGCATTGGGTTCAGCTCTGTCCTTTGAACTGATTATTGGGAGGAGCTAAGAACAACATAACTGGCATACATCTTCCAGCTTGGTTCCTGAGCACCGGAAGAATCTGGGAACAGGTGACCCACTCACAACTTACTGCTAGGAAGTTGTAGCTCTTCTCTCCATAAAGGCGATTGGCCACTTTTAACAGACATGAAACATCAGCTCAGTTAATATCTAGTTGTAGGAGGAGGGACAGGAAGGTGAGATGTCTAATTTGGAGGGTAGCTGGTGAAACTTTTGTGGTAACGTTAAAATGTTACGGTTTGTGAGGAGGGGGAGGCCTGAGATGCTGTGGGGGAGGGAGGGTGCTCAGAAATTTCAGGCGGTGAGGAGCCTGTGGCTTTGGGAGAAGGTCCACGAGCACGCAGGCAACATCAGGTCCATGCTGTGGTGAAGAAAATGAAGCTAACCCATGCTCCTTGAGCACTTATGTCAGGAACAAGTTCAAAGTAGTGAGAGGCATCAGGCCATTTCTAACTTGCTTCAGCAAACTTTGGACTGAATTACAAGCATCCACAAAGAAACAATGAGGCTCTTCACCAGAATAATGAGATTCTTCAGCAGCATAGAGAGGTTCTTTGTCAGCTTTTGCAAAGAAGCAATGAAACTTTGAATGGCACGATGGCACAAATTCTAGTGCCTGCACCTTCTGGCCAGCAGCAGCCCAGGACAGTGACAACTGCTACTGGGCATGCCTTTGGCACGAGAGAGTTCATGTCACGGTGACGGGGGGAGACACAGAAAGTGTTCCTCCCTCCGCCATTGCCTTCTCTACCTCATTATCCATGCCACCCCCCATCTTTTATTAATCATGAGGGATATTTTTCTGTCTTTTCTTCGCTCTGTGTTATGCTCCTTGTCCCGGTGTGTGTAGCTCTGATGTTATAGATTTTGTAAAAATCTGTACTCTCTTTTAATAAATGCACTCAGTAGGCCTTAAAAATGGCTGCCAAAAGTCACCTGACTGCATAAACTGTTATGAAGCTTTCAGAAGGCTCCAAGTGGTTTACAAGCAGACATACCCAGGCACAGAAAGACCTTTGAAATTCAGTGGACAGAATATTATATTCGGCGTACGGGCACGCGCCCGACACACCCGAGTGTAAAATGACGTGCGATGACGTTGGGCGTGTGCCCTGACGTCATCGCGCAGTCTCGCGATATTTCGTTCGCGGGCACGCGCTGGAGTCGGCTGTGTGCCCGCCGATCATTAAAAAGCCTATTAAGGCCACTCAGAAGGTAATTAAATTCAAATTCATGCTGCCCGTCCAACCTAATGGTTGGCGGGCAGGCAAAAAGGCCAAGCAGCCTTTACATTTTTCAGGGAACCTCATCCACGGGCGTGATGAGGTTTCCTAACGCAAGTAAACATTGAATAAAAATCTTATTTTTGAATTAAAAACATGTCCCAGGGTCACATGAGGCGACATGTTTTATGATAGTTTTATTTCCTTTATCTTTTGTAAAAACAGCGCTTCATCTCCCTGAGGGCAGCTCCATGCCTCGGGGAGATTGAAGCGCTCTTTCGCACGTATGCGTGAAGATCGTGCTAGGCCTGCTCGCCATCCTCCCCCTGCCCGCACAGGCAGCGCTGGGCGAGCCTTAATTGGCCCGCCAGCATGAAATCGCGGTGTGGAGCCGATCGCGGGCGTTGGTCAGCTTCCCAACCGTCCCTGCCAAGCACCCCTGCCAAGGGCAAAATCCTGCCCACTGAGTCCTCAAATAGACAATGGCTTTTCTCTGAATGTATGAAAACTTTGGCCCTTTTGAACACTGCAGGTGTTAAGGAGGCTTCAGGTTGTTAAATGGGATTACCGCTTGCCTTATATGGAAAGTGACACAGCATTCTCCTACAGATCACATGATAAGTGACCATCTTGGCTTACATAAGCAGATTCATCTTGAGTCAAGATAAAAGCAAAATACTGCGGACGCTGGAAACCTGAAAGAGAAACAGAAAATGCTGAAAAATCTCCAGAAGGTCTGAAAGCATCTGTGGAGTGAGAAACAAGAGTTGACGTTTCGAGTCTGTATGAAGAAGGGTCATAAGGACTCGAAACGTCAACTCTGTTTCTCTCTCCACAGATGCTGTCAGACCTGCTGGAGTTTTTTCAGCATTTCCTGTTTTTCTTTCATCTTGAACCATCTTGATACACCTTCAGAGAAACAGATGAGAATTTTAACCCCGGGAGAGACATCCAGAAACAGTTAATGGTCTGCTGTAATTAAAAGCAGAACTAGAAGCAAAGAATCTTTTCTCCACCTTGTAGACCTGATTCCACCTACTAAACTCACCTGTTAAAGCATCCTCTGACAATTCAACAATGGAAGCCATCACAGCTGCAGAGACATCCTCAAAACCCCTTTACTTCAGACAACGCAACATCACGACTTCAATCAGGCCAGTACTGAACTATGCAGACTGAACTTGATTCGTGCTTATAAGTGTCATTTTAATCTTCATCTGTAACAAATCTCTGTGGGTGTACGTGTTGATAACTTGATCTTTCCGTAAGTAACTTCCAGAGCAATAGTGTGAAATAAACTAACCTTTTTCCTTTCTATGATAAAGGTCTTTGCTGGCAGGTTATTTTAAATTGAATTACCCACTCCAGGGACAAAACGTACACACTCACAAATATATTGGCCTGAATTTTTCTGTCGGTGGGAGGGCACGGAGCTGCCTCAGGGAGATTGAAGCGATTGTTAAAAAAAATAAATCAATGGATTAAAAATGTAATTAAACGTGCCGCCTCATTTAACTGCGTCACATGAGATGGGGCATGTTTTTATATTTCAGAGAAATTTACTTAATTAATAAAAGTTTTTGGAAACCTCATCCCGCTCGTGGATGAGGTTTCCTAAAAAAATGTGAAGGCTGCTTGGCCTTATCGCCTGCCCCGCCCACCTTAAGGTTGGACGGGCAGTGTAAACAATGACATTAATTAATTCGTTAAGGCCTATTAAAGGCCATATCAGTTATCAGCGGGCGCCCGCTGAACGAAACATCGCGAGACAGCGCGGTGACATCGGGACACACGCCCAACATCATCGCACGTGATTTTACATATCAGCGTAGTCGGGCCCCGCCCCTGCATGCTGACTGAAAAAATCCTGGCCATCGTTCAAGGGTGACTTTGGGGAAAACACCTTTAAATTGCCTGTGACATCCACATTCATCGTTATATTCACCATTACATTTGACTGCACACTGTGTGTTAGATTTAACTTGTTTTGTATTGTTTTCTGTATTATTTGATATATTTATGCCAATGTGCACTGTTCCACTTCAGATTTGTTTGAGTAACATTAAATATAAGAAAGCTATTAACGAATAAGTATTCACTGTTTCTGATCCTCGAATAATATATTAGCTGTAGTCTTCATAAAGTTTTCTGAAAAGTTTTATTCACATAAAAGTAACGGAAGAGACACAAAATCTTAAATATTTGAGAACACAATAGCCATTTACTTGAACAGCTGAACTTTACCTTCTTCATCTGTATACCTCAAAAGTCTTTCAAGAATTTGGTACAAAAATAAAATAATTTGTTTACTGTTAAAACACCAGTTCTCTTGTCTTATTTCAGGAGGGGAGGAGGGGACAAGGAAGCGACAGGGAGTTTGCAAACCTCAGTGTTCAAAAGCGCTAGCGACCAGGTGATCTCTAGCGGCCCTGGCCTCCTCCCATGCTCCAGGAGGTAAGTCTGCATCTGGATCCACGTTGCATTCCTCCAGCTCTTCCACTTCTGGCGCTAAGTCATCCTCAAGGTGAAGGGTCAGTCCTTCCTGGAGGGCAAAGTTGTGCAATGCGCAACACACGACTACAATCTTGGAAACTTTCACAGGCGAGTACTGTAAAGTGCCCCCTGACCGCAGGCAACGGAAGCGTGATTTCAGTACCCCTACCGCCTTCTCCACCACCTTACGCGTTGTGTCATGCGCCCGGTTGTATCGATCCTGCGCTTTGCTCCTGGTCCTCCGATACGGTGTCATCAGCCACGTTCTCAACGGGTATTCCTCATCACCCAGTAGCCATCCTGTAACTCCTGGTGATGCACTCATGGCCCGATGCAACCTTGAGTTCGCCAGGACAAATGAATCGTGTGCACTTCCCCGGTTATCTGCGTTCACGGTCAGGATCTTCATCTGGGCATCACATACAATCATCACATTCAAAGAATGGAAGCCCTTCCTGTTGACGAAGGAAACAGGCTCGTCTTTTGGTGGCTTCAGTGGGACGTGCGTTCCATCGATGGCCCCAATCACTTCTGGGAAACCAGCAATCTTGTAGAATGCAAGGGACCTCTCCTTCATCCTCACAGGGGACATATCAAAATGAATGAAGTCTGAAGCCCTATGGAAAATTGCCTCTGTTACCTGGTGAATGCAGGTCCTTGCAGCACTCTGGGAAATGTTGCACATGTCACCAGTATCAGATTGGAGTGACCCGCAGGCAAAAAAATTCAGTGCTATGGTGACTTTCATTGGCACTGTTAGGGCAGTAAGACATTTGGAGCTTGGCTTCAGGTCATCCTTCAAGATTTCACAGAGGCGTCCGATCGCTTCCTTGCTGAAACCTAGTCTCCTGACACACAACTCCTCCGACATCATCTCATAGGACATCCTCTGCCTGTATACTCTCTGAGGTGGGTAGTTAATCTTCTTGGTCAGCAAGCGGACATGTTGCCTGACTCTTCTCTGGTGGTCCCTCTGCCTGCGTCGTGCCCTCAATATAAGCAGCACAGTTGCAGTACGCGAAGCACGATTTCTGAGGTGCCAGGAGGCGAGCATGTCTCCAGCTCAATTCTCCAACAGATTCGGGAATACCTGTTAAAGTGACCATTTACATCAGCTTACAGGTGGGTTTGCTTATGTCACTGATAACACATTGCACTTTTATAAAACATTCTAAAAAGCCCAAGTACAGAAACCGACTTGTCACAGTGAGTTATAACATGCTGCAGACCTCCAAACCCACATATATCACATTTATTTTTCCAAAAAGCTTCTAAAGATCAACATTGCACTAGAGAGACTTTTAAAACTTAAATACACCATTCTGCATAGACAAAGCCCTTTTGAAAGGGATCATACACACCCCAATTGCATGAAAAATTTGTTAAAGACTCCGCATTTCTATCATTTTAAAATATTCTGCAGAGTTACAGATCGTTGGAACCATCAATTCAGCATCAAAAAAGTACCTTTCATCCACCTTCACCAGTTCTCCACTATAGCTGCTTCCTCTCTTCGCTGCTGCTGTTAGACTATGGGCAGAATTTTACGGCCCTGTTTCGGTGGGGACGGGGTCGTAAAATTCGGCGAGACATTCTAAACCCCATTGACTTCAGCGGGAACGTAAAACCCCCTTCCGTAAAATTCTGCCCTTTGAGTGATAAAGTCTAAGCAAATGCCTCTAATTATCTTCGTCACACCCGAGCATCCAGCCCAAGTCTACACACTGATGAGCTTTTCCACGACTATCTATTTAAAGATCGAAAAGAATCAGGAGGTGCAAAAAAAACCTAACTGGAAGTTCAAAACTTGCTCTGATCTTCTGCACATGTCCACGTGTCGGGACTTCCCCAGGGTCACAATGCGCAACTGCTGACTGTCCCTCTTGGCCCAACAAAGCATGGCTCAGAAGATATGGGCCCATGATGGACTGTAAAGTGCTTTGGCGATATCCTGCGGTTCTGAAAGGTTATATGTAAATGCAACTTGTTTTCTTTTACTCTATCAAGTAAAACATGTTCCCTGTTAAGAATGTTAACTGGGTTATAAAAGAAAGAAATTGCATTTATTTAGCTTTATATTTCTTGACCTCAGGGCATGTAGGCGTATCTAAACCAGATGGACTGCAGTGGTTCAAGAAAGCAGCTCACCACCACATTCTCAAGAGCAATTAGGAATGGGCAATAAATGCTGGCCTAGTCAGTGAAGCCCACATTCCTTGAATGAATTATTTTTTAAAAAATCCTGAAGCGCTTTACAGCCAGTGAAATTCTTTTAAAGTGTAAAGTGTATAGTCACTCTTGCCATGCAGAGAACAGGGCAGCCAGTAGCTGATCTCAGGCTCAATTGCTGGTTCATGCTGAGTTAGCTGTGCTAAATAAGGATGGCAGTTGAAGACTTACAGTTGGTCTTGGTGCACCTTAGATAGCAATGGGAAAACTGGATGGCAAATCTGTCCCCATTCACTATCCAGAGATCCCTGTTAGGAGTTGGCAGGTGCGGACATCAGACAGTGACCACGGCACACCTCTCACCTCCCCTGCCATTGAATAAGCTGCTGACTATAAGTTCCACTCCTGCACATAAAGAATGGCTAATGGACAAGATAGCACAGTGATTTCAAGATAGCACAGTGATTTCAAGATAGCACAGTGATTGAAATCACCCAGCAAGAGTCAAGATTTTGGGAGAGGACAGAAAATTGCAAAGGAAAAAACTTGTTAAGTGCCCCACTCAGCTCCATGAGGCAGCAAACTTTAAGTGTGCACAGTTTCACTTAGTGAAATCAATTCTGAGACACAACTGATGATAATTATTGTATTTGTGTCTCACTCAGTAGTGCAGTGAATTTTTTTTATTCATTCACAGGATGTGGGTGACTCTGGCTGGGCCAGTTTTTATTGCCCATCCTTAATTGCCCTCGAGAAGGTAGTGGTGAGCTGCCTCCTTGAACCGCTGCAGTCCATGTGGTGTAGGCACACCCTGTGCTGTTAGGAAGGAGTTTCCAGTATTTTGACCCAGCGACAGTGAAGGAACAGCGGTATATTTCCAAGTCAGGATGGTGAGTGACTTGGAGGGGAACTTCAAGGTGATGGTGTTCCCGTCTATCTGCTGCCCTTATCCTTCTAGATGGTGATGGTCGCGGGTTTGGAAGGTGCTGTTGAAGGAGCCTTGGTGAGTTCCTGCAGTGCATCTTGTAGATGGTACACACCGCTGCCACTGTGCATCAGTGGTGGAGGGAGTGAATGTTTGTGGATCTGGTGCCAATCAAGCGGGCTGCTTTGTCCTGGACGGTATCATGCCTCTTGAGTGTTGTGAAAGCTGCACTCATCCAGGCAAGTGGGGAGTATTCCATCACACTCTTGATTTGTGCTTTGTAGATGGTGGACAGGCTTTGGAAAGTCAGGAGGTGAGTTACTCGTCACAGAATTCCCAGCCTTTGACCTGTTCTTGTTGCCATAGCATTTATATGGCTAGTCCAGTTCAATTTCTGGTCATTGGTAATCCCCAGGATGTTGATAGTGGGGGATACAGTGATGGTAATGTCATTGAACGTCATGGGGCGATGGTTAGAATCTCTCTTGTTGGAGATGGTCATTGCCTAGCACTTGTGTGGTGCGAATATTACTTGCCACTTGTCAGCCCAAGCCTGGATTTGGACATGAACTACTTCAGTGTCTGAGGAGTTGCAAATGGTGCTGAATATCATTCACTGATGATTGCACATCGCCACTTCTGACCTTATGATGGTAGGAAGGTCATTGATGAAGCAGCTGAAGATGGTTGGGCTTAGGATGCTACCCTGTGGAACTCAGCAGTGATGTCCTAGAACTGAGATGATTGACCTCCAACAACCACAACCATTTTCCTTTGTGCTAGGTATGACTCCAACCAGTGGAGAGTTTTCCCCCTGATTCCCATTGACTCCAGTTTTTCTAGGGCTCCTTGATGCCACACTCTGTCAAATGCAGCCGTGATGTCAAGGACATCACCTCTTCAGCTCTTTTGTCCATGTTTGAACCAAGGCTATAATGAGGTCAGGAGCTGAGTGGCTCTGGCGGAACTCAAACTGGGCGTCAGTAAGTTATTGCTAAGCAAGTGTCGCTTGACAGCACTGTTGATGACCCCCTTCCATTACTTTACTGATGATCAAGAGTAGACTGATGGGGCGGTAATTGGTCGGGTTGGATTTGTCCTGTTTTTTGTATACAGGACATACCTGGGCAATTTTGTACAAAGCTGGATAGATGCCAATGTTGTACCTGTATTGGAACAACTTGGCTAGGGGGTGCAGCAAGTTCTGGAGCACAAGTCTTCAGTGCTATAACTGGAATTGCCAGGGCCCATAGCCTTTGTATTATCCTGTGCCTTCAGCTGTTTCTTGATATCACGTGGAGTGAGTCGAATTGGCTGAAGACTGGCAACTGTGATGCTGGGGACCTCCAGAGGAGGCCAAGATGGATCATCCACTCGGCACCTCTGGCTGAATATTGTAGCAAATGCTTCAGCCTTATCTTTTCCACTGATGTGCTAGGCTCCTCCATCATTGAGGATGGGGATATTTGTGGAGCCTCCTCCTCTGGTGAGTTGTTTAATTGTCCACAACCATTCATGACTGGATGTGACAGGACTACAGAGCTTAGATCTGATCCGTAGGTTGTGGTATCACTTAGCTCGGTATATCACTTGCTTTTTATGCTGTTTGGCACGCAAGTAGTCTCATGTTATAGCTTCAAAAGGTTGACACCTCATTTTCAGGTATGCCTGGTGCTGCTCCTGGCATGCCCTCCTATGCTCTTCATTGAACCAGGGTTGATCCCCTGGCTTGATGGTAATGGCAGAGTGGGGGATATGCCGGACCACGAGGTTACAGATTGTGTTTGAGTACAATTCTGCTGCCGCTGATGGCCCACAGCGTTATAATGTATTGAAACAAAGCTAATTCAAATCAAATGTTTCTGTGACAACCAAATAACTTGGCTGCTTGGAAGAGAAGAGCTTTTGCTGTTGTTTTCTCTTTAGATGCAGCTATCAGCCTAGTATAGTCTGAGCTGGTTTGTGACCGGCAACATTGGTGATCGAAACATTTTAGCAATTTAACTTTGATTTGAAGATACAAAATGTAAGAGAAATAAAATGGAAAACATTTGCCTGTAACCATGAAATAGTTGTACAATCAGCAAAAAACACCCACGCCTGACATCAGTCATCCTGGGAATGTGCAGTCAATGCTTTACCTTAAGTATTAAGAGTGTAGATGCTTGTAATAACTTGAGGGATCTGATTTTATTTCTCTGCCAACATTTTTTTTTATTATTTCATGGGATGTGGGCGTCACTGCTAGGCCAGCATTTATTGCCCATCCCTAAGTGCCCTTGAGAAGGGCATCTGGAAACATCTGGCACTGTGTGAAACAAAGGAACCTTCCCTTTTCTCATTGTCAAAATACAAATAGCCAGAAATCTCAAAGTAATAATTTGGCCTGGTCCCATCACATGTTTACATTCTGATGTAAGTTTACATGAAATATTAACTCTGTTCCTCTCTCCTCTCTTCTCAGATGCTGCCAAATCTGCTAAGGTTCTGACACGTTCTGTTTATAATTGAGTTTTAGTTTGGTTTTCAGTGAACAAATTAAGTGGATCAAAATTTGGACTTGTTACCAGGCTTCTCCCTTAAGCCTCGATTTCAATACATTCTAAGAAACTGTACTTGCACAGCTGGCATGGGAGGCTATAATTTTCTGCCAACTCCAGCATGATGCCGTCACCAAACACATCTTCCCTTCACCCCCCCCAGCGGAATTCCGCAGGGATTGTTCCCTCCGGCCACACCCTGGTCCACTCCTCCATCACCCCCTACACCTCAACCCCCTAACCCCCTCCCACGGCACCTTCCCATGCAACCGCAGAAGGTGCAATACCTGCCCCTTTACTTCCCCTCTCCTCACCGTCCAAGGGCCCAAACACTCCTTTCAAGTGAAGCAGCATTTCACTTGTCCTTCCCTCAATTTAGTCTACTGCATTCACTGCTCCCAATGCGGTTTCCTCTACATTGGAGAGACCAAACGCAGACTGGGTGACCGCTTTGCAGAACACCTTCGGTCTGTCCGCAAACATGACCCAGACCTCCCTGTCGCTTGCCATTTCAACACACCACCCTGCTCTCATGCCCACATGTCCGTCCTTGGCCTGCTGCATTGTTCCAGTGAAGCTCAACGCAAACTGGAGGAACAGCACCTCATCTTCTGACTAGGCACTTTACAGCCTTCCGGACTGAATATTGAGTTCAACAATTTTAGATCATGAACTCTCTCCTCCATCCCCACCCCCTTTCCTATCCCCCTTTTTTCCAATAATTTATATAGATTTTTCTTTTCCCACTTATTTCCATTATTTTTAAATGTATTTCCATCCATTGTTTTATCTCCACCTTTTAGCCTATTTCAATCCCTTCCCTCCACCCACTAGGGCTATCTGTACCTTGCTTGTCCTGCTTTCTACCCTTAATGTCACCTATTAACACATTCCTTAGATAATATCACCACCTTCAACACCTCTTTGTCCTTTTGTCTATGACATCTTTTGGTTATCTCCACCTATCACTGCCCTCTATCCAGCTCTACTTGTGCCCCCCCCCCCCCCCCCCCCCAACCCCCCTCCCCTCAAACCGGCTTATATTTCTTATATTTCACCTCTTTTCTATTTTTCCTTAGTTCTGTTGAAGAATCATAGGGGCTCGAAACGTTAACTGTGTTCCTCTCCGCAGATGCTGTCAGACCTGCTGAGTTTTTCCAGGTATTTTTATTTTTGTTTTGGATTTCCAGCATCCGCAGTTTTTTGCTTATAGCATTCAGTTCTTGTACATTGTCCAAGTCCCCTAACACCAGATCAACACAAGGACATCTACCGACCGTGATTTATCTTTGGATGGTGAAATCTCCCATTAAAATAATCTTCTTCCACTTGCACATCCTTCCTATCTCTTAATAGAGCAATCTGTCCTTTTTATGCAGGTCTGGGGCTTTGTATTATACCCTAGATTTTGTCAGGATTTGACCGAGTGGAGGTGTTTTCCCAGAGTGGATCATTCCGCAGCTTTTCCCCCTAACACAGGATGCACAGCGATTACTGCCCACGCGTCCCTGACATACAGATCCCTCTAACAGCGTTTCTGTCCTGTCCTTTGTCTTTTCTAAACACACTGAGCATTGACTTCACTTCCGGAAAATATATTTATCTGTAAATATAAATATTTGCACATATTTCTGATAGTCCCACTACATCTTAATTCCCCCCTGCACAACTGTTCTACCATCTTATCCCCGATGCTTGTGGCGTTCTTATATGCGGCATGAATGTATACGGTATGAATGTATACGGTATGAATGTATAGAGTATGAATGTATACGATATGAATGTATACGGTATGAATGTATAGAGTATGAATGTATACGATATGAATGTATACCATACAAATGTATAGAGTATGAATGTATACTGTATGAATGTATAGAGTATGAATGTATACGATATGAATGTATAGAATGTGAATGTATACGATATGAATGTATAGAGTATGAATGTATACGATATGAATGTATACGGTATGAATGTATAGAGTATGAATGTATACGGTATGAATGTATAGAGTATGAATGTATACGATATGAATGTATACCATATGAATGTATACGGTATGAATGTATAGAGTATGAATGTATACGATATGAATGTATAGAGTATAAATGTATACCATATGAATGTATACGTGATCAAAATCCACAAGCTTTCCAGTTTCCTGTAAAAAAGAGTGAAAGACCGCAGTTGCTGGCAATCTCGGCAAAACAAAACCAGAACATGCTTGGAATTATTCAGCAGGTCTTTCGTGGGGAGAGAAACAGAGTTTATCAGAACCGGGGTGAGATTTATTTTTTTTTTGCAGGACCATAAAAAATATCGTCAGTCCTCGGGCAACATTCAGGCTGGCAAATTTCCCCCGTTTATTTCAGGTCCGGAATGAACAGCCCGGTGACAATTCCTAAAGCGGAACCGAGTGGATTTCCCTCGCCCCGGTAGTGTTTGTTGACAGTCAGACCGAGAGAGAAGGGACAGTTTCCACATGAATGAAATGGCTGGTGTTTCTCTGATGCACGAAGAGGGGAATTGATGATGAATTTAGCGAAGGTTTGCAGCGCTGACGGGGAAGTGTAGGGAGACTAAAACCCCTGGGTGAGACATAAAGACACTTACCTTATGCACCGCTACCTTTCAGCATCCAACACTTCCTCTTCACTGTGTTCACTTTGCTCTGTGCGCCGCCTCTGGGGCGGGTTTTTAACCCGGAGTGACCGCCCTCCCGCCCTCAGATTGTTAGGACTCCTGTGTTGTCGGTCACAGCGGAGACTGCCCTCTCCCCCAGACACACCAGGAGATTCCTGCTTTTGTTCTTCCAAGTTGTTGCGGAATTAAATCCTACAGAGCTTGTGAGAAGTGTACATGTCAATTTAACACAAGCTGACAGAGCCCCAGAAAGTACAAAACCCTCCTGAATACAGGTCAACGACGTGTAGTTACACTGAGAGTGCAGTAGGACATGGCTGTGTTGCAGTTGAAGATGGAGAAAATTGGGATTTATTTTAAAATGCCAGCCAGGACCAGCAGCTAGGGTGCCAAAGCAGACACAGACAATCACAGCCTTACATGAAAGCTAAAAACTTGTACAAAGGGCTCTGCTGTAAATTTGCAATTAGGAAATGGCAGACACAAGGGCGGGGACACTGGATAACTCAGTCAAGAAATGGAGAAGGCCATTTTGCACCGTCTGATAGCCATCTTCAAAAGGACAATTGCACTGCAATTACTGTACAAGAACACAATTATCAGCCCACCGAGGGGTCATTGTGCTGTGGCCTTTGTCTAACCAATACCATTAAGTTGTAACTGATAGTAAAAGATATATAAACTGTGCTCATTTGAACCTCGGGGGAGAAGCGCCTGGATTGCCCAGTGTTTGCTCCCCGCATGTGTAATAAAGGAACCACTTGAATATTACATCTGGACTCCGAGTGTTGAAATTTTGTACCAGAGTATTCCTCGGACCTTTCAATTGGCGCTGCGAGCAGTGCACAAAAGACGCAGGACGCCGAGGGGGAACCGGGATGAGTCACCGTGTGAGTACATTTTTATTCATACTCAATCTGACTCCGCCCGGACCCAGGAAATACCAGGCGCCCCGCGTATCCGAAACCTAGGCTCCAGGCAATAGTTCAAAGGGTGGTAAGGGTGGGGTAGAAACGCTTGTATTATAGATTGTTATAATTACATCCGGTATTAGTCGCAAGTAACGGTCAGAAAGGACCCAGGTAAGAACCGTACCGCTGGCGACAACTGACCGTCTTACCCAGAGATGGCCAGTAGCCACAAACTCGAGTGGGGACCAGAGGGATCCCTGACACAGCATTTAGCTGTCAAACTAAGAAATTGATAGGCAAAATGATAAAGAACAATTGGAACCCATTTGACTCACCCACTGCTCAGAGAAAATGGTGGGATAATCAGAAAAAAGACAAAGATGATAAAGCCTGGATCCTAATGTTAAGACAACATGTAGAGTTAAGTAAGAAAGTAAATAGAATGTTGACCAACAAATCCCAAAATGAAGGGCTAGTACAGGCAAAAAAATCTCGTCAGTTTCACCAACTTTAACACAGCCACCAGCAGCTCCACAATACACAGATAATGTAGATTGAAATGGGCTAGCGGAACAGACAGCAGGATATGAGGAACAACGGGAAGTGGGTTGGGAATCAGCACCCCCATATCCCATGGCCCCAATTAAGACAGAGTAGGTGCCCCCGGTACCCGGACAACCAGGCAGACCAGGCACAGCAGCAAGCCGATTTCTGAGCCTTTAGAGCAGAAATAGCACAAGTCTGAGGGCAAGCCCCAGTTAATTGGAATATAGTGACTGGAGTAAAACAAGAAAAAGGCGATGGTGCCCATGAATATGACAATCGGAAGTTTGAGGCATATTGTAACTACAGGGGCGAAGGTTCTGCGCCGAACCGAGACGATGGACAGTTTATGCAATTGTACAAGGATGGCCTTAGCCCGGCCCCCCAGGCAATCCTAAACACCGGGATAGTAGACAAGAACACATATGATGAGCTAGAAAGATGGGCCACTGGGGTAGATAACCACATAGGGAAAACTAGGATAAAGGTGTTGGCAGTGGAGGTTACAGACCCCACTGAGACGGTGGGCCACCGCGACAGCCGTCCCTAAACCCGAGGTGAGTTTTAATTGTAAAAGTCCGAACATAAAATATTTACAGTTTTAGATGTAGCCAATAGATTTTGGTCAATACCACCGGACCAGGAATCCCAAGATAAATTTGCTTTCACTGTGGGAGGGAGACAGTATACCTGGGCGAGGGTCCCACAGGGATTCCACAACAGCCCGAACATCTTCCATTGGGTCATGAGTGAGAAGCTGAGTCAGTGTGATGTAGAGTCTTACAACAGTACAATCTTACAATATATAGATGATATCCTAATAGCGTCAGAATCAGAAAGGGGCCACATCGGAGCTCTCTTGGTGGTCTTAAGGACACTGAAAAATGCTGGATTTAAGATAAACCCCAAAAAGGCGCAAGTAGGGCAAACGCTGGTTGGATACTTAGGACACGAGATCAGTCAGGGAAATAAGATCCTAACACAGGCCAGGAAAATGGCCATCGCGGACATGCCTCGTCCCACTACAGTAAGGGGGGTCCGAAAGGTCATGGGGCTGTTCAGCTACTGCCGCAACTTCCTACCCCAGTTTGCAGCAACGGCGGCGCCGAGACAGAGCTTAGTAAAGGGAGGAAAGCCCGGGACAGAAAAGATCGAATGGGAGCCAGAGCAAGAGACAGCATATACGGGGTTGAAGGCTGGTCTCATGTCAGCACCAGCCCTCAAGCTACCCGACATGTCCCGTCCATTCCACATTTGCGGCAGTATAGATGGGGAGTTTTACAATGCAGGTAGTGACACAACAACAAGGAGAAAGTATGAGACCCGTAGCATATTATTCCACCCAGCAGTCCCTTGTAGTGAAGGGACTGGCCAGGTGCATGGCAGTGCTAGACTGTGCTGCGTGGGCAGTCCGGGTGTGTGAACCTGTCACCATGTCTGGACAAATAATACTGCACACCCAGCATACTTTAGAGGAGTTGTTAAACATTGGGAAACTGGAAGCAGTGCCAGGCTCCAGACGGGCGACATGGGAAGCTGTGTTACTAAGAAAAGATAAGGCAGTACAGATCATAAGGGGTACTAAAGTTAACCCAGAAGACGGAATGATATCCGAAGGGGAACCGCACCAGTGTAAGATGAGATTAGACCAAGAGGTGGAGGGGGGAATCTCAGATGAACCACTTGAGAACCCAGATTTGATCCTTTATGTGGATGGATCTAGAAGATACATAAACAGGCAATTTCAGACTGGGGTGGGCAGTCGCAGACCAGAATGAAGAGGCTGTCCTAAAAGAGGGATTAGAAGGGACCCTGTCAGCTCAGGTAGCTGAAGTGATTGCCCTTACGGAGGCCCTCAAAGCGGCTAAAGGCAAGAGGGTGAACGTGTATACTGACAGCCGCTATGCATTTGGGGTAGTCCATGACTACATGGCAGCCTGGAATAGGAGGGGATTCATCACCTCAGGATGGGGGGGCACATAAGGCACGAGAATGTAGTACGAGAGTTAGTGGAAGCAGCTCAGACGCCCACGGAGGCAGCAGTTATTAAAATACAGGCACATAGGAGGGTGGAAAACCAGCAACAAAGGGGTAATATCCTGGCAGACGCAGCGGCCAAAGAGGCAGCCGAGAATGAGGAACCGTACATAGTCCGGGTGGCTGCTTATAGCCCAGAGGAGGTGAATGTGCAGAAATTACAGGAAGATACAGATCTCGAGGAAAAGGAAAAATGGAGAAGGGCGGGGGCCACCACGGGAAAAGACGGAATTTGGAGGAAAGGGTTGTTAGCAATGGCCCCGAACTGTATACAATACACCCTGTTGAAACTGTATCACGAACCAGACCACAGCGGACAGGGCAGTATGCTCAGTAGGCTGCTTCAGAACTGGTGGTGGACTGGCATTGGCAGGGATATAGCCAAGTATTGTCAGAGATGCATCATTTGCGCCCAGCAAAACCCTGGCAAACCGATCAAAGTAAGGCTATCACACCCCAAGGGCCCATGGGAAAACCTACAGATAGATTTTACGGGACCCCTCCCCGACAGCAGGGGAAAGAGATGCTGCCTGGCCATAATCGACCAGTTCACTAGATGGGTGAAGGCTTTCCCCACCAGGGACTGCAGCGCCACCACGGTCACAATGATCCTCGCTTTTGAAGTGGTACCAAGGTGGGAAACCCCTTTACAGATAGATTCGGATCAAGGAACGCAATTTACGGGCAGTGTTATGAAAAGGATGTGTGAACTGCTAGGGGTAAAACAGAAATCTCACGTACCTTACCATCCACAAAGCTCAGGAATGGTAGAACATATGAACCGCACGTTAAAAAACGCTATTGGAAAGGCAATCACAGCAACTGGTAGGTGATGGGTGGATGTGCTCCCCTGCATATTGATGTGACTGAGGGCTACCCCTAACAGGACAACTGGGTTAACCCTTTATGAGTTGATGACCGGGAGGACTATGCGCTTGCCAGAGGGCATTGCCACCGGAAGCGAGGATAGGGGACCCATCAGAGATAAAATTAAAAACTATATTAAGCAATTGGATGGACAGCTAAAGGAACTATAACAGGAAGTGAAGGACCAACAGGCTATCAGGGATTTAGCAGAGAGGACAAAAGGGGGGCCCCATCACCACCGGCTGAGGTCGGAGACATGGTGTTTGTTCAAATCACCCCGAGCCAACCAGGTTTTGTCCCAAAATGGACTGGACCGTACAAAATTATTTTGACCTGCGATTCATGTGCCTGCGTCAATGTGAAGGGAAAAGGTAGGTGGAAACACTGGTCGCAACTGAAAAGGTATGACGTTAGTAAGAAAGACTGAATTACCGGGCAGTGGGGGGAAAACGGGCAACGAGCAGTCCATACTGTGTTAGCCAAGCGGTTTAGGATTCATTCCTGATCTGGAGGACTGGCCATCCAAAAGACAAAAGGGGAATCCTCAACTACGGGGAGGGTCACCGTGGGCTGTGCACAAGGAGGGGTGAAAAGGAGAAAGCTGCCTCTTAAATACGACCTGGTGGTCACCAGCAGTATGCTTCATTACAGAAATAACAATAACCGGGTAACCTCCAAGCCAAGATGGAAAAAAGCTGGGTGTCGATGATCATTACCAGAGCCCTGGCTATCGCAGCCACTGGCATACAGAACGTAAACCGTGAAGCCGCGGCCTGTATGGGCTTATACTACAAGAATGTCAGCGATGGATATTGTGTGAAAGGAGTGTGGCACCAGGCTTAAGCAACTATCCATTGGAATGAGCGATGGAGAGAGCCTAGGGCAGAGCTGGGATATGGGAACGGAACTCCGATGGAAAAATGAGGGCTCAACATGCTTCCAGATCAGCGATGGTTTGGACGGACCCTGGACATGTGCGAAGGGGGCACAGGTCCAGATATAATGTGTGAGAGACTTTTCATAATTTACCTTCATACCCCGGGACAACAACAACTGGGGTCACTGTCCCGGGGAGGACAACTTGGGAATGACAGATACCTGGCATTGGATCTTGAGGCCCAAACACGCAGAGTTGACTACAACAGCGGACCCCAGACTGACACCAACCCGCTATCACGGGACACAATGACACCACAGAGACGATCTTGCCCAGACATGACCCCTGGGCCACAGAATGGACTGGTACTGTATATGGACGGTGAACTATTGTATGATAACGTTAAACATGAAATTGTACCAGTAATTGTGAACCTGGCAGGTATACAACTGCCTGAGTATTGTAGTAACCAAGCGCCTCTACGAAAACTATACAAATGACTGAGTAAGGCTGTGATTAGTCAGGCGGCCGACGCCACGGGCGCCACTAGATTCGGGGGAAATGCTGCTCTCCACCACCAGAAGAGAGGGTTAGTTAACAATGTACTGACAGGGGTGAACACAGGAACTTCCCTGGTAAACTCTCTCGACATTCAAGGAATCAACTCCGAGGTCACGAATCGTAAAGGGATCATGAGGCAGCTGCTTATAAGAGCAGCGAGGGGCGGTGAAACAGCAGCGGCCCTAGGGGCAAGAGTGTGGCATCTCTATTGGAAAGTGTACACGTTATAGAGACCCACGCTAAAGCCACCAATCAATTAATAGAAAGGGAGGAACAACAAGAGGACAGCACCCCAAAAAGCCAGCTGTGCCACGCTTACAGCCAGTGGATGATTGGGCAATAAAGACACAATCCGGCCCAGATCCAAAGGGGGGAGGTACCGGGCTGGATCAACAGTACCCGGTTGTGGGGGATGGCCAAGAACCCAGGCGTCATCAGCGCCTGTACATTGAAAGGAATGACCAGGGTGTATCCAGTGATTCAGAAGTGCACCAGAATCCAAATGAACGTGATAGGCATGGTATGGGCAATCCCCTCAGTCACGGCAGACACGGGCCCCCACCCTCAGTACCAACATTGGGTTAATCCGAGACAATGATTCCTTCCGGTACTACCCCATAGACATGCCTGCCATACACAAGAATGAGGGCATACAAGGGGTATCACTGAGCGGGTGCAGGAGGAAAAGTAGCCTCACGATTTGCCCCCATCCAGTTGGAACAGCGGGGGGCTGAACGAACGCGGGTACAACCGAACGGAGGGTTGTATGTTAGAAATTACCCACAGAGAAAACCATCACACCCGCTCAGGATACAAGGGAAAGGGGGAAATACTGTGTGACAACCACTGAGCAGTCATACACATACGGGAGCCTACATTGCAACATCACCACCTCCAACTTCTGCTTTAAGCCCCGGCTCCCAGTTACTATCGGACGCACGCGAATGGTATACATCCAACAAAGGGGTCAGGTCTCATTTGAACCTCGGGGGAGAAGCGCCTGGACTGCCCAGCATTTGCATAATAAAGGAACCACTTGAATATTGCATCTGGACTCCGAGTGTTGAAATTTTGTACCAGAGTATTCCTCGGACCTTTCAATTAGCTTTCCTAAGTACTTGCTTTACCTGCATACTAGCCTTTTGCAATTCATGCACTCAGACACCCAGATCCCTCTGCATTTCAAAGCTCTGCAATCTCTCACCATTTAGATAATATGCTTCTCTTTTATTCTTCCTGCCAAAATGGACACTTCCACATTTTCACACATTATACTCCATCTGCCAGGTCTTTGCCCACTCACTTACCTATCTATACCTCTTTGTAGCCTCCTTTTGTCCTCTTCACAAATTACTTTCCCATCTATCTTTGTGTCATCAGCAAATTTGGCAACCATCCCATCCATCCCTTCATCCAAGTCTTTAATACAAATTGTAAACAGTTGAGGTCCCAGCATTGATCCCTGTGGCACACCACTTGTTACATTGTGCCAGCCCGAAAAAGACCCATTTAAGACTACCCTCTGCTTCATGTTGGCCAGCCAATCTTCTATCCATGCCACTATGTTACCCCCATACCAGGTAAGATACATCAAATGGAATGGTGGAACAGGCTCAAGAGGCTGAATAGCTTATTCCTGTTCCCATGTTTGTATATATCTTCTGATGAAATTAACATTTCCTGGCGTTTTGGATGCTGATTAATGCACTAACCAAGATTTTTCAATCTGTAGCAACAATCTTATGCCTGAAATTGATAAACCTAGACCATTATTTCTTACCAGTAGTTTCTATTTTTATTCCAAAGAATACATCCCTTTAATATTTAAAAAATTAAAAAATGGGGATTTGCCACTGTCCAAATCAAGCATGATATAAAATCCGTCCTGAAGGATTTGAAGATAATAATCACTGAGCCATATTTTCTATTCATTTCAAATGGTAGATTTTATTTCAAAGAAACTTTTGTAAATCAGAAGTTTTCACAAGTGAAAAACATTAATTTTATATATTTTTAATTAGGATTAGGATTATTCCTTTCCATTTACTGATCAAGCATTGCAACATTTTACTTTCAAGTTTTCGCATGCAGCATTAATAAGGAGTGTTCAGGGAGACGTGTATCTACCAAAGAACAGAATGTTATTTGATTTGTTGTGCCTGATGAAAAAGAGGAAGGGATGATCAGCAATGAATCTCTGTGGCATGGTGTAGCTCTGACATCTGATGACCACCGCTGTAGCAGCTGCTGCTTCAGTTCCTTCTTCATTCACCTCCACGAAAGACTTGTGTACAACTTTGGACATGGACAGGTCACGAGCTCCAGACATTCCAGATAGATCAGCCCTCGAAACTTCAAAAAGATCCTGCATGCCTAAGCTGGACAGGGGCGAGCTGAGCTCATACTCGTCTTCCAGTTTAAATTTGGGCAGACGAACATGAACATTCATCTTTCGCATTCGGTTCGTAAGTGTCCATTCTTGCAGCTTTTCGAAAGTAAGTGCCTTCTCCAGCTGATGGACCAAAATACAGGGATATCAGTTAGAGACCAAAGCAAGAAAAGCTCAGGTAAAAAGATCAGGCCCACAGTGATCTGCTGGACTAGTTTTGATTGCAAGGAAACAGAGGAGCAAATTCAGGTTTCTCCCCAACAAATTGGTCCAGATTTTAAAATGTTTTTTCACCTCTCCCAGTGAATCACCTGATTTCTGGGTGAGGTACAGAGTGTATATCGCGTGATACTCAAGGTATCACAATTGTGTGGGACAGACTGGACGACAAGAGGATCTCTTGCTGCCATTTGTGTGGAACATTTGTGCCACACAAGTGCCAGGCAAAGACCATCTCCAACAAGAAATAATCTAACCATCGCCCCTTGTCATTTAATGGAATTACCATTGGTGAATCCTCCACTATCAACATCCTGGGGGTTACCACTGACCAGAAACTGGGCTTGCCATATAAATACAGCGGCTACAAGAGCAGGTCAGGGGCTAGGGATCCTGTGGCGAGTAGCTCATCTCCTGACTCTCCAAAGCCTGTCCACCATCTACATGGCACAGGAGTATGATGGAATACTCTCCATTTGCTTGGATGAGTGCAGCTCAAATAAATCTCAAGAAGCTTGATACCGTCCAGGACAAAGCAGCCCACTTGATTGGCACCCCTTCCACAAACATTCACTCCCTCTGCGACCGATGAACAGTGGCAGCAGTGCGTACCATCTACAAGATGCACTGCAGAAATTCACCAAGGCTGCTTAGGCAACACCTTCCAAACCCAAACGATCGCTACCATCTAGAAGGACAAGGGCAACTGGTACATGGAGACACCACCACCACCAGGATGGAAGTTCCCCTCACCATCCTGACTTGGAAATATATCGCCCTTCTTTCACTGTCGCTGGGTCAAAATCCTGCAGCTCACAGAGTAATGGGTTCTGCATCTGTATGTCAAATTTCAGACTCCACGTAAAGTATGTCAACACTTTAAATCATGAAAAGAAACTGTACCTGCTTGAGACCTGTAGAATCATCCATGATGTCATCTGGCAGCAAGATAATCATGCTTAAATCATTACCAACATATGGAAGCTCAAGAACTTTGATTTTCAATTCAGGATTGTCACAGAAAAGAAACTCCTCCTCTTGGTACATCATTTTCACTGGCTTGCTTTCATTCTGTGAACAACAACATTCATTGCATATCATTCCTTCTTAAAATTAAATTAATTGAAAAAGGTGTGGAAAGAGATAGTTCTAGAAATTACTCAAAAGAAGCAAAACCAGTCACGATAAAAATATGGGTAAAAATTCAGATGATGCTGTAATCTGCAAAATAAACATATTGTTGTACATGTGCATTGTGTTACAGTGCAGTGTCATGATTGCACATAGTTTAACAAGAGTACACACTGCTACATAAATATATATAGTCAGGGTGATCTGCAACAATTAGCCAACTTTACTCTTTACTGTATATATGTTTTTGAGAGATTTGGGATCTAGAACCACATGTGTTTCCCCAGATCATTTAGTCACTAAGCCAAGTTGCCAAATTTACATCTCTGGGCTAGTCAAAACACATTATTAACTTTGAAAAATAAACATTTTGTTCTTTACTAGCAGAGACCCACAAAATCTTTGTGGTGATATTTGTATCTTTTTGGAACAGGGTTTCTTTAATTACTGGATTTCTAGTTATTCTTTCAGCAAAAACATTAACAGAATCAAAACTTCTCACTCTGGAAATGCGACATGAAGCTCTCCATGAATGAAAACAGGCCCAAGCATATAACTACAAATCTTGTCAAGAATCTGGCCTTGTGACGACTTCTTTATCCCTGAAAGCTTAAATGGGAACTATTTTCTCCTGAGTTGAAAAGGCAGCTTTACATCTGATGGGCTCAGTATTGTCCGAGGAATAAACCCAATATTTCCTTGAAATCTGCCTGCTAATTACAGAATCTATCATCGAAGAAAACAGCTTCCTGACTCACCATTTTATTCCATGGCCAAGGCTGGATTTTCACCGAATTGGCGTGACTTGGGAGCCCTTTAAAGATGGCTGGCAGGTCCCGATTCCGGGACTCCTGACCCTATTCCCGGGCTGCCTGATTTTTGGGAATGTCTTTAAAGGATGCGGGCTGGTTTGTGCCAAAGTCCTGCATCTGGTACTTCCGTCTGGCTGCTGCATTGCGGAGATAGGCACATCCTACTGCTCCACAAGTTTCATACAGTCCGGTCAGGAATAAATGAATAACTTTTCTTAAAGATTTGTTTACACATTCTACTGTCACTTTCATTGGTGCTCTGCAGTGTATAGTGGGTAAATGGGCATGGAAGTGCTATATCTTGGCATAGAGGGCCAGACTGGCTATAGGGTGGTACGTGAACCACCTTGCCTGGCATAGGGGGCATGAGGGAGCATGGGGGTTAGATGGGGGGCCGTAGCTTTGCATTGAGGGCATGAGGGGCCATGGGGGGTGATGTTGCAGGGTCATAGGGTAGCATTGAGGTATGAGGGGCAATGGAGGGTGAGGGGGCATGAATTGGCCTGGATGGAGCATGGGGAGTTTGTAGAGGGTGAGGAGGTGTGAGGGGGCGAGGGCCGGAGGGCCTTTCTGCTTTTATTTTAACTGCGACAAAGCCCCACAAGCACCAAAGTGGGCCTTTCAAAACAACTCACCTTGCCACCCGGCAACCCCTGTGGCTGCCTCTGACCTGTTTCCCAGTGGCCCGACTCCAGCCCCCTACCCTGCACCACACCCAGCAATGAAGCTCCCACCTCTACAGGCACTTTCTCCCCTGGCATGCGGGTCAAGCCGGGGATTTTCCCGACTCCCGCCACTGCCTTGGCGATGAAAATTCAGGCTGCAGGCCTTATTTAGGATTCAGCAGTTCTTCAGCAACGTTATAACTGCACCTCCTTGAGCTTAAGTTTGTGCGGTGGCATCTCCATTGGAATTAGACCTTGGAGAAACCTGGGGAGGATGTAGACTGTTATCATTTTTTTGGTCTTTCTGGTCAATGCTGATGTATTTATTAAATTCACCTGACAGCTTTTCTAAAACTTTTTCCTTCAAGCCAAGTGAATCCTCGTTTTTAGAGAATAGCTATTGATTAATAATTTGTATCAGACAATTGTCCCGACATTTTACCACACTAAACCAATTCAATCATCTCATCCACCCCTCCCATGCCACCCTCTCCCTTCCATACCACCCGCCCCTCTTATGCCATCTCCATCCATCCCATGCCATTCCCCATCTCACATGCGCCATCCCCATATCCCTCCCATCAATCCCATCCCATCCCTGATGGAAACAATCACTCCAGCCAGGGTAACTTTGTTGGGCTCCTCCTACCTTCTGCTGTTTCCCCTCATCCAACAAACCCCCCACCTTGCTGCCAACACTGCCACCAAACATTGGTAGCTGCATGTGCATCTTGCACTCCAGTCCTTCGCATGTATCTATGTTCACCAGGCACACCCACCAAAGAAACACATGAACAGTTGTGCAACTTAAACTGACCAATCTTAAAAATCTGCACAGACAAAAAACTGAGTATTATTACATATGTACATTATGTTATACTGCATTAATTTGCAAGAGACAGTAATAATTGCCACAGTTTGACAAGAGTACTCATTATTATGTCAAGATAAGTAGTCATGATGCTGGACCTACAACCAATCAACTTTACTCTTTCCTGTAGATATGGTTTTGAGGGAAGTGGGATGCACTTTATGAAAGTTACAGCTAAGTTTATTTGGCCGACCATTTAATCACTAAGACACGTTACCAAATTTACACCTCTGGACCAATCAAAATACAAATTTAGTTTTCAATAAACAAAACACCACAGGAGAAGACCCATTTGTCATTCAGAAATGTTCTCTGTTGTAAAATGAACCTTTATTCTGGTACCGGGTACTAGGTCACTTAAAATCAATAATTATGGATTTAAAAAGTTAGCTGTTCCTTTAAACTCCTTGACCGCAGATACTATATTATTTCATTATGTAGATACATTGGCATTACTGATCAGCAAGCCTCAACAATTGGAATGCATCACAGGCAGGATTATTTGGATGGTGGGATTTCCCATATCGCCATCTGAAGAGTCGGCAGGAATGCTTCCCCATTGATCATGGCCACGTCACAGCCATTTAAAGCTCCGAGCGACGTTAATTGGCTGGGAGTGGGACTTCCACCTGATGGAGAGGCCGAACTCCTGGCTCAGAGAAATGCCGGCCAATCTGAAAGGCCAGGAGCTCTGTTGTCCCAGCAGTGCCAGTGGCGGCTATGGCCAGGACTGGGACAAGAAGCAGTCCCCGTATTCTGAGTCCCGGGTCGCAGGACCAGGTTAAAATTCTGCCCCGAGTCTTTTTCTAGGCCTTCACCAAACTCACATCTCACAATGGTAGAAATGACACAATGACCCTAAGCCATGCAAAACACATCTGTTGTGTTAATTTTGGTTCCAATTTAGCCCCTTTGTTCTTGATCCAAGCTCAGCTAAATCTTCAAACGTCATCATTTGAATTATAATATTCAATTATCAGGGCCATAAGTTGTGTGTTTTCTTCTCGGGGAAGAAATAAATAGACAAAAGATCTTTGTTCAGTATTGGCAGCATGTTTAGTATACCTTATTCAGTCTGAATGGCATCTCCTTTGTGTTTTGTTCATCAAACTTCTCAGCCCAGCTTCCTTTGAAGTAGATGGCATTCACCAACACGAGTCTGGTATTACTGTTAAGAGACCCTTGAATCAGCAAGTCTTGGATCTTACCTGAACAGAAAGAGATTCTCTATATAAACTACACTTCACAGGAAAAAGACTTAGAAAGTTTAATCATCAGTCATTTATTTTCTAAATTTAAAACTTCAGGAGAGTAAAAAATCAAATTGATAGTACTCAACTATGTTTCGTTACATCTTTTAAAAAATGTTTTCTCAGAATAGTCACTGAAGTGGGAGGTTTTTCCCACAGAACATCGACACACTGGGTTGGATGGTCCAATTTCCCAAATAGGTTCATATCCATGTTAAATGAGTACTGGAGGGGTTAGTTTGTACAAAAACATTGCTAACTGAAAATAATACATCCAATGGTTCTTCAAATTAGCTTTTCTTTGTTCCAACAGATAATTTTACAATACATTGGCAATCCATAGCCTATGTTTCAGCAGATACCAATGATAAGATGAGCCAGGTGAGCTGCAGGGATTTTTTTCCTTGAGTTCCTTGTTCCTATGGTGCTTATAATACCATATATTGCTACACTTTCAATAATTACAAACAAAACCATTGAAGTGAAGCATGTTTACAAGCAGTGGTTATGTTGAATCTTCAAGATGTCAGTCAACAATAAAAACATGGTGACACATTGTTTTCATTTGTAGGATTAATTATAATGAAATTTGCTGGATTAAATATTTTGAATTTCAATCTCCTTGGGTAAGGTTTAATATGCAGCTGAAAGAGATCACTCTGTCTTGGTTATAATAGGATCCCTGCACATTGGTGCTCATAGTAATATAAATGAGACATGTAAATCCCAGGTTCTCCCTCTCATTTGACATATCTTCAGATGGAAAACAATATAAAACCTCGTTCTGTCTCTCACCCTCTTTGACCGTCATTCTAGAAAAGCACCGCGTGTAAAAGTAGGAATTCCATCAAAATCCTGGGATTCCCTCCCTAACAGCACTGTGGGTGTACCCACACCACATGGACTGCAGCGGTTCAAGAAGGCAGCTCACCACCACCTTCTCAAGGGCATCTAGGGATGGGCAATAAATGCTGGCCCAGCCAGTGAAGCCCACTTGCCATGAATGAATAAAAAAAATCTAACCACTTCATCAGCTGCCAATGAAGGTGCGCTCCCCTCTCAGTCCTCCAAGCTCCTGTGTCTTCAACAGGAGAACTCTGTGCTAATTTTCACCATCTTTGGTGCAGACAGTTGCCTAGAACTCATTGACTTTGATGTCACAGGCACTGCAGCTGCACGCACGGAGGAAGTTCTCCTCCTACAGTTTCAGCACCGTTACATGCCTTCACCTCCTACTTCAGGTACCACGCCCCAAAAGGGCATTGGTGACCATGAGCTTCCATTGAATTGGTCCATGGTCATGCTTGGCAAAGTACTGCAGTGGTTTGTCATTGTCTTCTGCAGGCTGACCAGGAAACTCACCCGCCCTTACCAACTGATTTTGAATATTTAGCGTACATTTTAACACCACAAAGACGCATTCAAAGAAAATAAATCATCTTTCAGAGTGAGGAGAAACCAGAAAAGGAAAAAAAACATAAACCATCAGAAAAATTACTTTTGGTGCACCTTACACATTAGGTTATAGGAGCACATTTGCAGCTCATTCACAACTGACGTAAATTCAGGAAGTTTGCGTCGGCTGCAGCTGTGTGCAGGAGTTGAGGCCGTGTTATTCAGCAGCAGAGGTTTTACGCAATTGCCTTAAAGGATCAATGAAATTTGGATGTAGCATAAAATCGGGCCCAAATCACACCCCAACCTCCACAATTTATTTTAAAACTGATAATCAGCATTGGGCCTTGGTTATACTATTGCCTCCACACAAGTTTTCAAGTAACTCTGATCAACATATGCTCAAAGTACATCAGCATTCTGTAACAAAGTGCATCGTTGCGCACAGACATTCAGACAATGGAGGGTGTATGAAGCATGTTTCTGTACACAACAGAAACGCTCTGAAGTTCAGACAAAGCCACTAAATGCAACTGTGTGCAGCCAGCATAACCTAGAACCTGACCTATGGGATGGACGTCTTATTGTTCAACTCAATTCACTTTGTCATCAGGATAGCTGAGACACAATTAATCTGGCTCAAGTCTGAGGAATAATTTTCTCTTGGCAACCAGTCTGATTTCTAAATCGAGCTTCACTCTACATAATACATTAAAGTACTTTTTACAAGTTCACACTGTTGTTGCTGAGGAGGCTAATTCATAAAATATCCCCGATGTTGAATAATGGATTTTTTTAATGTACTGACAAAATGGCTGGGAGAAAGAGTTATACATTTCATTTTTAAACTTCAATTCTTGCTTCACCCTCAATTTGCAAATGGCTGAATGTCATTACAATCTCTGTGCAGACCAATGATTTTAAAAAGAAATTTGAAATTCCAGTTAATAACACCAAGGATGACACAACAATACTTCATGTTTTGGAGACGTTTACTCTAACAAAAGTCTACAAGCATTAAAGGCAATTTATACTGCAAACCACAAGAGAGAACATTCCCCCTTTTCCTTTAGCTCAACCGAAAACACACTTCACACATATATATTACACTGTCCTCTCACAACATAATCAATTCTCCTGAAACCATTTCCAGGTGATTTTAAGCTTCTGGGGTTTACTTCTGTCCTTTCCTTTCTCAGCCTTGGAACCTTTAATCCCACAACAGCCTTCGACAGTGAGGTTTTTTCCCTGAGTTTCTTGCTAAAGCACAAGGCATGTTTTACTCCTCACGAATTTCAGCCTTGCTTTAACTCTTCATGAGTTCACTCTTTTCAATCTGAGCGTGACCTCCCACCCGCATTCCTGCATGGTGAGCTATAGTGTCATACTGCCTAGAGCTGCTCTCCCTCTCCCAGATCCTGGCAGACTAACCTTGATTGTGAGTTTTCAGGGATAACAAACCCTTCCCCTCTCAAAGTCCACCTCCATGGCAATGTGAATCGCATGGGCTTTGTATCCAGGCAGAAATGATGATTAGCTATCCTTGAGACCACAACTCTCTTTTTACTTGGAAGTAAATTGACTGCTTTAAGCACAACTATTTAGAGGACAACATTCACAACACTTTTCTGAGACTTTGGAGAATCGCAGTCTATCCACTGTTAGCACACAGGCTGCTGCCATTGTTTCCAAGTATAAACACTTGCACCTCCTTCCGAGTTAAACAATCTGATCCATCTTTAATCTCTAACAATCAAACACCCAGGATTACTGTCAGGCAGACTGCAGAACAGTCTCAAAACATTACAATTTTATAAACCTCATAATTGCAATAATGGGGAGGACTTACCCTCAGTCTGCGCCTCTACCCATTTATTGATCTCCTGTCTTGTTTCATCTGCAGCAGCTTGGAAATCAACTGCAGTCATCTCTGCTCCGTAAAATTTGACTGTGGATTTACAGAATTCCTGAATAATGGATGTAGGGAAAATTAGTTATACTGTCCAGCTTGGAAGTCTTTGAACCCTTGAACAATTAATGGATCACCAGAATTGGTGTATCATCTGTAGCAGCAATGTACAAACATTGACAATAGATTTAGCTCTGTCCCTTGAAGGGATTATCGGGGCGGGGGAGTCAAGAACAATAATAAGAGGAATAGGAAACAGAGGGTAATGGCCAATGTATATTTTTCAGGCTGGAGGAAGGCTTGTAGTGAAGTTACCCAGGGGTCGGTATTGGAACCTTGCTTTTCCTGATATATATTAATGATCAAGATATTTGTGTGCATGGAGACATTTTAAAATTTTGCAGATGATACAAAATTTGGAAGTGTTATAAACTGTGAGGGCAGTATAGAACTTCAAAAGGGCATAGACAAGTTGGTGGAGTGGGCAGATAGGTGGCAGATGAAGTTCAATGCAGAGAAGTGTGAGGTGATGCATATTGGTAGGAAGAACATGGAGAGACAATATAAAATATGGGGTTCAATTCTTAACGCTGTGCAGGAGCAGAGGGACCTGGGTGTGTAGGTGCAAAGATCATTGAAGGTGGCAGGACAGGTGGAGAGAGCAGTTACTAAAGTATATAGTACCCTGGGCTTTATTAATAGGGGCATGGAGTACAACAGCAAGAAGGTTATGCTGAGTTTATATAAGACACTAGTTACTCCTCAGCTGGAGTATTGTGTGCAGTACTGGGTGCCACAGTGGAAGTGCAGAAGATATTTACAAGAATGGTTCCAGGGATGAGAAACTTCAGTTACGAAGATAGATTGGAGAGGTTGGGACTGTTCTCCTTGGAGAGGAGAAGCCTAAGAGGAGATTTGAAAAAGATGTTCAAAATCATGAGGGGGCTGGACAGAGTCGATATGGAGAAACTGTCCCAGCTCGTAAAAGGATCGAGAACAAGAGGGCACAAACTTAAAGGGATTTGCAAAAGAAGCAAATGTGATCTGAGAAAAAACTTTTCACACAGTGAGTGGTTCAAGTCTGGAATGCACTGCCTGGAAGTGTGGTGGAGGCGGGTTCAATCGAGGCGTTGAAGAGGACATTAGATTATTATTAAAAAGAAGCAATGTGCAAGGATACAGGGTAAAACCAGGAGAATGGCACTGAGTCATAATGCTCTTTCTGAGAGCCAGTGCAGACACGATGGGCCAAATGGACTCCTTCTGTGCTGTAACAAATCTGTGAACATAACTGGCATGAGTCCTCCAGCTTGGCGCCTGAGCACTGGAAGAATCTGGGAACAGGTGACCCACTCACAACTTACTTCTAGGAAGTTGTAGCTCTTCTCTCCATAAAGTCGATTGGCCACTTTTAACAGATACGAAACATCAGCTTGGTTAATATCTAATTGTAATTTCTGGAATCCAGAATGGACATCTCCAACTTGATCAAAATGGAGAGCCTGTTATCAGAATAAATAGGCAAAACAAACATTAAGCAATGAATAATTCACTCACCCTTAATTAATGCTTTGTAATGCATTGGGGAAATGGGACTGAGTAATCAATCCAGAGATAACACTGTTGACCAATGCTTCCAAATCAACCTGATTCCCTTACTTTTCTGCTAAAGTCCATTATTATTAATAGTTGGTAGTACAGAACTTAAGTATTGCTGAAAAAAGAGACATTTTTTGTTGAGGCTTTTCATCTTGCACTTATCAGGACAATTTGCAAGAAAATACCAATGTCAGGGGAAACAACAAGTCATATGAGAAGAGAGTGCTGATTGATTGGCAAATGGACTCTGAGTGGTGGAGGCGTTAGAATGGAGAATGCACCTGTTGATGGTAACCTACAGTTAATTGCCAGACATTGTTTGAAATTTAAACCAGGCAGCTTTCCTCTGATCGGTCAAGACATTGCCCTGGGGAATGACCTAGCGAATGGCTGTCACTTATTTTGTTTAGCTGAAACAGGCACAATGTCTGTACATATCCTTTTTGTCTGCAAAGAACAGAGCCCTGTCTATTAATCTATGTAATTTCCAGTACATGTAAATGCACCATACTGTGAGCTGACAATCATAAATTGGTTGTCAGTGTAATTCTTAGCACATTGAGGATTATTTAGCAAATGTTGTACAATCACGGAATGACATCTAATGTTGAACACTGTTTTGAATTTTGGTTTGGTACGGTCCATACCTTACACATTGTGAACAGCGACTGGGACATGCTGTTTGATATGATCCGCCAGTTTTTGTGATGTGCAGCCTACATACCTAGCATCACACTAGCACTGAAATTGATATACCACATTACTCATTTGGGTGATAGGCAGAACGTCTTTTTGGCTTGACAGCAGCATCCTGTTAGTGGCGAATGCCACTCATGTTGCTACCGCATATAGCAGATTGAAACATCTAGCTTCACCTGTTACTCAAAGTTTTGAGATACCTTGCTCTTCCAGGATAATCTGAGGTGGACTGGGCACATTTCAGGGCTGAAAGTGATAGCCTTGGGCCTGTTCATGAGTTTGCCCGATATACAGCGTGAAAAGACCTGGAACTCACTGCCTGAAAGGGTGGTAGAGGCAGAAACCCTCAACATTTAAGAAGTATTTGGATGTGCACTTGCAATGCCATGGCATACAAGGCTATGGGCCTAGTGCTGGAAAATGGGATTAGAATAGTTAGGTGCTTGTTTGACTGGCGCAGACTTGATGGGCTGAAGGGCCTTTTTCTGTGCTGCAGACCTCTATGACTCTATGACTCAGGGTAGCCATTAACCGCAGGATGCCTTTGAAGTGCCCTATTTCAGCATTAAGCTCGCATGATGAGCAAATGGCTTGGGCCTTATTTACAAGGTTGCCAATAAGACTAACTTCATAGTGCATGGAACTGTAAGAATCTCAGTGAAGGTAGGCTTGAGGTAGACCACGGTAGAGAAATGCTTGGCAGATTCCTCAACTAGTATGTCAAGGAAAGGGAGTTCATTTGACTGCTCCACTTGCAAGGGGCAGGATGGAGCCCAATAAGACTTGCGAGGAAATTATTACATGCAGCTGTGGATTTAAATAAAGCAAAATTATCATCCACATATTGGAAATATGCAAGGGATAGGAGCTTAGGTGCCATTCTATCGAAGACACTCTTTCTCATGGAACCCAACCAAGATGTTTGGAAGAGCTGGGCCTAGAGGGGATCCCATGGCAACACCATCTATTTGGGCATACATGGTGTCATTAAAGTTGAATTCAAATGCGCGAATTGCTGAGTTCATAAATTCAATGAATACCGATTCACGCAATGGTGGCAGGACTAGATCACCATGATATAGTGCTGCAGCACAAATATCTATGGCTTCTTTAAGTGAAACATTGGTGAATAGGCTAGCAATGTCAAATGAGCACATGGATACAGCGTTGTCCATACAGGACTTGCATATCGATAGCCAGTGTTTATTGCTCATCCCTAATTCCTTTGGTGATGAACCTCTTTACCCATCATAAACTCTATTTGCCAAACAACATATGGAGGCTGAGATGCACACACCTCATTGAAAATCTCTATCCAAACAGGCAAAAAACCTTCATATTCATTGTCATGCTTGCATACAGCCATCGGGCAGAAACAGATTTTCTGCCACATGATTAATTGGCAAAGTGCATCAGGTTTAACAATCCTATTCTCACTCACCTGTAGTAGGCAGTGGGGAGGGACCAAGCACAACAAGATACAGCCAGCTGGTGAAGCAAAGCAACAAGCTTCATGTAGCAGTGAGATCTCAGTGGGTTATCACCCAGAATGCAGTGAATTAAGAGAAATAGCGTTTCTTAGTGTTAAGAGAGATGGCTTGTGAAAAACTCAATGAACACTCTGGTATGTGGATCAGAATGCAGTACAGCATTTCTTTTATCAAAATAGGCTTGCATTCTCCTTTAGTATAACTACAGTGAGGATCTGTGGATATTTATCTGAACACAAGAGCTACGTTTAAGCTTCTTGACATTGACGAATATCAGATACAACAACACCTGTCATGGTTGAAAGTGTTTAGAGTTTGGCAAAAGTGAGGACTTATTAATAAAAACACGCTCAAAACATTTAAAACAACCTTTCAGCTACATCTGTTGTTCAGAGTACTTTTCTACATACCTTTGCCATTTGAGATGCAGTATTACCTTTTGCTCCGAGGTAAACCATGGCTAATGCAGTGGAGATACTGAATGGTGAAAAAAAGATGTTGCCAGCTTGATTTTTTTCAATCAGCTTTTTGAATAGGTCAAGTGTGAATTGACAATTTGCTTTGCTCAGGTCCTCCATTGTTTTGAACTGTAAGAAAAATAAATGTAAAACAGATTTTTAAAGCCATTTTGATCAAATAATCTTCTCATGAAATTAATGAATTATCATGGTTGAAAATTGGCAAAACTGGGCACAGGGTTTTTATTCTGCATGTCTCTATAGAGCCATACAGCCACAGAAATGTTACAGCGCAGACAGAGGCCATTCAAATATTATCATTCCTGACTAACTAACATACTGATGGTTCATTGATGAGACAAAGACTTCAGTCTCAAGGCACCTCTTTCAAAACCAGATTTTAAAATCAACACATTCCAGAGAACCAAGTTACATTTGCAATCAATGAAGCAGATAATGTGTCACTATAATATTTGAAAATTTAGGAAACAAAGGAAGATGTAATTGTTGTTATTTCTCTTTACTCTATCAAAACTCATCATGATTTCAAAGATCTCTACCAATTCTCCTCTTAATCTTAGCTACTGGAAGGAAAACAACCCTAGGATCTCTAGTCTCTCCACACAACTCAATCTTTCATTCCAGGTAACATTCCAGTAAACCTAGTAAATCTAGTCATCTATTAAATAGTTTGCCTTCTGACTTGCACTGAAACACTCATGGGAAATTTGCCAGTTTAAGAAAAGTTGTTTCAATAGATCAATCACAAAAAAATAAACTCCATCCTTCCCGAACAAAACTGGAAACATCAAATAACACAGAGTTCTCAGTGAGTTATAAAGAAAGGGGTTATAAAGAAAGAAAGAAAGAAAGAAAGAACTTGCATTTATTTATCTTTCTATTTCTTGACCTCACAACATACCAAAACACTTTACAGCCATTGAAGCTCTTTGAAAGTGTAGTCACTATTGGTAGATAGAGAACACGGCAGCAGGTAGCTGAACACAGGAAGGCTCAATTGCTGGTTCATGCTGAGTTAGCTGTGCTGAATAAGGACAGCAGTTGAAGTATTCATTTGTGATGGGAAAACTAGATGACCATCTGACCCTATTCACTATCCAGAGGTCCCAACTGGGAGCTGGCAGGTGCAGACATCGAGTGCAGACATTGATCAAGGCTGACTATAATTTTCATACTTGCACAGAAATGGCAATTAGACAAGATAGCAATGGGTGCGAAATAACACAGCAAGTTGTCATGAAAGTATAATAATTTTCAGAATATTTTTCTGGTTTATTGTGAAGTAGATTTATGGGGGTAAGTATAGTTGAGTCTGTCTGTGCATGATTTAATTACATTTGGAGTCAAGCAGTCTGCAGGTTTAAATCATCAAAAGAAGCTACGTGCTTGAAATGCTAAGGAGTAAACATAGATGCTGGCTTAGCATGTAAGGTGTGAAGGGAATTTGCATTTTTAGATAAATTAAGGGATATTTGGATTTCAAAAGGATCTCAGTTTGTTTACAACTATCCAGATAAGGAAGGCTAAGGAATGTATTAATTTTTCCCAAAGGTTACTGGAAATAGTGACAACATGAAAGTTTTTATATTATGAGGAAAATATAGTTTCAAAGACATATGAAACAATAGAATATACATATTTAAAAGAGAGAAGCATAAATAAAAGAGAGTGAAATGCTAAGTGTCAGGAGAAGGCCATGTAAGAGCGAAGAGAAGTGTGTGAAATAGCCTTAATGGAGCCTCCAGCATTTATGCATAAGTCTCTGCTGTCCTACAAATCAGAAGCTGGGGAGAAGCCATTTGGAATTCCACTGTCCAGGGTATTGTGTTAACTTGCTGAGTCTGTTTTAAATCTAAACTCTACTTCAGACCATTTCCTTAAAGAGAGTGTAACTGGGAGTCAGGTTAATTAGGAATTTTAGGAGCTATTATAGTAGTAATTGTAGTCTTATGTATGTAATTGACATCTTTTATTTCTTTAATAAATATTTTAGTTTAATTTTTTTTACATCTCTAAAGGTCTTGGTGGACTTGTTACTTCTAATTCAATGCACGTATCTCGTAATAAATACATATTGCATAACTGTTGTGATAGCGTGACCACGTTTCCCTCATGGATTGAGTCCACCTGGCACACATCATCTGCTGCGTCATAACAAATTGTCAAGGCTTCAGAAATTAACAAAGAAAACCGAAGAAGAAAACGCTTATAAGTGCCCTATTCAGCTCAGTAAAACAGTTAACTTTAAATGTGCAAAATTCTGGTGAACCAAAACCATTCTGAGGCACAACCGATGATAATTATTGTATTTTTGTCTCACTCACTAGTGCGGCAAATTAATATATTAAAACAAACCTATTTCAAATCGAATGCTTCTCTGTGACAAACAAGTAACTTGGCCACTTTCTAAAGAAACAATTCTATTCCTTTGCTGCATTTTCCTCTTTAGGTTCAGCTCTCAGCAGGGACAAGTCTGACCTGTTTTGTAACTGGCATTGTTGGTGATGTAAACACTTTAGCAATTTCTCTGTGGATCTTCAAATCAAAGGCAAAGAGAAATAAAATGGAAACCAATTTGGCTCTAAACATGGAATAGTTGCACAATCATCCCACACCCATGCCTAGTAGCAGTTTTCCTGGAAATGTGAATCAGTGGTGCATAATGCTTGCGCTGAATTGAGAGGGGTTTGATTTTTTTTTTTGCTGCCAACATCTGGAGCTGTGTGAAACACAGAAACCTTCTTTTTGTTCATTGTTGAAATATAAATAGCTGGAAGCTCAAAGTACTGTAATAACTTGATCTGGTCCCACCTTGCATTTTCATTCTGAGGAATGTTTACCTGAAATATTAATCCCGTTTCTCTCTCTCCACAGATGCTGACCAACCTGTTGAGTGATTCCAACATTTTCTGCTTACAACTGGAAACCATACTAAGTGGATCAGTTTATGTTACCAGATATCTCCCTTGAGCCTGGATTTTGATCTGTTCCATGAAACAGCCCTTGCACAGCTTCCATGAACAAACTGAAACCAATTACAGCCAAGTACTTTGATGGCTGATTTCTGGCTTATTTAAAAGTGGTTTAAAAGCCTTTTGAACACGACCTGTCACTTTAGGTAAGCAAGATTCAGCTCTGAAAGGAGACCACCTAAATAATGACGCTGCAAAGTACAGTCAGTATTCATATTGGGACCCTAATTTTTTGTTCATTTCTGTTGCAGCAGAAACATGTTGCACCATGGAATGCAAAATGGCCAATCAAATAACCAGCGATATCCTACCTCCTGCCTTACATTCCTTTGGTGCATTACTACCTTGTCCCATGATAGCCATGCAGAGTAGAATAGAGTATTATTAACAAGGCACCCCATTCATTTCAGCACTCTGGGGGAAATACCATCGATTCCCAGTGATTTATTCATTTGGAGCCTTGTTAGCCTCACTAGGTCTTTAAAAGTCATGAGTTTTAATTTGCTTCATTCTGTTTGTCTTGGGCATGTTTCTCGGGTCGACCATTATGAATATTTGCAGGAACTAATCACGTAATATTATCAATCCTCAGTCTTGCTTCTGATTTCACCTTTTATGGTTTATATTTATCTAAATGCCCTATTACTGTTACAAAACGGAAGGAAAAACAGTTCACTATTATAAAAACAGAATTACCTGGAAAAACTCAGCAGGTCTGGCAGCATCGGAGAGAAGAAAAGAGCTGACGTTTCGAGTCCTCGGTTTTCGGTATATGATCAAAATTCACAACTTTTCCAGTTACCCCAGTGTCCACTTATTCTTATAAAATCACAATACTGGCAATCTCGGCGAAAAAACAGAAAATCCTGGAAATACTCAGTAGGTCTTTTGTGGAGAGAGAAATAAACTAAACCTTTCAGGACTGTGAGCTTTCATCTTTTGGGGCTGGGCTATTAAAATATCGTCAGTCCTCAAGCAAATGCAGGTTTGCAAATTTCCCTGTATCCGATCCGAAATGAACAGCTCGGTGACAATTAGTGTTTGTTGACAGTCAGGCCGAGAGAGAAGGGACAGTTTCCACATGAATGAAATGGCTGGTGTTTCTCTGATGCACGAAGAGGGGAATTGATGATGAATTTAGCGAAGGTTTGCAGCGCTGACGGGGAAGTGTAGGGAGACTAAAACCCCTGGGTGAGACATAAAGACACTTACCTTATGCACCGCTACCTTTCAGCATCCAACACTTCCTCTTCACTGTGTTCACTTTGCTCTGTGCGCCGCCTCTGGGGCGGGTTTTTAACCCGGAGTGACCGCCCGCCCGCCCGCCCTCAGATTGATGGGACTGCTGTGTTGTCGGTCACAGCGGAGACTGCCCTCTCCCCAGACACACCAGGAGTTTCCTGCTTTTGTTTTTCCAAGTTGTTGCGAAATTAAATCCTACAGAGCTTGTGAGAAGTGTACATGTCAATTTAACACAAGCTGACAGAGCCCCAGAAAGTACAAAACCCTCCTGAATACAGGTCAACGACGTGTAGTTACACTGAGAGTGCAGTAGGACATGGCTGTGTTGTAGTGAAAGCTGCAGACACATCCCATCCCTGGCGGAGCTGATTTGGGCAATTATTTCCCCACTGAGAATTTCCTCCAATGAGACTCAATATTGTCAATATCTGTTGGTCTTCTCTGAATCTGATTCTTAAATTACTTTGAAAAAGATAATTCAAAACCATTTTGTTCATCAACTGTTAAAAGCCGAACGGGGTGAATTGCTGTGGGGTTTCTCCTTGAGTTCAAGAGCGACAGAAACTCCAGCAAAACAACATCGACACCCGTTACACCATTTCCCCGGGTTGCTGCAGTTCCTCCGACAAAACTAGTGCATTGGAGCTGGAGAAACCCTTAGGAAATTCACCCTTCATCCCCCTTCACTCCTGACTCCAACTCTCTCCCTGGATGCTCACTCAGATTGAAGCAGACAATAGGTAACCTCACTGCCCAGTTCCACACTGAACTCAATCTTAAACCCCTATCAGCACTCAAGACTAGGGTTGCTAACTCTGGCTGCAAGCATTCCTGGAGGTTTGATCCATTGATACCAAATTGATGACAAACAGGCCTGACCCCTCTGAGGAACTCCTGTGTCATGTTACCTTTGATGCTGCTCCCACTCACCAACGTGTTGCCACTTCTCCTGTCCTGTGGGTAATGATGGGTCCCATTTCCCCGTCTCCATTTCACTCCCCAGCCCCCACTCCACCCTTGTCACCTCCCGCTGCCACCCTCTTCCCCCATTCCCCATGCACCCTTTTCCCCACTCCCCAGGCCCCCATTTCTCTCCCCTCCATCCCAGACTAAACATGTCAGGAAAAAGATAGGACTTGGCCATACAAGTGCAAGTGAAGTTTTAAATGGCACGATAACTACTGAACAGACAGTAATTAAATTATACAATTATTTCCGATTTTAATTGTCGGAGATTTAAAAAATAAAACTTGGGCCAGGATTTTACCCCCTCCCCCCCACCTCCCCCCACCCCGTGGCGTGTCTGCCTCCGGCGGCAGCCATTTAAATCTCCATTCAATTCGGCGGGAACGTGGTGTCCCACCGGGTGAGAGGGACCATAAAATCCTGGCTCAACTTGATCTCTATCTCTTCTTCTTAATCCCCTCTTTATTTCACTTTCTGTACAGGATTTTATATTTCCCTAACTATTCTAGCTGCCACTCCCTGGTTTAGACTCTGCAGGCCTAGTAAGCATTCTTCAGCATGATTGGTTGAAGACACGCTGGTGCTTGCCCTGTTTACACATGGGCTACGTCAGGATACTGGCAGGGAGTTGCCATCAACAGCGTTCAAAGCCTCTGGGCAGTTGTAACCATAATGAACAATTTGTTTGCCATTGACCACAAAAATTTGGGCAATTATATATTTCAATAATATCTACACCTTTAATATGATGCACCGATTACCGTCAGTGGAATCGCCCCCTCCCGCCATCAGCAGGGTTCGTGGCGGATGGGGACGGACAATACGGCAGGAAAGGAAAATTCGGCTTCCCGATGCCGGTGATTGATGGTGGGAACTTGTGGTCCCGACCACCGTGGCAGGAGAATGGCGGATCGCCGTTCCCACCAAAGGCCGCGAGGAAACTGTTTTGCATCCCATTGTTGGGATTCAAATTAACACCCGGCCGTAATTGACCCCGCCCCCACCCCACTTTGTCTGATCAACCACCCTGCCAGCGGGATTTCATGGTGGTCCAGAGTGCGACTGGAAAACGTGGCGCCCACACACTGGGACTTAACGTGTTGGATGGCTGGAGCAAGTGGAGGCTGGAGCAGGTGGATGGTGTGCGGTGACCGGGTCTGGGGGAGGGGGGGGGGTTCATGGAGCACATGGAGAGGAGGAGAGGCACGAAGAGGTGGGCAGGTCAAAAGTGGTCGAGGGGGTGGGTGGGTGTGACGGCAAAGTATGAAGCCTTGCGGGGTCTTGGTTGGGTGCAGTTGGGTACTGGACAAGAGAGTGTTGCAAGGGCCATGGGAGCAGCAGAGAGCTGTGAGTGGGGGGGTGGAGAAGGGTAACATGAAAGCAGAGGTGCGGAGGGCGCGGAAGGGTTCAGAGGGAAGGCTTGGTATTGATAGTGGAACCCTGAGGAGCAAACAGAGGGTCTTGATGGTGGGAGCTTACAGTCATGGTTAAAAGAGGCAGTGGAATGCAGTAGAGTGGGAGGGTGAGGGTTCCTCGACGATGGGTGAAGGGCCCGTTAAGGTTGTTGGAAGGGGCTATGAAATGAATGTGGATCTTCTGGGTTTTTGAGAGCAATTTGTTTTGCAAATCCTGGCCAAGTGCTTTTTGGAAACCCATATAAAACACTTCCCTCTTCAACATAAGTGAGCTTCTCAAAAAGAAATTCTCACGGTTTCTCAGACTTGCCTGGTCGATCGCGTATCATCTCAAAGAATGGGTACTTGTCCAAATGCTCACTGCATGATGGAGCCAGTGGTGGTGTTAGTTAATTCAGGGAGTCAGAGTTGCTGTGGCAACATACACTTTTTACATGCATCTTGTAGGCTGCAGCCAAGGGTGGGTGGGGGGAAGAGACGACAGTAGAGGCTCCAACGCTTTTTCCATCCCATGACTAACCAGGAATCTCTCCCACTCTTACCGCCTGCCATTGGCATGTGTTGGAAGGATTTTCCCCAGGTCGATACTCAACTGGTTGGGCCACATTATGAATGCCCTGTGATGGAGCCAGTAATTTCTCCCATAAAATGACAAACTTTAAACTGGTCCATCTGTGGTCACCCGCTTCTCCCTCCCTTAAATAATGGAATAGTATTTGTAATTTTCTTATCCCCAAAATGGCACAATTCTTCAATCTGGAGAGCTCTGGAAAAATACAAATGCTTTTTGCCATTTAGTCATCCATTTCTTTAACACCAAGGTGGAAAATATCAGCTCAACACTTGCTCAAATTCCATTATTTTCCCCAGATTTGTATTAAATCCACTCAAGTTCCACCTCCACTTTAAGGTTTCTTTGATGATACTGGTATTGTATTCTCTTCCTCCACAGTGAAAGAGTGGAAAGTTTACTGAAAACCAATGAAAAGTTGATACCAACCAGCTTGAAAAGCCAGTGTAAAAAGCCAATAATTCTTGATGGGGAACAAAGCAAATTCCCCAAAACTGTTATGATCTCCATAGATACTGTTCCAAAATTAAGGGAAATTTGAACTTCTAGTTATTAGTTGAAAAGGATGATCAGTCAAGATTTCACATTTGAAAAATAACTTTTACTGTATCAACTTCTAAAGACAAAACACTTAACTAAACACTTTCTAGTCATAGCAATTTGCTTTGAAACAACCAAACAGAATTTGTCCCTTTTAACTTTTACTGACGATCAAAAACCTCAATTTTATTCCCTTACTCGGTCTCACACGTAGACACCCGCTTTCCCTGAAACCAGTTTCAAATGTTTAGTCACTCCTAAGAGCTTTGCTTCCGTTCTTGTTCTTTTCCTTCCGACATTATCTTCCAGTGAGAGTTTTCTGGGGATTCTCCCTCTAGCTTCAGCTAGGCAAATCCTCCAGCCTTGATTCAACTCCTCATGACCTTGGTTTTCAAACAAACAAACAAACAAAAAGAGTACAAGCTCCCACCTGCATTCCACATGGTGAATAATTGATTCAGCATTTTCTCAGCTTAAGGTGCAGGCCTGGCTAACATCCATCTCTTTTTGCTCCCCAATTCCAAGTTGGCTGCAGACTACACAGAACCAAACTGCATCTTCCCCCTGTCTATGATATCCCTGGGTTTATAGGGAAGCCTGTAACATGATATCAAAATGGCTTATCTACCCTCCATTCCATGGCAACAGGAAACATGACAGCCTTGCAACCAAGTAGAATGTTAATCAGATATCACCATTGCGTTCATCTGAGAAACTATGGGACAGGTTCCAGCACAAATATTTACAACTTATTGATAACCCCTTTCTTCCTTCTGCATTTTGGGAGGCATTAGGGGCTCCTCAATGTGGGCTTAGAAACAGTCATTGTCACCAGGAGTTAACATTTGGCACCTCCCTTTCAAAAACACAATCCGAGCCCTTGATCTTGGAACAATTCAACCCCCCAGGCTTATCGTCAGGCAGGTGCTACAGGTCACATGATCACCTTAATTTACCCAAAATTTAAAGATTCAGTCCCCAACTAGGACACAAACCAAAATATATTGTCCGAAAACATCATAAACTTGACCATTGTAACAAAATGTTGCCCTTTTAAGGGCAACATTGACAACAGTGAAACATCTTAAAAAGGTGTCTAATTGTTTCCTCCCTCTGATCTCAGTCATGAGCAAAATGAAGAAAACATGAGGCAAATGCAAAGCATTTTATTTTGCCATCGGCTACAATAGATCATCAATTATACATTTTTTTTAAAATTGCAGCCTTCAACATATAGGTTAAGGCCAAACAAAGGCAGTGTACACAGCAAAACATTGTACTTTTTTTGGTATTAATAAACACAAATTGTTCTCCAGAAATTTGAACAGTCTTTGCAGTAAAACCACATTCCCCTACATACAATCACTGTACTTCAAAAATAATTCATAACATTAAAATCTTTAAAAATCAAAGTGCTTCAAGTCTGGACAGAAACAATCCAAAGTGATCTTAGAAGTGTACAAAACAGTTAAGAGAACAGGAAAGGTGAATCTAGAATATGATTTTTATTTAAAGTAGCAAATAGGAAATGGGGATACAGGTCTAAATTGGGGAAAATGGTACATTTAGGAAAGTAATCACAAATTGAGCAAAATTGGAAGGAAGCCTCAGATACAATAGTGAAGTAACAACTCAAAGCATAAAGGAAACTGTTAAATGCTGTAATGGGGTTTGAAGTGTGTGTGTATCATCTGCCTTGATTAATTAAGATGCTGTATTTAGTTTTGGAATAAAGCATTATTGAGCCAGATAGGATGGAAAGTTAAAATTAAAATCAAGGTCACATTACTTTGGTCCTCTTGTTACATTGCATAAATGAAGACAGCCTTTGGTTATTTTTAATTAAATGTCTGGACAAAATGGTTTTTCAAACTTCTGTATTAGAACCCTCCCTATCACAGATTCTTTGCCATACCAAACGATAGGAGGCAATGCGATTTGCAACATGGCCCCTCTAGTAAGACTTTTAATCTTCCTGTTCAGTACTGGAACAGTATTAGATAAAACAACAGTAATTTTATGACTTGATTAAAAATTAATATGCATTTTATTTCATTCTATCCTCTCTCTTTCAACTTCCATTAAATGTCCACTCTAGTTAAATACCCTGTAGATTCTGAGAAATGCATTAGATTGTCAAAGGATCTGTTCAGCGTAGTTGGAAAACCACTTGTTTAGACCTTATACAATTAGTCTGAGCAGGGTTGGGTGGCAATAGCTGCAGCTCAAGCATTGTTTTAAGGGGAGGAGAGCCTCCCAAAAAACAAAATGTTGCGCGTTGGGTTGTGCCTAATGAAGAACAAGAATGGGTGATCAGCCATAAACTCCTGTGTAATTACTGCACTTCGCAACATCATGATAGCTGCTGTGGCAGCAGCTGCCTCAGTGCCTTCTTCATTAACTTCTACAAAAGCTTTATGAACAACTTTTGACAAAAACAGATTACTTTGCTCAGTCATCCCAGAGAAGTTAGCATGTGAAATATTAAAAGCATCTACCATCCCCATAAGCTTGAGGGTTGATTCAAGGTCATATTTCTCCTCCAGCTTGAATTTGGGCAGCATAACTTTCACCTCCACATTACCCATATTTTCTGGGTTGGTCCAATCCATCAGATTATCAAAGGTGAGTTGATTTTGAAGCTAAAAATACAAATGAATCCAAATGTTAAAAGTTCTGGACATCAACCTTTATGCAGAGTATTTAAAACAAACAGCACTTTCAAGAAATGTGGAATCAGTATTACTCCATTTGTGTCTCTGCTGCCAATCGGTGACCTTATTTGTTTTGTTGAAGTCAGTCCATAACCTTCCATAATTTTAAAGGCCTCTATCAGGTCACCCCTCAGCTATTCCCCCCACCCCCCTCCAACACAAAGAAACCCAGCCTGTCAATCCTTTCCTGTTATGTATACCCATGCATTTTTGGTATCATGCTTGTAAATCTTCTCTGCACCCTTTCTGTGCCTCCATGTCCTTTTTATAAAATGGCAAGATTACTGCTTGCAGTGCTGGTTGAGTGTGGTCAAACGTGGGTGGATATAGGTTTAACATAACTTCTCTACTTTTCAAATCCATACCTCTAGAAATAAAGGCTAGTACTTGGTTTGTTTTTTTTTAAAATGACCTTGCTAACTGTGATTGATGTATTTGTACCCCAGATCCATTTGTTTGTCTACCCTACCTAGGCTTGCACCTTCCAAGTAATGTGATCGTCCTGTTACTGACACACATTTAATCGGTGTTGATCTTAAACTTGCAGAATGGGAAAACAACGCCATCTTGTAATTTGTTGCAGTCCTCCTCAGTATTGACTATTCCACCCAATTTGGTGTCGTCTGCAAATTTAGAAATTGTATTTTTGATTCCAAAGTCCAAATCGTTAATGTGAACTTTAAACGGCAGTGGTCCAAGCACTGATCCCTGTGGGACACCAGTCCCTACCTTCTGCCACTCTGAATAACTAACCCTGTACGCCCACTCTCTGCTTTGTCTTGAAGCCCGCTATCACTTCTGCCACTTGTCTCCAACTCCACATTCTCTCACCTTATTCATTAGATTGTTGGGGCACTTGAAAAATGCAGATAAATTACACCTGCAGCATTATCACTGCCTATTCGCTCTCTGGTACCTCAAAGAAAAAAAATTCAATAAAGGTTGATCAAGTAAGATTTTCTCTTTTGAAATCCATGCAGACCATTAATATATTTCTATATTTAGGCATACTTCCATTCTCTCCTTTGGTAGGGATTCCATTATTTTTCTTTCCTACCACCAAGTTAAGCTGACTGGTCTAGGACTTCAAGGACATGTTCCATCCTTCTTTTTAAATATAGGAATTATATTAGTGACCCATGATTGGCGGATAGCTAATGACTTATTAAATATGTGCAATAATGCTTCCGTTATCATTCCCTAGATTCTTTTACAATATGCAAATTCAAGCCATCTGGACTAGGGCATTATCCTAGAGTTTAGTTTATTCAATACATCTTGTATTTTCAACGCATTTCTCATATGACTCAATGTCATATCCATCTGTTCTATCTCACTGGTAAATATCAAAGCAAATAATTATTTAATATTTCTGCTCTCTTTTGTTCACTGTGGTAGTGTCCTGTCTATCCCTCAAATGATCCAATTTCTATCACTCCCTTTTCCATTGTGTCTGTAAAATTGTTTTACTATTTTATGCTCCTTGATAATTCAATCCGTACCCCAACTTTGTTTACCAACAAAATGTTATCCTCGCAGTCTTGAAATTTTCAACTGACTCAGCAGTTTAGGCCTTTTTGGGAGAGTTCCAAAATTCCATTATCCTTTGCATCGAAAAAAGTGTTCTCTCTCCTAATGGCCCAGCTCTAAATTTAAAAGATAATGCATCCTAGTTCTGGCAGTGCAGGGAGATTCTAGCTTTGGTTGCAGCATAAAGATATTATAGAATTACTGAAACAAAAACAGAAAATGCTGGAAAAAAACTCAGCAGGTCTAGCAGCATCTGTGGCGAGAGAAAGAGTTAACAGTTTGAGTCCGTATGACCCTTCTTCAGAGTGGGCTCAAAACGTTGACCATTTCTTGCTCCACAGATGCCGCTAGACCTATAGAGTTTTTCCAGCATCTTCTGTTTTTGTTTCAGATTTCCAGCATCCACAGTATTTTGTTTTTATCTGAAAGAATTACTATTAGTTACAGGCAGGATAGCAGAGCACCAGACATATTACTACTACTTATCTACAGATTTGAGTTATGAGCTACTGCTGATTAGGAGGGGGAAAAGTCAGATTGTTGCCAGTGTGACTATTAGATGTCTGTGCAATGTCAGAGTTATTAGTGGAATCAAAGTTCTTTCTAACTCTGGCTTCCCTCCTGCCTGCTCCTCTACCTGTGGTTTTTCCTCTTCCATGCCCTCTATTCGCCCTCTTACAGGTGACTTCTTGGCCCTGGTTATAGGTGCATGAGCAATGCTACTCAACTAAAAAGGCCCCAACCTTTTAATAGGTAAGTGTGGGAACAGTCAGACATCACATGACCAAACCTTCAGGACTACCTCCAAGCAGAGTTGACAACCCTAGTTTGCATAGGCACCTAAATCCCATTGTTTCTCCAGAGTTCCACTAGTCTATTCATGAAAAGAAAATGATCAGACCTGTCATTCTCTGATCAATCCTAACCTCACATTGGACGGTCATAGTTTTGCCCACATAGTTATGTCTATGGCCCTCCGTAACTTTCAGCTCCCATCTAAAAACAGCTCCCCAAGCCATCTCTAGTGTCATCTGCAAACTTGCATATACAAGTATCCCTTCATCCAAATCGAATCTCAGATCCCTGGGAACCACCAGCTAATATCTCCCATGCAGCTAACAAATTGAAGGCACCTTATGCAACTGTCAAAGATGAACCACAAACTCAAGTACCACAATTGCAACAGATCACACACCGAAATGGCCGTTAAAATAAAAAAGTGCTATTCATCGTTTAACAAGGGAGGTTATTAGTGGTTAATCATGGCTCATTCACCTATCTAAAACTATTCATCAATAGATTAATAAAAAAAAGCTTTGGTTTTAGTTGTTTGACTGTGTTGCTAGCCTAATAACACAAATAAATTTTAGTTGGAAAAATGTGTCAATCTTCACACCAAGGTGCAGGGCAGTGTAATGTTGCCCTCAGATGTTGACATGGACTCTGGACATTTGTCCCAGAGGATTTTCTGCACCTTTTTAAACATTGGAGCAGAGTCTCCAATTGTAATACAGATTTATGTCAAGCAGCAGGAGACATCTTATACTCATGTTGCACTCCCCCAAAAAAAGCTCTTCTGGAGAAATGGAGGAAACATTCAGATTCAAAGATGTTTTGACAGAAGGGTAGAGATTTACTTATTGTTGGTTAGCAAAAAGGCCAAACAAGAACAATTATGTAATTTGCAGTTGTTGGACAATGACGAGATAAACTTCCTTAAAAGCAAAACCACCTAGCAATTTACCCAAGTGATGGGTGGATTTGAATGTACGTGTATCACATCTACAAATTAGAGTCAAGCAGAATTTCTTTTCTTAAAAAAATATTCGTTCATGGGATGTGGGCGTTGCTGGCTAGGCCAGCATTTATTGCCCTTGAGAAGGTGGTGATGAGCTGCCTTCTTGAACTGCTGCAGTCCCTGTGGTGCAGGTACACTCAGTGCTGTTAGGGAGGGGGTTCCAAGATTTTGACTCAATGACAGTGAAGGAACAGCGATATATTTCCAAATTAGGATGGCGAGTGGCTTGGAGGTGGACTTCCAGGTGGTGGTGTTCTCAAGTATCTGCTGCCCTTGTCCTACTAGGTGATAGTGGTCATGGATTTGGAAGGTGCTGTCTAAGGAGCCTGAGCTCCTGCACTGCATCTTGCAGATGGTACACACTGCTGCCACTGTGCGTTGGTGGTGAAGGGAGCGTGGATGGGTGCCAAATGGGCTGCTTTGTCTTGGATGGTGTCAAGCTTCGAGTGTTGTTGGAGCTACACTCATCCAGGCAAGTGGAGAGTATTCCATCACACTCCTTACCTGTGCCTTGTGGATGGTGGATAGGCTTTGGGGAGTCAGGTGGTGAGTTATTCACCACAGGATTCCTAGCCTCTGACCTGTTCTTGTAGCCACAGTATTTATATGGCTAGTATAGTGCAGTTTCTGGACAATGGTAACCCCCAGGATGTTGATAGTGGGGGATTCAGCGATGGTAATGCCATTGAATGTCGAGGGGTGATGGTTAGATTATTTTGTTGCAGCTGGTCATCGCCTGGCACTTGTGTGGCATGAATGTTACTTGCCACTTGTCAGCCCAAGTCTGGATGTTGTCCAGGCCTTGCTGCATTTGGACATGGACTATTTCTGTATCTGAGGAGTCGCAAATGGTGCAATCATCAGCGCACATCCCCACTTCTGACATTATTATGGAAGGAAGGTCATTGATGAAGCAGCTGAAGACAGTTGGGCCTAGGACACTACCCTGAGGAACTCATGCAATGATGTCCTGGAACTGAGATGATTGACCAACAACCACAACCATCTTCCTTTGTGCTAGGTGCGACTCCAACCAGTGCAGAGTTTTCTCCCTGATTCCCACCGACTGCAGTTTTGCTAGGGCTCCTTGATGCCACATTCTGTCAAATGCTGTCAAGGGAAGTCAGAATGTTGGCCCACTTACCTTTTTACACAAAAAAAGTTAGTCAAATCAGATTTTAGCCTTAATCATAAACCATTTCAATAGATTGTTTATCTGAATTTTACTCCCATTTAGTCATGAGATTGGAGTTAGTCAGGTGCATTTATTTTTGGGTGAGATGAGCCGATCATTTTTTCCCTCAGCTGATTTGTTCCCTCTGAATAACTTGAGATAAAGTTTCATGTTAAAAGCTTCCAACTTACGTTTTCCAGCCCATTGGCATTGTCTTCCAAATCTGGCAACAGGATAATCATACTCAGCTCACTCTGGACATAGGGGAGCTCGAGTACCTTGGCCTTAATTTCATGAATGTAAGCCATATTAAACTTGGCCTTTTGGTACATCATTTGCACTGGTTTAGATTCATTCTACAAGTAAACAGAAAATATTAGCAAAGCTGAAGAATGCACAAACACACACAAAATCATTTCTAGAGGAGGTGGTTACAAAATAAAGCCTCCTTCCACTTTGTACAACCAAGACAATGATGATCTGCTCAGCCAGCTTTAACATGTTATCACTCCTCAATGTCAGTTAGTGCATGGTTCATGGCATGCGCCACGATCAACGCTTTCTCTAAAGCTGAAAGTGTGCGCAGCAATAGGGAACGTGCAGCTCAGGGAGCAAATGGACCAAGCTCAAGCAATGTTCCCTTTAAGATGCATGGCCATGTGCCAATCTTAAAGGGACCATGCAGCACAACAAGCCAGCCACGCCCACTAAAGAGAAATTAGAGGGAACATTGCCCACATTAGACAAAGTTGTCAAAATTCAGGCAAAGTAAAACACAGTAATTTAATTAACTAAATTCCCTGTGCATCGTGCAGCCAAACTAGACATTCCCTTTCATATAAATATGCAATTGGAGTGTTGTGTGCTTGGGGTTATGCAACTTGGGAAACAGAGGAAAAAATTCTGCGCTATTCTTCAGGGAATTCTCATGTGAAGAACAACTACATGACCATTTCTTCCCGAATCTGACCTGTCATTCGCCCTTCACCGTCTGGCTTTTATTTTCTAATGCTTAAATCTCGTTGGCTAAGGAGATAATACTGTTAGTTGCCTGCTCACTGAGGTGCCAGACACCCCCTTTCCCCTCACTGTGTCCTTATCAGAAACTGTGGACAATTGTGTTTGAGATGAAGTGTGCGGGTGCAAGTCTAACTAATGGTACACACCATTCAAATGCAAGTCCCAAGAGGTTGGCAGATAATCTCGAAGATCAGGTTTTAAATTTTGCAATGCAGCAACGAAGAGTTGCAAATCCCAAATTATCAACATAGGAACATCAGTAGCTCTTCAGCCCTCGAGTCTGTTCCACCATTCATTCAATGGGATCACGGCTGATCTGTATCCTCACCTTGTCCACCTACCTCGACTCCATGTCCATTAGTACCCCTGACTAGAAACCAAAACCTGAATCACATTTTAAATATGATTAATTGAGCTAGCATCTACTGCTTTTTGTGGAAGTGACTTCCATACACCCACCACTCTTTGCAATGAGGAGGTGTCTCCGAATTGCTCTACTGAACAGCCCGAATCTGATTTTAAGGTCATGTCCCCTTGCCCTGCATGAACACCTCCAGCAGAAAATGCTTCCCTCAATCTATCCTACCAATGGTTTTCAAAATTCTAAAAAAAAATCTTCAAATCTAAATCACTCCTCAGCATTCTATATTCAAAGGACTATAAGCCTTAAAAATTCACATAGCACCTTTCATGACCCCAGGATGTCCCAAAACATTTCACAGCCAATGAAGTATTTTTGAAGTGTAGTGACTGGAATAAATGTAGCCTGGGTCATATAACCTAACCTCTGTAGCCCTGACAGCTTTCTACTCCATCTACACTGCACTCCTTTCCAAAGTCAATATATCCCTTCTAAAAGGTGTGGTGCCCAGAACTGTACACAGCACTCCAGGTGTGATATAACCAGGACTTTGTATAGTTGCAGCAAAAACACCCTCTCTTTTATCTATCTAGCAAGCGAAAATAAGAGCCAATATTCCATTAAGCTTTTAGATTTTTTTTGTACTTGTCTATTACATTTCAATCCACATGGACTTCTAAATCTCTTCATACTACTGCTGTTCCTAGCTTCTCACCATTTAAAAAGTATTAAGTTTCATTTTTTTTGGTCCAAGGTGGATGACCTCACACAGGTTAAGTGGGCAAAACTGTGGTAGATGGATTTCAACGCAAACATATCAAGGTCTCTTGGCAATTTTATGCTTCCTACTTACACTAAATTAGTGTACAGCCAATCACTGTCATCAGCAAACTCTGATAACACAATAAGAGCCCTATATCAGAGTCATCAATCAATATATAGGTGAATAATTGATGCCACAAGTCAGATCTATTAACATGAGATACACCATTAGTCACTTCCTTCCAATTTCAGCAGGCACCCACTGGGCAAGATTTTATGGTGGAAATAAGTGAGTGATCAAACGGCACAATTATTTAAGTGTAAATCGGAGGGCAGCTTCTGGTAACTGGAACCTGGAAGTTACTGTCCGAGAAGCTTGTCCATTCCAATACAAGTACCTTTTGAAACTGTGAATTATAAGCAAACCACCTCTCTGGCACTGAAAATTAACCTGTAGAAGTATGGAGTCTCATTCTTTCAGATTTTAACTACTGTTGGAGATTTGATATTTGTGTCTTTCATTTCTCTATCAACTCTTGCTTTCTCTTCGTTTTGGGTGGTTTCAGCACCCGAGTTGACATTGTCATAATGGCGAATTCACTCCCTGGTTCAGATTCAGTGCGGCTTCATCATCGGTACAATAAACTAATTGGGTGGAATTCCAGTCCTGCCGGTAGCAGAGAGGATGGTGGGCAGGGGAACTCAATTTGGTGCGAGGCCAAAAGTCAGTTTCCTGACATCAGGATGAACTGTAAGAGTTGTGTTCTCGGGATGATAAAGGTGGCTTAAAGATGGGATGAGATTCCCAACGAACAATGTTGGGAAGCTATTTTACATGCATTAGCATGTCATGCATGCTCATCAAAAGGCCATCTCACCAGAATTAAAGCTCCCCCTCCAAATTAAGCTCCCCACCAGCGAGAATTTAGAACAGTTTTATGACTGTACACAAGTGGTGTAACGTGGCGAGGTAAATGTTGAGGTCAGTAGGCATTGCGTTCGCCTTCTAGGGGACCATCACTCGGAGGGGTGCCAGTGGCAAAAGCTGCGCCAAGGATGGAAACAGGCGACAGGCAATCTGGGGAACATGGTGGGGTGGACAGTATATCCGGAGAAGCAGGGATGTGCTAGGGTTGCAGCTTCAGGTGGATAGGGTGTGTGAGAGACTTAATTGAATTAGAGGCAGCTGGTCTGAAAGCTTTGTTATAGAGGACAAACTAGGTTTGAAATGCTAACTAGGTAAACATGGTGAAATTGTAGAATGTGAGGTGTAAAGGGACATTTGCATTTTTAAAGAAACCAGAATAGCCCGAATTCAAAAGAGAGATAGAGAGAGAGGGTGAAATGTTACACCTAGCCAGAAGAAGTTAAGAAACAGTGGCTAGGATTTTCTCCTCGGCGATTTGGGGGCGGGGTCCGCTCACGGGAGGAACCCCCGACATCATCCTGGTCCATTTAAATCTTCAGGAAGGCGGGCGGACAGCGAAATCATGCACAGTCCTGCTCCTCCTTGGCTAGTTCCATAGCCATCTCATACTGGGCGAGGGCTCTGATATTGCTCATCATAACATGGAGCCATAGTCAGGGAGACATTCTTGGGAGTTTATTTACAATAGTGAAGTACAATTGATTAACACCCATGCCCAGGCTGTGCAACTACATCTTCTTAACCCTTCCGTGCTCGGTGGGCACCGCGGGGACTGGGGTGTTTTGTTGACCCCTTTAATCACATCTTGGTTTGATGTTTGTAAGGTTCCTTTAAAGTTTTTCCTTGATTTTACAGCTGACCTGACTTAGGGGCTGTGCTTGATTTCTCCCTTGTTATTGTTAATTTAGTTAATTGTTTTAACTCTACAAGAGTTACATCTTCTTAACCTCCCTAACCCTGCCAGTAAAGCCCCGGTGGATTAAAAGAAGGGTTCTGTTACACTGCTGGCAGCTAACCTGACGGCTCAGAAAACCTAGCCCTAAATTTTTGCTTGTCCGTGAAATCAAGAAACAAATCTTGCGAAGGCCACTTTCTCATTTGATAGTAATTTTTAAAAAAATTACTGAGGTCAACCACAATGCCATCATGATCGATTCTACCACTGGTACCATGATATATTCTGTTGTCGCTCTGCATGAAGAATACTGCTTGGACACCATGGAGTAGCCTTGTATAAGTTACAAGGAGGTCTTTATTAACAGTGCCTAACTATGTACATATTTACAGTAGGTTTGGAGAGGATCCCATACTAGGTCCTTACACATAGCTTCTTGTCTCTAGACCGGCCCCAGCTGTAGCTCATGTACTTTCTTACATCACTGTGTGGGCGGTACTGTACTCAGTCCCATGTTAACCCTTTAGGTACCAGATCCTTCTACTACATGCATCACAGCATGAAATAGTTGTGTTGCATTTATGAAACTAGCAGAGTTAGTAAAAGCTGTAAAGGGCCAAGTGTCCAATTTTATTCAATAACACTCCTTTAATGTTCATTGGGACGTTTTACTATTTCAGCTTGCAAGTTGATGTTGTCACAATTAACTCTCGGTATATCTTTACAGGTCATTCAAATGCTCCATTTTGATCAGAATCTTTTGGGGTAGGGAGTTGGAATTTGTAATCCTCTCTCTCACTAAGGTAAACAGGCACTTCATGGTCTGTTGGAAAATAGAAGATTCAGGGGGCTCAACAGGGTAGATGCTGAGAGAATATTTCCTCTTGTGGGGGAATCTAGAACTAGGGGGCACAGTTTAAAAATAAGGGATTTCCCATTTGAGATGGAGATGAGGAATTCCTTCTGAGGATTGTTAGCCTTTGGAATTCTCTTCCCCAGGGAACAGTCAAGGTTGAGTCACTGAAGATATTCAGGGCTGAGTTAGAGAGATTTTTGATCGACAAGGGAGTCAAGGGTTATGGGGACAGGTAGGAAAATGGAGTTAAGGCCACAATCAGATCAGACATGATCTTATTGAATGGCAGAGCATGCTTGAGGGGCTGAATGGCCTATCCCTGCTCCTATTTCTTATAATCTTATAAGAATGCATTGGTTTCTATTCCATGTATCAGCCAAGCTAAGGAAGTTAAATACAAATATGTAAATTTATACCATGAAGGACAGGAATTTATTGGGGGCACTCAGCAATATTCTGCTAGATTTCCCATTTGAATTTTTGTTCATCAAGCAGTAGATATATCATCACCCAGTTTCTCTCTCGTTACCTGATTTATTTGGAATGGTCCTTCATGGGTATTTCCTTCTTGGAATTTCTTCTCCCAGTTTCCTTTAAAATAAATGGCATTCACAAGGACAAGCCTGGTGTCGCTGCAAACAGTATCTTTGGCTAGCAAGTTCTTGATCTTGCCTGTAGGATAATTTAAAAAAAAACTTACATTATCAGGTCAAAGATCAATTAAAAAAAGAAAACATAGTGAAATGAATGGCAAAGGTCACAAAGCTGTGAACTAAAGTATTTACGTCATGTGACAACTGCGTGGTGCTTCATGACTCAAGAGGAGATTTTTGTTCCTGAAACAAGTTACTTAACATTTATAGATTGATGCCTCACAATTGTGACTGGAACTACATTGTAAATGAGACCATTTGGGAAGCATTAGACATCCTGAAGGTACCTACAACCAATGGTTTTTTATACTGCATCTTTAACATAGTAAAATATCCCAAAGCGCTTCACAGGAGCGTTAGAAAACAGTATGACACCGAGCCACATATAGATATTAGGTCAGATGACCAAAAGGTTACCAAAGTGGTAGATTTGAAGGAGTCTCTTAAAGGGAGGTGGAAAGGGTATTCTGGAGGTTAGATACTAGGCAACTGAAGCATGACAACCAATGGTGGAGTGATTAAGATTGGGGATGTTCAAATAGCCAGAACCAAAGGAGTGCAGAGGATTGCGAAGCTGGAGGGTTAGCAAGATATGGAAGGATGAGGTCATGGAGAGATTTGAAAACAAGGATGAGAATTTTAAAAATCAGACATTGGCTCCCAGACCAGTAACATACATGAGCGATAGGAGAACAATACTTGGTGCCAGTTTTGGATGACTTCCAGTTTACAGATGATTGAATACACTACTGGCTGGTCTCCCACATTCTAAGAATCGAGTCTAGAGGTAAAGGCACAAATTAGGGTTTTAACAGATGAGCCAAGACAGAACCAAAGCTATGGAAGTGAAAATAAGTGGTCTCAGGTAATGGCACAAAATGTGGTCAGAAGCTCATCTCGGGGTCAAATGTGACTACGGTTCAATCTCAGGCTGTTGACAGGGAAAGGGGCTGGAGTCAGTAGCTAAGGAATGGAGTTTGGAATGGTTTCAGTCATTCCTATTTAACTGGAAGATTTCTGCTGATCTAGTGCTGGATGTCAGATACAGTCTGATAATTTAGCAACGGTAGAGTCGTTCGAGAGGTGGTGAGAATAGAGCTGGAAAAAGAGTTTCTATTTAGCAGCACTTGCCTTCAGTCTGTGCTTCAGTCCAGGCATTGATCTGTTGTCTAGCTTCTTCTGCTGCATTGCTAAAATCAACAGCAGCTAACTCTGCCTGATAGTACTTCACAGTGGCCCCAAGGAAATCCTGAAGGATGACAGGTGAGATGTCAAAGATAATCAACTTTTCTAATTTCCACCATTTGAATATTAGTTTCACAACTGGAATGGAGTGACAATGTGGCATTGCTTAGAGTGGGTGGGGCAGCAGGCAGGCAAAAAAAAAAATGGGCAAATACATTTCCACCCTTTACCTCAAGTTATATCCCTGTGGATTTTCACTGCCTTTTGTATAGTGCTAAAGTTTGTGGGTCATGACTTGCCCAGCATCTCCAAGTGCTCACCAACTCAAACACAAGATCAATGGAAAAGTAAAGCAAAGTAGAGATTAGCGTACAGATTCTAGATTTAAATACAACCCCCACCCAGAAGTGATTCTGCACACTCAAAAAAAAACATTTGCAAAGGATGGAAATTAATCTTCTGCAGAGAATCTTTGCCTCTCGTTTGTTTTATTTACTTTTATCCATCAGTAAATTCAAATAACAGCATTTTAAAATTACACAAGATCCTCCTAAAAAAAAACATTTGCTGCATAATAAACTGTTGGAGGCTCACTTTGTCAGGAAATTGGATGCCTTCCCGAATACTTCTAAATAACACTCTGCTGTGTAATTTGGTGTACAGGTAAGTATTGGTTAATGCAATGGAGGGCATTTAATCATTCTAACTTTCATAGAATCACTACAAAATTAAGCTTCAAAATTTTGAGAATAGAATTATGGAATGGTTACAGAACAGAAGGCGACAGCCATTTGACCCACCATGTCTATGCTGGCTTTCTGCAGGGGCATCCCAGCTAGTTCCACTCACCCAACCTTTCCCTGTAGCCCTGAAAATTCTCTCTTCAGGTAATTATCCAACCTATTTTTGAAAGCCACGATTGAATCTGCCTCCACCATGTTCTCAGGCAGTGCATTCCAAGCCTTACCCACTCACTGTATTCAAAAAAAATGTTTTCCTCACAATTGCCGTTGCTTCATTTGCCAATCGCCTTAAATCGGTGTCCTCTGGCTAGACTCTTCTAGTTTATTTTTAAAAATTCAGCCCGAGGCTTGGCATAATTTTTATAATCATTCAACTGTTGGTATTGGATCTGTGGTTCAAGAGTGAACCATCTACACTAAGGTCGACTTTGACATTGCTACCTACCACAATACTGCCCCTTTGAGAGTCAGTGCCCCAAATGCAATACTCCAAACAATGCTACATTGATTTACTACAATATGTTCACCTTGCAGGACGTGCGCGCACAATTTTGGGTCCTTACCTACAGATGGACATACTTCCTCTCCAGAAAGGTTCACTAGACTGGTTTCTGGGATAAGGGAATTTTTTCGGAGGAGAGATCGAGTAAACTAGGCCTCTATTCCCTCCAATTTAGGAGAACGAGAGGTGACCTAATTGAAGTACAAATTTAAAGAGGCTAGACGGGGTGGATGTTGGGAAAGTGTTTCCTCTGGCTGGAGAATCTGGAACATGGGGTCACAGCCTCAGAATAAAGGGGTCAGCCATTTAGGACTGAAATGAAGAGAAATTTCTTCACTCAAAGGGTTATGAACCTTTGGAATTCATTCCTCAAAAGAGCTGTGGGTACTCAGTCAGTATATTCAAGAGAACTTTGGCTACAAATAGAATTAAAGGATTAAGGGGATAGCACAGGGAGGCCGTTTAGGACCATCAACAATTATGGCACAGAAAGAGGCCATTCAGCCCATTGTGTCAGTACTGGATGGAGTTAAGGTGGGAGATCAGCCATGATCTTGCTGCTGGGCCAAATGGCTGACTCCAGCTCCTAGTTCTCACATCCTTATGTACAGCACTTCACCCTGTGCCCATTCATCTAGGTAGCATAGCAGGCTATTCGACCATGAGGGAAAAAAAAGAGGAAGCCCATTCTCACCCACCTATGTTTGTAGTCAATTTCACCAAATTAATAAAGCAGGATCAGGAACTTGATGGGTTTCAATCCTTGGGCTTTGCAAGGGAAAGTCAAAGTGCATAACTCGTAACAACAGTTCCCTGATCAGCTTACTAAAAAAAAAAAATGGGTAGCAAACTCTCTATTTTGCTGATCTGTGCAATTCCACCCCATTTGACTGGACACATTGGTGGAGCCCCAGTCCAACCAGTTCAGATCTTACCGAAAGAAAGTTGAAGTTCTTTTCCCCATAGAGGCGATTGGCTAGCTTCAACAGATAGTTTGAATTAGGCTTGTTGATTACAGCTTGCAGTTTCTGAAATTCAGAATGAAGGTCTTGTACTTTATCAAAGGCAAGCACCTGAGAGAGAGAGAGATAAAAAGTTAAGCCATCAATTAAAAAGGGAATCTAATTTTAGATTTGGAATTCCAGTTCTAAATCAGGGGTGAAAACCATACCAACTATTTGGCATTGGTTGATTTGTTCAACTTCAACATCATTTCTTTTCCCCATGATTTCCATAACATGCTCACATATCTGCCAGTAGGCTTGGACAAGATTTGCTGTACATCACCAGGCTACTTCAAAGCCAAGCAATCTGAAAAATAAAAGTTTCCCGAGCCACGTATGTACGGCTAGAGCTCTAGAGCAGAGTTTCCAAAAGTTATCAGGGGATGTGTCCAACAAGGAGATCCAATTTCTTAACTTGGAAAATTAGTCAGTGTCTGACTATTTGGTTTGGCCAATCGGAATGTGAAGAGAGACTAGGGTCATGCCAAGGACTACATTGAGGTAGGCCATTGGCCAGAGGCTGTTCAGAAATAGTTCCCTGCCTGGATGATACGTTTCACGCATCATCTCAAAAAAATTGCTCAATCTGTATGGCGTATCTTGTGAACTTGTGCCAGAGGAGAGTTGCTAACGCAGTGTACAGTCAATTACAGCCTAGGGAATTTAGTTCCATGGTGGGCTACCCCAGTCCTGACCTGACTAAAAAACAATCTTTCACTTCTTTCAGAACAGTTATAAGTTTATGTTTCACTGGTAACTTAGTGCTAGAGGGTCATTCTGAACCTTGACAATAATTTCAGTTCTTTTTCCCCCCTCTTTAGGTACATGTATAAGTGTACAAGCAAGTTTGAATTTTACAATATACTATGATCCTTGGCCAGACCCTCTGGTTAGTGACCAATGACGTTTTTAAGGAGGAGGAGGGAAAGCTAAAGATTCAAGACACTTACTAAGTGAATAAAGTCACAAGAGTCCATGGGTTTTGAACAAACAACAATAAAAGCTTTACTATACAAGTTCAGAAAGATAGAATAACTTACAATATCCACCCTACATGTAAACATTCAGAATATATGGAGATACATATGAATTATGGTCAAAAACACCACACAACGGATGACAGATGCAACCAAACCTGATTCCATGGATTTCTCAACACCTCGCCCAGACTGTTGTCACATTGTGTGCAAACCAATCTCACAAACTCCATCTTTCTCATTAGGGTTTCCAATCTGCACCTTTGAAGATCTCACCTTGGCATTCTCTCCAAAAATTGCTCCCACTCAAGACGGCTTCAACAATGGTCCACTTCGCAGGGTTTCAATCTCTCTTTTCCCCTAGATCTCAGTATACTCGAGCTTCGCCTTCGAAGCACAATTTCAGATTTTCGGCTGTGCCAAGCAGAACACCCCTGCTCCAAAGGGGCACCTTCACCCCCAATGGCCTGTAGCATGGAATCACCAGCCTTCAGCTGCCTTCTCAGATCATCAGGGCTTCTCCCGAGCCCAGTTCACCTAAAGGAAGAGCTGCAGGGAGCAGACTTGAATTTGGAGACTTTTTCTCTGCTCCATTCTTTTAACTCAACAGGACTTATTTCTGGCCCCAGTCCTTACCCGGGACTTCCTTTTGAGACCTCAGTGTCCCCCTCCCATGTCTCGCTCCCTGGGACACTCACTCAAAAATGGTGCACTGCACCAGGTCACCTGAACTAGGTGTCATGCCATTCTTCTTTCTTTTGCACAGGGCTGGTCCTCACCCTGAAGAACATGGGGACGGTAGTACAGTGCATGCGTGCCCAGTTCCCGGCCAACACGTGCACGAGAGGTCAGAGGATCGTCGGGGGTCAGAGTTCCCAACCTCCGAACTCAGCCTGATAAGTAGGGGTTTCTCCACAATATTTAAATTTCATTTTCCAACCTATAGTGTGGAACAACAATGGAGACTATTGAACTCTACTAGACAGCAGCAAAAATAATGTCTGGACTGGCTAGCTTGTTTCCCTCAGTTGGGTCCTGACAGGTTTCCAATGCTATTTCTGTCTTTTTGACTCATATATCCCTGGGACACAGACACTGGTTTTCAAGAACTGTTTACATAAACAGAAGCTAGAAACCCACAAAAGCAAGAAAAGCTGAGTTTAATAAGGTGCAGCAACATATCTATGGTACATGCCTCTGGATGGCATACTATCTACGTGAGAGAAAGAGCAAATCCAGGGGCTGAATTTTTAGGGCCTGATGGTGGTAAGCATGAAGGCAGGCACAGGGTAACCAACTGTCTTGTACTTTTAGAGAGAGATTGTCCCTTATTTTGACTGTTTGGCCCACATCCCTCACAGCCTTTAGTCCCTTACTTCTGAGGCAGCCTGTGGGAGAATAAATCTGGGAGTCTCCTCTTACATTTGTCTCCTTTTTGTGAGCATGTTCACCGGGGCCATTGGCCACCCAGGGGAATTACAGTCACCAGGACCCACCCCTCCCACACCCCTTGGTCAAGGTGTCCCTTATATTTGGTAAGGGTTGGTCACCCTGTGCAGGCAGGTGCCAAAATTCACAATGCCAGCCTGGGGGAGGGTAGCTAGTGCTCTAGGCAAGCTGAAGAGGCCCTCTTTGCCTGCCACGCTTCATAAGCCAGGCTGACCCACAAACCCCTCCCGTCCACCCAACCCCAACTACTGAAGTAGTTCATGTCCAAATGCAGCAAGACCCGGACAATATCCAGGCCTTGGGCTGACAAGTGGCAAGTAACATTCATGCCACACAAGTGCCAGGCGATGACCATCTCCAACAAGAAAGAATCTAACCATTTTCCCTTGACTTTCAATGGAATTACCATTGCTGAATCCCCCACTAACATACAAGGGGTTACCATTGACCAGAAACTAAACTGGACAAGCCATATAAATACTGTGGCTGCAAGAGCAGGCCAGAGGTTAGGAATCCTGCAGCAAGTAACTCACCTTCTGACTCCCCAAAGCCTGTCCACCATCTACAAGCCAGGAGTGTGATGGAATACTCTCCACTTGCCTGGATGAGTGCAACTCCCACAACACTCAAGAAGCTTAACATCCAGGACAAAGCAGCCCACTTGATTGGCATCCCATCCACAATCATTCACTCCCTCCACCATCAACACAGTGGCAGCAGTGTGTACCATCTACAAGATGCACTGCAGGAACTCACCAAGGCTCCTTAGGCAGCACCTTCCAAACCCACGACTGCTACCATCTAGAAGGACAAGGGCAGAAGAGACATGGGAACACCACCATCTGGAAGTTCCCCTCCAAGCCACACTATCCTGACTTGGAAATATATTGCTGTTCCTTCAGTGTCGCGGGGTCAAAATCCTGGAACTCCCTCCCCAACAGCACTGTGGGTGTACCTACACCACATGGCCTGCAGCAGTTCAAGAAGGTGGCTCACCGCCACCTTCTGAAGGACAACTAGGGATGGGCAATAAATGCTGGCCCAGCCAGTGACACCCACATCCCATAAATGAATATTAAAAAGATAGCACCTTTCATGGCTTCAGGGCATCCTAAACTATTTTATAGTCAATTAAGTACTCTTGAAGTGTAGTCACTGTTGTGAATTGACTGCCAAGTTTCCCAAGTTACATGTGGTAAGCTCTCATAAATGCACTGTGATAATCAATCGGATAATCTTATATATATTTTTTTAAAAGGCTGTGTTTCTTTGTGCCGCAGTACTAGGGGAGCACTTTCTGCACATGCCCATTGCAGTCTCAGGTGTCAGAGTGACAGCTGCCTGCATTAAAGGCAAATAAGTTGGCTTGGCACAGACCAGACTAAATAAAAAACAAAAATACCTAGAAAAACTCAGCAGGTCTGGCAGCATCTGCGGAGAGGAACACAGTTAACGTTTCGAGTCCGTATGACTCTTCAACAGAACTAAGGAAAAATAGAAAAGAGGTGAAATATAAGCTGGTTTAAGGGGGGGTGGGACAGGTAGAGCTGGATAGAGGGCCAGTGATAGATGGAGATAACCAAAAGATGTCACAGACAAAAGGACAAAGAGGTGTAGACGGTGGTGATATTAGCTAAGGAATGTGCTAATAGGTGACATTAAGGGTAGAAAGCAGGATGAGCAAGGTACAGATAGCCCTAGTGGGGGTGGGGTGGGGGGAAGGGATCGAAATAGGCTAAAATGTAGAGATAAAACAAAGGATGGAAATACATTTGAAAATAATGGAAATAGGTGGGAAAAGAAAAATCTACATAAATTGGAAAAGGGGGGGATCGGAAAGGGGGTGGGGATGGAGGAGAGAGTTCATGATCTAAAATTTTTGCTTTTACCAGATTAAATAAAGTTTGAGTTAACCATTTGCAAGCTCTTGTATACAGCCCACCTATCATGCTGTTCCCTTTGGCAATTCAGTTAAAAATGAAGATCTATAGTCAGGAAATTTCAATAAATGAGATCCTCAATTTCCAATGTGGAGAATTGATTGTAATATTTAGTTTAAGGACACTTATTGGCTAAAGGAGTATTTTGATTAAAATATCTAGGAAAAAATTCATTATCCAATGTGGAAATCGAAACTATGACCCTGGGATTAAGAGTCCCATTACCCACTGATTGAGCAACCTGGGCCGTGTAAAAACTCATTACACAAAGCCTTCACACACTGGGCCTAGCTTATGGAGGCATCACTCAAATGACCCCATCACAAATTGGGAGCGGAGATGAACTTATTGCTGGCAAATTTGCTACAGTGCAATCAATCCCAATTCAAACACCAGCCGCCAATCAGAAGGGAGGCAGGAACAGTTGCGCATGCTCAGGCAGCCACCGCATGGATGCTTACACCTTTCCGGTCAGTGGCAGGAGTTACAGGGCCAGGGCCTTTGCCAATTGTCTGTTTTAGCAGCAGTGGTGGTGGTTCTTCCCTTAAGTTTACACAAAAGCATGCCCTTTTTCTAAAAACAAAAGTGGTTCATTACACCATTCGTGATGGCATTTAGTTGTGGGTTAGCGGACTGCATAGTTGACGTATTCAATGGGATCTGTTCCTGAGGAAATGGAGAGAAGATGGCAACTCTTGTTGCCTTTGCACGTGCATGGTACTAAACAAACAGCTGGTGCACACAGTAGGAAAGCTTCCCTCCATTTGAAGTAACATCATGTGTGTCACGAAGCTACTAATGTATATATTATTGGAAACTATTTTTCTTTTAAAAATAAAGGCTCAGTCTGTGGGTGTCTTAATTGGATTAAAGCCAGATAGTCTGGGTGCTTTGTGTACTAGTTTTGAGATGTAAACAGAGAGGTAGAGTGCATTTGCATTTTTTGAATAGAGCATTCAAGTGGGATGAAATCTGGCACCTAGCTAGCAGAGACCAAGCAATGCGTTTATATTATTAATAAAATTGGTACTATGAAAGGAGTTTTGTTAGAAAAAGTGGAGATCAAGGAGGCTGATGATACAATGAGAATTTACATTCAATGAGCTGCGTTAGATATATCCGATGGCAGTTGTGTGCGCGTAGGGGCAGAGGCAAAGTAAGATCAAAGTAGCTGTAAGCCTACAATGTCTCCACAGGAACCAAAATGAAAGAACCTCATTTTGAATTCATAAGGTGAAAACGCTTTGCCTGGTGTCTGATTAAGTGTATAGGTTGCTTTTGCCTTAAATGGAGATTAGTTTGGGAATTGGTTAAAAGTTATGATAATAGTAATTTGTAGCCATGTGTATATATATTTAGCTTGTGTAAATTAATAAAACATTTCATTTAGTTTAATATAAAACCTATCGAGGACTAGTGGTCTGATTCCTGAATTTAGAGTTGCATCTCAAGCATAACCACAAAAAAATATAGGTTATGACAGTTGCTTAAAGATTCTTTCTGGGATTTTTAAATAACTCAGCTTTACCAAACTGCTGGGTCATAATATATGTAAGAATATTTTAAAATTCTCGCGCTAGTTTTCAAATCCCTCCAAAGTCTCACCCCCTCCCCATCTCTGATCTCCTCCAGCCCCAAAACCTTAAGAGGTACCCGCCCTCCAATTCTGACATCTTGAACATCCTGGATTTTATTCACTCAGCCACTACCTTCAAGGGAAATTAGAGATGGGCAACAAATGCTGGCCTTGCGAGTGATGCCAACATCCCATGAAAGAATACAAAAATAAATGGTGATTGTGCCTTCAGTTGCCTAGCCTCTAGGCTTTGGAATTCCCTCCCTAAGCTTTTCTACATTGCTTTCCTCCTTTAAGGCACTTCTTAAAACCTCCATCTGACTAAGCTTTTGATCATTTGGCCCAATACCTCATTACATGGCTCCATATTGTACTTTGCTTGATAAAACTCCAGATCACAGACTGCTGACACAAGTCAAAAGCTAATCACTCCATGTGGTCATTGTCATGATTGAGATAAGATAATGTTGGAGATTAGGTGCAACAATGGGGAAGCAGAAGCCAGCATCAACCTAGATTACGTGGAAAGCATCTCATGTCAGATGTTAATATCAGATTGGCTAGAACACCACACACCAACGCCAACACAGGCCAGCTGCAAAATCTCAAATCAACCATCTGATGGTTTCAACGTGACCTTGTTCTTTCGTAATGTCAGGCAGGAAATTACAGTTGAAGTTGGTCAGTAGTTAAACCAACAGGTTGGCCGGCCACCAAATTGCGGAGCTGGGGGTGCTAACAACAGTTAGGATTGTTCAGGAGGTGGTGGATGTGTGCGTTGCTCGGGTAATTGAAGGCATCACTGGTGAGCCAGGTTTGAAAGCAGCGAGAAATAGAAGCCGGTAGGGTCACCAACTGCGAATAAATATATTCCTGGGGGCTTCATCGCATGACTTGCCCCCATGCTCCAACCTGTAACGCACTGCCTTCCTACACCAGTTGGAAAGCAAAAAGACTCATTACCCAATTGGATGATGCTTGACCGTCAGCCAAACGGCTTCCTCCTTCCCGCCCCGATTTCAATAATTTTATACCTGGTCAAGAGAAACGTTCAAAGAAAGCGGTTCTAAAAATTGTTTTTTCTTTAACGTCCCGATTTTTTTTCTCCAGGATTGCACACAGCAAGGTCCTGGAGGTTGATCTTCAGTTCACAGAATCACACAGTACAGAAGAGGCCCTTCGGCCCATCGAGTCTGCACCGACACGTGAGAAACACCTGACCTACTTACCTAACCCCATTTACCAGCACTTGGCCCATAGCCTTGAATGTTATGACGTGCCAAGTGCTCATCCAGGCACTTTTTAAAGGATGTGAGGCAACCCGCCTCCACCACCCTCCCAGGCAGCGCACTCCAGATCATCACCAGCCTCTGGGTAAGAAAGTTTTTCCTCACATCCCCCTAAACCTCCTGCCCCTCACCTTGAACTTATGTCCCCTCGTGACTGACCCTTCAACTAAGGGGAACAGCTGCTCCCTATCCACCCTGCCCACGCCCTTCAACCTTGTACACCTCAATCAGGTCGCCACTCAGTCATCGCTGCTCCAACGAAAACAACCCAAGTCTATCCAACCTCTCTTGGAGTGGTTAATACTGGAGGGTTGGCAACCCTTATAGCAAGGTGGAAGGAGAGGTCTGAAAACCGTGGAGTTAAGTGGCTAAAAGACTGTGCTACAGATAATAGCTCAGATAGGGACTGGGGAGATGTGGCGGAGGAGACGAGCACACCAAGACAGCTCCAGAGCTGGCCGGAATTGAAATTAAAATGTGAGGATTTTAAAATTGACGCTTTACCATTTTTTCCTCCTGCCCCTCTACGAGAACTATCCCATTTTGTAAAAAAAAATTCAGCTCAAATAATTGTGAAAAGGTTGTTATAGTGGTTAACATTCAATGGAAGAATGTGGTCGGACTGTCCTTTCCTGTTAACGAATATCTGTGTGCTCACTCATTTTGGTCTAAAAGCAGAAGTCTCATCTGCTGTAACATTCTTTATCCACCCATTCAATTCTTCATTTGAACTTTTCAGCTCCTTATGAAAAAAAAAGGAATCATTCCTGCAGCCAATATGACACAACAACTTCAGGATCACAAAGACTTTGTGATAAACCTCTAAGAGCACAAATTGGGATAGTCTCCATTCATAGCGCTCCATCCTTTCTGGTCAGTGTCAGATTATATTACTCCACACAGTCATTTCATTGTGTACACTTTTACAGAGAGGCCTTGTCGCGAAAACAAATTAACACTCTCAAAAATGCTGCATTTTAAAAAAAATTCTGGAGCCAGTGAGAGAAAACTGGTCTGTCTTGGTTCAGCTCTGCCTCAGTTTGATATACATACCGTTTTGTCACTCAAGGGTACGTTGTGAATGGGATTAGATTTCTAAACAAATCTGAAGTCATTCACTTGGAAACCATCTTCCTCCCCTCAATTTCAGTTGAATTATTTCATTATATACAAACATGTGTAAACAACTTCTGACAAAGAGCATCCATCTGAAACTTTAACTCAAGTTTCTCCTCCCAACAGGTGCTGCCAGACCTGCTGAGCATTTCCAACATTTTTCTGTTTTAACTTCAGAAGTACTTTATTGGCATGCCAAGCTCTTCGGGATATCGTTAGGATGTGATGGCTGCTATACAAATGCAAGTTCTTGCTGTCACAGAAGCCTAATCAGACAAAATTAAACACCAATCTTAAAACAAAAAAAATAGGAGATGTAACTAAAAGCTTCAAAGTCGAGTTTGAAGGAGGTGAGGACAAGGGTTTAAAAATAAAAGTGGAGAGGTTTAGGGAGGAAATTCTACAGCATAAGAGCCAAGATGGCTGAAGGAATAGTTTCCATGGTAAGGCGAAGAGTGAGGAACATGCAAGAAGCTAGAGCTGGAGGAACAATAGAGCTGCAAGGCTACACGATATTAGAGAGAGAGGGGCAAGGGCATGAAGGGTCTTGAACACAAAGCTGAAAACTTTAACTCTGAGCAGGACTCAACGCGGGTTAGGATACAAGCACCACAGAGTTTTAGCCGAGTCGAAGGGAGAGTGGGAGCCCAGCCAGGGGAACTTCAGAATAATGAAATCTGGAGGTGAGAAAGGGTTTCAGTGGCACACTGACCAAGGCAGGGCACAAAGGAAAACGTCACAGAAATAAAAGTCGTTGTGACTGGGAGATTATAAGGTCAGATGCCCAGCTCAAAATCAAATAGGATGCCCAAGGTTGTAAACATTTGCCTTCACCCAGCAACAGCGGCTATGGAGAGGATGGAATTAGTGGCAAGGCTGAAGAAATTGGCTTGGGTCTTTTCAACATGTAGCTGGTGTTACGATCCCCATAGAGACCGATAACAAAAGATATTTGAATTCCCAGTGACTGACTTAAAGGAACAGCATGACGACATTTCAAGTTTTAAGACTTCCATTGTAACAAACACCAGCTAAATGCCATTTAATAGGCAGCTATTACACTAAACTACAGAAAAGGCACCACCCCTTTAATACGTGCAAAATCCCCATGCTGCAGTTATACTTCACTGCCTGCAGAATTGTAGTTTTATAGCAACCAGTCCAACATCACTCCAAGCTTCCAATGAGCTCACCTCTCCCATTTCGTTAAGTCATAACATCGAGTGATCATCAAAAGGCACTTCTCTCAGTTTTCAGAGAAGTCCTAAACCAAATACCAACAGTACGCCTATTTGGCATTTCCACCCCTCCACCCCAGCCACACCAAGATGAATATCTGGGATTGGTTAGATTTCCATGGGATGCATCTCCTTCGACCAGAGAGAGAGAGAGAGCGAGAGAGAGAGAGAGAGACTGTCTTCCCTCACACATTCCACCTAGTAGTCCACAGGCAGGCCACACTTTCCTCTTTGTTGACCACAATAGGAGCTGCCCTTTGTCCCTCAGAGGCCTCCCTCCCTTTCTATTCAAAATTCAGAGACAAAGTCAACCTGCTGTCAGCACCAGCTACTCTTGCCTTTGTTTCAGGTGTGAACACTTATTTTCACCTTGCTCTTATTAACGCTGGACTTGAGGGGGGGGTGGGGTGTTTCTCACCTGGGTAATCAAGCCCACCTGGCCTGTTGCTGGGCAGAACTCAACAGACCACATGGCTGTTTTCAATATCCCATTTTTAAAATCAAGAGATGTTTTAAAATGTAATCATCTTATAATCTTCACATTCGTAACACTGGTAAAAACTGTAACTCACCCAGGATAGGGTATTGGACAAACAGGCTAATGACAAGGAGGCAGTGAAAGGTATGAGAGGGTTGGAAGAGAGGGAGACTTGGCATCAGGTTCCACACGTACACTGACTACTCCCATATAGCCAGAATATACCTTCATGCTATCAGTCTGTGCCGAGGAAGAGCGGTCAAAAGAACAGAAAGACATGTTCTGGCTATGATTGGGTAGTTACGAGTGGAACCGGGTGACAGCATTTCCACCATCCAATGGAGGGGGATGGTGCGGCCAACTATGTTAAAGACCGGAGGATGAGGACAAAGGCAGGGTAAGGATTCTGCACCATGGTTAGTCAAAGAGGACGTTATTTGTGATTAGGGCTGCAGTACTGTGGCAGGGGCAGGAACACTGGAAACAAATTTTAGCAATGACATGATGTTCAAGAACCGGAGAGAAAAAGGGGGGCGGGTGACAGGGTGATAGTTTGCAATGAGAGGAACGGAGTGGTTTTTTTTGGAGGGAGGAATAGTGCATTTTTCAATGTGAGTAGGACAGAACTCTAGGAAAAGGAAGCCATTTACAAATGTTAATGGCACAAGATAAAGTTGAGGGATGGGAAGAGAGAAACTAGTGAAAGACATGGGTTTGGGTGGAGTAACTGAAACAATTGCAGCAATCTTAGTGCCAAGTCCGCTTGTACTCCTTGTACTTGGTGGTGAAGGCAGAGGGCCTGGAGAGAGGGATTTCAGGAGACAGTCGGCAATGGATAAAAGCCACCTGAGGCAAGGGTTATCTTTGTATTGCAGGATCATTGAGGAGCAGGGGCAATCCAAGCCTGGCAATAGCTCACGGTCTGGACACATGGCTGCAGCTCGAGGGTCACCAGCTCATTGAGTTGGAGGCTGAGTTGCAGGCACTGCAACACATCAGGAAGGGGGAAAAGTTACCTGAACACTTTGTACCAGGAAGTAGTCACACCCCTTAGGATAGAGCATCCTGATTTGGTCACTGGGTCAGGGACAGGAGGATGTGAGTGCAAGTGAGGCAGGTATGAGGACCCAGAAGGTAGTGGAGGAGCCTCAGCCTTTGCAATTGTCCAACAGCTTTGATGTGCTTGCAACTTGTATGGATGAAAGTGGTGGCTACAGGGTGGATGAGCAAACTGACCATGGCACTGTGGTACAAGAGGCCATTCAAACATGATCAGGGGTGGGCAGGAGTAAATAGGAATATAGTGGTAGTAGGGGTATTAGGAGACAGTATAGTCAGGGGGATAGGACAGTTCTCTGCAGCCAAGTGCATGAGTCCAGAAGGCTGTGTTGGCTGCCTGGTGCCAGGGTACAAATAACACCCGAGAAATAAGTGTGCATCAAGGGGTGGGAAGGAGAGAGGAACTTAAAACATTTACAATCACCAGGGAAAAAAAGAGTACTGAGAAAATTATTAGGACTAAAAGCTAACAAGTCCCCAGGTCCTGATGGACTTCATCCTCAGGACTTAAAAGAAGTAGCCACTGAGAAAATAGATGCATTGGTTTTAAATTTTCCAAAGTTCCCTAGATTCTGGAAAGATCCCATCTGATTGGAAAATAGCAAATGTAACTCCTCTATTCAAGTTAGGAGGGAGGCAGGAAGCTACAAGTCAGTTTACATCTGTCATAGGGAAAATGCTGGACCCCATTATTAAGGAGGTTTATGGCCGGACACTTAGAATGCAATCAGCTAGAGTCAACATGGTTTTGTGAAAGGGGGAACATGTTTGACTACTGCATTGCAATTCTTTGAGAAAGGAACAAGCAAGGTGGAGAGAAAGGGGAACTTGTAATCTGGTGACCACCACATTACAGGGAAGGACATAACTGCTCTGGAGAGAGAGTACAGAGAAGATTTACAAGAATGTTGCCAGAGCTTAAACATTGCAGCTATGAGGAGAGATTGGATAGGCTAGGGTTGTTTTTCTTAGAACAGAGAAGGCTAAGGGGTGACCTAACTGAAGTGTACAAAATTATGAGGGACCTAGATAGGGTGGATAGGAAATACTTGTTTCCCCTCACTGAGGGCTCAATTACCAGGGGGGCATAGATTTAAGGTGATTGGTAGAAGGATTAGAGGGGACATGAGGAAAACCTTTTTCACTCAGAAGGAGGTGGGCATCTGGAATTCGCTGCCCAAGACGGTGGCTGAAGCTGATACACTCAACTCATTTTTAAAAAGGTACCTGGATCTGCACCTGAACTGCTGTAACCTGCAAGGCTACAGGCCAGGTACTGGAAAGTGGGACTAAACAATGAATAAATAATAATAAAATATATGAATGGCTAGATTCTCTTTTTGGCCAGCACAGATACAATGGGCTGGACGTCCTTTCTCTGCACTGTAATTTTTCTATGGTTCTATTGTGTACTTTGATTTCTGGAAAGCATTTTACAAGGTGCCACTAAGGTCTCTACACAAAATAAGTGCTCATAGAATAGCATGGATAGAGGATTGGCCAGTGAACAGGAGACAGAATAGGCATAAATGGGTGATTTTGGGTTGACCAAGTGGAGCGCTACAGGGATCAGTGCTGGGGCCTCAACTATTTACAATCTATAGTAGTGGCTTGGGATGACAGGGTTAAATATATGGTTGCTAAATTTGCTGATGTCACAAAGATAGATTGGAAAGGAAAGGAATTGGTGAGAAGGACTTGTCATGAATATTTAAAGGTAATGCGGGTTTTAAAGATAACTGTTTTAAAGGCACATTGCTGTTTTTCAAATACTTACACGGGAGTTTAAATGCCTTTTTCAAAATGGAAGTGCGGACAGACAAAGCACTTCCAGTGTTTATTCAAACTTTGTCAGACTCGTATCTCTAGAGCTGGCTATGGACGGTAATTAATAAGACCCCTCCATGGACGTCCATTGAATTCTAAAATGCGTGATAAACCCTTTTACTTCAAAAGGGAAGAGCAAACAGTAAGGGACTTCAACATAATTAACTTCTTTGCCTAATGGAACAATGCTTCATCGAAATTAACAGCAGCCATTTTGTTTTGGTTGTAATAAAGACTGGAAGGGTATAGCCACTGTGTACAGAACCCCTGGAAGAACACAGAAACAACTTTAGGGAGTGTTCTTGGCTGAGAGGGCCAGGAGTAAGGTATTAAGAAATTAATTGCTGCTCTGCCATAAGAATCCAGGCAACCGACAAGTTCTGTAACGGCAGAATTAACGAGGAATGGGAAACCTTCTTTCTCCCCCCAAAACCTGACTCCACCTGAAAAAGACGAACAAGCAATTGGAATCGCAGCTACTAAGCAAAACCGAGCTTCAACCCCTTCACTTTGGGGAAAAAGGAGCTCAAGCAATGGGCCTGCAACAAGCTCAGAGAGGCTGCTTTGAAATCTCATTTGCAAGTATCTTTTTCCTTTATCTGCATTTTAATCTTTGTAAATGTATTTTAGCTGATCACTTTTACCCAAGTAACTTTGTAATACACTAACCTTTATCTTGTTTAAAGGATAAATCTTGTCTGCTGGATTACTTTTTTTTTAAAAAATTGAATCACTCAAAAGGCAGCTACATACACACAAAATTTAAAAAATGCATTTTACATGGTGAAGGAGTCTGCAAAGGGATATTGATAGGCTAAGTGAGTGGGCAAAACATTGGCAGATGGAATACAATATGGGAGAAGTGTGAGGTTGTCCACTTGGCAGGAAGAATTTTTTTAAAAGCAGCATATTATTTAAATGGGGAGAGATCGCAGAACTCAGTGCTACAGAGGGATCTGGGTGTCCTGGTACATGAAACACAAAAGGTTAGTGCACAGGTACAGCAAGTGATTAGGAAGGCAAATGGAATGTTATTGCTTATTGCAAGGGGAATGGAATATAAAAAGTAGGGGATGTTTCTCTACAGTTATATAGGGTGTTGGTGAAACCACATTTGGAGTACTGTGTAATTTTGGTCTCCTTATTTAAGGAAGGACATAATTGCTTTAGAAGCAGTTCAGGACAGTGTAAATACTGAAAGGTTGTTTCCCCTTGTGGGACAGACCAGAACTAGGGGACACAGTTTAAAAATAATGGGTCCCCCACTTAAGGCAGATGAGGTGAATATTTTTCTCAGAGGGTTGTGGGTCTGTGGAATTCTCTTCCCAGGGATAGACAAGAGAGTCAAAGGTTATTAGGAATAGGAAGGAAAGTGGAAATTTTGAAGCCACAATCAGGTCAGCCATGATCTTACTGAATGGTGAAGCAGGCTCGAGGGGCCAAATGGCCTACTCCTGCTTTTAATTCATATGCTCAACATTGAAAAGTTAAGCCAGTTTCTTTTTCCCCTCTTTATTCTTTCATGGGATGTGGGCATTACTTGCAAGGCCAGCATTTGTTACCCATCCCTAGATGCCCTTGAACTGAGTGGCTTGCTAGTCCATTTTGTAAGGGCAATTACGAGTTAATTGTGGGTCTGGAAACCAAACCAGGTAAGGATGGCAGATTTCCTTCTCTAAAGAACAGTTTTGAACCAGATGGGTTTTTAAACAGCAACTATATGACAGCCTCCATTGCTGACTGGCTTAGCTTTTCATGTGGTGCCAGCAGAGGAGGCTGTACATCTCTCAGGACACATCATAGCAGAAATTCAGCTTTACATGACATAGAAACACATTTAAAATTCTGATTTGCGAACCTAAAGAATCCAACAATAGCCACCCTGCTTAACTTCATAGAATCGACCACACAAAAAAACTGAATCACAATAGCCATTGAAATTTAACCTCGAGCTATAACTAAATTTGAAGAGTGATCAGCAGTAGATTGTGGCACCTTCAGGAATTGTTTCGGTACTGCCAATCTCCCAATTTAACTAACCTGCTTTACAAAATGTTATCAATATGTATAATAGGGAACAGGACAATAGAAAACCATCCCCTACAAGATTAACAAAATCCAAAGTTCCAGAAAGATCCATCAAACTGCCAATAGCTAACTTGTTTTCAACCTTAAGGTAAACGACATCACAGAATCACAATTGTTACAGCGCAGGAGGCTATTCAGCCCATCATGTCCGCATTTGCTCTCCAAAATTGAGCCATTCACCCAACTTCTCCCCAAAACGTTGCACATTCTATCCTTTTCAGAAAACAGTCCAACTCCCTTCTGAATGCCTGGACTGAATCTGCCTCCACTGCACTCAGGCTATGTAGTCCAGACCTTAACCACTTGCTGCATGAAGAAGTTCTCTCATATCACTTTTGCTTCTTTTTGCCAATTACTTTCAAATCTGTGCCCTTTGGTTTTTGATACTTTCACGAGTGGGAACAGCTTCTCCATCTCTGGCGCGACCCCTCACTCAATACCTCTCTCAAATCTCCTCTCAGCCTTCTCTTCTCCAAGGAAAACAGTCCCAGCTTCTCTAATCTATCTTCATAACTGAAGCTCCTCATGCCTGGAACCATTCTTGTGAATTCTTTCTGAACTCTCTCCAACGCTTTCACATCCTTCCTAAAATGCAGCACCCAGAACTGGACACACTATTCCAGATGAGGCCAAACTAATGTCTTACACAAGTTCAACATAATCTCCTTGCTCTTGTACTCTATGCCCCTATAAATAAAGCCTAGATTACCAGTTTGCTTTCGTAAGCCTTCTCTCAACCTGTCTGCCACATGCTCATATACACCAGGGTCCCTCTGCTCCAGCATCCTCTTGAGAGTTGTAAAGTACCCTTTAATTAACATGGTCTCTCAACGTTCTTCCTACCACAATGAATCACTTCACAGTTCTCCGCATTGAACTTCATCTGCCACTTGTCCACCCATTTCACCAATGTGTCTATGTCCTTTTGAAGTTCTACACTATCCTCCTCAGTTCACAATGCTTCCAAGTTTTGTGTCATCTGCAAATTTCATAGGCCAGCAATGACCTGCCCAAAGGTCTTGAATATTTAATTTTACTTAATAACTTTGAACAATTGTTTGTATTATTTCCAGTGTCCTAAAAAAGACTCTAGTCTTGTCATGCATGCCCACCATTGAAGGTCTCAATCATACTGGCAATCACCACACACTCCCTCTCCAGGGCTACCTAGACATGAACAAGTGAGCAGAAGAGAGGCAGCACCACCACCACACCCCACCAACCACTACCCAGCCATGCCTTTCTGGGACTTACAGGTAGTCACCTTTGCCAGGTCCAGGAGCAGACCCACAAGAAGATTGTTATGACATGCACCTACCCCCAACCACTAAATCCTTCACACTGGTGGCCAAAAGTCAGCAGCATCTGTTTGGAAATCACCATCAAATATCAGTACATCACTTATGTCTTAAGATTCTGGAGACTTCATTTGGCTCCTTCATTATGATATCTTAAGTGCCACTGTACTTTAATAGCAATGAGAGAAAAAAAAAGCTGCCAAAATCAAAGAGAAACACCTCATCATTAGCCCATTCTAATATATATTGAAAATAAATACACAGTCATGCACATGGATGTGGCTCGAGCCAGTCAGTATTGTTGCTTTACTGCGGCAAAGATGATCATACTGGTTATTAGAATTTAAAATTACTAACTGTGACTCTCTAAACGCCTAGTCTCATCATCATCAACCTCCTTAGCTGTCGCCTGAAGCTGGCATTTTACTTGCTACTAAAAGAAAAATACTTTAAGCATTAATTACATATAGGAAAATTGAGATTTACACTCAATTATTACTTTTTCCCCAAGTCAGTGGTCACTAAGTGTGCCTTAAGTAGGGGTGGGGGGGGAGGGGGGGGAGGGGGGGGGGGGCTTGGGCAGTTAAGGTTTGGTAATCATATATATCATGAAACTAACATTTTAACTAACATATTAGTGTGGTTTATTGTAAAGTAGGTTTATGGGTGCGAGTGTAGATGGCTCTGCCGCTGAGATTTAATTGAATTAGAGTCAGATAGACTGCAAGCTTGAAATTATCAAAAGAATTTGGGAGCAAAAGGCATTTGAAATGCTAATGAGTAAACATGGATGAGGGCAGCATGTAGGGTGTGAGGGAAATTTTCATTTTTAGATAAGTGAAAGGGTTGTTTAGGTTTCAAAGGGATGATATGATGTTTACAGCTAATAAGATAGGGAAGGCCAAGCAGTATGTTTATTTTTCCCCCAAAAGGTACTGACCATATTGACAACATGAAAGATTTTTATATTATGGGAAAAGTAAATTTCAAAAGATGTAGGGAATTTACAGGTTGAAGAGAGAGAAAGCATATATAAAGAGGGATGAAAGGCTATGCAAGGGCGTGGCCATGTGAAATCCTGAAAGGTACAACACGTGACAGACTTGGAGGAAGCCTCTACCCACTTTTGCAGAAGCCTGATGTGTCCAGTAACTAAAGTTGTGTTAAAAAGCCTTTGGAATTCCACTGTCAAGTGGGTGCTGTAGCAAACTTGCTGGGTTGTGTATTTAAATGTAAAATCTATTTTGGAATTGTTGCCTTTAAAAAAGGGGTGAGTAGTTGGGAGTAGGTCAATTAGGGATGTTGGGATTTGTTGTAGTATTAAGTAACTGTAATCTTATGTATGTGCTGGAAATCTTTTCTTTTGTAAAAAAATGTTTTAATTTCGTTTTTAAAATCTCTAAAAAGTGTTAGTGGACTCATAGCTTTGGAATTCAGTACACAAATCTTCTCATAAAAATACAGATTGCAAAGCCCTTGTGATAGCATGGCCAAGTTTCCCTTGTGAATTTGATCTGCCTGGCACACATCACCTGCCATGTCAAAACACACACCTAAAGAGGAATGACTTTTAGGGAATTTTTAGAAGTCAACAAAGCTGTGATAAATCAAAAACGTTGGAAAGGTGGCGAGGCAGGCAGAGGGCAGGGAACAAGTAGGTAGTCAGTGCTAGGAAAATGGAACAAGAGAAATAGAGCCCGTGTGAAGCAACACATGGCTAGAGGAAATTGGATGTATGGAAGGGTGGGCCTGAAGCAATTTGTAAGAGATGAAAATTAAATTCAATTTCAGAACCAGTAGAATTAGAAGGACAAGGAGGGATGGGATGGGAGGTGGGCTTTAGTGCAGGCAAGAATATGGCATTCTGGACAACTCGTAGCTTAGAGGGTAGTAGCAGAAAGACCATTAAACATAATGCCGACAAAGGTGCTGATCAGGTTTTTGGTGGCAGAGAGGGAAAGGCAGAGGTAAAGGAGGGAACAAGGTTTTGGAAGGAAAAGAGTGTAATCTTGCCGACAAACAAGCTGTAGAGAAAGAAGTTAAGCTCAGGGGTTCCAAGAGTTTCGACTTCAGGGCCTAGCCTCAGGTGACAGCTAAAGGAGGTTGATGATGATAAGACTAGGGAGAGGTAGACATTTAGAGAGTCAGTTAGTAATTTTAAATTCTAGTAGCCAGACCTTCATGTCAGATGAACATTGAGCCAAATGGCAGCAGAGAAAGTGGAGAGGTAAACTGCAGGGAGTATATTTAGAAGCTGACCCTTTCGCCTCCAATGTTAAATCAGGAAAAATTAGCATGTGAACAAGGAATCCGAGGTGGGAATGTAATTGAGGCAACAGCGCATTCTACAATTTTTTTTAAAAAGTGGAAGGATAGAGATGCAAATAGAGAAGTTGATTACAAGTTTAAGAGCAATATGAATACATAAGACACCAGAAAGGAGCTGAGGCATTATTACACTCTCGCCCAGCATGATACTCGAGATCAGTCTGTGCCATCTTTCACACGAATGTGGGATAGCATATTGGCAACAGCAGAGAAATAGGTTACAGTTTGTAGCATCAGCAAAGAAAAACTAGGAGCCAAAGTTGTGTTGCAAACACTCAACAGGTCAAGCCACACCTCTGGCGAAAAACAGTTAACGTTTCAGGTCGGTGGTCGATTGTTTCTGTTCTCTTCTGCAATTAAATTAAGTTACAAATGCAACATAGGATCAGCACACAATTCTATATTTACAGGTTATAAAAGGAGTGCATCATTTAACTAATAGAAATGAGACAATATATGCCTAAATAGTACAGCACCATGCAATGGATTTATTATGCTGAGCGTACATTTGTGTCTAGCTTTGATCATGCTGTTCTGAAAAGACTGGAATCCAGAGGTGGCATTCAGTACAACAAAACATCTAATTCATTTAATGTGCCAAGCCCCATATTAGATCCTGTGTTATAAGCTGCTGCTATTCCAAATGATTGCAGTTGCTGATGCTACAGAAACTCATCTTTCGTTCATTCAGTCCAGTTAGGCAGTTCCAAATTCGGTGAAAGAGAGATACTCAAGATCATCAAGAGCACCCCTCACTACAGTTTCAAAACAGCAAACCCCCGCCGAATGCCAATTTCAAATAAGCATCATCTTTATTGCCGGGGATTAAGAGCAGCATGTCACATAGCGGAAATTAAAAAATGATAGTAATGTTTGTGTCACAATATGACTCTAATCGGATGATCGAGAGGAAACAATTTTTAAAAAAAGCTATCCACACAAGGTTGCTGTTTAAAAACAAAGTAAACTAGCCTTATCTATTGCATAATGAGAGAGAGCTATTTGTCATTGTAATTCATTGCACAATATACAGCCTGGTCAGCAAGTTATTTTGTCAGATTCTCCCCTGCCCTCAATAAATTCCAGTATATTTGTTTAACTGATCACTGATGATATTACATTATATTACTTTTGGATGAAGATTATAATCGTCTGTTAAGGACTTAACCTGGCAAAGATCTTAAAAAGATTACATTTTAAAATTAATTAAATAACCTTTCCCACCACCTGCACCCCCCCAGCCCACCCACCACCCCCCCTCACCCCCAAACCCCCAACTCTGATTTTTATACTTTTAGCCAATAAATCACAGTGAAATAATGTTGACAAGTCAGTCACATTCAGAGGAGGCGGCTTTCATAGATTATCATTGAATCCAGAATGAGTTTACATCAAAAATAAACCATTATTATTCTTGCGAATTTTCCCATTTTCTTTTTCCCACCCCAATCCTAAAGATCACCTTAAATAATTTCTCATATTTGTCATCTCATCACTTCTAAATCGCACTTCAGTTTGAAATAGGTCAAACTGCACAACTGATCATCACATCAAACTATACAACTGATCATCACTTTACTAGAGAAATCTTTTAAAAACCGAATGAGTTCATCATGAGGTGGGGATAAGAATTTGCTGCATGAGAACAATAGGCCAGTGATTTTCTATTTCACTAAAGAGAGGGGAGAAGAGAAAAAGTTATTTAAAAACAAACAGCTGAATTGTCCGTCTGAAACTGTCCAAAAGGGCAGCAGCAGGTTAAATACTAACTTTAAAGAAGAGAATTGATCTGTATTCGAAGTGAAAAAAATTACTAGTAATTACTAGTAATAGTCCAGGACTATTGGGAACATGCAGGGGGCCAAAGCTAAAAGACTAGATTATTCAAAAGAGCTGGCATAGGCATGATGGGCTGAACACCTCCATCCATGCTGTGTGATTCTATGACTGCTGCCAAAGTCCCAGAAGTCGTGAGAAAATAGGTTCGGAGTGCAGCAGTGTGACTAAGATAGATCAGCTGCCCTAACAAGCTTCTGTTACTCATGAGCTTTCTGTGGTTAAATGTTTTTCTTGCTCAGTTTCAAAGTCTATAAGAAAATGGAGAGGGTCCAGAGAAAGTTTACAAGAAGGGTGAACAGGCTGGGTGTCTTTTCTCTTCAAGAAAACAAAAGGCTGAGGGTTGACCTATTTTAACCTGTAGTTAAAATTCTGAAAGCTTTTGATAAGAGTGGATACAGAATTTTTCATTGCAGGGTGGGGGAGGGGGTGGCGAGGGTGAAGAGCATAACTAGATGCCATCGATATAAGATAGCCAGTAAAAAAAAAGGAAAAGCAGTAGGGAATTCAGGAGAAACTTCATTACCCAAGGAGTGCTAAGAATGTGGAACCACATGGAGCAGCTTGGCTGGAGCAAATGATATAGATGCATTTAAGGGGAAGCAAGACGAACATTGAGGGAAAAGGGGAATAGAGGGTTACAACAATAGATTTAAGGTGGCTCAAATGGAGCATAAACATTGGGATGGACTCATTGGGTCAATTTGTGCCATATATCCTACGTAAATAGAAGCATACCTTTAATAATGTAATGCTCATGATACACCTACCTTAGCCATTTGAGCTGCAGTGTTTCCTTTAGCACCGAGATACACCATGGCCAGAGCAGCTGAGATACTTAATGGAGATAAAAAGATATTGCCATCTTTATCTTCTTTATTCAACTGTTTGAAGAGGTCAACAGCAAAATTGACATTTGAAGTACCCAGAAAATCCATGTTTAATGTATCTAGAGCAGGAGAAAAGGAAAAAAATATATATTTGAATTGTGGTTTGCGTCGATTCTTCTCCCAGCCAATTCACAGAAAGGACACGTTGTCGAAATGCCAGTCATTTGGGATTGGTTTGGGGCAGGGAAAGTTATATCCCTTGCTGTGCAGACAAGCTGACAAGACTAGCAAACACTATTGTTTATGAGGGCAGGGAGTAGGGACAGCATGGTTTTGAATGTTGGTCAGCTTTGCAGGGAGTAGTATTCCAACTTTGCATTATAATGGAGCGATAACAGATTTCAGGACTAAAGATTGACCAGGAATTTCCTGGGCTGTAGCACCATAGTAGTGTGAAAATCATGATGTATGCCATTCCTACATTAGCCTGTGGCATTAGCAATGCCGCTGTTCTCACAAGGCCACAGTCTCCTGGAACTTAAGTGTGCCAAGAAACCCAAAAAAAAGTCAGTCATGCAAACTCCACTCCCCTTACTGAAAACAGCAGCAATTGCACATTTCCTGGATTTGAGTTAATTTTCCCACCACTTGCAGGTACGTCATTAAATAAAAAGGTTCTGGTCGGCTCAGACCCCGCTATTCCAACGCTGACCTGGCCAATGTCCTACATCCTCCACAAAGTTGAGCTCATCCAAAACTCTGCTATCCATATCCTCACTCCCACAAGTTCCTTTCACCTCAGAGCTCACAAACCTATATTAGCATGAAGGGGGGTCATATGAGGAAAGGTTTAGCAGGTTAGGCCTATACTCATTGGAGTTTAGATGAGAGAGAGGTGATCTTATTAAAACATAAAGGATTCTGAGGGTACACAGAGGATAGGAACGTAGGGACGAGGGTAGGCCATTCAGTCCATTGAGCCTGCTGCACCATTCAATACAATCATGGCTGATCATCCACTCCTACCCACCCCACTATACCCATATCCCTTTGTGTCATTGACGGATTTCGAAATACCAATCTCTACTTTAAACATACGCAATGAGTGTGCTTCCACTGCCCTCTGGCGTAGAGAATTCCAAAGTTTCACAAGCCTCCGAGTAAAAATAATTTCTCCTCATCTCATAAGTGGCTTTCCCCTTATTTTGAAATTGTGTCCCTGGTTCTACACTCCCCAACCAGGGGAAACATCTTACCTGCGTCTACCCAGTCTATCCCTTAAAAGTATTTTGTCGGGTTCAATGAGATCACCTCTCATTTTCAAAACTCTCGAGAATACAGGCCCAGTTTCTCCAATCACTCTTCACAGGACAAATCCTACCATCCCGGGAGCAAATCTGGTGAAGCTCCGTTGCATTCCCTCTATGGGAATAATATCCTTCCTAAGGTAAGGGGACCAAAACTGCACACAGTATTCCAGGTGCAGTTCAAGATTCTATACTATTGAAGCAAGATTTCACTACTCCTGTGCTCAAATCCTCTTGCGATAAGGCCAACATACCGTTAGCCTTCTTAATTGCTTGCTGCACCTGCATGTTAGCTTTCAGCAACTTACTGAAGAGGACACCCAGGTCCCTTCTACACTTTCTAATCTTAAATGATAAGAGAAATACTCTGCACATCTATTTCTCCTACCAGGTGGATAGCCTTACATTTTTCCACATTATATTCCATCTGCCATGTTCTTGTCCACTCACTAAGTCTGTCCAAATCCTTTTGAAGTCATTTTGCATTTTCCTCACAACGTACATTCCCACCTAGCTTTGTGTCATCTGCAAACTTGGAAATATTATATTTGGTCCCCACATCCAAATCATTGATGTATATTGTGAACGGCTGGGGCCCCAAGTACTGATCTTTATGGCGTCCCACTAGTCACAACCTGCCAACCCGAGAATGACCCATTTATTCCTACTGTTTTCTGCCCGTTAGCCAATCCTTAATCCATGCCAGTATATTACCTCCTATCCCATTTGCTTTTATTTTGCTAACCAATCTTTTGCAGGGGGACTTTATCAAAAGCCTTCTGAAAAGCCAAGTATACTATATCCAGTGACTCCCCTTTATCAATTCTGTTAGTAACATCCTCAACAAAATGCCAACTGGTTCGTCAAACATGATTTCTCATTCATAAATCCATGTTGGCCATGCCCAACCAGATCATTGGCATCCAAATGTCAATTTATAGCGTCCTTTAGAATAGATTCTAGCATTTTACCTAGTACTGATGCAAGGCTAACAGGTCCATAGTTCCCTGTTTTCTCTCTTCCCTCCCTTCTTAAATAGTCGGGTGACATTTGCTACCTTCCAACCCGCAGGAACCATTCCAGTAGCTACAGAATTTTGGAAAATGATCACCAATGCATCCAATATTTCCACAGCCACCTTTTTCAACATTCAGATGTAGAATATCAGGTCCTGGGGACTTATCAGCCTTCAGTCCCAATACAAACTTCTTATTTATACTAATTTCCTTCAACTCCTCATTCTCCCTAGTCCCTTGGATCTCTGGGAGATTTCTTGTATCTTCCTCAAATGAAGACAGACACAAAGCAATCATTTAGCTTCTCTGCTATTTCTCTATTCCCCCATTGCCTGTGCGGCTGACTCCGCCTGTGTGGCTGACTCCGCCTGTAATGGATCCACATTTGTATTAGCCAAACGTTTCCTTTTTACATACCTAGAAAAGCTTTTACAGTCTGTTTTTCGTGTTCTTTTGTTTTCCCCCTCATGGGAATCTAGAACTCATGGGGGGGTGGGGGGGGGGGGGGGGGGGGGGCGCATGGGGCATGGGGAGGAGAAGGGGGCGCATTCTCAGAATATGGGTCTTCCATTTAAGTCAAACATAAAGGAGGAATTCCTTCTCAGAGGGTTGTTAACCGTTTGAATCCTCTACCTGAGAGCTGTGGAGGCTGGCTCGCTAAATACGTTCCAGGCTGAGTTAGGCAGATTTTTTGATCAATGAGGGAATGAAGGGTGTGTGGGGTATACAAGCAGGAAAGTAGAGCTGGGGCCACAATGAGGTCAGCCTCTACCTTATTGAATAGCAGAGCAGAATAGAGGGGCCAAACGGTCTACTCCTACTTCTTAACATTCATATGTCTCTGTTCCATCAACACCTCCATTTTAAAATTCCCATCCTTCTATTCTAACCAGCAACTTCTCAAATGGAAATTAGGGATGGGCAACAAATGCTGGCCAAGCCAGCGACACCCACATTCTTTGAAAGGATATTAAAAAAAATCCCTTCATGGCTTCACCCTTCCTGATCTCTAAACTTTTCCAATCCTGCAAATCAGATCTCTGCATTCCTTCAATTTTCAACACACCCTTCTGATGGCAGTTCCCGAAATTCCTTCCTTGGACCCTTCCCTCTTGAAACCTACTTCTTTGACCTTCGCCTGTCTTAATATTTTAATGGATTGGTGTCAAACTTTGATTACACTTTTGAAGACTCTTGGAACATTTTACTACATTAACGATATATAAATGCAAGCTATTGTCCCACTGCCTGATGACTATGAAAAGGATGAGCAAGGACAAAGGGGTCATGCACTTACCTGCAGGCTAATTTCAGTCAGTAAACTCATTTCATTGTGCCATGGACTAAGAATGGACAACACAATTAATATTTCAAACATTCACAAAACACATACTTTTGAAGACTTGTTTAAAGCAGGTCTTCAGCTTATACAGGGAGACATTGCAATCACAACTTGGATATCAATATGCCACTTCACTAAAAGGATCTATAAACTGAGCAGCAGCAACGTTATTACTGCAATTGTAAAAATGCTTCTGAACTCCCAGTTTTGCCACTATCTTCGCTCTGGCATATTTAAATCAGATTTCCTGTGAAACATATAGTGTTAGTCACTATTGCAAGAATGGGCTAGCCAATAGTATGTTGCTACAAGACAAAGTCAGCAAGGGTGTTAAACCCAGTGAATTTAATACTGTCTAATTACCATTTTATACAATTATTGCCCCATCCCATGAAAAGCTTAACCATTCTGACAGCACACTGTCTTTTCCCATTCCTGACAAACCCATTTTGAAATAAGGTTATGGGGAGAAGGCGGGAGAATGGGGTTGAGAAACTTTTCAGCCATGATTGAATGGCGGAGCAGACTCGATGGGCCGAATGGCCTAATTTCTGCTCCTATGTCTTATGGTCTTATGGTCTAAACCTGTAGGTTAGTTGAGTTCAGAATTTTGGGTCCATTGAGAATTAGTACTTTATGGCTGGTAGGTGAACAATTTTCAACAAGTTTAACCTGCACTGTTTTGTGGAAAGGTTACAGGGATTTTATATTCTAAATGTACAAATACCACACAAAAGTGGCTAATGGCACCAGGCCAGTTTATGTCAGTGTAATAAGACTACAGCATATAATTTTTTTAAAAAACCCAAAATATCACTGTTACTCAGTGCTCACACAATGCTAAATCTAAAATCAGGACATTTCCATTTAAGACGACAAACATATACTGGAAGTTATCAGGCCAATCAGCATCCAAGGACAAAGCAGCTGAACAGTTCAGGTGGACAAGTCCCAAATGCTTTTATTTACACTCAGTAGCTTCATTCAGATGAGCGTTCAGGAAATGTTCTTAAAAATCAATCAACAAGTGGTGGATAGTTAGATCACTGCACAGATTAATCAAACCAGGAGAAAACTCAGACTGGGTTTCACTCTAGTGAGAATAGGCGCCTGTAGCAATTAAGAAATTAATAGCCTCGCACTATAACGTGGTGACTTTTAAAAATTTGGGGGCGCGACAGTTATAATGGTCAGATTACTAAACCAGAGGTCTGGACGACTAATGCAGAGAGATCCCACCATGAGAATTTGAATTGTTTTTTTTTAAAATTAGATGCTGTAAAATTGTAATGAGTAAAACTCACCTAATCTTGGGGGAAGTAATGCAAAGTAATTTAACTCATAAAATTCCTTCCATGTATAAAATCCGAGGACACGTCAAATTCAAAAGAAAAATTAACAGTTGCCGCTTTGATTTTTATTTTAAAAGACTCGATTCGCCCTCACATCCAAGATTTTCCAAAGCATAATCACCCTAACTAACATGGCGATGAGATCAGGAAATGAATGGAACCGCCTTTGCAATGACTAAACCCCCTCTCCTCCCGCCGCCCTGTGTATTAAATGCAGTTTTAGTTAAGCCCTCCTAAAGGTGCTGCAAGCCAGACCCACCCGAATAGTGGCTCAGCCACTGCTGTCCACAGGGCTCCGGCTCACTGAACGCGGCTGCACTGATACAGAACAAGGCGCTAGCGCAGCAGCAGCGCAGATACAAACAGACAGCAGGCATACTCACTGCGGGATGACTGACAGCACAGCGAGCACAGCATAGCCCGGGTTCCTCCTACTTTATTGAGTCCAATCAGCTGATCAGGGATGGGTGTGGGTGGGTTTGGGTGGGGAGGAGAGAGGGCGCGGTCACGGTCTATGACAGTATATAACGTGGGGTGGGGACGGCTGAAAGTTCAGCTCTCGGGCACAAGCTTCTTCCTTTAACCTTGTTTGGGATGAGCTGTAATGCTCTACTCTGGCTTACAAAAAGCTGCTGATTCCTTCCTTATTCCTAATGTTATCTGGTGCCCACTGGGATTGGCTACATCCCCAGCTGCCCACGTTTAATGCGGAACATACAGCGTTTTGGCTGGTTACTGCTGAAAATCAGCACCCTGTGTTTGTGTGTGTGTGTGTGTGTGTGTGTCTGCCTGGCTCTGCCTCGCCACCTAGCTGTTGTGTCCTGTGGAGGAAACCTCTTGATTGTTTTGACACGCGTGTCTACAGCCAGTAATGTTCAGTTCCTTTCTGAACTGGCCCAGCAAGTCATTCGTTCCCCAAAACCAAGTGCTCCGGGATGAAGTTCCATGACTACCCTCTCAGGGCAATTAGGGATAGCGACATGACGGGCATTTAAGCCCCGTTTTTAAAATGGAGAAAGACCCCAAGAGTCCATTTCAGTGGCTGGCGGAGAGGAGGGCTGTGGCTGCCGGGGTGGCCTGGATCGGGGGCGTGCTGGGTGGCGGAGGAGTGGGCTGGATGCTCCCACAGGAGTTGGCGCGTTGTGCGTCCGTGGGCGTCCGGCTCCCGGCCGATGCTGTCCGAGACCTCAGGACGGTCGTGCTCGGACCCGAAGTCATATTGGGCCTCAAGGTGGCCGAGGTGCGCGGTGGTCTTCAGTCTGAGCGTTCCCCTGTTCGGACGGAATTCCACATTGGCCCCAAGCCCCAAACCCTCCCTCGGGTGCCGGTGCCCCGCAATATGAGCCGCCTCGGGGAAATGCCCTCCGTGTCCTTTAGCATGGCGCGGAGGAGCTTCCTGTAAGGACTGCTGCTGCACACCTTCCACTTCCTTGCCCTTGCCCGCTGCCTGGACACGCCCTGGCGTGTCTTGTTGCCGTCCGGCGGCGGAGGTCCCCATTGGGGGGCTCTCTATGGAGGTGTCCTCCCGCTTTCCATTGGTGACCTGGGGTGGAGGGTGTTGCACACAGCAATCCCGTACAACCATAGGATGTGTCGGTTCACGGGCTCCCGGGATACCTGACCTTTTTGTGGTCTTGTGGAGTCCGTGCACCACGTTTATGTAGGGTGTTGTAGGCTGCACTCCCTTTTCAGTTATTTAAAAAACCTTTTATTTCTGTTTTGTTTGCACTTCAGTCCCACGCTCCTGATTTATGGGCACCCGGTGCGGAGGGGGACCGGGAGGGAGGAGGACCTCCTCCTGAACCTGCTCCTGGGCCTGGCCAAGTTGGCCATTAACAGGACCAGGCAGCGGGCGATCGAGGGGGTCGTGCCACCCGACTGTCTGCCCCTCTTCCGCGGCTATGTTCACGGCCGGGAGAGGGAGCACGTGGTGTCTGCCGGCACTCTCGAGGACTTCCGTGCCCGGTGGGCACCGCGGGGACTGGGGTGCAATATCAACCCCCTTTAACCACATTTTGGTTTGATGTTTGTAAATTTTCTTTAAACTTTGTCTTTGGTTTTACAACTAACGTAACTTCGGGGCTGTGTTTACTTTATCCCTCAATTTGTTAATTTAGTTTAATTGTTTGACTCCAAAAGAGTTAAAGGTGCTGCAAGCCAGACCCACCCGAATAGTGACTCAGCCACTGCTGCCCACAAAGCTCTGGCTCACTGAACGCGGCTGCGCTGATACAGAACAAGGCGCTAGCGCAGCAGCGCAGATACAAACAGACAGCAGGCATACTCACTGCGGGGTGACTGACAGCACAAAGGGCAGAGCATAGCCCGGGTTCCTCCTACTTTACTGAGTCCAATCAGCTGATAGGGATGGTTGGGGGGGGGAGAGGGCGTGGCCACAGCACATGACAGTATATAATGTGGGTGGGACAGGTGAAAGTTCAGCTCCATCCCCCACTGGGATGGTCTGATGGCTCTCCGCTTCTTCCTCAAACAGAGGCCTGAACAATCCCCATCCACCACTACTCTCTTCCGTCTGGCTGAACTTGTTCTCTCACTGAACAATTTCTCCTTAAACTCCTCTCACTTCCTCCAAATAAAAGGTGTGGCTACGGGTACCCACATGGGCCCCAGTTATGCCTGTCTCTTTATGGGGTATGTGGAACACTCCTTGTTCCAGTCCTACTCAGGCCCCCTCCCACAACTCTTTCTCCAGTACATCGATGATTACTTCGGTGCTGCTTCATGCTCTCGTCGGGACCTGGAAAAATTTATTAATTTTGCTTCCAATTTCCACCCCTCCACCATTTTCATGTGGTCCATCACTGACACTTTCCTTCCCTTCCTTGACCTCTCAGTCTCAATTTCTGGTGGTAGACTGTACACCAATATTCATTACAAGCCTACTGACTCCCACGGCTACCTCGACTACAGCTCTTCACACCCGGCTTCCTGTAAGGACTCCATCCCATTCTCTCAGTTCCTTTGCCTCCATCGCATCTGTTCTGATGATGCCACTTTCAAAAACAGTTCCTCTGACATGTCTTCCTTCTTCCTAAACCAAGGTTTTCCACCCACGGTGGTTGACAGGGCCCTCAACCGTGTCTGGCCCATCTCCTGCGCATCCGCCCTCACACCTTCCTCTCCCACCCAGAACCATGATACGGTCCCCCTTGTCCTCACTTATCATCCCACCAACCTCCGCATTCAAAGGATCATTCTCTGCCATTTCCGCCAACTCCAGCATGATGCCACCACCAAACACATCTTCCCTTCACCCCCCGGCGGCATTCCGTAGGGATCGTTCCCTTTGGGACACCCTGGTCCACTCCTCCATCACCCCCTACACCTCAACCCCCTCCCACGGCACCTTTCCATGCAACCACAGAAGGTGCAACACTTGCCCCTTTACTTCCCCCCTCTTCACCGTCCAAGGGCCCAAGTTTTCAAGTGAAGCAGCATTTCACTTGCACATCCCTCAATTTAGTCTACTGCATTTGCTGCTCCCAATGCGGTCTCCTCTACATTGGAGACACCAAACTGGGTGACCGCTTTGTGGAACACCTTCGGTCTGTCCACAAGCATGACCCAGACCTCCCTGTCCCTTGCCATTTCAACACACCACCCTGCTCTCATGCCCACATGTCCGTCCTTGGCCTGCTGCAATGCTCCAGTGAAGCTCAACGCAAACTGGAGGAACAGCACCTCATCTTGCGACTAGGCACTTTACAGTCTTCCGGACTGAATATTGAGTTCAACAATTTCAGATCATGAACTCTCTCCTCCATCCCCACCCCCTTTCCGATTCCCCTTTTTCCAATAATATATAATTTTTAAAAAATATATTTTTCTGTTCCCACCTATTTTTAAATTTATTTCAATCTATTGTTTCATCCCCACCTTTTAGCCCATTTCGATCCCTTCCCCCCATCCCACCCCTACTAGGGCCATCTGCCACTAGCTTGTCCTGCTTGCTACCCTTAAAGTCCCCATTAGCACATCCTTTAGATAATATCACGACCCTCAACACCCCTTTGTCCTTTTGTCTATCCTTTGGCAATCTCTTCTTGGCCTCCAACTATCACTAGCCCCCTATCCAGCTCTACCTGTCCCACCCACCCCCCTCTACCAGCTTATATTTCATCTCATTTCTATATTTTTTAGTTCTGATGAAGGGTCATGCGGACTCGAAACGTCAACTGTATGCCTCTCCGCAGATGCTGTCGGACCTGCTGAGTTTTTCCAGGTATTTTTGTTTTTGTTCTCGATTTCCAGCATCCGCAGTATTTTGCTTTTATGAAAGTTCAGCTCTTGTGCACAAGCTTCTTCCTTTAACCTTGTTTGGGATGAACTGTAATGCTCTACTCTGGCTTATAAAAAGCTGCTGATTCCTTCCTTATTCCTAACGTTATCTAGTGCCCACTGGGATTGGCTACATCCCCAGCTGTCCACATTTAATGTGGAGCATACAGCGTTTTGGCTGGTTACTGCTGAAAATCAGCAACCCGTGTGTGTGTGTGTGTGTGTGTGTGTCTGCCTGGCTCTGCCTCGCCACCTAGCTGTTGTGTCCTGTGGAGGAAACCTCTTGATTGTTTTGACACGTGTGTCTACAGCCAGTAATGTTTAGCTCCTTCTGAACTGGCCCAGCGAGTCATTCATCCCAAAACCAAGTGCTCCGGGATGAAGTTCCATGACTACCCTCTCAGGGCAATTAGGGATAGCGACATAACGGGCATTTATGCCCCATTTTTAAAATGGAGAAAGACCCCAAGAGTCCGTTTCAGTGACTGGCGGAGAGGAGGGCTGTGGCTGCCGAGGTGGCCAGGATCGGGGGGCGTGCTGGGTGGGTGAGGGGTGGGCTGGATGCTCCCGCAGGAGTTGGCGCGTCGCGTGTCCATGGGCATCCGGCTCGCGGCCGATGCCATCCAAGACCCCAGGACGGTCGTGCTCGGACCCGATTTAATTTTTGGCCTCGAGGTGGCCCAGGTGCGCGGTTGTCTTCTGTTTGAACGTTCCCCTGTTCAGACGGAATTCCACATTGGCCCCAAGCCCCGAACCCTCCCTCGGGTGCCGGTGCCCCGCAATATGAGCCGCCTCAGGGAAATGCCCTCCGTGTCCTTTAGCACGGGGCGGAGGGGTTTCCTGTACGGGCTGCTGCTGCACACCTTTCACTTCCTCGCCCTCGCCCGCTGCCCGGACACACCCTGGCGTGCCTTGTTGCCGTCCAGCGGCGGAGGTCCCCATTGGGGGGCCCTCTACGGAGGTGTCCTCCCGCTTTCCATCGGTGACCTGGGGTGGAGCGTGTTGCACACAGCAATCCCGTACAACCATAGGATGTGTTGGTTCATGGACTCCCAGGATATCTGCCCTTTTTGCCATCTTGTGGAGTGCGTGGACAATGTTTATGTAGGGTGTTGTAGGCTGCACTCCCTTTTCAGTTATTTAAAAAACCTTTTATTTCTGTTTTGTTTGCACTTCAGTCCCACACTCCTGATTTACGGGCACCCGGTGCGGAGGGGGACCGGGAGGGAGGAGAATCTCCTCGTGAACCTGCTCCTGGGCCTGGCCAAGTTGGCCATTAACAGGTCCAGGCAGCGGGCGATCGAAGGGGTCGTGCCACCCGACTGTCTGCCCCTCTTCTGTGGCTACGTTCACGGCCGGGTGTCCCTGGAGAGTGAGCACGCGGTGTCTGCCGGCTCTCTCGAGGCCTTCCGTGCCCGGTGGGCACCGCGGGGACTGGGGTGCAATATCGACCCCCTTTAACCACATTTTGGTTTGATGTTTGTAAATTTTCTTTAAACTTTGTCTTTGGTTTTACAGCTAACCTAACTTAAGGGCTGTGTTTACTTTATCCCTCATTTTGTTAATTTAGTTTAATTGTTTGACTCCAAAAGTGTTAAAGGTGCTGCAAGCCAGACCGACCCGAATAGTGACTCAGCCACTGCTTCCCACAGGGCTCTGGCTCACTGAACGCGGCTGCGCTGATACAGAACAAGGCGCTAGCGCAGCAGCAGCAGCGCAGATACAAACAGACAGCAGGCATACTCACTGCGGGGTGACTGACAGCACAAAGGGCAGAGCATAGCCCGGGTTCCTCCTACTTTACTGAGTCCAATCAGCTGATAGGGATGGTTGAGGGGGGGAGAGGGCGTGGCCACAGCACATGACAGTATACAATGTGGGTGGGACAGATGAAAGTTCAGCTCCATCCCCCACTGGGATGGTCTGAGGGCTCTCCGCTTCTTCCTCAAACAGAGGCCTGAACAATCCCCATCCACCACTACTCTCTTCCGTCTGGCTGAACTTGTTCTCTCACTGAACAATTTCCCCTTTAACTCCTCTCACTTCCTCCAAATAAAAGATGTGGCTATGGGTACCCGCCTGGGTCACAGTTATGCCTGTCTCTTTTTGGGGTATGTGGAACATTCCTTGTTCCAGTCCTACTCCGGCCCCCTCCCACAACTCTTTCTCCAGTACATCGATGATTACTTCGGTGCGGCTTCATGCTCTCGTCGGGACCTGGAAAAATTTATTAATTTTGCTTCCAATTTCCACCCCTCCATCATTTTCATGTGGTCCATCACTGACACTTCCCATCCTTTCCTTGACCTCTCAGTCTCAATTTCTGGTGGTAGACTGTCCACCAATATCCATTACAAGCCTACGGACTCCCACGGCTACCTCGACTACAGCTCTTCACACCCCGCTTCCTGTAAGGACTCCATCCCATTCTCTCAGTTCCTTTGCCTCCGTCGCATCTGTTCTGATGATTCCACTTTCAAAAACAGTTCCTCTGACACGTTTTCCTTCTTCCTTAACCAAGGTTTTCCACCCATGGTGGTTGACTGGGCCCTCAACTGTGTCCGGCCCATCTCCCGCGCATCCGCCCTCACACCTTCCTCTCCCACCCAGAACCATGATAGGGTCCCCCTTGTCCTCACTTATCACCCCACCAGCCTCCGCATTCAAAGGATCATTCTCCGCCATTTCCGCCAACTCCAGCATGATGCCACCACCAAACACATCTTCCTTTCACCCCCCTGGTGGCATTCTGCAGGGATCGTTCCCTCCGGGACACCCTGGTCCTCTCCTCCATCACCCCCTACACCTCAACCCCCTCCCATGGTACCTTTCCATGCAACCGCAGAAGGTGCAACACCTGCCCCTTTACTTCCCCCCTCTTCACCGTCCAAGGGCCCAAACACTCCTTTCAAGTCAAGCAGCATTTTACTTGCACTTCCCTCAATTTAGTCTACTGCATTTGCTGCTCCCAATGCGGTCTCCTCTACATTGGAGAGACCAAACTGGGTGACCGCTTTGCTGAACACCTTTGGTCTGTCCACAAGCATGACCCAGACCTCCCTGGCGCTTGCCATATCAACACACCACCCTGCTCTCATGCCCACATGTCCATCCTTGGCCTGCTGTGCAAACTGGAGGAACAGCACCTCATCTTGCGACTAGGCACTTTACAGTCTTCTGGACTTAATAATGAGTTCAACAATTTCAGATCATGAACTCTCTCATCCATCCCCACTCCTTTTCCGATTCCCTTTTTTCTAATAATATATAATTTTTAAAAAATATATTTTTCTTTTCCCACCTATTTTTAAATTTATTTCAATCTATTGTTTCATCTCCACCTTTTAGCCCATTTCGATCCCTTCCCCCCATCCCACCCCCACTAGGGCCATCTGCCACTAGCTTGTCCTGCTTGCTACCCCATTAGCACATCCTTTAGATAATATCACGACCCTCAACACCCCTTTGTCCTTTTGTCTATCCTTTGGCAATCTCTTCTTGGCCTCCAACTATCACTGGCCCCCTATCCAGCTCTACCTGTCCCACCGACCCCCCTCTACCAGCTTATATTTCATCTCATTTCTATATTTTTTAGTTCTGATGAAGGGTCATGCGGACTCGAAACGTCAACTGTATCCCTCTCCGCAGATGCTGTCGGACCTGCTGAGTTTTTCCAGGTATTTTTGTTTTTGTTCTCGATTTCCAGCATCCGCAGTATTTTGCTTTTATGGAAGTTCAGCTCTTGTGCACAAGCTTCTTCCTTTAACCTTGTTTGGGATGAACTGTAATGCTCTACTCTGGCTTATAAAAAGCTGCTGATTCCTTCCTTATTCCTAACGTTATCTAGTGCCCACTGGGATTGGCTACATCCCCAGCTGTCCACATTTAATGTGGAACATACAGCGTTTTGGCTGGTTACTGCTGAAAATCAGCACCCTGTGTGTGTGTGTGTGTGTGTGTGTCTGCCTGGCTCTGCCTCGCCACCTAGCTGTTGTGTCTTGTGAGGAAACCTCTTGATTGTTTTGACACGTGTGTCTACAGCCAGTAATGTTCAGTTCCTTCTGAACTGGCCCAGCGAGTCATTCATCCCAAAACCAAGTGCTCCAGGCTGAAGTTCCATGACTACCCTCTCAGGGCAATTAGGGATAGCGACATAACGGGCATTTATGCCCCATTTTTAAAATGGAGAAAGACCCCAAGAGTCCGTTTCAGTGGCTGGCGGAGAGGAGGGCTGTGGCTGCCGGGGTGGCCAGGATCGGCGGCGTGCTGGGTGGGTGAGGGGCGGGCTGGATGCTCCCGCAGGAGTTGGCGTGTTGCGCGTCCATGGGCATCCGGATCGTGGCCGATGCCATCCAAGACCCCAGGACGGTCGTGCTCGGACCTGATGTAATTTTAGGTCTTGAGGTGGCCCAGGTGCGCAGTGGTCTTCTGTCGGAACGTTCCCCATTGGTCACAAGCCCCGAACCCTCCCTCGGGTACCGGTGCCCTGCAATATGAGCCACCTCGGGGAAATGCCCTCCGTGTCCTTTAGCACGGGGCGGAGGGGTGTCCTGTACGGGCTGCTGCACACCTTTCACTTCCTCGCCCTCGCCCACTGCCTGGACACGCCCTGGCGCGCCTTGTTGCCGTCCGGCGGCGGAGGTCCCAATTGGGGGGCCCTCTATGGAGGTGTGCTCCCGCTTTCCATCGGTGACCTGGGTTGGAGGGTCTTGCACACAGCAATCCCGTATAACCATAGGATGTGTCGGTTCACGGACTCCCAGGATACCTGACCTTTTTGCCGTCTTGTGGAGTCAGTGGACCATGTTTGTATAGGGTGTTGTAGGCTGCACTCCCTTTTCAGTTATTTAAAAAACCTTTTATTTCTGTTATGTTTGCACTTCAGTCCCATGCTCCTGATTTACGGGCACCCGATGCGGAGGGGGGCCGGGATGGAGGAGAACCTCCTTGTGAACCTGCTCCTGGGCCTGGCCAAGTTGGCCATTAACAGGTCCAGGCAGCGGGCGATCGAGGGGGTTGTCCCGCCCGACTGTCTGGCCCTCTTCCGCGGCTACGTTCACGGCCGGGTGTCCCTGGAGAGTGAGCACGCAGTGTCTGCTGGAACCCTCGAGGACTTCCATGCCTGGTGGGCACCGCGGGGACTGGGATGCTTTATCGACCCTCTTCCTCACATTTTGGTTTGATGTTTGTAAGTTTTCTTTAAACTTTGTCTTTGGTTTTAAAGCTAACCTAACTTAGGGGCTGTGTTTACTTTATCCCTCATTTTGTTAATTTAGTTTAATTGTTTGACTCCAAAAGAGTTAAAGGTGCTGCAAGCCAGACCCACCCGAATAGTGACTCAGCCACTGCTGCCCACAGGGCTCTGGCTCACTGAACGCGGCTGCGCTGATACAGAACAAGGCGCTAGTGCAGCAGCAGCGCAGATACAAACAGACAGCAGGCATACTCACTGCGGGGTGACTGACAGCACAACGAGCAGAGCATAGCCCGGGTTCCTCCTACTTTACTGAGTCCAATCAGCTGATAGGGATGGTTGGGGGGGGGAGAGGGCGTGGCCACAGCACATGATAGTATACAATGTGGGTGGGACAGATGAAAGTTCAGCTCCATCCCCCACTTGGGTGGTCTGAGGGCTCTCCGCTTCTTCCTCAAACAGAGGCCTGAACAATCCCCATCCACCACTACTCTCTTCCGTCTGGCTGAACTTGTTCTCTCACTGAACAATTTCTCCATAAACTCCTCTCACTTCCTCCAAATAAAAGATGTGGCTATGGGTACCCACATGGGCCCCAGTTATGCCTGTTTCTTTTTGGGGTATGTGGATCATTCCTTGTTCCAGTCTTACTCAGGCCCCCTCCCACAACTCTTTCTCCGGTACATCGATGATTACTTCCGTGCTGCTTCATGCTCTCGTCGGGACCTGGAAAAATTTATTAATTTTGCTTCCAATTTCCACCCCTCCACCATTTTCACATGGTCCATCTCTGACACTTCCCTTCCCTTCCTTGACCTCTCAGTCTCAATTTCTGGTGGTAGACTGTCCACCAATATTCATTACAAGCCTACCAACTCCCACAGCTACCTCGACTACAGCTCTTCACAACCCGCTTCCTGTAAGGACTCCATCCCATTCTCTCAGTTCCTTCGCCTCCGTCACATCTGTTCTGATGATGCCACTTTCAAAAACAGTTCCTCTGACACGTTTTTCTTCTTCCTTAACCAAGGTTTTCAACCCACGGTGGTTGACAGGGCCCTCAACCGTGTCCGGCCCATCTCCCACGCATCCGCCTTCACACCTTCCTCTCCCAACCAGAACCATGATAGGGTCCCCCTTGTCCTCACTTATCATCCCACCAGCCTCCGCATTCAAAGGATCATTCTCCGCCATTTCCGCCAATTCCAGCATGATGCCACCACCAAACACATCTTCCCTTCACCCCCCGGCGGCATTCTGCAGAGATCGTTCCCTCCGGGACACCCTGGTCCTCTCCTCCATCACCCCCTACACCTCAACCCCCTCCCACGGCACCTTTCCATGCAACCGCAGAAGGTGCAAAACCTGCCCCTTTACTTCCCCCCTCTTCACCGTCCAAGGGCCCAAACACTCCTTTCAAGTCAAGCAGCATTTTACTTGCACTTCCCTCAATTTAGTCTACTGCATTTGCTGCTCCCAATGCGGTCTCCTCTACATTGGAGAGACCAAGCAGGGTGACCGCTTGGCTGAACACCTTCGGTCTGTCCACAAGCATGGCCCAGACCTCCCTGGCGCTTGCCATTTCAACACACCACCCTGCTCTCATGCCCACATGTCCGTACTTGGCCTGCTGTAATGCTCCAGTGAAGTTCAATGCAAACTGGAGGAACAGCACCTCATCTTGCGACTAGGCACTTTACAGTCTTCTGGACTTAATAATGAGTTCCACAATTTCAGATCATGAACTCTCTCATCCATCCCCACTCCTTTTCCGATTCCCTTTTTTTCAATAATATATAATTTGAAAAAAATATATCTTTCTTTTCCCACCTATTTTAAAATTTATTTCGATCTATTGTTTCATCTCCACCTTTTAGCCCATTTCGATCCCTTCCCCCCATCCCACCCCCACTAGGGCCATCTGCCACTAGCTTGTCCTGCTTGCTACCCTTAATGTCCCCATTAGCACATCCTTTAGATAATATCACGACCCTCAACACCCCTTCGTCCTTTTGTCTATCCTTTGGCAATCTCTTCTTGGCCTCCAACTATCACTGGCCCCCTATCCAGCTCTACCTGTCCCACCTCCCCCACCCCCCCCTACCAGCTTATATTTCGTCCCATTTCTATATTTTTTAGTTCTGATGAAGGGTCATGCGGACTCGAAACGTCAACTGTATCCCTCTCCTCAGATGCTGTCAGACCTGCTGAGTTTTTCCAGGTATTTTTGTTTTTGTTCTCGATTTCCAGCATCCGCAGTATTTTGCTTTTATGAAAGTTCAGCTCTCGGGCACAAGCTTCTTCCTTTAACCTTGTTTGGGATGAACGGTAATGCTCTACTCTGGCTTATAAAAAGCTGCTGATTCCTTCCTTCCTTATTCCTAACGTTATCTGGTGCCCACTGGGATTGGCTACATCCCCAGCTGTCCACATTTAATGTGGAACATACAGCGTTTTGGCTGGTTACTGCTGAAAATCAGCACCCTGTGTGTGTGTGTGTGTGTGTGTGTGTGATCCTGGCTCTGCCTCGCCACCTAGCTGTTGTCTTCCGCAGGAAACCTCTTGATTGTTTTGACACGTGTGTCTACAGCCAGTAATGTTCAGTTCCTTTCTGAACTGGCCCTGCAAGTGCTGCGGGATGAAGTTCCATGACTACCCTCTCAGGGCAATTAGGGATAGCAACATAACGGGCATTTATGCCCCATTTTTAAAATGGAGAAAGACCCCAAGAGTCCGTTTCAGTGGCTGGCGGAGAGGAGGGCTGTGGCTGCCGGGGTGGCCAAGATCGGGGGCGTGCTGGGTGGTGGAGGAGAGGGCTGGATCCTCCTGCAGGAGTTGGCGTGTCGCGCGTCCGTGGGCGTCCGGCTCGTGGCCGATGCCATTCGAGACCTCAGGACGGTCGTGCTCGGACCCGATGTAATTTTAGGTCTTGAGGTGGCCCAGGTGCACGGTGGTCTTCTGTCTGAACGTTCCCCATTGGTCCCAAGTCCCGAACCCTCCCTCGGGTGCTGGTGCCCCGCAATATGAGCCACCTCGGGGAAATGCCCTCCGTGTCCTTTAGCACAGGGCGGAGGGGTTTCCTGTACGGGCTGCTGCTGCACACCTTTCACTTCCTCGCCCTCGCCCACTGCCCGGACACACCCTGGGGTGCCTTGTTGCCGTCCGGCGGCGGGGGGCCCTCTACGGAGGTGTCCTCCCGCTTTCCATCGGGGACCTGGGGTGGAGGGTGTTGCACACAGCAGTCCCCTACAATCACAGAATGTGTAGGCTCACGGACTCCCGGGATACCTGCCCCTTTTGTTGGCTTGTGGAGTCCGTGCACCACGTTTATGTAGGGTGTGGTAGGCTGCACTCCCTTTTCAGTTATTTAAAAAACCTTTTATTTCTGTTTTGTTTGCACTTCAGTCCCACGCTCCTGATTTACGGGCACCCGGTGCGGAGGGGGGCCGGGAAGGAGGAGGACCTCCTCGTGAACCTGCTCCTGGGCCTGGCCAAGTTGGCCATTAACAGGTCCAGGCAGCGGGCGATCGAGCGGGTCATCCCGCCTGACTGTCTGCCCCTCTTCCGCGGCTACGTTCGTGGCTGGGTGTCCCTGGAGAGGGAGCACACGGTATCTGCCGGCACCATCGAGGACTTCCATGCCCGGTGGGCACCGCGGGGACTGGGGTGCTTTATCGACCCTCTTAATCAAATCTTGGTTTGATGTTTGTAAGTTTTCTTTAAACTTTGTCTTTGGTTTTACAGCTAACCTAACATAGGGGCTGTGTTTACTTTATACCTCAATTTGTTAATTTAGTTTAATTGTTTGACTCCAAAAGAGTTAAAGGTGCTGCAAGCCAGACCCACCCGAATAGTGACTCAGCCACTGCTGCCCACAGGGCTCTGGCTCACTGAACGCGGCTGCGCTGATACAGAACAAGGCGCTAGCGCAGCAGCAGCGCAGATACAAACAGACAGCAGGCATACTCACTGCGGGGTGACTGACAGCACAAAGGGCAGAGCATAGCCCGGGTTCCTCCTACTTTACTGAGTCCAATCAGCTGATAGGGATGGTTGGGGGGGGGAGAGGGCGTGGCCACAGCACATGATAGTATACAATGTGGGTGGGACAGATGAAAGTTCAGCTCCATCCCCCACTTGGGTGGTCTGAGGGCTCTCCGCTTCTTCCTCAAACAGAGGCCTGAACAATCCCCATCCACCACTACTCTCTTCCGTCTGGCTGAACTTGTTCCCTCACTGAACAATTTCTCCATAAACTCCTCTCACTTCCTCCAAATAAAAGATGTGGCTATGGGTACCCACATGGGCCCCAGTTATGCCTGTCTCTTTTTGGGGTATGTGGATCATTCCTTGTTCCAGTCTTACTCAGGCCCCCTCCCACAACTCTTTCTCCGGTACATCGATGATTACTTCCGTGCTGCTTCATGCTCTCGTCGGGACCTGGAAAAATTTATTAATTTTGCTTCCAATTTCCACCCCTCCACCATTTTCACATGGTCCATCTCTGACACTTCCCTTCCCTTCCTTGACCTCTCAGTCTCAATTTCTGGTGGTAGACTGTCCACCAATATTCATTACAAGCCTACCAACTCCCACAGCTACCTCAACTACAGCTCTTCACAACCCGCTTCCTGTAAGGACTCCATCCCATTCTCTCAGTTCCTTCGCCTCCGTCACATCTGTTCTGATGATGCCACTTTCAAAAACAGTTCCTCTGACACGTTTTTCTTCTTCCTTAACCAAGGTTTTCAACCCACGGTGGTTGACAGGGCCCTCAACCGTGTCCGGCCCATCTCCCACGCATCCGCCTTCACACCTTCCTCTCCCAACCAGAACCATGATAGGGTCCCCCTTGTCCTCACTTATCATCCCACCAGCCTCCGCATTCAAAGGATCATTCTCCGCCATTTCCGCCAATTCCAGCATGATGCCACCACCAAACACATCTTCCCTTCACCCCCCGGCGGCATTCCGCAGGGATCGTTCCCTCCGGGACACCCTGGTCCTCTCGTCCATCACCCCCTACAGCTGAAACCCCTCCCACGGCACCTTCCCATGCAACTACAGAAGGTGCAACACCTGCCCCTTTACTTCCCCCCCCCCCCCCGCCTCTTCACAGTCCAAGGGCCCAGGTTTTCAAGTGAAGCAGCATTTCACTTGCACATCCCTCAATTTAGTCTACTGCATTTGCTGCTCCCAATGCGGTCTCCTCTACATTGGAGACACCAAACTGGGTGACCGCTTTGTGGAACACCTTCGGTCTGTCCACAAGCATGACCCAGACCTCCCTGTCATTTGCTATTTCAACACACCACCCTGCTCTCATGCCCACATGTCCGTACTTGGCCTGCTGTAATGCTCCAGTGAAGCTCAACGCAAACTGGAGGAACAGCACCTCATCTTGCGACTAGGCACTTTACAGTCTTCCGGACTGAATATTGAGTTCAACAATTTCAGATCATGAACTCTCTCCTCCATCCCCACCCCTTTTCCGATTCCCCTTTTTCCAATAATATATAATTTTAAAAAAATATATTTTTCTTTTCCCACCTATTTTTAAATTTATTTCAATCTATTGTTTCATCCCCACCTTTTCACCCATTTTGATCCCTTCCCCCCATCCCACCCCCACTAGGGCCATCTGCCACTAGCTTGTCCTGCTTGCTACCCTTAATGTCCCCATTAGCACATCCTTTAGATAATATCACGACCCTCAACACCCCTTTGTCCTTTTGCCTATGACATCTTTGGCAATCTCTTCTTGGCCTCCAACTATCACTGGCCCCCTATCCAGCTCTACCTGTCCCACCCACCCCCCTCTACCAGCTTATATTTCATCTCACTTCTATATTTTTTAGTTCTGATGAAGGGTCATGCGGACTCGAAACGTCAACTGTATCCCTCTCCGCAGATGCTGTCGGACATGCTGAGTTTTTCCAGGTATTTTTGTTTTTGTTCTAGATTTCCAGCATCCGCCGTATTTTGCTTTTATGAAAGTTCAGCTCTTGTGCACAAGCTTCTTCCTTTAACCTTGTTTGGGATGAACTGTAATGCTCTACTCTGGCTTATAAAAAGCTGCTGATTCCTTCCTTATTCCTAATGTTATCTGGTGCCCACTGGGATTGGCTACATTCCCAGCTGTCCACATTTAATGTGGAACATACAGCATTTCGGCTGGTTACTGCTGAAAATCAGCACCCTGTGTTTGTGTGTGTGTGTGTGTCTGCCTGGCTCTGCCTCGCCACCTAGCTGTTGTGTCTTGTGGAGGAAACCTCTTGATTGTTTTGACACGTGTGTCTGCAGCCAGTAATGTTTAGTTCCTTCTGAACTGGCCCAGCAAGTCATTCGTTCCCCAAAACCAAGTGCTCGGGGATGAAGTTCCATGACTACCCTCTCAGGGCAATTAAGGATAGCAACATAACTGGCATTTATGCCCCATTTTTAAAATGGAGAAAGACCCCAAGAAACATTCCCGCACCGCACTTTAGGAAGGATGTGATGGCTTTGGAGGGAGTGCAGAAGAGGTTCACAAGAATGGATCCAGGATGAGAAACTTCAATTATGAAGATAGTTTGGAGAAGTTGGGACTGTTTTCCTTGGAGAAAAGAAGCCCGAGAGGAGGTTTGATAGAGGTATTCAAAATCATGAGGGGCCCGGACAGAGTAAACAGGGAGAAACTGTTCCCATTGGTGGCAGGATCGAGGATCAGAGGGCACAGATTTTAAAGTAATTTGACAAAAGAAGCAAAAGCGACGTGAGAAAAATCTTTTTCACGCAATGAGTGGTTCAGGTCTGGAATGCACTGCCTGAGAGTATCGTGGAGGTTCAATCGAGGCATTCGAGAGGGAATTAGATGATTATTTGCAAATAAACGATGCTCAGGGGTACGGGGAGAAGGCAGGAGAATGGCACTAGGTGAAATGCTCATTCAAAGACCCAGTGCTGACATGATGGACTGAGTGGCCTCCTTCTGCACAATAACAATTCTGTGATTCATAGACAAAAAGACACTGCGTCAAAGGAGGTGAGATTAGGAGGGGGTGACCAGAGTCTTGGTGGGTGATTTGGGAACGGCTTTGGGTCGAGATCCCAATGTCAGGGTCAAATGGGGGTCATGACCTCGCACAGTGTGAGACAGTGAGACACCCGGCAGTGATTTTTTTCCCCCATTAGGGGCAAATAGTGGCCAAAGGATGGCTCGCTGTCCAATTAGGGACAGCGGATGGGCTCACGCAGCCAATAGCTTGGAACAAGTTGTAGTTCAGGTAAAAGAGAGCACAGCCACCTCAATTTAAAAAAAAATCGCTTTAGCAGCTACCATGGTAGAGGGGGAAACCCTCCACAGGGCAGCCTGCAGCCAGGCGGGCGGGAAGGGTCTCAGTGCCTGCCTGGGGCACCAGTGCACCCATGCACACCTCTTCCCCCATTCCCATGTCCATCAAGAGGCCATCTCTAGGCAGCTGGCCTAGTCCTCGATGCTTTGACGGGCCTGCAGTGTGTAGCCTCTCCAACCCCCATCAAGGCTTTCCAAGGCAGAGCTAGATAAATTCTTGATTAACAAGGGGGTGAAAGGTTATCGGGGGTAGGCGGTAAGTTACAGTCAGATCAGCCATGGTCTTATTGAATGGCGGAACAGGCTTGAAGTGCCCTACTGCTGCTCCTAGTTCGTACATTTGTATGTTCGTTTATTCATCATTTGTCTCACAATTCCGCAGCCTCAGTTCTTTTCTGCATTGCTTCGTTAATCGTCCAACACTCGCTTCCATATGTCAAAATTGGTGTGATGTACATTCCAGGATTCTCGGCTTTGTTTTCATGGTAGTTTTGAGTTCATCATAATCTTTTTCATTTGTTTGAAATGTATCTTTGGCTATTCCAAACCTTTGTCTTATTTCTAACTCACAGAACCTGTTCTCATGACAAAGAGTCTTTAGGCTAAGGATCATTCTGGTTACCTTCTCTGTACACTTTCCCCAAAGCCTCAATATTATTAGTCATGTGTGAGGACCAAAATTGGAGAAAGAGCACCAAATGCAGATATAGCCTAAATATCATTTTTTTTTCCAAATTTATTCTCATAGAATCATAGGATAAAACAGGACAGAAGTCCATTCGGCCCACCATGTCTGCACTGGTTCTTTTGAAAAGCACTCCAGTTGGGCTCACTCCCCACTCTTTCCTTGTATCTCTGCAATTATTTCTGCAGTTCCTTTCTGGGGGCTGCTTTTGAATCTTTTTAAAAATTATTCATTGATAGGACGTAAGCATCGCTAGCTAGACCAGCATTTATTGCCCATCACTAATTGTGCATGAGAAGGTAGTGGTGAGCTGCCTTCTTGAATCTATATCCATCCCCTTTGAGGCCATGCATTCCAATTCCTAACCAATAGTTGTTTGGTGGTAGAGAACTTGAGTATTACTGAAAAAAGAGACATGTCAAAGCTCTATGTCTTGCACTCTTCAGGACACTTTGCAAGAATACCAAAATAAGGGGAAAACAACAATTTATACTGTATGAGAAGAGAGTGCTGATTGGTTGGCAAGTGGACTCTGATTGTTAGAGGTGTTGCAATGGAGAATGCACCAGTGATAGTGACTGACAGTTAACTGCCAAGCATTGCCTGAAATTTGAACCAGGTAACTTGACCCTGATTGGTCAAGGCATTGCCCTGAAGAATGAGTCAGCGAATGGCTGTCACTTGTTTTGTTTAGCTGAAACAGGCGCAATGTGTATATGTTCTTTCTGTCTGCAAAGACCAGGGCCCTGTGTATTAATATATGTAGCTTCCAGTACACACAAATGTGCCACACTGCGGGCCTGACTGTCAATCTTAAATTGGTTGCCAGCGTAATTCTTAGCACATTGAGGATTATTTAGAAAACGTTATCCAATCATGGAATCACATCTAATGTTGGACATTGTGTTTTGAGTTTTTCAAGCACTGGCTGGTTGGTACTGTCTGTACAATGGCTCCTGGTCTGGTAACAACTCAATTTTAAAATTTTCATTCCTGTTTTCAAATCCCTCCATGTCCTTGCCCCTCCCTATTTTTATAACCTCCTCCAGTTCTACCAGCCCCTGAGATCTCTGTGCTTCTCCCCATCAGGCCCCTGCAACCTCGAATTTAATTGCTCCACTTTCTGTGACTTTGTCTTCAGCTCCTGGGCCCAAAACTCTGGAATCCCCTCCCTGAGCCTTTCCTCCTCTATATCTCTCTCTTTGCCTTTAAGATGCTCTTTAAAAATTACCTCTTAAATCAAGGACTTGGTCACCTGCCCGAATATCTCCTAATGTGGCTTGGTGTTGAACTTTGTTTGATTATTTTCCTTTAAGCAGCTTGGGATGGTTTACTGTTTTAAATGTACCAAAAGGTACTCAGTGTATAAACGTAAGTTGTTATTGGTGGTGTCACCTTACATTGGCAACTATCTCAAGCAGTTAACGAGTTCTTGAAGGCTGCTGAGCCCCCACCCCACCCATCTCAGCACCACTGGTTGGATCAAATTACACATTCCAGGCAGAAAGTTTGGAGAATGGTGTCCAATTACACCTCCCATTGCCTGACTGTGTCTCTGTACCTGGATGCTGCACAACACAACATTGTCTGGAAATAAAAACAAAAAGCTACTGCGGATGCTGGAAATCCAAAACAAAAACAGAATTACCTGGAAAAACTCAGCAGGTCTGGCAGCATCGGTGGAGAAGAAAAGAGTCAACGTTTCGAGTCCAACATGACCCTTCAACAGAACTGAAGTATAGTTAGGAGAGGGGTGAAATATAAGCTGGTTTAAGGTGGGGGGCGGGGGGAGAGAGACCTGGACCCCTCCCTCTGGATTCTTACCTTCTCTTCATCATTCCATTGAGAACTGTCAGCGTGACATTAGCCGTCTCAATTTCTGTGCTCCTCTCACCCATTCTAATCTGTCTCTCTCTGAACTTACTGCACTCCGTTCTCTCAGGTCCAACCCCAACATTGTCATCAAACCCGCTGACAAGGGTGGTGCTGTTGTTGTCTGGCGCACTGACCTCTACCTCGCGGAGGCTGAGCGTCAACTCGCAGACACTTCCTCCTATCTCTCCCTGGACCATGACCCTACCACAGAACATCAAGCCATTGTTTCCAGGACTGTCACTGACCTCATCTCCTCTGGAGATCTTCCTCCCACAGCTTCCAACCTGATAGTTGCCCAACCTCGGATGGCCCGCTTCTACCTCCTACCCAAAATCCACAAACAGAACTGTCCTGGCAGACCGATCGTGTCAGCCTGTTCCTGCCCCACGGAACTCATTTCTCGTTATCTTGACTCCCTTCTCTCTCCCCTTGTCCAGTCCCTTCCCACCTACATCTGTGATTCCTCTGACACCTTACGTCACATCAACAATTTCCAGTTCCCTGGCCCCAACCGCTTCCTCTTCACCATGGATGTCCAATCCCTCTACACCTCCATCCCCCACCAGGATGGTCTGAGGGCCCTTAGCTTCTTCATTGAACAGAGACCCGAACAATCCCCATCCACCACTACTCTCCTCCGTCTGGCTGAACTTGTTCTCACACTGAACAATTTCTCCTTTAACTCCTCTCACTTCCTCCAAATAAAAGGTGTGGCTATGGGTATCCGCATGGGCCCCAGCTATGCCTGTCTCTTTATGGGGTATGTGGAACATTCCTTGTTCCAGTCCTACTCCGGCCCCCTCCCACAACTCTTTCTCCGGTACATCGATGATTACTTCGGTGCGGCTTCATGCTCTCGTCGGGACCTGGAAAAATTTATTAATTTTGCTTCCAATCTCCACCCCGCCATCATTTTCACACGGTCCATCTCTGACACTTCTCTTCCCTTCCTTGACCTCTCTGTCTCAATTTCTGATGATAGACTATCCACCAATATCCATTACAAGCCTACCGACTCCCACAGCTACCTCGACTACAGCTCCTCACACCCCGCTTCCTGTAAGGACTCCATCCCATTCTCTCAGTTCCTTCGCCTCCGTCGCATCTGTTCTGATGACACTACCTTCAAAAACAGCTCCTCTGACATGTCCTCCTTCTTCCTTAACCGAGGTTTTCCACCCACGTTGACAGGGCCCTCAACCGTGTCCGGCCCATCTCCCGCGCATCCGCCCTCACGCCTTCTCCTCCCTCCCAGAAACATGATAGGGTCCCCCTTGTCCTCACTTATCACCCCACCAGCCTCCGCATTCAAAGGATCATCCTCCGCCATTTCTGCCAACTCCAGCATGATGCCACCACCAAACACATCTTCCCTTCACTCCCCCTGGTGGCATTCCGTAGGGATCGTTCCCTCTGGGACACCCTGGTCCACTCCTCCATCACCCCCTGCTCCTCAACCCCCACCTATGGCACCTCCCCATGCCCACGCAGAAGATGCAACACCTGCCCCTTCACTTCCTCTCTCCTCACCGTCCAAGGGCCCAAACACTCCTTTCAAGTGAAGCAGCATTTCACTTGCATTTCCCCTAACTTAGTCTACAGCATTCGTTGCTTCCAATGCGGTCTCCTCTACATTGGAGAGACCAAACGCAAACTGGGCGACCGCTTTGCAGAACACCTGCGATCTGTCCGCAAGAAAGACCCAAACCTCCCTGTCGCTTGCCATTTTAACACTCCACCCTGCTCTCTTGCCCACATGTCTGTCCTTGGCTTGCTGCATTGTTCCAGTGAAGCCCAACGCAAACTGGAGGAACAGCACCTCATCTTCCGACTAGGCACTTTACAGCCTTCCGGGCTGAAAATTGAATTCAACAACTTTAGATCTTAAACTCCCCCTCCCCCCATCCTCCCCCCGTTTCTTCCCCCTCCCTTTTTTTTTCAATAATTTATATAGATTCTTCTTTTCCCACCTATTTCCATTATTTTTAAATCTACAACTAATACCTTGTTAGTCTTTCCACCCCACCCCCACTAGAGCTGTACCTTGAGTATCCTGCCATCCATTCTTAATTAGCACTTTTCTTAGATAATATCACCACCTTCAACACCTCTTTGATCCTTTGTCTGTGACATCTTTTGATTATCTGCTCCTATCACTGCTTGCTTGTCCCCACAACCACCTCAACTTCTCTCTCCCCCCGCCCCCCACCTTAAACCAGCTTATATTCCCCCCCTCCTAACTATACTTCAGTTCTGTTGAAGGGTCATGTTGGACTGGAAACGTCAACTCTTTTCTTCTCCACCGATGCTGCCAGACCTGCTGAGTTTTTCCAGGTAATTCTGTTATTGTCTGGAAATGCATCCTAACCAAATCACAACGAATGGGGTGCATTAGGTAGGGGTGGCAACATTACTTGATTTGCCAAGTTTCCTAATCTTGAATGGTTTAGTTTTCTATTAGATGTGCCTCTCTAAAAACGTGAGCGCTTTTTGTTAATGACACTGGAACAGTCCAGTGTTTTCTTATTGTTTGATTCAAAGGGGCATCCTAAATGAAACAAAAACAAAAAATGCTGGAAAAACTCAGCAGGTCTGATAGCATCTGTGGAGAGGAAGACAGAGTTAACGTTTCAAGTCCGTATGACTCTTCTTCAGAGAGCAACCTAAATTACCTCACTTTCCTCCACCACCTAGGACAAGGGCAGCAGGCGTATGGGAACACCATCTCCTCTAAGTAAACAAACTATTCTGAATACCATTGTTATTATTCACTTGAGAACTATCTGATGTATTTTTATGATTTAGGTTGCATTAGTTATGCCCCTATAGAAATGGGACATTTTTAAAGATTTCTTTCATTTGGGTTGATGACACTCAAAAACCTGTCTCCTAACAGGTTAACAGAAATGGCAGACGATCCCCACTTGAATGGGCACTGAATGTTGGCCTTATTCAAGCAATGCCCATATTTTGGGAATGAATAAAGTAGTCTTAATGGGAACAGGCGACAGATTATGGCCCTCCCACTATGATAAACTGGCTGGAACCATTGTAAAGCCCCTGGGGCTGTACGCCTCAGGAAATGTTTAATATAATGGAAAAGTAGATGCATTCATAAGTGGATTGAGCCCTCACCACCGCCACCTCCATCCTCCCCCCACCCCCCGCCCCCCAACCCTACCTCAGTGCAATGGTTTTCAAACTGGGATTCATAGATCCTTTGGGATCTGTAGAGATTTTCCATGGGCTCCACAAATAATGTGAAAGTGCTGTAGCCAAGAATAAATGAATGGTTGGTGACCAGAGGTGTGCTCTGCTACCCCCAAACCCCCAGGCTCTCTCTGTGTTCCTGTGCCTCCATGCTTTTGCTGTCCCTGTCCTCTGCGCTCCCAGTTCTCCTGCTCTCCCTGTCCTCTGCTCTCCCAGTTCTCCTGCTCTCCCTGTCCTCTGCTCTCCCAATGCTCCTGCTCTCCCTGTTCTCTACTCATCGAATTCTTGCTCTCTTCATACGTCTGCCCACTGCCCTGCTCCCCTATCCCCCATTTCTGCTCTTCCATGCTCTTTGTCTCTCCAAGTTCTGCTTCCTTCCTGTGCTTACCAAGGATAGAGAGACACTGCAGAATGTTATTCAAATGGAGACAGTCTGCAAAATGCTGCACTACAGAGGGACCTGGGTGTCCTTGTACATGAATCACATCAGCACCCAGGTACAGCAAGTAATTAGGAAAACAAATGGAACGTTCAGTTCTGTTGAAGGGTCATGAGGACTCGAAATGTCAACTCTTTTCTTCTCCGCCGATGCTGCCAGACCTGCTGAGTTTTTCCAGGTAATTCTGTTTTTGTTTTGGATTTCCAGCATCCGCAGTTTTTTGTTTTTATAAATGGAACGTTGGACTTTATTGCAAGGGGGATGGGGTATAAGAATAGGGAAGTCTTGCTAGAACCGTACAGGTCATTGGTGAGACCGCACCTGGAGTACTGAGTACAGTTTTAGTCTCCTTATTTAAGGAGTTATATACTTGCATTGGAAACAGTTCAGAGTCTTGGGATGAAGCGTTCACCTTATGAGGGAAGGTCGAGCAGGCTGGGCCAATATGAGTATATGTATATATATATATATATACTCATTGGAGTTTAGAAGAGGGAGAGATGATCTTATTGCAGCCTATAAGATTCTGAGGGGCCTTGACAGAATAGATGCTGAGAGGATGTTTCCTCTTGAGCAGGAATCTAGAACAGGGGGCACAGATTATAAATATGGGATATCCTGTTTAAGACAGGGATGAGGAGGAATTTCTTCTCTCAGAGTTTATTGTCTTATAGCTCTGAAGAGTCAAATGGGCTGGAAACATTAGTTTTATGTCTCTCTGATCCACAAATGCTGGTGGACCTGCTGAGTTTCTTTGGCATTTCCTGTTTTTAGTTCAGATTTCCAGCATCTGCAGCCTTTTGCTTTTATTCGAGTCTTTGGAATTATCTTCCCCCAGGGGGCAGATTGAATATATTCAAGGCTGAGGTAGACAGATCTTTGATTGACAAGAGTCAAGAGTTATGGGGGAGTGGTGTGTGGCTGGTGTAGGTAGGCAGGAAGATGGAGTTAAAGCCATAATAGTGGCCAGCAGGCTCGGGGGGCGCTGAATGATCATTTAGCGGCGGCAGCGAGGTATTCATGCTCTCGTCTGGATCTGGGAAAATTTATTAATTTTGCTTCCAATTTCCACCCCTCCATCATTTTCACATGGTCCATCACTGACACTTCCTTTCCCTTCCTTGACCTCTCAGTCTCAATTTCTGGTGATAGACTGTCCACCAATATCCATTACAAACCTACCGACTCCCACAGCTACCTCGACTACAGCTCCTCACACCCCGCTTCCTGTAAGGACTCCATCCTATTCTCTCAGTTCCTTCGCCTCCATCGCATCTGTTCTGATGATACTACCTTCAAAAACAGTTCCTCTGACATGTCTTCCTTCTTCCTTAACCGAGGTTTTCCACCCACGGTGGTTGACAGGGCCCTCAACCGTGTCCGGCCCATCTCCCGCGCATCCACCCTCACACCTTCCTCGCCCCCCCAGAACCATGATACGGTCCTCCTTGTCCTCACTTATCACCCCACCAGCCTTCGCATTCAAAGGATCATCCTCCGCCATTTCCGGCAACTCCAGCATGATTCCACCACCAACCACCAAACACATCTTCCCTTCACCACCCCTGGTGGCATTTCGCAGGGATCATTCCCTCCGCGACACCCAGGTCCACTCCCCATCACCCCCAACACCTCAACCCCCTCCCGCAGCACCTTCCCATGCAACCGCAGAAGGTGCAACACCTGCCCCTTTACTTCCCTCCTCCTCACCGTCCAAGGGCCCAAACACTCCTTTCAAGTGAAGCAGCACTTCACTTGCACTTCCCTCAATTTAGTCTACTACATTCGCTGCTCCCAATGTGGTTTCCTCTACATTGGAGAGACCAAACGCAGACTGGGTGGCTGCTTTGCAGAACACCTTTGGTCTGTCCGCAAGCATTACCTAGACCTCCCTGTTGTTTGCCATTTCAACACACCACCCTGCTCTCATGCCCACATGTCCGTCCTTGGTCTGCTGCAATGTTCCAGTGAAGCTCAACGCAAACTGGAGGAACAGCACCTCATCTTCCAACTAGGCACTTTACAGCCTTCCGGGCTGAATATTGAGTTCAACAACTTTAGATCATGAACTCTTTCCTCCTTCCTCACGCCCTTTCCGATCCTCCTTTTTCCAATAATTTATATAGATTTTTCTTTTCCCACTTATTTCTATTATTTTTAAATGTATTTCCATCCATTGTTTTATCTCCACCTTTTAGCCTATTTCGATCCCTTCACCCCACCCCCACCCCCACTAGGGCTATCTGTCCCTTGCTGGTCCTGCTTTCCAACCTTAATGTCCCCATTAGCACATTTCCTAGCTAATATCACCACCTCTTTGTCCTTTTGTCTATGACATCTTTTGGCAATCTCCACCTATCGCTGGCCCTCTATCCAGCTCTACCTGTCCCACCCCCTCTTAAACCAGTTTATATTTCACCTCTTTTCTATTTTTCTTTAGTTCTGATGAAGAGTCATTTGGACTCGAAATGTTAACTGTGTTCCTCTCCGCAGATGCTGTCAGACCTGCTGAGTTTTTCCAGGTATTTTCGTTTTTGCCCTAGATTTCCAGCATCTGCAGTATTTTGCTTTTATCGGGATGTTATGATTACTAGCACTTTCGAAAAGTAAGGTCCTTCATTCAACCAAAAATGTTTTCAGAATCTCAATTGCCCTAGAGTATTTAACCAAATTGGGCTGCATTGCACCATATGAATGACCACATTTGAAGTGTAAAGTATTGCACCTTTACAAGTGTTATGAATGAAGCATAGTCTGGGGTAAATAAAGCTGCTTTAAGGTTGCAATTACAACAGCCGCCCTCCTGATATTCCCGCCCTCTGAAGGTTCAGTCTCCAGAGTGAGAGATTCAGATTCAGGTGAGCAACTCGCCAGATCTGGAACGAGGAGAATTAGAAACTGGTTTCTCTCGCGGGCCGGGCGATGTGTTTTGTTTGCTGGTTTAATCATTAATCTGAAGCTTGAACTCTGTGGAGCAGCTTTTGGTTCTTTGTGAAGTTTTGCAGGCGGCAAGTTCCTTTTCATTTTAATCAGAGACTTTCTTTCGTCCTAATGGTAGCTTCGCCAGTCGTTTTGCTGTAGCTGCAACGAGAAGCTCGGTCAACCTGAATAACCAGTTAGTTACCCTCTGCTTACCTGCCTGGTTTCGGTTTGCAAACAAGGCGCTGCTGATGAAAGGTGCGGACTTTATCTCGGTTTGAGCAGAGGTCGGATCATTTTCTTTTGCTTATTTGTCTTTTCCTTCTTTTATCTTCACTTTCTTTTATACATACACACACACACATACAAACATACATACACACACACATATATATACACATATATACATACATACGTATATAATACACATATATAAATATTTGAGACCTTGTTTGGGGTGAACAGTAGGGTGATGTGGCCTGGAGATTGTTTTATGAGTCTCCCCCTAGCACAGGTAGGACGGGCCGAATGGCTCCCACCCGCGCTGCTGCCTATCACCTGGAAGCGGCAGAGAGCGCCGCCCGTGCCCCAAATGCGAACCCCGCTGCTTCTCCCAGGTGTCGGGTCCGATTTGTTCTCTTAATTTACTCTTTACCTGTTTGTCTGCACACCTGAGGATTGGGGTGGCCCAGTTCGGCGCCCCCACTAAACCCCCGCCCTTCATTTAACACCCCCCCCCACCCCCTCACCTCACCTCACCTCAGTCTAAGGCCAACGTTTACTGCGTCAAAGTCCGCAGATGGTTGTTTTCCTTTCGACTGTATGGTGGCTAATTGGGAACAGCCAAGGGAAAATTTCTTCCTTTTGATTGAGTGCCAGGCTCTGTGGACGTTTTAAAGTTGACCTGGTGCCCCATCCTTTTCTACCACGACTGTTCTTTGTTAAGAAATGGGAGACTTTGTTAAGAAATGGGAGAATGCCCTAGGCAAGGAGCATCAGCTAAAGAATGTACCTGCAGGGTGTTGTCAAATAACATAGTAGCACTGTAGTAGCATTGTCTATACTAAGATTAGCTTCTCCTGCCTGGTATCTCTGTTATTTCCTGAAAAAAAATAGTTTCATCTACTAGTCAATTATGGCACAAATAAATCTGGGTATTTTGCAAAAGGATTTAATTGTTTTTACCTGTTGTTTGTTTTGTTTTGGCATGTTTCAGCTTGTCCTGCACCTGCTGAACTTGCAAATTGAAATAAGAAACTACGAATAACAGGCCTAATGTTCTTTGAAAGGGAGAGTACATTTTGGATTATAGTATTTGAAGTGCTCGCATTTTCCAACCATCACTCAAATACAATTATTCTGTGTGAAGTCTTAAAGATTACTGTTTGTGATAGTTCAGAATCCTTGATCGCACTTTCAACAGGAGCATTTTATATGGCGCCAAAATCTGTAATGGAATTTAAAGGAAATCGTTGCTTCTGCAGAATATTTACACCACAGAAGGATTTGGCTGATTGTGTCTGTGCCGTCCAGTCTGATTCCGGCTTTCCAGCTCTCTGTAGGCTACAGCACATGCATTTCCAAGTATTTTTTTTAAAATGCGAACCATTTGGTGACATGTTTTTTAAAATGATTTTAAAATTGCCATCCTTGTTTTCTAATTCCCACCGCCCCTCCCTCCCCCATGGCCTCGCCTATCTCTATCGCCGAATCTACTCCAGCCCCACAACCTTCCTAGGCATCTGCACTCCTCTAATTCTGGCCTCTTGTGCATCCCTGATTTTAATCACCCCACAGTTGATGCCCCCACCTTCAGTTACCTAGGCCCTAAGGTCTGGAATTCCCTCCCTAAATCTCTCTGCCTCACCTTCCTCCTTAAAGAGCCTCCTTGAAACCCACCTCTTTGACCAAACTTTTGGTCATCTGACCTGATATCTCCTTATGAGGCTCAGTGTCATACTTTATTTTATAATGCTTCTCTGAAACACCTTGGAACATTTTATTATGTCAATGGTGCTATATTAACATAAATTGCTGTCGTGCTCTGTTTACCGCAACATGATGTACTGAAAAGCATTTTCCCCCTAATTTAATTAGAAGGAATCTCATTTTAACTCTTTCCCACAGCATTTAGAATTCTGACATTTTCTGTCGGGAAGTCACCGCAGAGCTGTTTAGCTGAGAGTGTGTGTTGCTGTTGTAGTGGTGGGATTAACACCTTTTTCCCATTCTCAGTATCATTTCAGAGTAGTCATCCATGTTGCAGTCCAGTACCAGTCAAGTATCATGTCATAAAGCCTCTTAACATTCTGCCTGTATCAATGTTAATTCAAGCTCTGTTCATTTGAGTGATGCGACTATTGAAAATGAAATCCTCTTTCTCTTGCTGGACTTCATCTTTATTGTGTAGGCAGTATGTTTACTCATAATGTAGAACTACAGATTTCACTGAACATTGTTTCTTGTACTTGATAATAATTATCAATTGTATGTTGACCACTCTTTGTGAATGGAGATTACTGTATAGATTACAGTCTTGTACATAGTTTGCAGGTATTACATTTGTCACCATGTCAAATGACCTATTTAATGAAAAACATTTTATTAATAAAATGGGAATGAAGATATTTTTATGGCAGACTGTGCAAAGTTCCTTTGCCACATGTAGAATATGGAGATGTATTTGGCATATTGTAAATGCTCCGGTTGTATGCCTGAAGGATGAACAGTTAACAATTTTTGGAACATGTTTCACTAGTAATGTTTTGTGCTCATCTTTCTGTACCAATTATTAAAAGGTTTAAGATCTTATTTAAAAATACGATTGCTCCTGTTCTCACAGTTTTTGAGAGGGAACAAAAAGATTCACAAGAAAGTTCCTCAGGCCTGGAACCATTCAGTTCTGTGGATAGGTTGGAGAAGCTGGGACTGTTCCACTTGGAAAAGGGAAAATTGAGAGGAGATTTGATAGATTTGATATTCAAAATCATGAAGGGTCTGGACAGGGTAGATAGGGAGAAAAAACTGTTCCCACTGGCAGGAACCAGAGGGCATCGATTTTTAAGATGATTGGCAAAAGAAACAACGGCAACATGAGGAAACTTGTAGCAAGTGGTTTGGATCTGGAGTGCACTGCCTGAGAGTGTGGGGGAGGTAGATTCATTTGATGCTTTCAAAAAAGAATTGCATAAGCATGTGTAGAGCAAATATTGTCAGGGCTACAGAGTAAGGACAGGGTAATGGGATTAGCTAAATTGCTCTTGCAGAGAGTCAGCATGGACATGATGGGCCGAATTGCCTCCTTATGTGCTGTAACCATTCTATGACTCTATTCTATAAATGTACTTTCATCTTCAGATTTGATGTAGACCTGGGAACAAATGAAGCAGAGAAATGTCTGATGCAAATAAACTTCCGAGAAGTTCTGACAGAAACCGTCCCTCTAATAGACTTCATCGAGAAAGAAGACATCAAGATCGTTCTGGTGCTGAGAGTAACCATTCTGGTAGACGTAGCAGAGAAGATCACAGAGATCCCAGGGAGTCCCATCAAAGCAAACCATATCCTTCTAGGCAATCGTACCCTTCCAGTGAAAGGTATATTCCATTTTATAACTTGTTTTCCATCATATCATTTATATATTCTTTATTTTATCAACCATATAACATTAATTACATTTTTAGTGTGCGAGAATTCAAAGCCACTTTTTCAGATCAGATGAAATGATAAAACTATTGGATTCACATTCAATGCAGTTTTGCATCTTTATATAAAGTACTTTCTTGTTTAGTATAGAATTCTATATGCCATTTTAGTATAGAACTGTATATGCCATTTTCCTGTCCTCATCCTGTGCAGTTTGTATGCAGATACTTTGGAATGAAAAAATAAGTTGAAATACAAGGTGCAGGACATGCAATACAGGTTATCTTTGGCAGGGATTTAAATGCCTTGTGACATTGTGAATTTAAAGGGCATAATCTGTAGCTTCTGACAAGTTTTGGTTGGTGTCAGCTTGACTCAGTAACTAGCCCTTGTCTCCGAGTCAAAAGGTTGTGGGTTCCAGCTCCAGCGTGGCTTTAACCATGTCATCTCAGTTGTTCTCTCAGCCCAGTACAAAGGGAGTGCTGCATTGTCGGAGGGGCTGTCTTTCTGATGAGTTGAAATCTAGGTTCTGTCTGCCTGTTTAGGTGAAGGTAAAAAGAAGAAAAAAATATTTGGTGTCTTGGCTAAGATTTATCCCTCTGCCAACACCACCAAATACAGACCGTCTGATCACTTGTTCATGTACTATTTGTGGGACCTTGCTGTGTGCAAATTGGTCACCATTTTTGCTTATATAAAAATTTTAAAAATTATCTGCTGTTTGTGAAGCCAGTGAATTGTTCAGAAGATGTGAAAGTTATTTTAAGAATGCAAGTTCTGTTCTTGGAGGAGCACTGGAGTTTCCGTCATCAAAAACTTTATTGGGTAAAGATCCTAGTGCAGTATATCTGATCTCGAGATTTTTCCTCTTTGGAGGATTTAATTGACTTGGTTGGCAAACTTTAGGAATTATTTGCTCTCAGTAACCATTGTCAAGTGGTATGTAGAACATGTTTTGATTTATTAAAACAAAATGAATTTTGGCAATTGAAAATTTCAGAAGTGATGCAAGCCATGGCTTTTTTGTACTGTTATGAAAGTTGACCCTCTGTGCATTCAAAAAACTGTCTTTCTCCTTCCTGGTTGGTGTTTTGGAAAGAATGCTGTGTGATCAAATCATTCCAGGGTAACCTCAAAGATCTGCAGCAATTTTTTCAAAGTTGGGTTTTGTCTATTTAAAAAAAAACGTGTATCTGGACCTGTGCATATGCTTACCACACCATGGGCAGGATTTTCTGCCTGTTGGGCGGGCGGGCATGACCCAATCTCCGGCGGACGGGGAGCCGATACCCTGCCGGAGAAGCGGGCCTCGCCGCCATTTTACGCGGGCGGGCCAATTAAGGCCCACCCAGCGTGACGTCTGGCGGGAAGCGCTATGCGATCCCTGTACAGGCCGGGTTGGGGGGGGGGGATTCCCCAAAAGCAAGAGTGCGGTCTTTCGGCATGCGCATGAAAGAGCGCACATCTCCCTGAGGCTAAGTGCTGCCTCAGGGAGATCGCTGACGCTTTTAAAAAGATTAAAAATAGAAAAAAAAATCCCCTAACATGTCCCCCTCATGTGACAATGTCACATGAGATAGGACATGTCCATAAATTACAGTAAAACTTTATTAAACTTTTTAGAACCCTGCATGAAACCTCATCCCGCTGGTGGATGAGGTTTCATGTTTTCTCTATTTGCCGCCGAGGTTCTTGGCCGACCCGCCAACCTTAAGGTTGGACGGGCAGGTCCTTTAATTGTTTCAATGATCCTGTCAATGGCCTCAATTGGCCATTGACAGGTCGGCGGGAGCACATTAAAATGTATAAAGCACACTACAGAGGTGTAGTTTAATAAAATCAGAGTGATATATAAATTACAGCAGCGGAAGATTTTGCTGTGCTCCCGCCTTCCTGAAGATTTAAATGGGGCGGGGTGACGTCGGGGGTTCGCCCCAACATCATCCCGCGTCATTTTATGCGTCGGCGAGCGGGCCCCGCCCCCTGCTTGCCAACAGCAAAATTCTGCCCCATGAGTGTTAGAAGAGGCAGTGATCTAACTGGTCATGGGTCAGGCAAGCCTAACTCACAAAAAGACATTCAAGTGCCTTTCCAAATTGACATAGGATTAAAATATCCTGGGGAAGGAATTGGTCCACCCCAGCTGACGTTTTTTAAAGAAAAAGTAAGAATGAGTTAAAAGTGCAGATGAAAGATCAGAAGAAAAAAAGTAAGGTATTTATTGAAGGGGTTTTATAAAAACAAATGATTTAGTGGAATATTGGTATGCCACAACATTGTATGCAGTAATGTAGTGTTACAGACAGGAGGGGGGCTAACGTAAACAGCACTAATTTCTCCTCCATATTTCCCAACTCCTCAGTTTTGGTGCGATCCAATCCCACAGCAAACTCGAAATAGGATGAAGTCAAAGGGTTAGTTTACTTGTGCACACTCAAAATGCGAACAAAGGGTTCACAACACCCCCCTCGTATTCAGATAGTAAAGGGAGGGATAGAGAAAAGGAAAGATTTACAGTACAGAGACCACAGAGAAAAGAAATATTGTTTCAAGTGGATCAAGAGTATCAAGAATCAAAGTCCAATGAGGTATTCGTTCACAGAGGTTGGTGGGTTGAAAACCAATGCTGGCTAATTCACTTTTCTGGTGGCGCTGGCTTCACACGATGAGATAGGCATGCAGAGATGAATTAGGACATGGTACAGAGCTTCCAGCAGAAGCAGGGTAGATGGTGCCAGGTATCTAACCTGGGCCAGAGCTCCTTCAGTGTGGCCTGTTAGTCAGATGTTAAACAGCAGATTGAGCTATTCAGCCCAGCAAAGCAATATTACTTGTTCAACAAGCCAGAGGCCTAGGTCATGTGATTTTTATCTCTCCATCCTTTGTTTAACCAGTGTTTGGAAATTGGCTTTGTGTTCCAGGTTGATAATGTCTCGGCCATTATGGGTTAAAAGGACTGTTTGAGACGTCTCCACGGGCCAGCTTAGGTTATCAAATACAAATGGCCTTGGTGTGGTTCCTTTTGAAGTTGGGCTGTGCAAGTGGTTGTTTGTAGCTCCTCAGAGATAACAAGGTGTGAGTTCCCCTGAAACTGATTTGTGACCTCTTTTATTCAGGGGTCACAAATGGACACAGTTTCAGCCATTTTAAAGGTCTTGTTCAGTGTTAAAAAATTTTAGTAATAGTGATGAGAAATATATATTATAAAAAACCTACAGTGTGAGGTCTTAGTCCTCTCACACCAGAAAGATTTGCTAAATTGGGCTGTTCAGCAATTAAACTCTTCCAGAAGTGCAGTCACAGTGGGTGACTTAAGTCTAATTGTCAATTTTGGATCCGTTATGAATCTTTGCAAACTATTGAAAATTTGATCTGAGTTTAAAATGTTCTGTTTCTGTAGATATGATCCACGAGGAGAGTCTTACTCCAGACCACCTAGTGCTAGATTGCCACCAGCTCAACCCAACAGCCGTCCATCTTCTTCATCACCACCTTATTACAGCTCAGCATCACAAACTAACAACTCTCCAAAAGAATCCTTTGGGACAAAATGTTCATATTTGTGCTCAAGAAGAGGTATGTATAAAGTTACTGACCTTGAGTTAAAAAGAGTGGCAACTTGCTATACCATTTTTAAACTGATATGCAAAATGTTTTTATCTTGGGAATACAGGGAATATGAAGAAGCTTGATGTAGCACAGTTTGCCTTTCTGTGACAGTGGTTTACTGAAAACAGTATTTCCTGTTGGTTAAATATTCAGCTGTATTTCATATTAATTTATTTGCACGTGGATGTTTGTAATACAGCGATTCTATTGGATTTCATATTCAGGTCCACATATTCTGACAATACAAGAGGACCCCTATCTATATTTCCATATTGCAATATTTTGATAAGCAATAAACTGAGTAAAATTCTAAATTCCAATACAGGGTAATTTTTTGCCTGTGATATCACATGGTCGATATTCTTCAACTGTGTATAATTTCTTATTGAAATCTTCTTAATCTTTTACTTCCATGCTGTCCTTATCATTATCCTCTCTGTCTCTGACTGTGATAGGGTTGCCAACTGTAATTAAATGTATCCCTGGAGGTTTCATCACACGACCTTCCCCCATGCTCCAGCCATTAGTCGGCCAGCACATCCATCCTTGTAACACACAGCCTCCCTACGCCAATTGGAAAGATTCATTACCCAATTGGTTGATGCTTGACTGTCAGCCAAACAGCCATCTTTTTCCCATTTTCAATATTTCTATATCTGGTAAAGGGAAATGTTCAAAGAAATTTTCTTTTAAAAACTATAGTTTTTCATGTCCCTATGATTTTTCTCTCCAGAGTTGCTCACAGCAGTGTGCTGGAGATTGACCTTCAATTCCCGGAGACCCCAAGGCAGAATTTAGCCCTTGTCGGGCGAGCTCGGCGGCAGTGGTTGGGGAGCCGACCGCTGCACGAGATCGAGGCCGGAAGGCGATTTCACTTTGGCGGGTCAATTGAGGCCCTCCCAGCGTGAAACGCAAGCGACAACGCTGCCTGTGCGGGCGGGGGGGGGAGGAGGGCAAGCAGGGCGAGTGCAAACTTGGCGCATGCGGAACAGCGCGTGCTTGAGAATCTCCCTGAGGCACACAGCTGCCTCAAGGAGGAGAAGAGTTTTCAAAATAAAACAATTGAAAAATGTTATAAAACACGTCCCCCTCATGTGACTCTGCCACATGAGCAGGGACATGCTATTAATGAAAAGTTTACATTTTAATTTTATTCTTAATTGCTGTTGGAAACCACATCCCGCCTGTGGATGATGTTTCCTAAGAAGTGCAAAGGCCGCTTGGCCTTTTCGCCTGCCCGCCAAACATAAGGTTAGACGGGCAGCGAAAAATGTAAGTTAACTGAGACTTTAATGGCCTTAACTGGCCTTTTAATTGTTGGCTGGAGCACAGCCGTTTCTGGCGCTTGCCTGCCAACCGAAATATCGCAGGACTGTGTGTTGATGTCAGGACGCACACCCAACGCCAACGCGCGTCATTTTATGCTCGAGTGGGTCGGGCACGTGCCCGCCCGCCCGCCGTGGTAAAAATTTTGCCCCAGGTCTGATCTGCAGGGTTGGCAACCCTAGACTTTTTTTTTGGGCACTGATTTGACTTTATAGGATGTTGAGTTTCTCATCTGCAAGAACCTGGTGTTCTATGAGATGCTGCAATGTTTGCACTGCCACTCAGTGGTAGCTTTTTAAAAGAAATGTGGCAGAGACTAGATGCATTCTGGATGAATGCTAATACTCATATTTGCTAATTTGCCTAGGCAGCAGTTTGACAAATCATGAACAGGAATTTGCAAACCGTATCTCCTCGTGACTCTGGTAGATCTGCCACATTTTTCATGGTGCAGTACCACTAATTTTCCTACCCGCACACAAAAAAAACCTACCTACTTCATTTTAGAAACCAATAGCAGTTCTCTTTAGGAAAATGGCAAATGTAATTGTGGGGGGGGAAAAGAAGTTGTTTCTGGCATACGTGATGTAGGTTTTCCTGGTCCCACACACTATCCAGGAGAAGTACACATGGATGAAGTGTTGGATGATTTTGTTGCTGGAGCAGAACAGTGTTGAGATGGTGCATGAGTCGACCACCATACAGAAGGTTCGTGGAACACGTGCCACAGCAAGGCACTGACTCTGCAGGCTGAGGAAGGCCAGAAGCAGGAGAAATAGGTGAGCAGTTGTAGAAAAAGCAGAGGGGTGCAGGAAACCCCTGTGCATCTGAAACTACCCAAGTTCTAAAGAGTCTGAGGACAAGATTGGAGATTCTCAAGTGATGTATTGATTACCTGCCTGCTAGGGAGATAGAATCATTGAATCTTACAGCATAGAAGGAGGTTATTTAGTCCATTGTGTCTGTGATGGCTCTTTGAAAGAGCTCAAATTAGTCCCACCGCCTCCCTCCCCCCACCCCCCTTCAAATTCCCCTTTCGAAGGTTATAATAGAATCTTGGAATAGAGTGACAGCCGTGACACAGTTGGTAGTGGTCTTGCCTCTGAGTCAGAAGGTTCAAGTTTCACTTCTGGGCTTGAGCACAAAAATCTAAGCTGCACTCCAGTGCGGCACTAAGGGAGTACTACACTATTGGAGGTGCCCGTCGTTCAGATGAGACTTTAATCTGAGGTCCTGTCTGTCCACTCAGCAGGATGTAAAATATCCCATGTCACTATTTAGAAAAAGGTCAGGGGAGTTTGTCCTTGTCAATATTTATCCCTCAATCAGCATCAGTTTAAAAAAAAATGGATTATTTGGTCATTATCATATTGTTGTTTGTAGGAGTTTCTGTGTGCAAATTGGCTGCCATGTTTCCTGCATTACAATAGCGATTACACTTCAAGAGTACTTCACTGGTTGTAAAGCACTTTGGGATGTCCTGTGGTTGTGAAAGGTCCAGCTAGGAATAGCATTGCCAACTCTGGTTAGACATATTCCTGGAGGTTTGATCAGGTAGTGTAGTGTTCAATTGTTCAGTTGTTCTGTGTTTGATTGAGAGTCTGGTAACTGATCCATGCTCACTGTGTTTGATTGGTTAAGCTTGGGGGTGGACTCCGAGCTTGTGTAAACGGAGAAGCTGCTAGAAGCTAGAGCTGGGACAAGCATGAGTGCAGAGATTTTGTGATTGCAGAGATATTTTAAAGCTCTTGTAAATAAACCTGCTAAACACTTAGAAACTAGTGTCATCTCTGCATTGCTCTGACACATATACAACATTTGGCATTTGCAAACAGTACTGTATTTACTTTAAAAGAATGAAAGACTTGCAGTTATATTGTGCATTTCACAAGCACCGGATGTCTTGAAGCGCTTTACAGCCAATGATGTATGTTTGAAGTGTAACGTAGGAAACATGGCAGCCAATTTATGCACAGCAAGCTCCCACAAACAGCAATTTGATATGATCAGATAATCTGGCTCTGTGGTGTTGATTGAGGGATAAATATTGGCCTGGAGAGAACTCCCCTGTTCTTCTACCTTCGCCCAAGCAGGCAGGCTCTTGGTTCAACATCTTATCCGAAAGACAGCACCTTCAGCGATGCAGCACTTCCTCAGTACTGCACTGGAATGTCAATCTTGATTTTTGTCCTCCAACCTGGAATCTTGTCATTCAGGGACAAACATGCTATTAACTGAGCCACTGATGACGCATCTTCGCTTAGTAAGACAGGCAGCCCTCTTGGTTTTGTGTCCTTGCCCATGATTTCTTTCTTAAACCCATACTTAGGTTGGCTTTTTGCTTTTTGCTGCTTTTCGCAATTCTGGAGATCACCACAAGTTTGAGGTAATTTCCCAATCCGGGTGGGCTAGTAAAAAGGAACCTGCAGCTCAGTGTTGGAAGAGGCAGCCAGGCATGTAAAGGGAACTGAATTGCCCAAGGAAGATTTCAAAAATTATTTTAAGGCCTCAAAATGTCAGAGCTGGATTAGGAATTCTTGGGGCATGAATAAAACAGTCAGTCACTGGAGTAGTAGAGTTCGGAAGGAGGACCTGAGGCTTGGTCGAAGAGGGAGGTTTTGAATGTGGGGAGAGAAAGCTGAAAGTGCATTGACTTTAAATCATTTCAAAATTTGCTGTAATTTTCACTGTATTTCTAAAACTTTGCTGCTAAACTACTGTGGGTCTGTTTGTTTGGTTGTTCCCTCTAAACCTCATCCAGTGGGGAAGGTTTGATTTGCTGTGCTTCATGTTCTTGTTCTATATGAACATAGAGGTCAGCTCTGAGTCAGTTGGTAACATTCCATCCTCTGAGACACAAGAAGCCTGGGCTCAAGTCCTACTTCAGGTCTTGAACACGAAAATCAAGGCTGACACACCAGTGCAGTACTGAGGCAGTGCTGCACTGTCGGAACTGCTATTTTTCGGATGAATCATCAAATCCAGACGCCATCTGTTTGCTCTGGTCATGAAGAAAAACCCCTATGGTGCTAGTTCAAAGAGGAGCAGGAGAATTATTCCTGGTGTCCTTGTCAACATTTATTCCTCCAATCAACATCACAAAAACAGAGTATCATATTGCTGTTTATGGAAATTTGCTGTGCACATATTGGCTTCCACATTTCCTACATTACACTTCAAAAGTACTTCATTGGCTGTGAACCGCTTTGAGATGTCCGGCGGTTGTGAAAAACGCTAAATAAATGCAAGTCCTTTACTTCACACCCACTGATCATTGCTTTCTCTCAAGATGCCATGTTTGGAGGGTAGGGTGGACAGAGCATTCTGGGAGTTGTAGTTCTGCACTCTCAGAGGCTTAACCACCATCGCAGGGTAAAAGCCTGTGAAGAACTCCACCTCCCAGGGTACTGATGCTTGCAGATGCTGAAGCGTCAGTTAGAAACCCTACAGACGTGAACTACAAATTCTACTTTCCTACTATCTCTTGGGTTGCTTGCAGCAGTGCCCAAAAAATTAATTTAAGAACAGAAAATGCTGCCAGTGGTCAGCAGGTCAGGGAGTATCTGTGGAGAAAGAAACAGAGTTAATGCTTCAGGTCAATGGCTTTTTTTTTGAACTGGAAAAGTTAGAGATGTGTTGGGCTTTAAGCAAATACAGAATCAGGGGAAGGAGAAAGGACAAAATGGAAGCTCTGTGATAGGATGGAAGGCAGGAGAGATTAAATAACAAAGGGATGATGGTACAATGCAAAACGATAATGGTAATGGGGCAAGAAAGATGAGTAATGTACAGCTGTTGTCTGAAAAACTGGGGGCAGAGGTTATGACCTGAAATTTTTGAACTCATTGTCGAGGTCAGAAAGGTGTCTAATCGAAAGATGCAGTGCTGTTCCTCGAGTTTGCATTGAGCCTTGGGGGTTGGTTAGCTAAGCTGGCTGAACGCTGGTCTGTGATGCAGAGTGATGCCAACAGTGTGGGCTCATCCATGAAGGCCCCACCTTCTCAACCTTGCCCCTTGCCTGAGGTGTGGTGACCCTCATGTTAAACTCACCGTCACAGTCGTTTCTCTCTCTCTAATGAGAGAGCAGCCTGTGGTCCTCTGGGACTAGGTTGACTTTCATACATTAAGCTTGCTGTTGTTTCCAAAATGAACAGGATCATCTAGACAGTTCCAGCAGCGAGGCTTCAACGCTCCATTATCCAGAAGCAAAATGGCATGACAATTATTTATTTGGCTTGAATACGTCAACTAGCCCTCTTGCTAGAGAAATTAATCCTCTGAAAGTGAAATTTAATTCCAATAATGTTTGAGTATAAATCACACCAAGCTCCTTCTGTGGTGAAATCGTCAAAAATCTTACAATGTGACATTTTGGTAGTGTGTCTTATATTTTCTAGCAGTTTACAGAGAGATCCACTTTATCCTACTGTATAACTGGTGGTGGTGGTGGAGGTGGAGGTGGTGGTGGTGGTGATGGTGACGGTGTGTTATAGTTGACTCGGGGAGTCCATGTTGGGAGTGTAAGTTTGTGCGGCAACATAGACTTTTACCTGCATGCCGTAGTCTGAAGCTAAGGGTAGTGATGGTAGAGGCTGCAACTCTTTCCATCACATGGCTGACCAGGAATCTCTCCCCTTCTTCCTGCCATTGGCGTGTGTTGGAAGGATTTGCAGATTGCTACTCAACCGGTTTGGCTGTGTTATGAATGCACCTTCCTTGGACGTCAAGCCCTGGAATGGGACGCGAACCTGGAGCTTCGGGCTCAGAGGAAAGTTGGCTACCCACTGCGCCAAAAGGCCTTGGCTGGCATTTTCCGGCCATGCTTGCCACCGGGGATCTTCCGGTCCCGCTGAAAGTCAATGGACTTTTGGCTCCTGCCATGGAGAGGCCGGAAAATCCCGGCCCTTGTAGGTCCTGTAGCACATCGTTGCAGACGTGGCACCTTTCAGATTTAGGGGAAGTTCAAAAAGTATTAGCTACAAATAAAATAGTACAAATAAACTGCATGTGAACAAAGAAGAAATGTAGCTCATTTTTTGTTGTTGTTGTGGAGTAATTGACTTTGGAGTTTCTGTTGGACTGTTTCCATATCTGCCCTTAGGAAACTATAGTAACCAAACCAGTTTTAACCAGCCTAGTTTCAGGAAAGAGCTATTGAGCCACACCCATTCAAGCATTTTTCAGTGATGCATAGTAGCTGTCACTGTATTGAAACCTATGTTGTATATTTGACTATTGAACCCACAGCTATATAGAGCCTATTACGTTATAGCATATGCATGTGATGTTGTGATATGTTTTTCTGTCCATGCTCTGTAGCAATAAACAGTAGATGTGTCTGGACTTTTGAGGTCTAGTTTTGTAGAGTTTGGGAATTTCAGTTAAGAGAGGACTAACCAGAAACAAAATGTTCTTTGTTATGTAACAAGGTGTTCTGTAACACGACCGATTATTTTAGCCTCCTGATCCAGCATTGGTTGAATGATCCTAATTGCATTCCAGACTCATAGTGGAATTGCTCAACACTGTGCAGGCAGCCTCTACAATAGCAGTGAAAGCTCAAACTACCAGCCTGTCGTCCATTTCACCACCACATGATGATGTCTGGTGTACTTACAGAGCTGGAGAACAGGTGGTCAACTATACTACAGCAATATTTAAATAATTTGAAAGAAAATCAGACTACTTAGTAACAATTAGCCAGTACTGTGTGTTACTCGAGTATCACTATTTAATCTTAGTGCTAGCAATCTTCTAAATCCACTTGAGATTTGTGTGCAAGTGAATAAGCTTGTTAAGATTCCCAATACTGCAACTATGTTAGAGTTCTTTAAAATCTATTCAGATTTTAAGTCTGAAAGGGTAGTTTTGTGGTTATTATGGACTTGATTTTCCAGACAGGTTTCTCATAAGAAACAGCGAACTTTATTTAAAAGGCTTCAGCAGCAGTTACATGCTTCCACCAAGATCTGCAACTAGACACAAACTCCACCCCTAAAGTTCCCCGTGCTTCAGGCTGATTCGTTCACACTGTCACGTGATACTACACAGTACAATAAGTCTTAAAGCTACAGTGGTTCTTCATGCTGAGGTCTGAATATCTCTTCCATTTGGTATTCAGCGATGTTTTAACTTATGTTTATTGTATTTGTACAATTCATGGCTTCGTTCCAGTCTCCTGGTAGCGTAAGTGGATCAACTGTGCCACTAAGTGTGGTACTAGAAGAGGTGTTTTTGCTCTTGTTTGAATTGCTACCATTACACGTTCATCCTTTGCTGTCACTAGTTGTTGCCTAATCTCATGCAGTAGTGCAGAACTCCAGATTTGCTGACATGCTGGAGGAGGACTGATTTGGGCAAAATTTTCCCCCCATTTGGGGGGGAAAGTGCAGGAGCGGACGTGGGCGGGTGGCCCTCCGATCGGCACCCTCAATTGGGGGTGCCATGCCATTTTTCAAGGGCGGGCCAATTAAGGCCCGCCCAGCGTGACATCCGCACGGAAGCGTTGTGCGCTCCCTGTGCGGGCGGAGGGGGAATGGCAAATGCGGAAGTGCGCTCCGATCTCCCCGAGACTAAGCGCTGCCTCAGGGAGATCGGTTCCCAAAGGGAAAAAGTTTTCCTTTCGAAAATTTAATTAAACATCCATGTTCCCTCATGTGACAATGTCACATGAGTTGGGACATGGGCATAACTTTTTAAGTAAAAGTTAATCTTAATTTGCTAATTCAGTCATGAAACCTCATCCTGCCCGTGGATGAGGTTTCATGCGTTTTCAGGTGGAGCTCCCGACCTGCCCGCCGACCTTAAGGTTGGACGGGCAAGTCCACTAATTGCTTTAATTGCTTTTCGAATGGCCTCAAGAGGCCGTTGACAGGTCGGCGGGCGCACAGCTGACTTGGCTGCACCCCCCGCCGACCTGAAAATGCAAGTGACACGGGATGGTGTCGGGAGTTCCGCCCGACATCATCCAGAATCATCTGATGCGTTGGTGAGCGGGCCCCGCCCCCACTCGCCAACGGGAAAATTCTTGCCATAGCGTTTCTTTTTTTCCAATCTGAACCCTTCATTTTCACTCAGATAAGTAATAAATTGTGAAATTACAAGAACTGCAACGGGTGGTGTTCTAAAAAGTTCAGATACTAGTTTGCTGCCATGATACATGGTGAGAAGAGGAAATAACCTTGTGTGCTCCTCCTTCTATCCATCCTTCTAATTACTGTTAGCTCTGTGCTCAGATATAATTGACACTTTTCATTGTTAAGAATTAGACTTGGGTAACCTATTGGGTAACCTATTGCAGTGCAATGTGACAAAGCTCATGGACGCAACTTAAGTTAACAATTGCGCAGAATATGATCAATTTTTGGTTGTGTTGTCTGTAACACCAGTGAAAAGTCCTTCTGCTTAATAAGTCGTTACTGCTTACTAGACATAGGTTTTTCACACTAGTTTTGTCGTTCGAAGATTTTTAATGGTGCTCTCCAGCTTTCCTAAACTAGAAGTTAGTATAGACTAACAAAGAGACATCAAGGTTTGAGTTCATTGCTTAAATGTTGATTCATAGATCTTACTGCCAAACAGAGAGAATGAGACACAAATGGTATGTGTGGCTAGAACTGTAATTACTGCAAAAGCTGCTGTTTTGTGTGTACTATCTGAGCATTTGTGTGTTTGAGAAGCTGGGGACTGTACTCCTTGGAGAAGATTAAGAGGACATTTCATAGCAGGGTCTGGACAGGATAGATGGGGAGAAAATGTTTCCGTTGGTGAGAGGACTAAGATCCAGAGGACATTGATTTAAAGTAATCGGCAAAAGAAGTACTAGCGACAGGAGGAAAAACTTTTATATGCAGTGAGTGGTTAGAATCTGGAATGCACTGCCTGAATATGTGGTGGAGGTAAATTCAATCATGGCCTTAATTATCTGAAAAGCAAAAATTTGCAGGGCCATGAGGAAAAGGCAGGGAATGGGGCAAGGCGTGATTCTCTTGCTGAGGGCAGGTACAGACACAATGGACCAAATGCCCCCCTCCTGTGCTGTAATGTTTCTATAATGCAGGTCCTATACCCAAAAAGGTCATTGCTTTGAGTGAAGATGTAGTGGAGTTAAATCCTGAAGCTAGAGGGTATTGTCAGAAGATACCCCTGTATGGTGGGATCTTGTTGAGTGGCAGGAAAGAGCGAGGGCAGAGTGAGGTACAAAACAGCATGGAGAAAGTGAAAGTTCACTACATGGGCGGTGGAGACTGCATTCAGAAAGAAAAATCGTGATGTGACATCGCAGGAAAGCAGGTAGACGGTTGAGGAGTATTTTCTATTTCTGTTATGTAAACTAGGGAATTTCAATTTGGGTAAGTAGAAGCCTAATTGAAATGAGAAGAATATAAACACACGAGACATTTGTGAAAATTTATTTAAGAAAATAAGTTAACTAAAACACAAAAATGGATAGGCACATGATGTATTGCAGCTGCAGAATCTGGGGGCTGGTGGATGCCAGTGTGATCCGGTGGATGCCAGTGTGATCCGGTGGATGCCAGTGTGATCCGGTGGATGCCAGTGTGATCCGTGCCAGCCACATCTGCAGTAAGTGTCTGTGGCTTGAGGAACTTCAGCTCAGAGTTAATAAACTGGAGGCCGAGCTTCATTCGCTGCGATGCATCAGGGAGGGGGAAAGTTACCTGGACACTTTGTTCCAGGCGGCAGTCACACCCCTTAGGCTAGGGTTGTCTCATTTGATTCATGGTCAAAGACAGGAGGGTGTGACTGTGAGTGTGGCTGGTATGAGGATTGAGAAGTTAGAAGCGGAGGAGCCTCAGCCTTTATAATTGTCCAACAGGTTCGAGGTTCTTGCAGCTAATATGGACGAGAGTGGATGCTGCAAGATGGATGATCAATCTGACATTGGCACTGTGGTGCAGGAAGCCATTCAAGTGAGGGGAGTAAATAGGAAATATAGCGGTAGTATGGAATAGTATAGTCAGGGGGATAGACACAGTTCTCTACAGCTGAGAGTGTGAGCCTGGACGGCTGTGTTGCACCTCTCCACTGCCCTAATTATAAAACTTGCCAGAAGAAAACTTCCCAGGTGCCAGGATTCTACACATCTGCTCAGGGCTGGAGCGGAACTTACAGTGGGAGGAGGTGGATCCTGTTGTCATGGTCCACGTGGGTACCAACAACATAGATAAGACCAGGAAAGAGGTTCTGCTTTGGGGATTATGAGCAGCTGAGGTAAAAAGCAGAACCACAAAGGAATCTCTGGATTATTACCCAAGCCACGAGGGATTTGGAGTAGGGTAAATAAGATTAGAGAGCTAAATGCAGGTTGGTGTGGGAGAAATGGGTTTCGATTCACGATGCAGTGGGAGCTGTACAGTTGGGATGGTCTTCACCTGAACCATGCTGGCAAGTTTTATAATTAGGGCAGTGGAGAGGTTGAGGGATCACGCGAGGGGAGATATGGTGAGTTAAAGAGACAGGACAAGGCAATAGAGCAAGGTTGAAATATGGGCGATGGTAACCAGAGTGAGGCAGGAAAGGACAGAGTACAAACTTGAGAGCACCAGCAGATAAGGCCAGAGTTTGCAAGAGTGGTAAAAAGACAGAACTAAAGGCTCTGTATGTGAATGCGCTCAACATTTGTAACAAAATGAATGAATCAATAGCACAAATAGAAATTCATATGTACGACTTGTTGACCATTTCGAAATCGTGGCTACAAGATGACCAAGACCGGGACCTAAATATTCCAGGGTATTTGACATTTAGGAAGGACAGGAAGTTAGGAATAGATGGTGGGGTAGCTCTGTTAATTAAGGATGACATTAGTGCAGTAGCTCAGAAGATCAAGATGTGGAATCAGTTTGGGCAGAGATGAGAAATAACAAAGGTGGAAATGATGCCGTAGTGGTATTGTCCCTGGCTAGTAATCCAGAAACCCAGGGTAATGCTCTGGGGACCTGGGTTCGAATCCTGCCATGGCAGATGGTGGAATTTGACTTCAATAAAAATCTGTAATTAAAAGTCTAATGATGACCATGAATCGATTGTTGTAAAAACCCACCTGGTTCACTAATGTCCTTTAGGGAAGGAAATCTGCTGTCCTTACCTGGTCTGGCCTATGTGTGACTCCAGACCTACAGCAATGTGGTTGACTCTTAAATGCCCTCTGAAGAAGGGCAATTAGAGATGGGCAATAAATGCTGGCCTAGCCGGTGTTGCCCACATCCCATGAATGAATAATATTAAATAAATTTTCAGGTTGGCAAGCTGTGACTAGTGGAGTGCCACAGGGATCAGTGCTGGGGCCTCAATTATTTGCAATCTGTATCAGTGACTTGGATGAAGGGACCGAATATATGGTAGCTAACTTTGCTGATAGGTAGGAAAGTAAGTTGTGAAGAGGACATAGAGTCTATGGAGGTATTTAGATAGGTTAAGTTGAGTGGGGAAAATATTTGACAGATGGTGTATATTGAGGGAAAAAGTGAACTTGTCCACTTAGGCAGGAAGAATAGAAAAACAGTGTATTATGTAAATGCCACAGAGGGACCTGGGTGTCCTGGTGCATGAATCACAAAGTTACTACACAGGCACAGCAAGTGATTAGGAAGGCAAATTATATGTTGGTATTTATTGCAAGGGGAATGGAATATAAAAGTGGGGAAGTGTTGCTACAGCTGTACAGGGCCTTGGTGAGACCACATCTGGAGTACGATGTACAGTTTTGGTCTCCTTATTTGAAAAGGGATGTAATTGCATTAGAAGCAGCTCCGAGAAGGTTATTCGATTGATTCCTGGGATGAAGGAGTTATCTTATGAGGAAAGGTTGGGCTGTATCCATTGGAATTTAGAAGAATGAGAGATGATCTTATTGAAACATATAAGATTTTGAGGGGACTTGACAGGGTGGATACTGAGGGGATTTTTCCCCTTAAGGGGGAGCCTAGAACTAGGGAACAGTTTAAAAATTAGGGGTCTCCCATTTAAGACTGAGTTGAGGAGAAATAATTTTTTCTCAGGGTTACTGGTCTGTGGAATTCTCTTCCCCAGAGAGCAGCAGAATATAGGGTCACTGAATATATTAGATTTTTTTTATCACGGAGTTGGGGGTTATGGGGGCAGACAAGGTAGGTAGAGTTGAGGCCACAATCTGATCTGCCATGGTCTTATTGAATGGTGGAACAGGCTCAAAGGGCTGAATGGCCTACTCCTGCTCCTACTTGTGTTCTTGTGTGTTGTATGAAGGGTAAATGCTGACTCCAGTTGGGCTGATGACCCTTTTCCATGCTATAACTTCCTCTCCCAAGTTGTTTTAAGGCCTGGAGGAGATGTTGGATAGCCATCTATGATCGTTGTACCCCAACGTCCTTGAAAACACTAGCTCATGAATCATACTGAGACAGATGCAGCATAAAGAACCAACACCTCAACAGCAGAGGTTCCTGACTTTGACCTCTCAAAGTCAGTGGACAGCGTTCAGCCAATTCCATACTGGACATGGACGACATGGCCACCTGCTCCACAAGTGGAAGATAAGGGACGACCCGAAGTGTGATTATGGCCATGAGTACCAGATCATGGAACACATCACACTTTGGACTCTCTTTAAGCACTAGCAGGTAGGAAGGCAGTTAGTATATTGTTGCAGTGTGATGGGAGTTGATGGGACAAAGCAGATTAGAAGCTACCATGGGCCTTCATAATAATAGCAAAGCAGACAAGATGTCTAAGAATGAAAACTGCAATTCCAAAATAGCAACACTCTGCATTTTTCTAGTGTAACCTGAACTAGGTTCATGAACTAGATAACTAGACTATACCAAGGTATATAGTTTTCAAAAAACTGGAAATGCCAAGCAGGTCAGGCAGCATATGCGGAGAGAAAAGATAAGTTGACGTTTTGAATGTGGACCATTTGTCAGGACTGTTTGCGTGAAAGATCCATGCCTGAAATGTTAAACTTGTTCGTTCTCTCCATGGATGCTGCCTGACCTGCTGAGTGTTTCCTACATTTTCCAATCACTGTTTTCGGTTTCTAACATCTGCAGTTTTTCTTTTTGTCTCCCAATCCTGAGTGGAATTGTCCTATTTTTTAAAAAAAACCTATAGGTCAAGTAAGTTTAATTGAACACAGCAAGTTTTAATTTAATGGCACCAACCGACATAATAAAGGTGATCAAAATATCAGAATTCTTTAGTATCATAAAATATCAAAAATACAAAACACATACAAGAAAAACATGCATTTTAAATGAAGTGTGACGTTTACGCCAAAACATTGTTGTTTGAACCATAAGTTTACCTATTAAAATCATATCCAATAAAATCCAATCTTTATAGTAATTTCTAAGTACTGTGTGCTCTAGTATGTATAGCTAGGTATTTTAACTGTATAATACAGCCTAGTAATGGACCAATTCTCTTACGCACTCAGAGGTCCTCCATTATATCCTCTATTGGTCTGCTGTGTTGAGGTGTTGGACTGAGTGTGTGCTGCGTTTTGCCATTAACAAACTTCCTCAATCTGCTTGTTGCAGGATTGCTGCAGATGTTTGAAATCATTCTGAACCTGGTGGTGCTGATCTGTGCTGCAGCAACCCAAAGTGCCTCTGCTGGCTTCGATAGTATCGGAGGCTTCGGGAGTCCCTATTATTACAACATGGGTTATTCCAACAGTGGATTTCTAAATCACGAAGTACAGCAGATCGGCGGACTAGACGTACTGTACAACAAGATGAAGTCAGCCACTGTGTACTGTGCAGTGGGGCTGAGTGTTATTCTGTTTGCTTTTGCTGTGGCCTTTCTAGTTGTCGGATGGGTAATGCAGCACAACCGATCCTCCGTGCAGCACAGTACATTCTCAAACTTCCTGATTGTGGAATGTGTGTCGAAGGCTCTTGCAGCTGTGGCCTACATTATAGGAGTGGCACTGTACCTTCACTTCATTCATAAAGTTAATGCCACTGACACGTGCAAGCAGAGGGAGTCACTCTACAATCGGCATGGCTACAGCTCAGTGAAATGTGACATACTAGGCACAGAGGTTGCAGTTTCCATCTTTGCTGTGATGCTGATCATTGTTTACATTGCCGGGGTAGTGCTTGGCGTTTTGGCTTACCGAGACATGCAAGCGACACAACCAGAATATACAAAATCTCCAGGGACCTCTACCGCGCAGGAACATACCACATCTCCTGAAATGGTGCCAATGAAATCTGACCTTTCGTATATATAAACTTGAGTTTCTGGTCCAAAAGTGAAGATGATATTTTCATAATACAAACAGTGAGATCTATTTGACTGATTTTACCAGCAGGGTCTTTACCAGTCTACAGCCGGTTTAAGAAATAAGAATTGTCAAATCTGTCCATTTTGGGGTTTGCGAATACTGTAACCCAATGATGCTAATTTTGTGGCATGATATTTTGCATATGGATATAGAAAAATATATTTTTGCATTCAGAAACTGCAGATCAGTTAAATTCCTGCCTAGAAGATTGCAGGTGCCACCTGAGTCATAAGTAATGCTTTCACTTGGGCTTCATCTACAGGCTTAATTTTGACTTTAGAGATCTGTTATTCCTGTACTAACAGTTGCTCGGTAGTATAGAACTTGAATATTGCTGAAAAGGGAGACATGTTGCCAAAGCTTTTCACCTTGCACTTCTCAGAATGAATGCAAGTATGCCAAATTTCAAACGATCACAACAATTTATATTACAGGAGAAAAGGGCGCTGGCTGGTTGGCAAGTCAACTCTGATTAGCCGAGACATTCCCATGAAGAAAGGAATGGGGAACTACGGATCCTCAAGCTCCTGGGTAGTGTAGTATGAATTGTTGTGATCATTTGAAATTTGGCATTTTTGTATTTATCCTGATGACTGCAAGACCGGGGAGGCGGTAGTGTAGTGGTATAGTCACTAGACTAATAATCCAGAGACCTAGGGTAATGCTCTGAGGACCTGGGTTCCAATCCCGTCATGGCAGATGGTGGAATTTGAATTCAATAAAAAAATCTGGAATTACAAGTATAATGATGACCATGAAACCATTGTTGATTGTCGTAAAAACCCATCTGGTTCACTAATGTCCTGACTGCGAGATCCTGCACCTAATCTGCATGTGGTTTATTAAGTCAACTGGCGACTGCCTGACATCCATATTGGTTCAATTTAAGTACAGTATGAGAAGAAAGGACCAGTGCCTGTTTGAGGGTTCTTCAGCAGAATGCATGGCAGATTAGGTGGAGCATATGCTCTGCACTCTCCACCCAGAGTTTACAGTTTGGCAGTCTTCAAAATGGCCACTCTAGAGATTCCAGGGCACGTTTTCATTATTTCCCCTTTTATGTGGAGCAAGAAGGAATGCTCCTTGCAGAACTACATCAGAAGGCTGCCAGTCTACAATTGGCCCTATTCTATACATCAAGAGGCATAATATATGGAAGAGATAATCAGGGCATGCAGCTCCCAAAGGGCAGGGGCGTCCTCAGTCTCCAGTCACTTTGTTCCTCCTTTGTGCTCCAGTGGTAACAGTCATTCATTATTTACCCAGAGCAAAGTTCCCAAGTTTCATTAGCCCCCTTGACTGGCTGTCCCTGTCTTGGCACTGTTCCCATGGTGCCTTTGCTCCTGGCTCTGCAGAGGATGCTAGGCTCCATGCCTACCCCATTTTACAGTCTTCTCTTTCCGCTATCCCCTTGAGCCCCAATCACTCCGACTCCTAGTCCATTGTTTCTCCCCTCTTCTCTGCCCAAGCCCCAAATTGGTGATAGCCATTCCCTGGTCTCCTTCTCTTCGCCCAAGTCCCTTATCCAACCCCCAGTTTCTGTCACACTCCTCTGAACACCATCCATCCCACTACCTCTCCCTGAGTCCTGATTTCCTGACTCTCTCCTCTCCCTGTTAGAAGCATGACCTGGAAATTTACCACCTGAAGACTCGCCACAATACACCGTGGGCCACATGTTTGACACCCCTGGTCTAATGGTTGATTACCTCAATATCCTGATTTTTTTCCACAACTGCAGTGATCCACTGATAGGTGCCTTAGATATGTTGTAAATAATATGTGTCCATGTGTCAGCCATGGCTCAGTTGGTAGCACACTCAAGTCTGAGTCAGAAAGTTTAAGTTCCTCCAAGCGTTGAGCACAAAAATCATTCCTGACGCTCCATTGCAGTACTGAGGGAGTGCTGCACTGTCGGAGGTGCCATCTTTCAGGTGAGACATTAAGCCTGGGCCCTGTATGCCCCCTCTGGTGGATGTTTAAGATCTCATGGCACCATTTAGAAGAAGAAGAAGAGTGGAGTTCTCTCTGGTGTCCTAACTAATATTTTTCCTTCAATCATCGCCATGAAAACCTTGCTGTTTGTGGGAGTTTACTGTGTGCAACTTGGCTGCTGTGTTTCCTACATTACAACAATGATTACGCTTAAAACAATACTTCATTGGCTGAAAAGCGCTTTGAGATGTCCAGTAGTTGTGTAAGGTGCTAAATAAATGCGAGTCTTTGTTTTTTCTTCATGTTTTACATGGAGCTCTGGCTCCATCGTAATATAGCACTTGCAGACATTTTGTACATAAAAATTGAGGTGAATCATGACTTGCTTCAAGGGCATCATGAACTCTGCTCTTGAGACAGCTAGAGTGAGGTGGGTAAGATGGTTTAGGAATACATTTATCCAATGACACTATTTCATTATTCCCCACATCTGCGTGGAATTGCCTACTTTATTAATCAGCAGTGATATAATGGACAGACTCTGTCTTCACAACGCTGAAATGAAAAAAGTAATACAATGTAATTAGGTGATAGACCACAAAATGATCAATTTGAATTGATCATAAAACTTTACTTAAGTATAATTAAAGATATTCTCCTGGTTCAGTGAAGTGTAATAGAAGTTAGGGTTGTGATCTGGGTATATTAGACATTTTCCTTGCCTCTGTTTCAAATCCAGGGCCAGGGTTTTCAGCCCCATCATGGCAGGACCCACCATAGGAGATTTAACGGCCCAGCCAAAAGTGGAACCGGATGATCCCGGCAGTGGGTGGGGCTGGAAAATCCCGCCCTAGATGTTTACATATATGCCAGTAGCCTCTTGTATGTCTGCAATTTTTGCTGTGGAAATGATTGCGATGATTTGAACAAATTTATATATATATATATATATATATATATATATATATAAGCTATTAGTTATAGAAGGGAAGGTATATATAATCCTAAATTTTATGCATCTTGTAAAAGATGCATTTCTGCTAAGCGATTGAAGTTGGGATTTGTGAAGGAGGTAGGTTAACAATTTGGATCGATTAGAAACCAAATACTGATGTAGTCTTTGTTTTGTTTTGTCCAAGTTTATGCAGTTGATTTTGAGATTGCACTCCAGTGACGTTCCTGTTTAAGAGTGCAGACTTCTGAAATTACCCCCATGTGTATAGATCCAACTATTATTAACCTGCCGAAGGGGCACATTCACCTGGCCTCTGGTCCTCTGTCACTTCTCAAATATAAACTGAGATTCGTTTTGACTCTCAATCCAGTTGTAGCTGCTTGAAGTAGCAGGAAATTCTCAGAAAAATTCAACGTGTGAAGGAACTTGCCTTGAAAGTTCTTCTACAGACCAGTTGTGCCAGATGGTATGGGGACAGCAGGTGCTATATCTGTTTATAGTACAGCTAAGCTAGAAATGAATTTGTAGCCCTGGATATAATTGACACCAATATCACATTGATCATGTCATTGTGTTCTCATTTTACTGTACTTCAGTAGTGCAGCACTATCTCTTTAACCTTATTCATCATGTGATTTCAAATATATTTTGTGGAAATGGTTGAGATGAATTGAACAAATTCATAAATAAGCTATTAGTTATAGAAAGGAACATATATATAATCCTAAATTTTGTGCATCTTCTAAAAGGTGCATTTCTGCTAAGCGATTGAAGTTGGGACTTGTGAAGGAGGTAGGATAACAATTTGGATCGGAAACCAGGTTTCCTACCGGACAAAATTCTTAATAATTTTCAATGACATTATATGGTGGAATCCTTCATAACCATCATGTCTTCATGACTTCTGATATTTTACTTTATATAATTAGCAAATTGAAATTGCCTTTTTACACTGGGAGTTTCAACATACAGTCACGGGATTTTAAGAGCAATGATTTTTTAAAATAAAAACACATAATGGATTATAAATTGAAATATAATAATTATAATGGATTATAAATTGAAAGTAAAAAGGAAAAAATTAACTTTTTGGGCTTTGACTTTTTTGAGATTGAAAGATAAGCAAGCTTCTTTTAACAGGCTTAATCAATGAGAAAGAGAATGTACAGTGGGGGGTGATGGTGGCATAGTGATAATGTCACTGGACTAGTAACCCAGAGGCTCAGGCTAATGCTGTGGGGTAGCTGGTGGAATTTAAATTCAATTTTTAAAAATCTGGAATATAAAGCTAGTATCAGTAATGGTGATCATGAAACTATCATTGATTGTTGTTAAAAACCCATCTGGTTCACTAATGTCCGTTAAGGAAGGAAATCTGCTGTCATGACCCGGTCTGGCCTACATGTGACTCCAGATCCACAGTAATGTAGTTGACTCTGAACTGCCCTCTGAAATGGCTGAGCAAGCCACTCAGTTCAAGGGTAATTACGGATGGGCAACAAGTGCTGGCCTTGCCAGTGACACCCACATCCCATGAAAGAATAAATTTTTAAAAAATAAGATCCGTGGCATCTTGATTGTGTATTTAGCAACTAACTAAGGAGATAGTTGAGGCATGCACTTATTTAGGTTAGCTACAAGAACAACCTAAGGGTGGGATTTTCTCGACATGGGCGGGATGGGAAAATTTGGAGAGTGGTCAAACAAGTCAATTGACTTTTGGCCGCTCTCCAAATTTTCCACATCTTATCCACGACGATGCCCACCGCTGGTGGGACTGGAAAGTCCCGGCCTAAGTGTCGGTTAACAATAATAATCAATAAACAATAATATCAAAACTTTAAGAGAACTTACTACCTTAAAGCTGATGTCAGCTATTCTGTTTACATTTTTTAGTTTTATTTGGCAGTGTGACATGCAGGTGAAAAAAGAATGAATTGGGGACAAAAGGAATGTGGAAATATTGTATTCATAACTGCTTTATTCTCTTAATGTTATTGTATGTATGTGTAGGGCTTTGCTGGACATTTAAACAAAAGTGTTTTGGAAATTTACTGTTGCCCTAATGAAAACATTTGATTTTCTTGTTTATAGTTTCATAGCTTTTTGTACAATTGTAACACAATGTGATTTACCTATGTAACTTCAATCGGTGCGTGGAGGATACAAAAATCCGACTATCCATCTAGCCTAGCAATGCTGAGGTGCTACTGAATAGAAAACAATATCAGCCATTAATTCCAAATGAAAATTTGGGGAAAACTAAAACAGAAAAGTCCCAAGAATGAAGATAATGCACAAACTGGATTCCGGTAAAGGGTGTTGGGAGGCAATGGAGTGTAATACTTAGTGAGAGGGTACAGGTTTTAGTCCTCAATTCTACAAAGAGCAAGTTTTCAATATCGAGGAAGCTCTGAAGAAAAATTAGGCAAGAGATTGCCTAATAATTTGGATTATTAAGGATTGTCTTGGACATTTTAAAAATGATCTATAGTTCTGTAAGGCTATTGCGGGGGGAGGGAGAGGATGATAGGTAAGTAAGACTGGACATATGTTATTGGATGTAACACATTCTTGGGGCTTGATGTTGCTTTGTGTTGTAAGCATTTAACCTTCACTGTTGAGATTTAGGGTAGTAGAAGCCCATTAATTATGTTACAGTTTATGTTGAAAAATATTACATAGTCCATCTCTAATTTTTGAAGATTAATGCTATTCTGCAATGATTTGGAACTTTCTCATTGGTGAGGCTCTTCTCTTACTGTCTGCAGTGATACCACCCTCTCGAGGGCAGTTAGGGACGAACAACAAATGCTGGTCTTGCCAGCGACGCCCACACTCCATGAAAGAATAAATTAAAAAACATGGCATTTGCTGAATTATATCATCACATTGCGGTATATACAATTATGTTTGTCCAAGAAAGAGAAAAGAAGGATGAAAAATGCTTAATTCAAATAGAAATTAATCAACAACAAAAAACCTCCAGTACTGCATTGTTAATTGAAACTACTCGAAAATTTGTTTAATTAATCAATTTAAAGGACAATTTTGAATTATCAGAAGAAAACTCTATACATTCTTTTTTACGCTGCATAGAAGTGGAAGGCTTTAATCTCATTCTTGCAGCACTTTTAAATTTTGGGATTAACAACAGGTTTACAGATGTAGTAATTTATTAACGCATTTTTCAATCCCACAGTTCACTCAGAACTGCTTGTTTGTATTTGTCTAAGAGTGTTATCATTCTGTTACATATATTTTACATTAATACTGTGACCCTGTAGTGACAGTGAAAAATATGGCACAAAGCTCACAGTAAAATTCTATGTAGCATTTCTGGGTAAATTTTCCATATGCTTTGTTGATGGTTGTTGAAGCTCTAGAACTCACTCTATTTATTGGTTTACAAAAGACCTTTTTATTTCGCGGCAGTCCACTGGTTTTGACACCAGATTAGGTCATATGATGAAAAAGACTGAGAGACGTTATATGCACTGAGAATGCCCACCTTCCTGATCATGAAGGATAGAAGAGACAATACAATTAGCTGATGGGACAAGCAGGGTAGAATACCAAAGCTTGTTTTCACTGCAGTTCCAAAAGTTTCTCCCTGATATTTTTAAGCTACCGGAGTACAATTGTACAAACGTTGCCTTCCTGAATCAGCTACTCTTCATATGTAAGCCTAGGTGATGAGTTTCAGTGAACTGTTAGTCTGGGAAAGGCATCACAGCTCAACCCGATCCTCCTCGCACACTGCTCATACCTTGGTGTACTTCCAACAAACCGGGAATGGGGATATTTCTTCTCTCCGCGCCCTTTTGTAGTCTGGGGGTGATAATCCGCCCTTGACGGACTTGGCAGCAACTGGTGAAGGTACAGCAGAGTTTATATTATTTTGTAATGTACTTTTTACAATCTGCAGGTGAAGGCAGTACAATGTTGGTTTAATGTTTTGAATCTTCCCTCCTCTCCTCCAGCATGTTTTTGCCTGTGTGTTTTGTATTAGTAAGTTGACTATATGGTCTACTGAACAAGTTTGAATCTGTTCTGGATTTCGGGTATTAGAAGGAATTAAATTAATTCTATATTTAAGGATTCTTATAGTGCTTGAATAAGATGCCCCAATAATAATAGATTCGTAATGAAGATCAGAACATCTGCAATCGAGAGGCAAGAAGCGGAATGGATAGCAATGCTGGTTAAAAAACAGAGTAGGGAGTAAGGTAGTTACTCAGACTGGTAATTTCAATTTCAAAATTTGTGGATGATATATTTGGGGCTGTAATTAATACTTAGGAGAACAGTGATAAAATACAGGAAGATATTGCTTTGCTTGCAGAATGGCATGTAATTGGAAAATGAACTTTAGAGGTAAGTGTGAGCTGGATATATTTTGTTGGGAAGAATTCGGAGGCCACATATGTTAGTTATGTTAATTGTATTGTTAAGGATTGGGTATTGATAATTAAGTATCTTGAGCACACACAAAAGGGACTGCTGAGACCCTGGGTAGGTAAGAGGCAGAAACATGTAATGCTGCATTCTGTGAATAAACCTATTATCAAGAAAAGGATCTGTCTAGTTTCATGCTTCACCATCTGGCTTGGGATACATTTAACAATATATTGCTTGGATGATAAATGTCTGAATGGGGTAGAGAAAAAGGAATTTGGAAGTACAGATATGCCAATCACTTAAAATAGCAATGCAGGTTAATGTGGCCATTAAAAAGCAAATCAACTGGCATTTATTTCTAGAGGAATAAAACTGTAAAGCAGAGAAGTTGTGTTAACCTGTGTAAAACCTTGGTTAGACCATACCTGGAACTCAAACTGAGTTTTAGTAGTAATCTCAATAATCACCATTCCCATCAAGAAGTCAGCCTCTGCAGGTTTAGTTTTATTTGGTTCTGAACTGTTTGAAGGTAAACCACTTGATTACATAGCCAATGATTAAATTTTAGATAACTTTGGTTCCCAAAGTGCAGCACAATCAGGGTAATTTTAGCTGCCGAGTTTCTCCTGTTTCCTGATTGATTGATTTTTGTGACCAACACAATTCAAACAAACAAACGTGTCCCATTTTAAAACAGCGTTGACAAAAATCTCCAAAGTCTTCCTTCTAGTGCCCACAGGTCATAGGCCTCAAATGTATTTGCAGCCACCATATGCTTCCTCCCTCTTCAGGTACATAGCAATGGAAGAGAGGCAGGCAGTCAAGGAGGGCGGTTGTTCCCCACCACCCCCACCCATGGCAACATGCTACCTGGACCTGTTAATGGCTGCCTTGGCCAGGCCAAACAGCAGACCCATGAAGAGGTCCTTTGACTTGCCTGTACCCCTCCCTGCACTTGGTGGCCAGAGATCAGGGTATGGGACTGAAGTGCAGCCCCTTCAAATAGTGGAAGAGAGGCTGCAACCTCACTCCAAGCTAAGGGTAGAAAACAAATGTCCCAGGTCACAAAATTAAGAGGTTTCTCATTCTACAATTAGAAGTCACTCCTGCAACATCAAGGGGCAAGAAAATCAGTACAACATTATCTTCATCATTTCAGCTTTGTCACCAAAACAAGAATTTGAGTTTCTTGATGACTCATTTAACAGTAAGTAAATAGGTGAATGTGCTGGGTGTAAGTGTCTCTGAGTATGTTTACTCCAAACATGGCCCCATGTTTTCTGAAGCCAAACTATTGTTTGCAGCATCATCGTGAATTGTAATAGTTGGATTCGGTTACAGTATGGTTTTGAAAGATTTTTGGATGTGCCGATTATGGACGGGAAGCGTGGCGGGTGGGGGAACTTAATTTGGCGCAAGGCGAAAAATCAGTTGCCCAATGGCAAGATGAACTTCAGCAGTTATGTTCTTGGGGTTATAAAGGCGAGTCTTCCCGACGACCAATGTCGGGAAGCCCTTTTGCATGTATTAACATGTCATGGGTGCTCAATAAAAGGCCAGCTCGCTGGAATTAAGTTCCCCGCCAGCGAGAAATTAGAACATTCACGTTCACAACTGCACATAAGTTGTGTGCACCTGGCGAGGTAAGCTTCTTCCATGATTAACGGTGAGTTGCAGTTGCATTGTCCTCTTAGGTTGGCATTTACAGATGCTCCCCAATGCTTGAGACCGGGTGGTGGCAGTGCAAGTTGTGTGGAGGATGACCAAGGGAGAGAGGAAAGGTTAGCAGGGAAGGGTGGAGCAGTGGCCGGGCAAAGGTGGAAGATATAGTTCAGGCTGTCCGGGCGGCCTTTACCAACGTCATCTAGGCCTTTGACCTCATGAGGTAATGGCAGGAATGCAACTTCCTGCCGGTCCCCACCGCGAGAATCGGTGAGCTTCTTGCGGATACATATGTAATGGGCTGAACAGCGCAAGATCGAGTTTGACCAGCCATCCCATCCCCCAGTGGAAATCACTCCCACTTCCGCACCTGCCCCTGAACTCTGACTCCAGAATGAAAGATTCCGGCCCATAAATCTGCATATTTTTAGAATATTGACATCTTTTTATTGAGAGACTTTGCCGTTTTCTCTATGGTAATGGTGAAGATTGTGTGGCATCAAGTTTGTTTTTGACTGGTATTTTAGTTCTCAAAATGCTCAGTTCAACTCCTCAGCTTTTCCCTCCTAACTAGGTTTTTTCAAATGCTTTGGTTAACATTTTATAAAAATGGTACAGAGTTTCAAACGGAACAATGCATACTAATGCATTTAGTACAAAACAAAATGTTATAAAAGGCGGTTGTTTGCAACAGATAAATGTGGCTGCACTTTTCAAACGGGATAATAAATCCAATGCTTCATGTAAACTCTAAAATATGGTAGGAAAATGCATGATGAAAATTGGTTTGGCTTCAGTTGCAAATTTTCGCAATAAAATGTTCAGTGTGACAGTGGGGATACTTGTTTTAAGGCTCACGCGTTAAACTTCAAAACACAAATCATGGATAATTGAATATTTCTGGATGATATTTTGTATTTTAACTTCATACTGTAATTCATTTAAGAAAATAAATTGTGTTTCTTTTTCTTTTTATAAGCATTCTTTATTACACCTATTCTGAAAGTTTTGATTAAAAATGTACGTTGTTTGCCGCCTTAAAAGTTTAGAAGGTATTGCAAGAGTTAAGGAGAGTGAAAATGATTGCAGTCTGCTTACTGGGTGCTGAATCCTCCAAATATTTTTGTTGCCAAAACAACAAAACTGTATTGAAAATGGAGAGATTGAATTCCAGAATTCTAAAAATGGAACTGAATTTTTTTATACCTAGAACATAAAATGAAAAAATATTCTAATTTTGTTTCCTGGGATTTTTTTTTTTACATTTAATGCAAAAGCCAAAGGCACAAGACCAAAAATGTGAATAGTGGTGGGTTACTGTTCACTCAGGGGGCAGAATTTTGCCCTTGGTGGGTGGGCGGGGCGGGCCCACAGGCTCGGCAACAGGCAGGCAGCCGATCGCCACCGCCGAAACAGGCCCCGCCGCCATTTTAAGTGGGCGGGCCAATTATGGCCCGTCCAGCGGGCCGCCCGACGGGAAGCGCTATGCTGCCAGAGTGCGTTCTTTCGTGCAGGGAGAGCGCTGACGGTGTTTGAAAGTTTAAAAATAGAAAAATAAAAAAATTATTAACATGTCCCCCTCATGTGACAATGTCACACGAGATGGGACATGCTAATAAATATCACAGAAACTTTATTAAAGTTTTTTAAAACCGACATGAAACCTCATCCCACCGGTGGATGAGATTTCATGTTATTTCAGAAGCCCGCCGGGACTCCTGGCCTGCCTGCCAATCTTAAGGTTGGATGGGCAGGGCCTTTAATTGATTTAACTACGCTGTCAATGGCCTCAATTGGTCATTGACAGGTTGGCGGGTGGACAGCTGATCGCGCTGTCTCCCCCCCCCCGCCTTCCTGAATATTTAAATGGGGCAGGAATCCCCGACGTCATCCTGCGTCATTTTCATATCGGCGAGCGGGCCCCGCCCCCAGATCGCCGACGGAAAAATTCTGTCCAGGAAGTCTGAGATGTTGTGGTGACTTGCACATGCCTGTTGTAACCTGGAGCTATGGATAGCGCTGGTAGAGGCTTCAACATTTACTGCACTTGCGTTGCCATAGCCTCCAGGGCTATGGGCCAAGTACTGGAAAATGGGATTAGTGTAGTCAGATCTTTGACCAGCGCAGACATGATGGGCCAAATGGCCTCCTTCTGTACTGTAAATGTCTGAGTCTATGAACATTCTTTCCACCACATGGCTGACCAGGAATCTCTCTCACTCTTAACACCTGCCATTGGCGTGTGTTGGAATGATCTGCAGGTTGATACTTAACCTGTTTGGCTACATTATGAACCACGCCTTCCTTGACCATCAATTTCTGGGATGGGAATTTGAGCCCAGAACTTCTGGCTCAGAAGCTCAGGGATGCTGCCCGTTACGCTATAAGACCTCCCAAGAGTGTGAGTAGTGGGAAATAAATAACAGGCTATTTTCCATCTCCAACGAGCCATGCTGAATTTATCAGCTCTACAATCTGCAGCTTGCTTTTACTTGCAAATGTTCAGATCGTGAGCTGAATTAGTAGGTGATAGAAGCAGAAAATACTGGAAATGCTCAGCAGGTCAGGCCACATCTATGGAGAGAGATAAGCTTTCATTTCAGGTTGATGATCTAATCCAGCATCCAAATAATTTGCTCGAGCATCAGTTGGTAATCGTATTTTTTCCATAACAATAATCTGTCACTGTTAGTGTTGCGTTTGCTCTCACGTCCTTGCCCTGCATGAGTGGTAGGTCACAACAAAATTAATTACATGGGTCTTTTTTGTCATCAAGTTTTCAGCTTAGTGGCAGTTATTAAACCCACCTTTTTACATGTATAATTTACAGACAAGTTGACAACATTTGAAACTGTAGCTATTGTCAACAAATACCTTGATCAAACTAAATTTGTGAATCAGTTTAGCCATCGGCCTGAAAGATCTGCCAAACCATGTAAACACATTGCTAATCAACCGATTTTAATACCCAATCAGTCAACAGGTTTGGAGAGTTCATTGGCAAATATTAACCAATTCTGAGCTTGATGTCTATGCAATCTCATTAAAAACACAGTGGTGTCAAAAAGTGGACATATTTTAGTTTTGTTTGCATTCATCGAACTGTTTAATAGACCTTAAGAACTGCAAAAGGAATGAGCAATGTTCAGTATGCATCACATTCTTTGAAAGTACCACCATGCTGTAAAAAACTGCAGGCCCTCCACGCATGTTTACCCACCATGCAAAAAGATTATTGATTAATTAAACATGACTATATGACCTGTCAGGACAGAGTATAAGTAAGACTATTAATTGCTTTACTCGGTCTTTCTCTCCTTTTAAGTAAATAACAACAAAATTAGCTTTAAAAAAATGGTCAAAACTAAATATTTTGTACTTCTGTCTCTGGATCTCATTTCCTGTTTTGCTTTTCCCTGTCAGTGTCCTTATAGTCATATTTCTTGTACTCACCGGGGTCCAGAATTTCTGTGTTGGAGAATTGAGGACTTATAACCAGTGCCAGTGCAAGAGTATGCAAAATTTTTAAAAATATTCATTTACGGGATGTGGGCTTCGCTGGCTGGGCTAGCATTTATTGCTCATCCCTAGTTGCCTTTTAGAAGGTGGTGGTGAGCTGCCTTCTTGAACTGCTGCAGTCCATGTGATGTAGGTACACCACGGTGCTGTTAGGAAGGGAGTTCCAGGATTTTGACCCAGCGACAGTGAAGGAACGGCGATATATTTCCAAGGATGTTGAGTGACTCGGAGGGGAACTTCCAGGTGGTGGTGTTCCCATCTATGTGCTGCCCTTGACCTTCTAGATGGTAGTGGTCATGGCTTTGGAAGATGCTGTCTATGGGGAGGCGGTGGCATAGCGGTATTGTCACTGGACTACCGGATTACCAGAGACTAGGGTAATGCTTTGGGAACCAGGGTTTGAATCCCACCATGGCAGATGGTAGAATTTGAATTCAATAAAAATCTGGAATGAAAAGTCTAATGAGGACCATGAAACCATTGCCAATTGTTGTAAAAACCCATCTGGTCACTAATGTCCTTTAGGGAAGGAAATCTGCCGTCCTTACCTGGTCTGGCCTACATGTGACTCCAGACCCACAGCAATGTGGTTGACTCTCAAATGCCCTCTGAACAAGGGCAATTAGGGGTGGGCAATAAATGCTGGCCTAGCCAGCGACACCCACATCCCATAAATGAATATAAAAAATAAAGGAGCCTTGGTGACCTTCCAGACATGTGAAGCATCCCTTATTTATTATAATCATTATTTAAATGTGGAATATGTTACTTCTGATTAACCATCTTAAATGGCTTTGTAAAGTTTCTTTTTGGTCTAAACAAATCCAACTTCAAGTTCCGCTCAATATCACTTGGAATTGCTGACTCTGACATCAACAACCCCAGAATGATTGGTCATTCGTGTTTTTGTCCCAGTGGGGTGGTCATCTGATCCAGCTGGGATATTTGGGATGAAAGTTTCCCTTCGCCATTCGTGGGAATAGGATTCAGGCCCTAACGCCATATATTGTAGCCACAATGGGCACAAATCCTAACACTAGCTCTCATCCTGGCTACAAACTCCAAACTATGCTACAATTTCCAAGTGAAAGCAGCTACGGATTCACCATAATTGCCTCCTTCCTCCTGCCCCACCGCCAGTGGAACGGGAGGAAAATATCTGACCTTTACAAAGTGCAAAGTTCTTGTGTGATTGCATGGTCTTAAAATCTTTGTGTTTTGTTTGCAGGTATCTTGCAGTTCAGCGAGATTATAACCAACCTCATGGTCCTGATTTGCGTGGCAGCTTCGCAAGCAGCAATATCTGGCTACACGTCTATGGGAGGACTTGGGACAGGTGCTTTTAGCATTGATTCAGCGTACAGCCCCTTCCAAGGCACTGAGCTGCAGCAGGTCCGGGATCTTGACATGCAGTTTAGCCAAATGAGAACCCCTGGAGTGTACGCAGGGGTCGTTTTTAGCATTGTTGCAGGTTCTCTCACCCTTCTCTTTTTAGTGGGCGGCGCTAAACCTCTTCACCGCCTTTCCTCAAAATTTCTCATGGCTGAATTTGTGTTTAATATTCTTGCCTGTATCGGGTACATAGTGGGCGTTGGGCTTTACCTGCATCTTATAATTACGGTAAATAGCACAGAAGTTTGTAGATTAAGAAACCGTTTATATGCCGGCCGTGGTTACACCTTTATGAATTGTGATGTTCAGGGAGGAGATGCTGCTGTGGCTTTATTTGGCTTAATTTCTGCTTGCTTGTATTGTGCAAGTGCAGTTTTCAGTTTTCTGGCACTGAGAACTCTGAAGAAAATTACCAAAGAGATGAATGCGGACAATGCAGTCCACCAAGATTTTGAGGAAGTTGAATATAAAGAGAATCCAAACCATCAGGATGGTAAGGCTGATCAGCAGCTCACGACTCTTGTGTAAAGTAGCTAACCTAAGTATATTTTGTTTCCCCAGTGTCTCAAGGTTTAGCTAGTGAGTAATTGAGCCAAATAGGTCGGGAAGGTGCCATGCTCAATCACTGATCTGTGTTGTGTTACCTGATATCAGCTGGAGTAGTGAACATAGGACTTAGGAGCTGAGTAGGCCATTCAGCCCTTCAAGCCCGCTCCGCCATTCAATAAGATCATGGGGTAGTGTCTTCCCCCAATAACCCTTGACTCTTTTGTCTATCAAGAATATGTCTAACTCCGCCTTGAATAAATTCAATGACCCAGCTTCCACTGCTCTCTAGGGAAGAGAATTCCATACTAACAACCCTCAGAGAAAAAAATTCCTCTCATCTCTGTCTTAAAAGGGAGACCTCTTATTCTTAAATTGTGCGTCCCCTAGTTCTAGTCTCCCCCACGAGTGGAAACATCCTCCTGGTATCTACACTATCAAGTCCCTTCAGGATGTTATATGTTTCAATAAGATCACTTCTCATTCTTCTAAACTCCAATGGGCATAGGCCCAACCTGGTCAACCTTTCTTCATAAGATAAACCCCTCATCCCAGGAATGAGTCGAGTGAAAGAAAACTAAAACCAGCCAGAATTCCCAGGGTTAGGAAAAAAAAAATCCGTTAGTGTTTCCACTTCTGATGATAACTCTCCAATAATATCTGCAGAAGTGTGCATATGGATGTTAAGCAAGAACACAACCAGACTTGGTAATGATGGATCCCTGGGCTCAATAGACTGCCGGCAAAAGTCAAAGCTCACATGTGAATAATGACCTAGGCTGGGCTGAGATACTGGAAGTGGTAACCAGTGGAACTATATGCTACCAAGATGAAACTAAAAACATTTTAAGTTGCTCCATTAACATGCTGAAAAAATTTTTAAAAAAAATTAAATTCTACAACTCTGGTGAAGGTTTACAATCTTGATTCTTTTTTTAAACAGTTAATTTCATTTCATATTTACATCACATGGAGATGACTGCAACCACGTGTTCAATACCTAATGAAATGAATTGGAAAATAATAGGTTTTACATGTTGAAAATCTTACACGCTGTAGGTGGTATGATATTCCTCTGCACAAATCTATAAAATCAAATCTGAATGTCATTATCAAGTCATATAGTTCAATTAATCTGCTGTCCATCATTGTCTGATGACAATGAGATTGTAAGAAGTCCAGTTTTACTATATATATAAATTTGAGTTAAACAGCTCAAGTTTCACTTTTTTTGTCCTATGTTCTCTTGACCTTTTAGTCAGTTTCTACCTCCATCATTACAGACATTTTTTAAAGTATTAAGCATATCATGTTGCAAGAATTTTAAAAATTATGCAAAATCCAATACTTTAGTACATTTTCTGAAAGTATGATCTGTGCTTGCTATTAGAAGGAAGAATGCTGCTGTTTTCTGCTACAGCGAGTTCACAAATTGAGATAAATGAAAAATGTTTTGTGAAGAGCTCTAGCTGTAAATGAGAGGGAGCCTAATAAGCCACGTGTACATTAAAATACTTGGTTTTGTATATGATCTTTATCTACATAAGGCTCAAATAAAATCTCCATTTCTTAAGACTGTCTTGAAAATATTTTTTAAATAAACTGACTTTCTGAAGTATGCATTTCATGTGTGTTCTTGCCAATTGAGTGGATCAAACTGAGATTTTGATCATTTGTCCAACCTTTATAATGTAAATCATCCCTAAAGAATGTTGTGGCCTGAGTTAACATCTTGATCGTGTGGCGTTCCACACTTTTAATTGATCAATTCTGTTGAGAGTCAACGTGCTAAATTGAGGATGTGATATAGAAAAGAGCCATTAATCAAATAATACTAACAATTCAACACAAACACGTTTTATTAGTGGCAGGGCTTGTCATTGGATTGGAATGCAATCAGAAAAAAACAGTTCCTAAAGGTTGACAACGGTGGTGGAAAAGATCAATGAAGGTCTAAACCCACCAAAAGAGATGAGTCATTTGGTAAGTTGGGAAACTGGAGCGATGCAGAAGTAATAAATGCTGCAACAAGATCAATAAAATTTGTTTTCCAAAACAGGTGAGCGTTGTAGGCACAACGAAAAGCGAGTCAACACTGAAAGTTTGACCTCTTAAAACCTGGGATACTTGTAAGAGATGTAGCTGATTTAATAAGTAGACAGTACAATGCGGGACCACTTTCTCACCTGGTTTTTAGCTCTATCCCAAACAAGTGCGCCCCGCCTCTCTTTTCTGTTCATCCCCCCCAGGGTTTTGAGGAGGAGCTGGTGGGTAAGAAAACGAAGGTGAGGTGGTGAGTGAGTGAGCAAGAGAAACGCGCCGCCAAAATCAAGATGGAATTAGAGGATGGAGAGATTGCAAACCTTAAAGAAGGGTAAGAATTATTGTGAAGCAAAAACGATTCGACCCTAATGAATCCAAGTGGGGAGAGGAAGTCCTAAAAAAAACCTTTTAAATTGAAACGTTCAGGGTGGAAGTTGAGGGTGGACGAGGTGCTGATGATTGGGGAGAAGAATTGTTGGAGGGGGTGGTGGTGGTGGTTGTTGAAGAAAACGGGCCAATTTTTTGCTGATGGCTTTTTCAGAAATAAGTGAGGAAGGTAAGACCTTCATCGATGTTTAAATACTGCGGGTGGGCAGCAATCTTCTCAAAAGAAAAAGTTGAATGCATTCGAAACACAGCACAATCGTGTTTCTATCACATTTACCTAGAATGTTTACCACCGACCAAATGGCTTAATTTGCTGTAATTTCTATGAACACTTGGTGTAGGCTTCATTCAGGCTGGTTTGCTTACAAATTTAAAAAAAATGTGAAAATCTATTGGAACTTCTCTTCCAAAGGGGACAGGACGTGACCACAGCACTATTTATCCAATTGTTTTCTCTGTTCACTATTTGTTTCTGAATTTTTAATACCAACTTTCACTAAAAATCCAGAGAACTCATTCATTATTTTATGGCAGATTAATACTTTCTCCATTTGTTCCTTTTTACCACTACCAGTGACTCATGCTTAGGCTGATCCACTGCATGGTCCAGTTTCAGTTTGCAGTTTATACCCAACGTTTTACTTGTGATCACCCAAGACTCTAAATGTATGGATAGTGCAATGAATGCCCACCAAATGAACCATATTACATGTAAGTCATAAGAGATGTAACAGCATTTCTTGCGTTCTGGATGGGGTTCATTAATTCCAAACAGCTGCCTAACATAATCATAACTTTATATTTTTTTTAATTGCAGTCCATCTGATTCCATTCAAGATTTACAAAAGTTGCAAGGTGAAATGGAGGCAGAATTGAATAGTACAAAATCTGTGGAAGCAGTTATGAAACAGCCATCCATTCAAACAACTGTTACTTCAAAATCTGTGTCAAGTCACAAAAGTGCACTGATGGACCTCTGCAAGAAGGAGGAACGTCAAAAGAAGAGCAGGGAGTTAAGCACCACCAGAAAACCAGTATCCTCTGTCACAAGTCATACTCGGGCTGTACAGAGCTCTGATGGAGTCAAGAACCATAAATCAGTCAGCCAAAGCCTTGCAAGTTCAAATCAAATGGATTTGCAATCTTCAATATTAGGAAAATCTCTTCAGACAATGGGGAGTTTATCTTCAATCACTGTACCCATGCGTCTGGATGCTCTTGCCTATTTGCTAAATCATACTGTTATGAATCCTTACAATGTAATACCCCAAGGGCCATGCTTTGCCAACCAATGCAGTATAGCTGCATATAGAAACACTATCCCTTTGACCTACTGCCCTTGTCATGGTGGAACGCCTAATGTAGTTGACTGTCATTCAGTACCTGTATACTTGACCCAGCAACATAACTCCACAAATACATTTTATCCCAATCAAGCAAGCATTAACACAGGATACCAGCCTGGTCCAATAAACTCAGTGCCAAGTCAGAATTATAGCTATGCTGATCCACATATTGGTAATAGAGAAATGGCTCTTCATTCAGACAGAAGATGGGAACAGATGAACTCTTCATTCTCTGCAACAAGTACAAAGAAATGGGATGATACATCCAGACCAATGCAAACCTTTGATGAAGCTTCTTTTAACGAAAGATGCAGAAGTGGCTTTAATCAGGTAAGGAGTTCTTTCAAAGGAAATGATTTCAGAAGTACTTCACTTCAGGGAACCTCCGGGAATTGGAAAAGTAGTCAGAATGATGATCGTGAATGGCAAGACAGGAATTTTAGTAGAGCTGCAAGAAAGTTTAATGATGATGCAAGTGGCAATTATAGGAGGGGAGATGCAGGAGATCATTATAAAAGGAGTGGTTTTGGCAGAGAAAAATCATTTGGGTCAGACTTCAGAAGCAGGAAGAGAAATGAAGAAGAAACCTCATGGTCCACTCGTCAGGATTCATTATCAGCTCCCAAACAAATGCGCTGGTCAGGAATTGGAGAAGGCAACTGGCAGCAAAGAGGACAACCAGGTTCTGCAATACAAGAGGGAAATGAACGTTTGGGAGAGAATTGTAGGTCCAAAATAATTGAGTCGACAAATAAAGAGAAGAGATCAACCTTTGCTGGAAAAAGAATTTCATCGGAAGATTGGGATTCAGAATATGACACAGAGCAATCAAAATCGGTTGACTTTGAAGAAAAATCATCTATATATACTAAAAATGAGAACACATCAATACATGAAGACTGGGAGACTGAATATGTTGAGCAAAAGGATTCTAACCAAGAGGGCTTGTTGCAACTTCAACAGACTGAAGAGGAAAATATAGATGTTGGAATAGAGGAGATCTGTGAGCCTGGAAAGAAATGTCTGCCTTCACTGGGCTCTATTACTTGTGTCCAGAGCAGCACATCATCTGAAGTAGAAAACATATTTAAGATTATGGAGAAAGATACTGACTGTGCTACTACAGTGAGTGTGGCTGAAGAGCAAGCACACAATGTAGAATTACACGTTATCTCTGGAGGAGTTGATTCAAACATCTGAGAGTGCTAATCAACAAAAGCCCATAAAGGAAACAATTGAAAGGGAAAACAGTAGACGGTCTGCAGAGACATTTGAGAAGTCTGTAAATGATGCAATGGAGTCTGTTAAGGAATATGAGAATGCTGAGGATACAATCAAAGGACACGCTGAAGAGAGTCCAGTAATGCAGAATGTTAGTGGCCCTATAACTTTGATCATGCCCTTTGAGAAATGTGGATCCTTTTTTTGAGGTGGTGGAAGCTAATGTGTCAATAGTAGGTGAAAATACAGTTGAATCCATCAGTGTGGCAGAGAATAAAGATCTGGCAGGCATATTGGATTGATAACTTGAACATTTTTTTAAATATTAGAATGGAAAAAACCTGGACTAAATATGCACAGGAGAAATATTTTTTGTTTTATTCAACTTCTGTGGAATCTTAAAGTATAGCTTCCATCTTGTTTTTAACAAAACCTGTGTTTAAGAAATGGGGAATTTTAGTTGTAATGTAATGTATGATGAGAAAATAATCATTAAAATAACAAAACTCAGACTGGGAATTTTCTCATAGCTGCTCATGCTGAACAACATAACGTTGGCAGAAGTGTAGCAGAAATCCCTTTTCTGCATGAACGTGGGTTCCACTCACCTGTTGACAAAGTGCAGGAATGCGAGTAGTTGTTAGGAAGTTCCTAGTCCAAGTATGAGATAGTGTCTGATCCTTGTGTTGGCTGCATGTCAGAATTATCATCAGTGCATTGTTTTCCATAACTGTAACAGGAAAGACTTACTCCTCAGTCATTACAAGTTTGGTAGGGGCAGAACTATTTTTAGTTTGGCACCCATTCTGCTCTAGATGTTGTACACAGATACATCCTTTCAGAATGGAAGTTCGACTTTATGGTGCTCCAACCATTATTTTTGACCAAACTAATATTTATTTTATATGCAGCACATTAGATATTCAAAAAGGGATAATATTTTGATTATATAAGTCCGCATTTTACACCGCAATTTGCTAGTACTTTGGTTAGAAGAATTGCATTTTAAGTTTGCCAAACCTGAGTCTTATATATTTATCACCTTTTTGATCACTGTATGAGAGAGCTGCTGCTATCCTTGGTACTCCTGCTGCTTCAAGAGTCACGATTTACATACTTTTTGCCTGTTTGCTGCTTTATTTTGCGGAATGTTTCTGTTCAAATGATAAATACTGATGACATAGAGGAACACGCTGTAGAAAAAAAAAAATTGCCTGAAACTATGAGGAAATTAGACCTAGCAACTCGGGTACAAGTCATTAACCTGTGCCAAGTGCACATGGCAATTTAGAAACACTTGCTTTCACAAAGTTTTGGTTAGCCTGTTTGTTTTAGAATACTGTTAGTACTCACTATTTGAAGAATAATTTAAATGAAAGGATAGTAACAATTTTTTTTATATATTTCTCAAAGGAGCTAACACTAACAGCTTTTTAAGCATACTAAAATGTAAGTGAGAAAATAATTATTTTTTTTATCCACTTATTTTGAGATTTAATAATATTATTCATACTAAAACAGCTGAGCAGGTGATTTGAGAAATTTAACCCAAACAGGTATTCTAGATCTGAGGTTGACACTTAAAATGCAACAGATTCCAGAATGCTTGAGGCAGATAACTAGTTTTGATCCTAAATTGATCTCTCGATATTTGATCACTTTACACTTTCAGTGATTACAGACTAAATTTATTTTTACTTAAGAGTTGGCAATAATCCTGGTGCAAAAGCTTTATATTGCAGGGGAAACCATATCTGCCTCAGTCATAAGTAGCAGTTCATGAGTTGGCTGGATGTACAAAGTTTTCCATTTGTTCTGGTGGCGAATTAGTAAGCAATACCAGAGAAATATTGGACGCTGAGTAAAAAGATAAAAGTAAGCATCAAGGCAACTGTAGGAATTTTTTTTATATAGAAAGTGAAGCAAGCAAAATGTTTGACTCAAAATCTAGCTGAGCTGATGAGGCTTTGCTTTTGTATTCGTTATCACCAATTTTCAACCTGTGCTACTTACATTTTTTTTAAATAAGCTGTTAGAGTACAAATAACCTGTTGAAAGTCAGCTTCTTGACATATCCCTTGGGAAGCAGAAAGTAATTATTAATGGAGTGATTATATATGCTTAAGCACCAGATCTGAAGTTCATTGGGAGTAAGAATTATAATTACAGTACCAAGTCAGTTGGTTATGTTTTGCTAGTGGAAATTTGGGGTAAAACTTTGCCTTGTTTCCCAGTGTTTTTTTTGGCTAGCTGCAGATGTAACCTTTGAATTATTTAGAAAGAATACATGTACTATGCAGAATTGGTAAGCTCTGATTTCAGTAGGAGCTAAATTTTACTCTCCTAAATTGTATTTATTGGGAGTTGTTGTTTCTGTTGTGAACTGTTCTGCAGTAGATGATTGCCACTTTGTATTTTTATTCGCTTAACAACTGAAGTGGAATTGTTATCAGTGTTAGAAAGTTTTTTTTTTGATCTTGAGGTTCTAGTCTTAGATAAGTTTTGCTTTTATTTTCAGAGATGCAGCGATAATAGTGTGACTTAAACTTGCTGATACTGTTTTGAAATTTGTAATCAACTGTCAGCATGACATATTGTAAAGAAAAATAAAGAACGGTAGACAGCTGGCCCATTACAGCTTTTTTTACAGAAGTGCTATATACAGAAATAAGAAATAATCAGAAGAGAAAGCTTGGCGATGATACATAAGAACTAGGAGCAGGAGTAGGCAATTCAGCCCCTCGAGCCTGCCCTGCCATTCATTACGATCATGGCTGATCTCATGGCATGAATGTAATATCATTAGCAGGTATTCATGTAGCAGCTTGCACAAGCCCCTTTATATATTGAAATGTGTTTTTTTTTAAGAGTCATTTTCCTTTATTTTTACTGTAGGTGATGTTTACTGAATTCTTATGTTAGGTGCAGAACTTGTAAAAACAAGCAAAACAGCAGTGATAATCTACAGTTTTATTGTATAATATGATTCAGATTGTATGTATTTCACCTTTCTACTGTTTTTAAAAAAAAAAAGTGTGCGGGTGTAAGTTGCCCCTTTACTTCCTCATGGCATATGGTAGTGATTGCTTACCCCCGTGAATAAGTCACCCACAATTTCACAGTTCTTAAAACTCTGTGTGAAGGTGCAAGTTATGGGCCAAATTTTACAATACAGGTTATCCAATAAATAATCTGCCAATATACCCCAGTCAAATGTATTATGACTCTCACCATTGTTAATCTTGGAGAACAGATTAGTTTGTTGTTTTGGGTTTCTAGATGTCCTATGATCTTGCTTACTGCAAGTTTGGCAATTGATGTGCTACCACATTGAAGTTTGTTAACTTCTGGTCATCAATATTGTTGCATCCCTGGTGACTTTTACAATTTTGCGAAGAATATTTCCTATTCGCAAAAAAGCATTTACACTTTAATTCAGTACTAAAGCTTTCGTACTTCACTAATGAACATTCAGAACAATGGTTTTGTAACAGTGTTAGATTATGTGAATCCCCTTTTGATGAGGTATTGTAACCATTTGTTTTTTGTGTAACAATAAATAATTTGGTGGAAAGTGTTGTCTAAAGGGTTGTTTTCTAACCTTTGGTTACAAGCACATGTCATTGTACATTAGAAAGTTGCCCTTCATGTTGTCACTAGTGCAAGAAGTGTTTCAGGGTAAACAGCTTCCTAAAGCCTCATAGAAGTTACCATGAGCTTAGAATTCCTGATATTATCTCCAAAATGTCATGAATCATGCATTTGATCTGAATTCATTGTTCTATCTCACCACTGGTTAAGAAAGATCAGCCTCCAGACTTAATTTGCAGCCAGTGGTACCCAGTTTTTACAGTGGGCTCCAGCTCTCAAATAGACAGTGGGACAGTGGAGATTTAAAAACACAGGTAAGTTTTTAGAATTTAAAATAAATGCGAAATAAAACTTAAAATGAAGAATATAGGAGAAAGATCAGCGACCAAAAAATTGTATTAAATAGTTTTCAAAATATTTTTACTGTAAAGTGTAGATGTTATCTTAAATTGCAGTAATAAAATTATGTTGACATCTCTGCCTTTGATGTAATATTTGATTTTTCACTGAAAAATGTCTTGCGTGTGATGCATATTCCCTGGGCGTAAACTTTACTGGTTTACTTTTGAGTAACACTTTCTACGGGAAACACACTTGGAATGGGATTTCTGATGGCGAAATGTTGCTAGTCATGAGTTGCAGGTTGCTGGCCACTATGTCGTACTGTTGTGCTATTCCATTCACCTGACATCCGTTGAGCAAAAAGAAAGACTTTCATTTATATAGTGTTTCTCACGACCACAAATGTCTCAAAGTGCCTAGAGCCAACAAAATACTCTTGAAATGCAGTCACTGTTGTAATGTAGGAAACGCAGCAGCCAATGTGCACACATCAAACTCCCATAAACAGCAATGTGATAGTGACCAGATAATTTGTTTTCCTGGTGTTGGGTGAAGTATACATATTGGCCAGGAAACTAGGAATAACTTACCTGCTCCTCTTTCAAACAGTGCCATGGGATCTTTTACATTCACCTGATGGGGCAGATAGATGGGGCCTTGGTTTAATGTTCCAAGCAAAAGACAGCACTTTCCACACTAGCACCCCCTCAGTAATGCACTACAGTGTTAGCCTTGATTTTTGGGTTCAAGCCCCACTCATGGGTTTGAACCCAGAACCTTGTGGGGTAAGAGTGCTACCAACTGAGCCATAGCTAGATAAAACTCAATGCAAAATTAAATTGCAGAAATAGTTAGTTTAATGTGTGAGCTTCTGCCCTGAATTTGTTTTTAATTAAACTATCTGGCAATCAGCTGTACACTGGATGTATGTCCCTCAGCACATAGTCCTGGACCTTGAACAGATGCCAGTCTGCAATACTCGGTCATCGAGAGCTTTTTGCACTGGAAGACCATGTTTTGGGCAGACCAAAAGGTGTCTTTCACCAAGTTGATGATCCTCCAGTAGTGGTTGATGTTTATTTCAGTGTGTATCCCTGGGAAAATCCCACAGCGCACAAGAGTCCTGCGTTATGGAGCTGCTCAGGATAAACCTTGACAGAAATCCCTGCATCTCTTTCCAGACCTGCTTTGCGAAGCAACACTCCAGAAGGAGGTGGGCAACAGTCTCCTCTACTGCAGCCACCCTGAGGGCAGTGTCGAGAGGGGGAAGAGACACTGGCGTACAGGAAGATCTGGGGAGGACCCTTCTCATCGCCATCATCATTGCGTTTCTTTATGAAATATACTTCATTCATAAAATTTCTAACTGTATATGGCACAACAGGTCAAAGTAGACATTACATGAAGTTCCAAATAGATCAGTTTCTTTTAATACAGTATGTCACACTCTGCAGTGCTTCACTACACTTGCAATCTGATGGGGAGGGCTCTTTCCTCCAGTCAAGCTACATTTTGTGCTTGTTTGAAAGTTTTAGCATAAATTAATTTGACAGTCTGCAAAAACCATTCGCCATCTCCTTTTCCTGCAGGGCCTCTGGGACGTTACATGCCGCCCACTGCCTGATGGACTTGTGGTGAAAGGGGTTTTTGTGCATAAACTTTTCTGCGAGGGACAGGTGGTGCGACACACTCCAACTGACTGGGGCGTTCAATGGCAATGTGGTGAAACTAATCCTTTGCAACACTAGGGACAGACAAAATCTTGGCATGTAGTGACAATTAGTGGTGAGAGGGTGGGGAAATGATGTGGGGGAGAGGAAGGGGTTTGGAAGATCATGGGGCAGGGAATTGAGGATATGAGGTTAAGGGGCAGTGGGGGAGGGGAAAGTGAGCAGGGGCACAGGAGGGGTGTGTGTGGGTAAGGTGGGGGAGAGGGGTGTGGGTGAGGTGGGGGAGAGGGGTGTGGGTGAGGTGGGGGAGAGGGGTGTGGGTGAGGTGGGGGAGAGGGGTGTGGGTGAGGTGGGGGAGAGGGGTGTGGGTGAGGTGGGGGAGAGGGGTGTGGGTGTGGGTGAGGTGGGGGAGAGGGGTGTGGGTGTGGGTGAGGTGGGGGAGAGGGGTGTGGGTGTGGGTGAGGTGGGGGAGAGGGGTGTGGGTGAGGTGGGGGAGAGGGGTGTGGGTGTGGGTGAGGTGGGGGAGAGGGGTGTGGGTGTGGGTGAGGTGGGGGAGAGGGGTGTGGGTGAGGTGGGGGAGAGGGGTGTGGGTGAGGTGGGGGAGAGGGGTGTGGGTGAGGTGGGGGAGAGGGGTGTGGGTGAGGTGGGGGAGAGGGGTGTGGGTGAGGTGGGGGAGAGGGGTGTGGGTGAGGTGGGGGAGAGGGGTGTGGGTGAGGTGGGGGAGAGGGGTGTGGGTGAAGTGGGGGAGAGGGGTGTGGGTGAGGTGGGTAAAGTGGGGGAGAGGGGTGTGGGTGAGGTGGGTAAAGTGGGGGAGGGGGGTGTGGGGGAGGGGGGTGTGGGGGAGGGGGTTAAAGTGGGGGAGAGGGGTAAAGGGGAGAGGGGTGTGGGGGAGGGGGGTAAAGGGGAGAGGGGTAAAGTGGAGGAGGGGGGTGTGGGTGGGGGGTCGGGGGAGGGTGAGTGAGGAGGTGGGGGGTCGGGGGAGGGTGAGTGAGGAGGTGGGGGGTCGGGGGAGGGTGAGTGAGGAGGTGGGGGGTCGGGGGAGGGTGAGTGAGGAGGTGGGGGGTCGGGGGAGGGTGAGTGAGGAGGTGGGGGGGGTGGGTCGGGGGAGGGTGAGTGAGGAGGTGGGGGGGGTGGGTCGGGGGAGGGTGAGTGAGGAGGTGGGGGGGGTGGGTCGGGGGAGGGTGAGTGAGGAGGTGGGGGGGGTGGGTCGGGGGAGGGTGAGTGAGGAGGTGGGGGGGGTGGGTCGGGGGAGGGTGAGTGAGGAGGTGGGGGGGGTGGGTCGGGGGAGGGTGAGTGAGGAGGTGGGGAGGGTGAGTGAGGAGGTGGGGGGGGGGGTGGGTCGGGGGAGGGTGAGTGAGGAGGTGGGGGGGGTGGGTCGGGGGAGGGTGAGTGAGGAGGTGGGGGGGGGGGGGTGGGTCGGGGGAGGGTGAGTGAGGAGGTGGGGGGGGTGGGTCGGGGGAGGGTGAGTGAGGAGGTGGGGGGGGTGGGTCGGGGGAGGGTGAGTGAGGAGGTGGGGGGGGGTGGGTCGGGGGAGGGTGAGTGAGGAGGTGGGGGGGGGGTGGGTCGGGGGAGGGTGAGTGAGGAGGTGGGGGGGGGTGGGTCGGGGGAGGGTGAGTGAGGAGGTGGGGGGGGGTGGGTCGGGGGAGGGTGAGTGAGGAGGTGGGGGGGGGTGGGTCGGGGGAGGGTGAGTGAGGAGGTGGGGGGGGTGGGTCGGGGGAGGGTGAGTGAGGAGGTGGGGGGGGGGTGGGTCGGGGGAGGGTGATGAGGAGGTGGGGGGGGTGGTGGGTCGGGGGAGGGTGAGTGAGGAGGTGGGGGGGGTGGTGGGTCGGGGGAGGGTGAGTGAGGAGGTGGGTCGGGGGAGGGTGAGTGAGGAGGTGGGGGGGGGTGGGTCGGGGGAGGGTGAGTGAGGAGGTGGGGGGGGTGGGTCGGGGGAGGGTGAGTGAGGAGGTGGGGGGGGGTGGGTCGGGGGAGGGTGAGTGAGGAGGTGGGGGGGGGTGGGTCGGGGGAGGGTGATGAGGAGGTGGGGGGGGTGGTGGGTCGGGGGAGGGTGAGTGAGGAGGTGGGGGGGGTGGTGGGTCGGGGGAGGGTGAGTGAGGAGGTGGGTCGGGGGAGGGTGAGTGAGGAGGTGGGGGTGGGTGAGTGAGGAGGTGGGGGTGGGTGAGTGAGGAGGTGGGGGTGGGTGAGTGAGGAGGTGGGGGGTGGGTCGGGGGAGGGTGGGTGAGTGAGGAGGTGGGGGGTGGGTCGGGGGAGGGTGGGTGAGTGAGGAGGTGGGGGGTGGGTCGGGGGAGGGTGAGTGAGGAGGTGGGGGTGGGTGAGTGAGGAGGTGGGGGTGGGTGAGTGAGGAGGTAGGGGGTGGGTGAGTGAGGAGGTAGGGGGTGGGTGAGTGAGGAGGTAGGGGGTGGGTGAGTGAGGAGGTAGGGGGTGGGTCGAGGGAGGGTGAGTGAGGAGGTAGGGGTGGGTCGGGGGAGGGTGAGTGAGGAGGTAGGGGGTGGGTGAGTGAGGTGGTAGGGGGTGGGTCGGGGGAGAGTGAGTGAGGAGGTAGGGGGTGGGTCGGGGGAGGGTGAGTGAGGAGGTAGGGAGTAGGTCGGGGGAGGGTAAGTGAGGAGGTCGGGGGAGAGTGAGTGAGGAGGTAGGGAGTGGGTCGGGGGAGAGTGAGTGAGGGGGTGGGTCGGGGGAGAGTGAATGAGGAGGTAGGGAGTGGGTCGGGGGAGAGTGAGTGAGGGGGTGGGTCGGGGGAGAGTGAGTGAGGAGGTAGGGAGTGGGTCGGGGGAGAATGAGTGAGGGGGTGGGTCGGGGGAGGGTGAGTGAGGGGGTGGGTTGGGGGAGAGAGTGAGGTGGTAGGGAGTGGGTCGGGGGAGGGTGAGTGAGGTGGTAGGGGGTGGGTCGGGGGAGGGTGAGTGAGGGGGTGGGTTGGGGGAGTGTGAGAGGTGGTAGGGGGTGGGTCGGGGGAGGGTGAGTGAGGTGGTAGGGAGTGGGTCGGGGAGGGTGAGGTGGTAGGGGGTGGGTCGGGGGAGGGTGAGTGAGGTGGTAGGGGGTGGGTCGGGGAGGGTGAGGTGGTAGGGGGTGGGTCGGGGGAGGGTGAGTGAGGAGGTAGGGAGAGGGTGAGTGAGGAGGTAGGGAGTGGGTCGGGGGAGAGAGTGAGGTGGTAGGGGGTGGGTCGGGGGAGGGTGAGTGAGGAGGTAGGGAGTGGGTCGGGGGAGGGTGAGTGAGGAGGTAGGGAGTGGGTCGGGGGAGGGTGAGTGAGGAGGTAGGGAGGGTGAGTGAGGAGGTGGGGAGTGGGTCGGGGGAGGGTGAGTGAGGAGGTAGGGAGAGGGTGAGTGAGGAGGTAGGGAGTGGGTTGGGGGAGGGTGAGTGAGGAGGTAGGGGGTGGGCTGGGGGAGGGTGAGTGAGGAGGTAGGGAGAGGGTGAGTGAGGAGGTAGGGAGTGGGTCGGGGGAGGGTGAGTGAGGAGGTAGGGAGAGGGTGAGTGAGGAGGTAGGGAGTGGGTCGGGGGAGGGTGAGTGAGGAGGTAGGGAGAGGGTGAGTGAGGAGGTAGGGAGTGGGTCGGGGGAGGGTGAGTGAGGAGGTAGGGAGAGGGTGAGTGAGGAGGTAGGGAGTGGGTCGGGGGAGGGTGAGTGAGGAGGTAGGGAGAGGGTGAGTGAGGAGGTAGGGAGTGGGTTGGGGGAGGGTGAGTGAGGAGGTAGGGGGTGGGCTGGGGGAGGGTGAGTGAGGAGGTAGGGGGTGGGTCGGGGGAGAGTGAGTGAGGTGGTTGGAGGAGGGTGAGTGAGGAGGTAGGGAGTGGGCTGGGGGAGGGTGAGTGAGGAGGTGGGGGGGGTGGTGGGTCGGGGGAGGGTGAGTGAGGAGGTGGGGGGGGTGGTGGGTCGGGGGAGGGTGAGTGAGGAGGTGGGGGGTGGGTTGGGGGAGTGTGAGTGAGGTGGTTGGAGGAGGGTGAGTGAGGAGGTAGGGGGTGGGTGCAGGGCTCCAATGAGCAGACTGCCCCGCGGGGAGCCCACACTCCCAATTTGAATGTTAACGGTCCCGCTGTGTGGTGGGGGAGGGGCTTAGGGGAGGATTCTGGGGGAGGAGTTTCTCCACAGAGCGCGCCCTCTCGCTTTGAACAATTAACGGTCTCGGTGTCCGCGTGCCGCCATTCTATTTCCGCCGGCGAGTTTGGTGACGTCAGTTCCGGGCGGAAGGGGCTGGCGGTTAACCGGTGGAAGCAGCAATGGAGGCGCAGGGCGAGTGTACGAGTTAGACAGGCGGGGAGGGGCGGTTTATCTTGCAGCTCCATCGTTTTTATTTTTAAATTCAGATATGTTGCTGTTCTTGTAGTTTTAAACTGTTCCCAATATGTTTGGGTTAAAGACAACCTCTTTCACCACCCTGATTGTGGGGGTATTTGTTGCCTATGTCTTACACACTTGCTGGGTGATGTATGGGATAGTTTACACCAAGCCCTGCACTAACCCCAAGAACAAGAACTGCATCAAGCCTTACCTAGCTCTTAACCCTAAAATTCAGGTCAGTGCCTTTGGTTTTTACACACTGCAGTTGATTCTCCTCCAAAATTCAACGTATCACATGTTAGCTAAGTTGATGCCTTTCCTCTAAATTGTATATTTTAGTTCAGGATATCAATATGATGTGGCTTGAAAGTTTTTTTTTAAAGGTTTGCCTAATACTTTGCCTGTGGTTTAGAAATTTCATTGATGTTGAGACAGTGACTGAATCAACTTTAGAAGTGGGAAGTTTCACTGTTATACTGAGTCTTGGGCAGTCCATCTTGGGGTTGAGGTTGACTTGCTTCCACTTTAGTTTGATTGGCTCTGAGATGGATGGTAAGTTTAATATGTGATCTGCAGACTCTGCCATATGTGAGTCAGGTGGTGATTGGAGGGTTGGGTATGTGAGTTGTTGGGAGGTTTGTGTCCTCCCTGCGACGCCGAGACTTTGTCTCTGCATTTTTCAGATGAAACAGTTTGTTCGGTACCTTCCCGAATGAACCTTGCCCGGTCACAATCCAGGGTCTACCATGTGTTGGTGGGGGTGTTTGACCTCTTCAGGGATGCTTTGAAGTCATCCTTAAATCCTTCATACGGAGGAATGTTATACTGTACTTGCATTCACAGTCACTGCTATTGCTGTAAAAGTTGCTCCATTTATGTTGTGGAGGGACAGCCAGCATCACTATAAAACTGCTCGGAATGTGTGCAGTTGTTTTAAATCGCAGTGACTTTTTCTGCAACTGGGAGCACCGACAAAGGTCAGGCAAAATCTGAACTATGCTGTGATTGATGAAATAATTTTTAGGGAGGCTGAGAACATGGGCTAGCACTTGCAGCCATTTTCTTGTTTGCACATGTCCCCCAGCTGGAGCTCAAAGGAACATATTTGGACCTGTCGACTGCATCTGGTGACGGGGATACCATCCTATTTACTTTGACAATTTATTAATGGAGGAGGCCTTGTGCTGGCACATTACTGAAATAACCATAGGATATCAAGTTGAGATTTTCCAGCGAATCCCTGAAGTCACCAGATTTCCCTGTTATTGGAATTTAGCATTTATTTTTATATTTAATGACTTACTGGCAAATTGTTTCTGTTGCTGAGTATTTGTAAAAGGCCTGTGATACTGGCCCTGTTTTCATGGGTAACTGGCACCCTTTAGGAAACTTGGACCAGTTTTCCCAGGAATAAATTTGTGGGTGGGGGGAATGGGCGGATGTGGTCACAAAAGGGTCAGTATTTGCAGGGGTGGATTACTTGCACAAAAACATGCTGTGACAATTGTCTTCATGTGGATTTTGTTTTCATGATGCGGTAGGGTGAAGCTTTCGCCAGAAACTGCTGCATGGTTTTCATTTGTCACAGTCATTGAAGAGGTAGTTAAGTGGCACTATCTTGTGATGTTAAAACAGCTATACATGCATGCTTATGTATGCACATTTGTTTCAGTTCTCTAACTGAATTGTTGAGATGATCATTAGCACGTTGGAGAGAGGAGTGCCTATGGTTGGTTTGTGTTGAGTTTTCAGAAGGCTTAAAGGTTCCAGGTAAGATTTTTTTTATATAGCAAAAATGAAAGCTCTCAGAATTAGGAAAGAGTAGCTTGTGACATGGTTAGTAATTAGTTGGATGGTAAGAAACAGAATAGAGGTAGACGGAGCTTTCTTTGAATAGGGAGCGTGACTGGTCACGTCCCCAAGGATTTGTACTAGAGCCTCAGTTTTTAACTGTATACCCTGACAACTTGGATGAGGGAATAGAGAGTCATATGTGCAAATTTCCAGAAGAGATTAAGTTAGGCACAGTAAGTTGTGTAGATGGGAGCAGTGGGTTACAGAGGGAAATAATCAAGTGAGTGACCAAAACTGTGGCGGATGGCGTTCAATGTAAAATCACTGATTCCAGATCTGAGACAAATCAGCATTTTTTTTATTGGTGAGAGACTATGAACTATGGAGGAAAAAAAGTAATCAAAAAGGCTAATGGGATGTTGGCTTTTATCTCAAGGAAGTTGGAATGCAAAAGTGAGGAAGTTGTGCTTCATTTGTATAATGCCTTGATCAAACCCCACCTGGAGTACTGACTTCAGTTTTGGGCACCACACCTCAAAAAAGATACATTAGTCTTGGAGAGCATATAGTGTAGATTCAGCAGAATTATGGGTTAAATTATGTGATTGGTTGCACAAACCTGGTTTACTGTGTCCTTGCATTTAGAAGGTTAAGTGTTGATATAACTGACGTGTTGATAAAAAAGGAAGTCGATGAGTTGGAAAGAGAAACTATTTCCTCTGCTGGAATTGAGAACACAATGTCATTTTTAAACTGGGTCTAGACAATAGAGGAGTGAAATCCTGATGCATTTTTACACGAACAGTACTGGAAAACTGAACGCATGCACCCCCCAAACCCCCACAATTAGCTGTGGATTTTGGTTCTGTTGAAGTTTTCCTTGGATAGGTTTTTGTTAGGTAAAGGTATCAAGTATGAAGAAAAGGTGAATAACTAAAATTGAAGTACAGCTTAGTCATGACCTAAATTGAGTGGCTGAACAGGCTTGGGGAGCTGAAGATTCCTCTCCTGTTCCTATATTCTGAAAGTAGACCTGGCTCCCTTGGAACCACTCTTCAAGCCACACCCTGCCTTGGAACTATATCGCTGTTCCTTCATGGCCACTGGAACTCCCTTACTAACAACACTGTGGATGTACCTACATCATGTGGACTGCAGCAATTCAAGAAGGCGGCTCACCACCATCTCCTCGAGGGCAATTAGGCATAGGCAATGAATGCTGGCCTAGCCAGCAACACGATCACTCCGTGAACTAACAAAAAGAAATTACGGAATAATTTCTTTGACTGTAGTGGCAGCTGATATAAATTTAGCATTATTCCATACATGTTTTGCTTTTAAAGGCTGAAGTACATTTAATTATAATGAAACATTTCTTTTTGTAGAACCAGGTGCCTGAATGAATAATATTTGATGTGTTGATACTCTCTTTTATTTCTCGGTCTTGGGTATGAATTTCTAACATTTCTTTTCATCCAGTGAGAACATCAGGTAGACATAAAAATAATGTTTGAGTTTTGCCTCACCTACAGCACTACAGCTACCCTACAGCTTGCTGCTAATTCTGTGCTGGAAATGATCAGATTAATTTTATTTCAAAGATTTACACGGTGTGAGGATAACACATTAGACACCAAGAAAGAAAGAAGACTGGCATTAAATAATAACTTTTCACAACATCAGGGTGCCCCAAAGCAGTTTATAGGCAATTAAGTAACTGCGGTCATTTTTGCACTGCAGGAAACACAGCAGCCAATTTGCACATAGCAACCTTCTACAAAGAACAATGTGATAATGACCAGATAATCTGTGTTTAGTGGTTGTTAGGTAAATATTGAGCAGGACACTGGGGATAACAGCCCTGTTCTTCGAATTAATGCACGGGATCTTCCACATCTCACTGAGAGAGCAGTTGGTGCCTCAAAAGATAGCATCTCTGACTGCAGCGCTCCTCAGGTACTACACAGGAGTGTCAGCTTAGAGTTGAGTTCAATCTCTGGAGGGGGATTTGAACCTAATATGCTTTGACTCAAGAGGTGAGCCATTGTTCAAAGTGCAAACTACTGGCAAGGGTCAGTGTAACTCAACTTTCTCTAGCATTTGTGAATTCTGCAGCAGCTTCAGTGGTTTATTTTCCAGTACTTGCGATGTATCCTCTACCTTCCCATTTTGAATCGGGTTGTTGACACAGACAAAGACCTTCAGAAGATGTAGTGTTAATCTAACCGGCTTAAAATTGGCTGCTGACAGGTTTTTATGCGGATCCTGTGTGTCAGGGGACTGTTTCTGTGATAGCACAACGCTGTAGCTGACCTTGAAATAGTTTTGACCCACAACATTATAAAATTGACTTTTAAAATGGCAAGGAAGAAAAGGCCAAAATCTTTTAATTGTTTGGCCTAATATGTGCTTGTTTTACTAGTGCTTGAGCAGTTCTTGTGCTTTTTAAATAATTAGCTCAAACACAGTGAATGGCAGCTTTATTTTTTGCTGTCTTGTTAAAGATCAACTTTGTGGTGTATCAAATTATGACTGAGGTCAGCTAAAGCATTGTGCTGGGAAACTACCCAGTTTTATTAGAGCAACAGCACTGAAAACAGCTCTTTCCAACCAACAGTGCCTAAAAAAACTTTCCAAGCTTAGCACGACAAAATTCAAGCATCACAATCCAGCAAACAAGAAATAAAATTTGAGATAGGACCAAGTTGCCTGGACAGGAAAGGTTGAATTGTGAAGATTCAGAGGCCGGTTGGACAACCCAGAGATGACACCTACTCCTAAGCTGCTTTCAGAGCAGCTGGTGTGACAGTGAACCTATCACGGCACCATTTGATTCCTGTGACAATTGTCAGGCTCTACAGCTGCAACCTGATCAAATCATCTATTGAATGTGCTCTTTTTAATCAGAGGCTAGCTTCCTTATATTTTCTTCCCAAAGCTACCCAAATGATGGATGTGGCTTCCTCTCAGGCCCTATCTATTCCTATTCTGAGCCAAGTTCTAGGAGGTGTCAGAGAATGCCCTCGGATTGACAATTTTTCCTCCTTATGTGGGCATACCCAGCTTTCAATCTGTGCTTTGGGAAGATGGCATGAGAGGCTTCAGCTTGTGTTTCATGTTGTTCAGGTGACGTATGTTGGTTTTCAGTGAGATGCTTTGCCAAAAAGGAAAAACAATGAGACTACATAATTTTTAATTCTCATATTGTTAGAGGCAGGATTAAATTGTTATTGATTTTGCTGACAACATTTGACATTCTTTGAAACAATTATTTTCAGTTTTCTGCGACTTAGTGTTGTGGTGTTCATTGTTTGCACTCCCAATGTTACTTGATGTGCCTTTGTTTGCTTATATGGATGATGTTAACATTGCCATTTTAGTAAATGCTTCTTTCAGGAACACAGCCTTGAAAGAATAATGGAATAAATGATTTTTCTTTAAAGTTTGCTTACAGTTTTGAATTTGTATTTTAGCTGAGTGTCTATACTTCAACAAAAAGCAGTGTTATTGATGGAGCCAATTTAAACCTCATATTGAAGATAGAACACTTTGATGTGAACTCTAAGTTTGAGAGGTAACTACTTTTCACTTTAATACATTCTAGTGTGTTTATTAATTATGTATGTGGGAAACCTAAGTCACACCTGAATTAGTGAGTATTCCACACTTACCGGTGGGTAGAAGAGTATGCCCATAGTCTGAAGGATGCTGATCTCTACTTCACTTTTCTAGTCTTTCCAGAAAACGGAAGTAAAAAGGAAAATGAATTTATGTCACTGTTTATTGCCAATTAATTCTTAGATTTGAAATACTGTTTCCTGCAGATATGTTAAAAAGACATGAGCACAATCCTTTCCTACATAACAAGACCATTTGAGTATGGAGGGTTCTGGGGTAATAGGAGAGGGGAGCGGAATCAGAAGGAAGGATAAATAACCCCAAAGAACCTTAGCACCAGGATTCATATTTTCTGAATGCAAGCTCCTGTAGTGCTCTATAAGTATTGTTTGAACCTTTGGATGTAGTTCAAAAGCGTTAAATAATCAGCGATGTTTACTCAAAGATATAATCTACTCTTAATTGAAAGTTGCTTAATTCATTTTGGATGTTTTTTTTGAGTACAGAATGTACTACTACTCTGTTCTACTTGTTTAATTTGCGGTAATTCTCATTTTTCATGTAGAAATGACTTTGAATGATCAGGAGTAGACTAGTTGCTTACCCATTAAGACAGGCATTCTAATATGTAATAATTGACTCCAGGCTCATAAAATGATTATTCCTGGCTAGACCTCCTAACTATATTTTTTCTTGTGGAACATTCTTCCAACGTTGAGCATTGCACAGCCAAATCGTCCTCTGCCAGAGGTCACCCTGGAAGGCAAGGAAAGCCCAACCTGTGAGGAGCTTCTGGATTCCAAAATCAATGTCTCTACATAGCTGGGCCTATTGTAGCTCTCATTTTCCTAACCTCACTCCCATATTCTGGTGCTCCTTCTCAATTACCACTGCAGCTCTCATCAGATTTATTTTCTCTAACATGTCCGTGATTTGGTTTTTCAACCAGCTTCTCTTTCTTCAGTTTTCTGACATGGTCAACTTCACTCATTCTTCTGGCACTGTTTCCATATATTTTAAAACTTTTCTTATTTATCTCTTGTGACATTTCTATTCTCGCTTGTTAAAGTTCTATCCCTAAACTCTCCTTTCTATCCAAGCTCCTTGAATATGTACCCAAGTACTTATTACTAATTGAGTCTCAAGGCCTAGTTTATGACCAGACAGCGGTGACAAGTCACCAGTTGTGTACTCTGTAACTATGACCACAGCTTGCTGTGCTTCATTCTCCTTCTCAACCTCTCAGCTATCTTGGCACTTAACTATTCCACTTTTCTTCACATTTTCTCCTCCAAACGCCATGACTATAGCACTACACTTTTGTGATTCTAATCCTATGTGTACCAACATAGTCGATGAACCTGGCATAATGGTTTATTGCACCCCAATCAAACAGGTCACCTCTGTGTCCAGTTGCTTGCTTTTTGGTCTGTCTTTATGAATAACTGCAGATAGTTATCCAAGTTGAGTAGCGTAAGGCTGTCATAGGAGTCAAAAGTGAGGGTCTCAAAATTGATTCAATGTTATGTTGGGAGCCAATGGAACTGTGAAAGAATGGGTTGGTGAGTGCCGACTTTGTGGATAAGAAGATTTGTGCCTTGGAGTTCTGCATTAACTGGGAGGTTCGGGAGGCCAAAATGGGCAGGCTTCAGAAATTTGTCCTCAAGGTGATGAATGCATGGTGCTGAATATTGACAGCAATTAGAGTAAATTAAGAACAGAAGCAGCTGATTTGAAATGGGTGAGAGAAAAATCATGGTGCTGGACCGAGAGAAAAATCATGGTGCTGGACCGAGAGAAGATCAGATTGATGGACTAGATGTGGGGCTGACCATTAATGTTGTTTTCTGAAGTGGGCCTTTAAAAATATATATTAACGTTTTCCAAAAACGGCTCATAATTTCTTGGTTACTCTTGAGTGCCAGCTATTAGACCCTGGAGTACATATTTCAGTTGTGCATTGAGAGTAGAATGTGTAATTTGCTAAGTAGTTTGTGTTTAATTTGGGTTAGTATGGGTGAAGATTTCACTTCACAAATCCATTCAGTAGTTTCCTGGCTAATAGTTATGAAAGAGCTGCTCAATACTGGAACTTCACCAGCTGAGAGAGATGAAGAAGTTGGGGAATATGTGGATTAACTTTTTCAGCAAACCTTTTCATCAATGCTACTGCACTGGATTGGGTGGTGCAATGTATAAAAACACTATTCTTTCATCTCTGAAGCCTAGGTTCCCATCCATCTAAAAGCAATCGAGAGTCTCTCTGCCATATTTGTAATGGCCTCAAGTGAAATGCAGTGAGGGCTTATCTCTATTTTGACTGTTGTGAGGCCATAGAACAAAACTGTCCTTAAGCAGAGCGCAGAAATCATTAATACTGTATGAGAAACAAAAACTGGTAATGTGTTTGTCTCCTGCTCCCTTAGTGAGAATATTTTGTGTCCATCTGTTTAGCTTGTTCAGTGTTGCTAAGATATTCCTTTTCCCATGTTAATTATTGGATGTAGAGAATGAATACCAACACAGACTGCTTGGGTCAGTTGGCAAGCTTGTGTAATCTCTGTATAAATGCAATCTTTTAAAATTAATCTTCATTGCACAATATCATCCACAGTATTGGATGCTGTGTGGGAAAAGACATGTTATGCAAGAACTGTGGAAACTTCATTGTGTTGTTTACACCTACAACTCTTAAAATGGAGAATTTTGGTAAAATGAATTAAACAAGTACTTCCCAGCAAAACGTGTAGTCCAAATGAGTTTGACTTTTTAAAGGAATAAAAAACTACAGAAACGGTGATCTACAGATTAAACGCCAACAAATAACTCAAATTTGGTTGAGATTTTAATATACAATTTGTTTCAATGTTTGCTTTTTTATGGAGATGATTGTATCTAATGACACACAGTAACCTGTTAAATGCTATGTTCTTTGAATTTCAGCAATAACTGTCAAATATCATTAGAGATAATTAGGTGGAATGAGTTTTCATTTGGATTTAGTTTCTCTTTAATAATCCCCTGAATTTATTTTGAATTCTACATTCTTTGACAATAAAACTTGGTTTACCGTGAATTTTATCATTTTAATTAATGTCATTGCACCAAGCTTAGGTAATATATGTATATAATAACCATGGCTTCTATGGATCATTCTATCTAACATACATTCCTTTATCTTTTTAAAGGGTCGTCAATGTTTCATTACCAAAGAAAACCCGTAACAATGGGACACTGTACACTCACTTATTTCTCCACCATGTTGGCATACCACCTTGGCATGACAGTAATCACGTGTATGGCATTGGACACCTTACAACATACATGATTCCTAAACCTGAGGAAATCAACCTAATTACAGGAGAGACCGAGGCCCAAGTATGTGTTTTAAGAATGACGAACGGAAATATAATTAAAACTAAAGTTAGAAAAAGTGAGGCTCTCTGAGCTAGTGACAGCTCAACGCAGGTCCCTGGACAGACACAAACCCCTGGCATCACCTGAGCTTGAAGGAAGCCACATGACGTTTCCACTTTATTTCGAGTATTGATTTTAATAGATTGAAAACATAGCAAGTTCAGACTGGGCTACGGTTGGTGATTTGCTCCAAAATTAGTAGCAAATTGACATTGTATTTGGAAATGTGAAAAGAGGTGATTTCAGCAAAAGTAGCCAATTTACTTTAATTATTAATGGGTTCAGCAGCTTAAAGCACTCATACCTCGACTGTACTGCTGAGAGAAATGGTTTTAATCACTCATCTTCAATCATTGGAGATGCTAGTTGCCTGGTAAACAGTTGCTGTTTCTAGCTTTTTAGTAGATTGTGTGGTTAATAATCATTGCCGTATAATTTTGCATTTCCTGGTCACTGTACCATAGAGCCTAATTGGTGCTGAAAATGGTACCTCTTCACCCAGAGTTTTCAGAAAACTCAAGGATCTTGGTGCATTTTAAAATAACATTTGATTATATGTTGCCTTTCAGACAATGCAGTTTATTTTTGCTTTCTCAACTTCCTTTCCACTGATCAACCTAATTGCCCGGAAGTAGTACGCTGCACTATTAGGTGGGTGGGCATAAGTATTCTCCTGGCGTAGTGAGAAACCCTTGCTTTCTTCAACATTAGCAAGACCAAAATCACCCTGTTTTCTGCCTTGCCCCCACCGCCACTCCCCAGAATCAATTTCCGATCATACTGACTTCCCTGGCTGGCTGCTTGAACTCAACCCATTGGTACACAGCCTTGATATCTTGTTCAGCCTTGAACTGAGCTTTGAGCCCTATCTCCAGTCCATCAACCAGTACTGTCCATTTCCAACTTTGAAGCTTCACTTGACTGTCTCTAACTCAGTCCCCTTGTAGCTGAAATTCCCAGTCCATGCCTTAGTTATGTGAGACTTTATTTTTCCAAGGTGTTCTCCACTGACTTCTCAACCTCTGTTTTACGTAAACTATAACTCTTCTGAAATTCCTTGCCTACCTGCACAAATTCCTCTTTACCTATCACTGGCTTCTTAGCCTCTTGCATTGGCACCCTACTCTCAGCATCTCTAAAATTCTCATCCTTGTCATCAAGAGTTTCTATGGCCTGTTTTCTGCTATAACATCTAAGATCTCACTTTCTGCTTTCCTTCTCTCCCTCTGGTCGACTGTAACAACTCCTGCTCCCCTCTCTGGTAGAACCTTCATATCATGCCACATCTTTGGCTGCACTTTTGGTCACTGCCTCCTCTTGCTTGAATGTATGACTCACCTCGAGAAGCTTTGCTATGTTAAAGGTACTGTGTAACTAAAGTTGCTATAGCAATCTTGGTTCAGTGGGCGACCATATGCTCCATATTCAAATTTTTGCATATGAAGGATTGAATTCAAGGTAGCAAAGCTATTTGGGAGGATTTGATATTTTGAGAAAAATTTATATAGATACAACATTAAGATTCCATTTTATAGAAAAACGTGATGGTCTGGATGTCCAGCTTAAGTATTGTTGTGATGTTATTCAGGTCATTTTTTTCAGCGGCCTGACAAACATGTGATGTCTTGAGATTCTTATTAAAGTTCATCTGTAGCATGCGTAGGGAATACTCTGTTTTGTTACAGAGACAGTAAAGTTCAACAGACTGAAAGTAGAACAATTACATGGTAGTTAATCGACAAGAATGACTTGCAAGGTTTTGGATGTGCAATAATTGTTGATGTAATGTAAATTAAATAAGTGGTGGGGAGGGTTCTGGAAAGGGGATACGTAGGCTTATAAAGCAAAAGGACATGGCAGCCTTGCAGGTCAGCTATTTAGGTAGTGATACCCAGTGTGACAGGAAGGGACAGAGAGTGCAAACATTAAAAAAACAGCAGCAAATAGGGTCAAAAAGGAAAAAAAATAGTAAAAATGCAAAATTAATGGCTCTTAAATGCACGTAGCATTCGGAACAAAATAATAGAGGTTAATGGGTATGATCTTGTAACCACATCTCCATAATGGCTATAAGGAGATCAAAGCTGGGGACTAAATATTCAGGGGTATGTGACTTTTTGAAAGGGCAGGCAGGAAGGAACGGGTGGTAGGGTAGCTTTTTTAGTATGAGATGGAATAAGTGCGATAGCAAGAAAGGATCTTTGATTGGAAGATGTAGAATCCATATGGGTGGAGGTAAGAAACAAGAAGAGGAAGACGACACTGGTGGGATTGGTCTATAGGCCCCCTGACAGCTATACTGTAGGACAGAGTATAAATCAGGAGATAATGAGGGCATGTAAAAAAGGCAGTACATTATTCATGGGTGACTTTAATCTTCATGTAGATTGGGAAAATCAAATTGGCAGAGGTAGACACGAGCAAGAATTCAGAGTGTATTCGGGACAGTTTCTTAGAACAATACGTTGTGAATCCAACCAGGGGTCAGGCTGCTTTGGACCTGGTAATGTGTAATGAGGAAGGTTTAATAAATGTAAAGGATCCCCTCGGAAGAAGTGACCATAATATGGTAGAATTTAGCATTCAGTTTGAGAATGAGAAACTTGGGTCTGAAACAACTGTGCTAAACTTAAATAAGGGTAATTACAATGGAATGAGGGTAGAGTTGGCTGGAATGGACTAGGAGCAGTTTAGCAGAAAAGACGGTTGGTGAACAATGGTAAACGTTTAAGAAAATAGTTCATGACCCTCAACAAAGATATATCCCGGTGAGGAAGAAGGATTCAGGGAAGGGGATAAACCAAACATGGTTAACCAAGAAAGTTAAGGGCAGTATCAAATTGAAAGAAAAAACATACAATGTGGCAAAGATTAGTGGTTAGCCAGAGGATTGGGAAAGCTTTAAAAACCAACAAAAGATTACCAAAAAAAAAGTAAAGAGGGAGAAAATAAACTTTGAGGGTAAACGAGCAAGTTATATAAAAATGGACAGTAGGAGCTTCTTTAAGTATATAGAAAGGAAGGGAGAGGCCAAAGTGAACACAGGCCCCTCAGAGAATGAGGCTGGGGAAATAATAATGGGGAACCAGGAAAAGGCAGAGGAGTTGAATAAATACTTTGCTTCAGTCTTCATGGTAGAAGATACTAATAGCATTCCAAAAATATTAAATAATGAAGGGGCAAAAGGTGGGGGAGGAAATAAATACAATCACTAGACAAAAAGTACTTGGGAAACTAATGGGGCTAAAGGCTGATAAGTCCCCTGGACCTGATCCTAGGATATTAAAGGAAGTAGCTATGGAGATAGTGGATGCATTGGTAGTAACCTTCTAAGAATCCTTAGATTCTGGAAAGGCTCCAGAGGACTGGAGAATGACCAATGTAACACCCTTATCCAAAAAGGGAGGGAGACAAAAAACAGGTAACTATAGGCCAGTTAGCTTAACATTGGTCATTGGAAAAATGTTGGAGCCTATTATAAAGGATGTAATAAGCTATTCTAAAGCATTTAGAAATACATAATCTAATCAAGCAGAGTCGTCTTTGCTTCATGAAGGGGAAATCATGCCTAACAAATTTATTAGAATTCTTTGAGGATGTAAGGAGCAGGATAGATAAAGGGGAACCAGTAGACGGTAATATATTTGGATTTCCAAAAGGTGCTCAATAAGGTGCCGCATGTAAGGCGACTTAAGATAAGAGCCCATGGTGTTGGGGGTAGTATATTAGCATGGACAGAGGATTGGCTAACTAATAGAAGATAGTTGGGATAAGGGCATTTTCAGAATGGCAACCTGTAACTGTTGGAGTGCCACAGGGATCAGTGCTGGGGCCTCAATTATTTACAATATATATTAATGACTTATATGAGGGAAGTGAATGTATTATCGCTAAGTGCGGATGACACAAAAATAGGTGGGAAGCCAAGTGGTGAGGATGACACAAGGAGTCTACTGGGCGATATAGACAGGTTAAGTGAGTGGGCAGAAACTTGGCAGATGGAATATAATGTGGGAAAATGTGAAGTTATGCACTTTGGCAGGCAGAATAGAGGAGCTGAATATTATTTAAGTGGAGAAAGACTGTGGAAGGCTGCAGCACAGGGGGATTTGGGAGTCCTTGTTCATGAATCCCAAGAAGCTAACATACAAGTTCAACAGGTAATAGGGAAGGCAAATGGAATGTTGGCCTTTATTTTAAAGGGAATGGAGTATAAAAGTAGGGAAGTCTTGCTAAAACCATACAAGGCACTAGTTAGACCACACCTAGAATACTGTGAGCAATTTTGGTCCCCTTATCTAAGGAAAGATATACTGGCATTGGAGGCAGTCCATAGAAGGTTCACTAGGTTGATCCTGGGGATGGAGGGATTTTCTTATGAGGAGAGGTTGAGTAGGTTGGGCCTGTACTCTTGGAATTTAGAAGAATGAGAGGCGACCTTATTGAAACATATAAGATTCTTAGGGGGCTTGACAGGGTAGATGCTGAGAAGCTGGTTCCCCTTGTGGGAGAGCCTAGACCAAGAGCACATAATCTGAGTAAGGGAGCGCCCATTTAAAACGGAGATGAGGGGGAATTTATTCTCTGAGGGTAGTCAGCCTGTGGAATTCTTTACCGCAGAAGGTTGTAGGGGCTGGGTCATTAAGTATATTCAAGGCTGAGGTAGACAGATTTTTAATCAGTAAAGGGTTATGGGGAAGAGGCAGGAAAGTGGAGTTGAGGATTATCAGATCAGCCATGATCTCATTGGCGGAGCAGACTCGATGGGCCGAATGGCCTACTGTTCCTACGCCTTATAGTCGTCTTATGGTCTTAATGTTGCCATTGGTAATATATACCTGGATATTCATTTTAACAGCAGTTGGATATTACGCATTAATCAAATCCCAGTGCTTATACTGGCTTATTTTATGCATTTCACTTTTTTAGGAGTTTTATTTTGTATTTTCTGGCTACTCTTCAGCTTCTCATTGAGCAAGAGATCTTGCTCCTTTCCTTTGCAGAATCAATTTGATCTTTATTTTTTTCCACAAAACCAGGAAACAGCAGGTAGCGCTGAAACTAAAGTTGCAGATCAGCCTGTTGCACACTGGCGTTCAAAACTCACCATCAATATCATGGCTGACAACTTCACCTTTGATGGATCTGCACTTCCTGCTGATGTACACAGATATTTGAAATTGTAAGTTTATAACTAGTTGTAGATATTTTAAGCAAATCTTAATACAGGTATTTGAATTTTGCTGAGAAAAGACATTTTGTTGAAGCTTTTTGTCTTGCACTCATCAGGACAATCGCAAGAATTCCAATGTCAGGGGAAACAACAGCTTTATACTATATGAGATAAGTGCTGATTGGTTGGCAAGTGGACTCTAATTGGTAGAGGCGTTGCCATGGGGAATGCACCAGTTAATGGTCACTGACAGTTAATTGCCAAGCAATGTGGTATATGAATTTCAGTGCCAGTGATGCTAGGTATGAAGGCTGTACTGGCGGATTGTATCAAACAGCATGTCCCTTCCACTGTTCGCAACAGGCAAGGTACAGACTAGCCAACCAACTCATGTTTGCAAAATTCAAAACACAGCATCCAACGTTAGATGTGATTCTGTGATTGGACAACATTTGCTAAATAATCCTCAGAGTATGCTAAAAATTACACTGACAACCAATTTAAGATTGTCAGTCGGGCTAGCAGTGTGGCGCATTTGCGTGTACTGGAAACTACATACATTAATACACAGGGCCCTGTTCTTTGCAGACAGAAAGAACATGTACACACGTTGTGCTTGTCTCGGCTAAACAAAATAAATAAGAGCCATCTGTTGGTTCATTTCTCAGGGCAATGCCTTGACTAATCAGAGTCAAGGTGCCTGGTTTAAATTTCAGTCAATAATTGGCAGTTAACTGTCAGTCACCATTAACTGGCGCATTCTCCATGACAACACCTCTACCAATTAGAGTCCACTTGCCAATCAATCAGCACTGTCTTCTCATACAGTATAAGTTATTGTTTCCCTTGACATTAGTATTGCGATTGTCCTGATGAGTGCAAGATGAAAAGCTTCAACAAAATGCCTTTTTTCAGCAATACTCAAGTTCTGTACTACCAAATGACTATTTGAATACAGGTATTACTAAGACATTTGTATTTATCTACCTATGTAAACTTTAATTAAATCTGTTAGAATGACTGCATGTTGTGACACTTGATTTTTTTTTATTAGAGAGTTCCTTTTGAGGGTGCATTTGGCAGGTGATAATACAAGGGAGGATCAGGCTGAATGTAAAAAGTATGAAGTATAGAAAGAAAATAGCGGTAAAGACAAGTATGAGCATACATTGACAGCCAACACAAAAAGGCACCCAAAGGTCTTCCATATGCATACTAACAGTAAATTGGATATCAGAGGAGTGGTGGGTCTGATTAAGGACCAAAATGTGCATTTTTGGAGGCAGATGGCATGATTGAGGTATAATTGAGCACTTTGCATTGATGTTTATCAAGGAAAAAGACTTTTGCCAAAATTATGGTACATCAGGTGGTTGGCGGGGTACTGGATGAGATAAAAATGAATAAAGAGGAGGTGCTAGTACTGCTGGTAGTTCTGAATAAAATACTTGCTCCAGATGGGATGCATCCTGGATTGCTGAGGGAAGTAACGATAGAAATTGCCGAAGTTGCCACAGCCTTCTAGTCCTCCTTATATACAAGGTGGTGCCAAAGGACTGGAGGATTGCAAATGTTGCACCCTTGTTCAAAAAGATGGAGAATGATAAACCAGGCAATTATGCACTAGTCAGTTTAATGTTCATGGTGGGGCAATTTTAAAAACAATAACCTTGGAGAAAATTAACAGCCACCTGGACAAACATGGGCTAATAAATGAAAGCCATATGTTAAGGACAAATCGTGTTTGACTAGATTGAGTTTTTTGATGAGATAACAGGGTGGATGAGGGCAGTGCAGTTGATGTTGTGCACACGGACTTTTAAATATCAAATACTAGGCTTGTTTGAAAAATAAAAGGGACAACAACATTATGGATGCAAAATTGACTAAGGGATAGAAAATAGTTGTGGTGAATGGCTGCTTTTTGGACTGGAAGGAAGTGTACAATAGAGTTCCCCAAGTTTCAGTGCTGGGACCAATCCTGTGGTGTACATTTTTAAAAATTTGTTTATGGGGGTGTCACTGCGTAGGCCAGCATTTATTGCCCATCCCTAATTGCCCTTGTTCAGAGGGCATTTCAGAGTCAACTACATTGTTGTGGATCTGGAGTCACATGTAGGCCAGACTAGGTAAGGACAGCAGATGGGCTTTTACAACAATCGGCAATGGTTTCATGGTCATTAGTCTTTTAATTCCAGATTTTCATTAAGTTCGGATTTGAACCCAAGTCCCCAGAGCATTGCCCTGGGCCTCTGGAATACTAGTTGAGTGACAATGCCAATACGCCATGACGTGAAAGTTGGGAAATTATTAAACACTGAAGAAGATGTTGGTAGGCTTCAGGAGAGCCTAGACAGGCTGGTGGAATGGGTGGAGACATGGCAGGTGAAATTCAGTGCTGTAAAGTATGAGGTGATACAATTTTGGTCAGAAGAATGAGCAGAAATTATACTAAATTATATAATTTTAAAGAGGGTGCTAGAAGAGAGAAACCTGGGGGTGCTTGTGCACAAATCTTTGAAGGTGGCAGGACAAGATAATAAAGCAGTTAATAAAACATGTGGAATCCCAGGCTTTCTAAATAGAGGTACAAAAGCCAGGTGCAATGCTAAAACTGTAGAAAACACTAGTCTGGCCCAGCTGGAGTATTGTCTAATTCTGGGCACCACACTTTTAGGAAGGATGTGAATGCTTTTTAGAGGATACAGAAGAGATTAAAAAGAAGGGGTACAGGGATGAGCGATTTTGGCTGTTTGGATAGATTAGAGAAGCTTGGGTTATCCTGAGAGCAGAGAAGGCTACAAGATTTGAGAGGGGTGTATAAAATCATGAACCGTTTAGGCGGAGTAAATCCTTGTGCTTATGTGTTCAAATTCTACAGAAACCTTTTCCCTCATTGAAATGTTTTTCTAGCCAAGCATGATGGACTTATAAGCACAGGATCTGCTTTAAGAAGGAAGAACCATTCTGATCTTTAATAAAGGCTTATATGACCAAGAACCACCTCTTTTTAACACTTCAGTTGTGATGTTTGGTATCTTAGGGTGCAGCATGGAAAGACTGTGCAGTATCTTCCTATACTGTTTGTTGATGAGCTAAGCAACCGAGTGAGAGATTTGAGGGTGAGTTCCTTTTATTTTCCCCCCGTAACTGGAGAACCCCTTGTTATCACACTTAAATGTACGGATGTGCTTCATTCCATGTTCAGTCACTGCCAAATTTCGTCTTATGACAGAAGTTGGAAAAGGTTTTTAAAAATATTTCCTTGCCCTATCCTCTTTCTTCCTGATCCTTGCCAGGTAACTTGCTGTATTGCTCGCTGTTCTCGAACTACCCACTGGGAGGTACCAAAGAGTTCCTTAGGCTCTCCTACTTAGTGTAGGAGCATCTGGCTTCCCCATGCTGATATGTTTGAAATCTGTAACTCATGTGGAAAATCATAGTTGTTAATTCCCAATTTACCAGTCTGTGGTTAAAAAGCACCAGTGTTCCAATCTGTTGCCTAAGATATTTCCAAGAAATAATACATTTTCATTTGGATGGTAATCTCTGGTCCACTCACTATGTAGGTGAATGGCAAATCTCAAAATAAAGGAGCAATCACCACTTGTATAGCATGGCAGCTTAGAAGCCCAGTAAATTATACCCAGTAATTTACTAATCAACAGAGGGAAGTAATGATTGGATTAGACTTGATGTTTGAAGCCTTTGTGTACTAGTATGTTTTGTGAAGTTCTGCTAGATTGTGCTTCCAATCAGAAAATGGTTGTAAATTGGATATTTTAGAGCAAAGTTGCATTTGTTTCCTTTGAACTAAACTCTTTCAGTGCTCCAAACCCTTTTCACCTTTTCAGAACAATATACTTTCTGTTGTCTAATACTGAGAAACTTTATATTGCAGGTTATAAATGCTACAGCGATTACGTTACCTCTTACTATCTCTTATGATGCTATATCACTTGGGAAGCTAAGGTTTTGGACCCACATGCAAGAGGCTGTCTATTCATTACAACGCTTTGGTATGCCCTGTGCTCTTGAAAATGGCCAGCTACTTTTTGCTTTCAAAAGTGTTCTTATTTGTTATCAAATTGAGGGATGTTAGTACTGAGGAATGGGAGTCTCTCCCATTTTGGGCACCCATATTAATATTTGTTATACTGGCATAACATCTCATTGAGCAAAACGTCAACTTTGGCATTAAGATATATCTCAGAAGAGCATATTTTACTGTACCAGTTCTGCACTTCCATTTCTCATCTCAACAGTCCTGTGCCACATCCTTTGTTTGCTGATTTAGAGCTGTATTATGGGTAACGCTGCATTGTGTGCCATGCCACTGGGTCCTGAGTTAGAGCTACCCAATATTTCAGTCTTGGAGAATTTTATTACTGAACTGTGCAGCAGTGCGTCATGCACACTTATCAGTAATTTGGCAGTTTTTCTAAGAATATTGTAGGTATTTTTGCGGACCAGTGGAATCCAAATGAACTGTTTCAATTATACTTTTAATTAACATCTTGCTGTTTATTTGGCAAGCCATGTCAAGTACTGGAATATTGTTGTTAACATTATTCAATTGATTGTTGCTACATTAATCACATCTCTCGCCCCTTAATTCACTGTGGATTTAAAAAAAATAAATTAAGGTTGGAAAAAGAGCCATTTAATCATGAAAGCTCATCCTTTATGTGCATCAGCTCTCATTATTGGAAATAATCATCTTTTAAATAACTCCAATAAGAGCCTTTACCTCTCTTTGCTTTAGTGCTTGGCATTTTGAGTAAAGGTGTTCTTCTGAGATGTTTTAAATTTATTCTTTGGTAATAGGAAGTTGACTTAATGCTGTGCTTAATTGCTTTGTGAATGACATCGAAGTATACACTCGGAATGTTAAAGATTACAAATCACACCAATCACTTGTAATTTTTTTTGCTTTGGACGTAGTGATTATAATTTGTCTGTAATTCCTGCTGGAGGCAACTCCGCCTTCAGGATGAAAATCTCTTCACAGCTGCACCATCTCATCTGCAGAAGACCCAGCTGGCGAATTATTTTACATGAATTATAATGGTACTAATTATTTTGAAATTTGTATAGTTGCCAGGATTATTTTTGCTCCTTAACCCCAGAAGTTGCATTATAGGAAGGAAGGTTGTTTACTTTAGCTGATTTTTATTTTTAGCTAATGTTTCCTTCCTCTTTTCATGATGTGCATTTTAGGTTTCACTGAAAAAGATGTTGATGAAGTAAAAGGGATCTTTGTAGACACCAACCTCTACTTCTTAGCTTTAACATTCTTTGTCGCAGCATTCCATGTAAGTTATAGCTAAGTCAGAAGCTTTATTCCCTTGGGGACTATTCTATCTGTTGTCCAGCATATTTAGACTTGGGGACACTTCCCAGTGAGAAAAAGCCAAATGCATAGTTAAAGATTGTTTCATTGGGGTGTTTGATGGAATGTAACTTGTCTAATTCAAAAAAACCAATGCACATAAGAAAACTGTTTTGAGGGAGACAATTTTTTTAATGCTGCTCTTCAATAATTCTGCAGGTCAGATTTTGAAATCAGCCACTAATTCTACCTGTTTATACTGGCTTTGCTTGTAAGATCTATAGGATATTTCCTGGGGGGTATTCAAAATTATACAAACTATTAGAAGGAATAAATTTAATATTTTCAAAGCAAAATGTATTTAAGCATCAATTCATGTGTACTTACTGGTGGATATGTGTATGATTGAACAAATGAGCACTTAAACTTTTATTAGTACCTGCAGCATGGAGAATACTATGTTCATTCCCAGTCTAAGGACAGGCATGCGTCCTTTCAGCAGGCCTTTGCCATTGCTGTTCTGTATCCAGCTGCTAGAATGTGGGCCACTCTGTCTCACCTGATTTTCCAACCTTTTCACTGAAGCACTTTTCACAGAAAGGGTCTGCTTGAGATTGAGATTTCTAAACATTGCATTTCAGGGGCGTAGTTCCGTATGTGAAGCTGATGCTTACTGCATTCAACAATATTGGTAAAATTAAGGTTGAGGCAGTGCAGTGACATGCAATTGCCAGCATCTAAAGTGACAGAAAAAAAGAATCCACAAGCATGGATTATGTTTTTATTGCTTTGAAATATCTCTTCACCTGTGCCTTTAGTTATCCACCCTAGATTCCCTGCTAAGTTTCTGCGGTGTCCAGTTTCTTTTAGCAATTTGGGGCATTTTTCTATATTTAAAGGTTTTATTTGAATGCAAGTTATTGTTGCAGTCCTGCACTAAATATGTATTTGCCTTTTTTGTGCAGCTCCTGTTTGATTTCTTAGCTTTTAAGAACGATATTACGTTTTGGAGGCGGAAGAAAAGTATGGTTGGCATGTCCACAAAAGCAGGTAAGAGCTAAATGCCGTTTAATGAACAGCACCCATATTCAGTTCTGATGAAGTGTCATACGGACTTGAAACGTTAACTCGGTCTTCCTTTCCACAGATGCTGTCAGACCTGCTGAGTTTTTCCAGCAGTTTTTTTGTTCCATTTGCATTACTGTTGGTTTCAAAGTTGGTAGTTACAGGATCGTGAGCGCTCTGCTTCTGGCAGAAACAACTTGGCGTACTCACTAGTTTACAGCCTTCAGTTCCCTTGGACTTCCATTTCTTCTACAGTTCAAAATGCTGATTTAATATCACTGAAAATTGTTCCAAAGCCTCAATCCACAACATAGAAGAAAGGCGGAGAAAGTGAATGACAGGACAAGAAGAGTGGTGGTATTGTAAACCTGGGTGGAACTTTGGCAGCTTGTTAGTACCTGAACGGTCAGATCAGGTCACTATGGTTAACACACTGCTGTTCAACCAATACTGTGTGATAATGAAATTTCTGTTGGTGTTTGTTTACCACTGACATTGAACAATGATGCACCCTCACTTGGGATTTGACACAGATTTGGTCAATGCTGTTAGATACTGCCAGACTCGGTGGAATATATATTTTTTCATATATAAATTAAAATACATCTTTTTACATATTAAAATTTGCTCAGCAACCACTCAAAGCCAACTAACTAGAATCATTTTAAATTTTCCTAGCTGTACCACATCGTATCAGTCATTATGTATAGTGGACAAATTGCATTCACGTGATAACCCTGTTGTAAGCAGTGGGGACTGTAACACTGTTATAATAGAATAGTTGTTTTTCATTCTGAATGAGATTCAATTCCTGGTCTCTATTGTTAATGAATCTCAGATGGAACAGTGTCAATAATTGGCTAAAAGCAAAACACTGGGGATGCTGGAAGTCTGAAACAAAAACAGAAAATGGTGGAAAAACGCAGCAGAGTTTTTCCAGCATTTTCTGTTTTTGTCAATAATTGGCTTTTGTGATCCCTAGCCTAAGGATGGGTGGGGGAAACAGTTCTTAATGATGGAAAGTACATGTGTGACTGTAGAATGTATGATGGCCTTACAAGTTCACATTCTCGGGGAGACATGGGTTCATATTCCACTATGGCAGCTAGTGGAATTTAATTCAATTAATAAACACTGGAATTGAGAACTAGTCTCAGTAATGGTGAGCATGAAGCTATCATTGATTGTTGTAAAAGTCAATCTTTTTCACTAGTGTTTAAAGGACACTAATGGTACTGTAGGGAAGGAAATCTGCTATCCTTAACCAGTCTGGCCTACATGTGACTTCAGACCCACAGCAATGTGGCTGACTCTTAACTACCCCCTCAAATGGCCTAGCAGCCACTCATTTCGAGGACAATTAGGGATGGACAACAAATGCTGGCCTTGCCAGCAATACCCACATATCATGAAAGCATAAAAAAAAGTCTACTCACTTTTTAGACTGCTGATTGCTCAAGTTCTGAACTGTAAGGCCTTTTAAGGAGAGAAAATTAGAGGAGCAGGAGTCCTTGTCTCTGTGTGCTTGTTTATGTTTTGAACAGAGCCACACAACTGTGTTAAATATTTGACCTGTTGATGGTAGCCAATAACTTAAGAAAACTAAGAAAGTGACTAGTAGAATGTAACTTCTTTCTCCCCTTGGTCTCTCCTACAGTGCTTTGGCGATGCTTTAGTACTATTGTGGTATTTCTTTTCCTTTTGGATGAGCAGACCAGTTTATTAGTCCTTATTCCAGCTGGCATTGGTGCAATTATAGAGGTAAAGTAAAAATCCAGAATTACACACAAGATCAATATCTACTTGGGTATTGGATCAACCTTTAAAACACTTAAGATATTTGAATTGCTTTTTAACTTTGCGACTATTTTTAGTTTGTATTTAATGAGTGTAACTTGTACGCTCCTTTATTCTACAGGTCTGGAAAGTTAAGAAAGCCTTTAAGATGACTGTTAAATGGCGTGGTTTGCGACCAATATTTCAGGTGAAGTATGAGAAAAGCTGGAATTTTTTTCTTTACATGTGCAGTGGAGATGACTTTAAATTCACTGCGCACTGAAATATTTGCTTGAGCTTGCTTTTAAATTGTGAGGTCAGCTGAGTCCTTCAAACGTTAGAAAGTCAAGAGTTCAGCCTGAATGATTGTACGTAGGAAGTAATTGGCAGTATTGGCCTTTTTAAAAAAATTCCTTATGATTTTTATTTTAAAGCCATCACTACAACTCGTTAGTGTAGTATCTTAGCCACCAATGTACGGTAGACTAGTAGGTATTGAACTGGGTTAGAATCCCAAAAGTCATGAGTCCATGCCTATCTGCCCATGGCAAGTTGTGAAATAAGTATAAAAATTATCATCCTTGCCAACTTAGAAGTCGTGGACAAATGTCCACAGTAGAATTGGTAGACGTGACCACTGCCCAATCCTTTTAAAAGGGAAAAAGACACCATCACCACAAAGTCTTTCTCCATTGTGTAGTGTGCACTAATATTTGGTAATTGAGACAGACTAAGAAATACTTGACATCCCTGAGGTGCTGTGGGTTGTTGATAACAGAATTACATACCCCACAATTTATCCCTCAACCAACCTCCCCATTCATTTGTTTGTGGGACTTTGTCCTGAGGAAATTGGCTGCTGCATTTCGCTACATTACAACAGTGACTACATTTCAGAAGTACTTCAATGGCTATGAAACACTTTGGGACATTTTGACATGATGAAATGCATTGTGAAAATCAACGTTTTCATTTTTTAAACTCCTTTTTTAATGCGAAAAGGTGCCCTATGTCTTTCATGGAGGCATAATCAGATAAAGATGTGCCCCAAATCAAAGAAAGAAATATTAGATAAGGTGGTAAAAAGACTCAGTTGAAGAAGAACATTTTAAGGAAAGTCTTTGAAGAGAAAATGTAAGAGGAGAGGCAGAGCTGTTTGAGCAGGAGGTAGTTTCAGAGCTGGGACCTAGGTGGCTAAGGCATGGCCATCAATGAAGGGGTATAGGAAGGGGCAATGATCTAGATGCCAGAGGTAAAGAAGTGGAGAACTTGGGAGCAGGTTGAAGGCCTAATTGAGGCTCTAGAGGGGTAACACCGTGAATGGGTTTCAACACATGGATGATAATTTTAAACTGGAAGCGTTGGGGGACAGAGAATGAATCTTGATTAGTGAAGACATAGGCGAGCAGGCTAGTACAGCAAAGTTTTGGATGAGCTGAAATTTTCTAAGTTTGGAACATCGGCCAGGGGATCACTGGAATAGTCTGGAGGTGACAAAGGCATGAATGAGTGTTTTGACAGCTGAGGCAGGATCGGAGCTGGGTGATATTATGCAGGTGATGGAACAGATGTGAGGCCTAAAATTTGACTCTGTATCTATCAAGGTTTTAAACCAATTGAGGTTGTATTTGATGGTAACGGCATGGAGTTAGTGAATCTTAAAGAAAAGTTTATCTAATGCAAAGGAAGTTTAATGGGATTGTTGTCAAGGCAGCAGGAGGTCGGCCTCGTGGAGAGATGGCGGAGAAATTAGATGTGGGATTAGAGCTAGAACAGCGTGGTGGGGGTATGTGTGATTAGCTGAGAAGAATTTGGCTGGAGTCAAGTCTTTTCCTCATCAGTTCTCACAAGGACTTTTGGGGAAGGCCTGCTGGATAGAAGGTATCTGACTTTTTCTCCTCCCCAGCCCTAGGATGCTGTGGCCAGATTTTATCAGCCACTACTTAAATGAAATAAGATAACTCTGTCTGTACTAGGGCATTCCTTTTTATGTATATTTGCAAGTTGTCTGTGACAAATATAAATTTAGATGAGCAGCAAAATTGATTACTTTGGGTGTCCATTACTTGCAGTTTGGAACATTTGATGAATCTGAAAAAAAGACTGAAGAATATGATACTCAGGTATTTGGTTTATTTATGCTATTCTACTTGGGCTTGGCATGGTTATTTAAGAAAATGAATATAATATCCAGTTGAAATTTTATGGGCTATGGATCTTGTGCATCAGTCTACACCTGAGTATATTTAATACGCATTACCCCAATATGAGCTCATGTTGACTCCTGTATGAAAGACTGCTAACTGAATCTAAATAAACCAAAGCGAAATGTTGAAGGGTTTGATGAAATTTTTAAGAAATGTATGTTCATTTTCATAATATATAGTGGATATGATGCTCTCAGTCCATTTTAAACATGTTCTGATGGTTGTGGATTTTTATCCCTCTCTGTTTAGGCAATGAAATACTTGTCCTACGTACTTTATCCACTTTGTTTTGGTGGAGCAGTGTATTCCTTATTAAATATAAAGTACAAAAGGTAACTATTAATGGCCTTTGAATTAAGCTTGATTTATTTTTGAAACTTCAAGGAAAGGTTATCTAGTGCATTGGATTTACATTATTTCATATCTTTTCAGTTGGTACTCATGGCTGATAAATAGTTTAGTTAACGGTAAGTGTCTCTTGCACATTGCTTTGTTAACTTGAGTTGTTTTTCTAGATACAGTCATTTATATATTTGCTTTACGTTTGTTTTTTTTCCCACATGGCCAATAAAATGTTGGTGTGGTTGTTGCAGGTGTTTATGCTTTTGGATTCCTGTTTATGCTGCCTCAACTGTTCGTTAATTATAAGGTTAGTAATCAGACAGTTTATCCTGCTCGTGTTATAGCTATTTTAGGAGAAATCAGCCCATCTTAATTGGAAATGGAATGACCCCAGTGCCATTTTATTGTGTTTAGATCTTTCTCTTTTTGCCCCTGCCACATTGATTGTGTATTATCCTCCTCGTCTCTTTTGGTGGTTTCAAATGTGTGTTCTTTCTTTTTGAGCAGGCAAGCTAGTTACTAGAAGTGTGAGACAGTGGCCTTGGCTGCCTTGCATTACCACTGATGCGACGCGTCCCGTCCAGTGTCTCCCCCCCACCTCCGCCCCAGTCCTCCTCTCCGACCCTTCCTTCTGCATGTTTTGTTTTTCATTCTGTGAGAAAGCTGTAGCTGAGATCAAGGAGCCACAGGTATGAACTTGCAACTGGCATCCAAAATTGGAGCATCCAATAAAATCTCAAAGGCCCAATTGATAAATTTTGGTAGGGTGGTGTGGAAAAAAAGACACATGCCAGTGCCCCCACCCCCAGCTTCTGTACCTTTAGCTGGAGCAACACTGTGCTATCAGGGTTTGGGTGGGGGGGTACTTGCTTAAGATCACAGTCCAGTGAATTGTGGAATTGATCGAGCTTGACTGTGATTCTCAATGCTCAGAAAACCTGTTTCGCTTTAGTATAGCTCCAGAGTACAGGTCACAGTACAGGTCCACACGTTAGGAATGATCAGGACAAATACTGTATTAGAGGGCTACTGGCATTATCGCAACCTAATGAGAGTCCAGAAAGCAATTATATGAAACTTTTAGCACATCCAATACATAAAAAGAAAGTTCCCTTCACATCAGAGCTTCAAAAATGTACATTGATTTTGAATTTTATGATGGGACATTGCTACCTTAGTCCATGGATCCATCAGTGAAATTTGTAAATAAATATTGAGCATATTCTAAGGTGCAAAAATGAGACTATATAATAAAAGTAACTGGTCTTGTATTAGACTTGGCACTACAATGCATTTTTTTACAGTTTCATGTAGTAATCAATGTATTCTGAGTAAAGAAAAAGGCTTAATTCCTGCTCAGTTACTCTGTTAGTTTAAAAATTGCAGTTTTGTGAAGGCATGCTACATTTGACGATTTCAGATGGGCAAATTTTAATGACTTGGCAGGTTTATCTGCTGCTTGTCATTCTGGTGGCTGGAGTTGGTAGTCTTTCCAATCCCTATAAGTATTGTTACCCAATAAAGTACTTCAACATTTTGTTTAAAAAAAAGTTTTAATAAATGTCAGACTTTCACAACATTTGCCATTTAATCCAGTCTGCAGTTTAATCTCCGAATGTCAGGTTCCTAAAAGATTGGGTTGTGGAATAGACCAAAGTTGGTAGTACTCAATCAATACCCTCAGTGAAGGTTAACTAGTATTTGAGTGTCCCCATCACAAGACAGATTACAGGTTTGGAGAATTATGCCTGATTGTTTTTTTGTAATGCTGCCTACTGGGTTATAGTTCTGCAATCACTGACAGCCTTTTAATATCTCATTCGAGCAGCCATTCTTCCTATGTAATCTTAGACAATGAGTGTCAGCATGGGCACTCATCGGCAGCTGAGCCCAAATTGTTTCTGAACTGAAATCCACAAGCTACACTTGAGCATGGGATCCTGGCTAACTTTTTATGTTCCTCTTTCCCCCTCCAGCCCTTCCTCAACCCTACTTCCTGTGAGGAATACCCAACAGCAGCTTTCCTGCTGAGGTACCAGGGCCTCCTTGTCTATGTGGCTTAAAACTATACCAGATGGCATTTTTAAGCACTATTCCATCAGGAGAGTGACTAACTTATCTCTAATGGGAATGGGGCTTGTTGCGAAAGGTTTTTTAAAACTCAAGACAGCTGCCAATTAATATTTTCTGTTTACTTGCAGCTGAAATCTGTGGCACATTTACCATGGAAGGCTTTTATGTATAAAGTAAGCTATTAATTTTATTTGTGTTTCCAATCTGACTCAAGTGTTACATAATGCACAAATGAATTAGAGCAACCCAATTCCTCATGTGGTGCCTGTGCGATCTGTTGCCTGTTACTTGGGAATTTAGCACTTTTAGTAGTGCCTATTTTCTATCTACAATCTTGTACAGCGCGTTGAGACATCTCATTGTATGTATTGAGTACAATGGAATGTAAGTTATTGATTTTTATAACTGTACCTCTGGATATCCAATTCTGCATAGAGCTTATAATTGCATCAGTGTGCACTTGTTAATAGCTGATTAACTCTTCTCTCAGATTCCAGTTTCGTTAGGAAAATTCAGATTTGTCCTATCCTCAAATCAAATGTGTATAATTTAGTTATAAATATTTTACAACACTAACTGGACTAATTTAATTTTGAAGCATTATAGTTTAAAAAAATGCTAGAAGTAATTGTGCACTGTTCCCTGGTTGAGAGGACTCTGTCCCAGGCATTTTCCACTCTTATATCTAAGTGTGCTAGGGTGGCCTTTTCACAGTCAGATGGCACTTATCATTGAATGTACAGCTGATTTGGGGAATTGGAGCTTGCTGACGGGATAATCATGGGTGTGGACTCCATATCCTAGCATTTTCTAACACCTTGGCTTATATTAACCCCAGTACTTGTGATCAAATATTGATTTTATCCATTTACAAATAGATTTTGGCAATTGAATTAGGGGTTGAAACGATGCTTGCTGTATTTCAGTAGCTTTACTGAAACAAAATGCACATTGTGGGCTGTGGTGACATGAGTGTATTTTTAGCTGAAAATTTTCAGAAGCTCTGTAACATATTCTTGGTTGTTGCATGTTTTAAATCTTTCCTGAGATATTCTCTCAGGTTCAGCAGTGATATTTTACACAGCAAGTTAGTATGGTTTGGGATGTGCTTCCGCAAAGTTTGATGGAAGCAGATTCAATCATGACTTTCAAAAGGGAATGAAATAAGTACTTGAAGGGAAGAAAATGTAAGGGCTATGGGAATCAGCAGGGGAGTAGGACTAATTTAGTAGCTCTTCTAAGGTGTTGGCACAGGCACAATGGGATAAATAGCCACTGCCTCTGTTAAAAGCAGGCTGAGAGTATCTTACCTTTAGGGGCGTGCCTGTATCACCAATATAAATGATAAGATAGTGTAATACGGGTGTAGCAATAGTGCCCCATTGTTATCTGAATTGGATATTCATATCTTTCATACATGTACCTCTCCAGTCTTCTCGATAGTGGACTAAGAGGTGGTAAGATGAGGTCATATACGAATTGTTTAGCTGATTTATTTCCTAGCAAATGAAAAAAGAGATGCCATTATGATTAGAATTAAATCAGTACAACTTATTAGTGAATTACGTTAGTCGGTTTTCTAATTTGACTAAAACAAAATAACTCTAACAATCCTTCTGCATTCTTCCTCAGAGCCTGGCCAGAGCTTGCCATTTTTGTTTAAGACCAGATTGGCTGTTTGATTATGTTTCTCTCTTTGATTTTTTAAAATTATGCTCTGTTCAGAGGGTAAAGTCTGTTGAGTCCCAGCACAGTGGCCAGAGCCATTAGCTTCGCAATATAATGGGTGTTGAGATGTTTACTAATTATGGAGAAGGGCTAATGAATTATTTATCATTTACTGTCTTTGGGGAGGCAACATGAAAGTTTGGCTCATTAGCCAACCTTCGTTTCCTGTGTAAATATGCTTACGTTGAATGGAGCTGACGTTTCCTCCCCCAAAAATGTTTCTATTGAAAATTGCTCAAACACTCTACACAGTGACGCTGGCAAAAGTATCTCTGGTGGTGTTATTATTTTCTAGTTTCATTTTTGTTTTCTCAACCCAATGGTTAGCTCCGCTTTGTTCATTTATATTAATGTGTATTCATGAGCCACCAAGCCCAAACTACTCTGGAATTGCTGTTTTATAGTTTACATTTCCACTGAATACATCTTAGGCTTGTATTATCACTATAGAGAAAGTCAGCCCAAATGCCTAGATGTTCAGCGGATTGTAAAGGAAAAGCTACATGAATATAATAGAGAAGTATAATATGAAAATGTTTTAATTGTACCATCTTTTGACAAACTAGAGCAAGCAAATGTCTTGTTTTGTAGCCAATTTTATGTATAAAGGACAACCACTCCTGTCTCCAATATAAACAAAACACAAATCTGATGTCTGGTATTCACTTCCCTATGATGGCTGAGCAGAGATATTAATTCATTGTGGTCAATTGAAAGCATAGGCTTGTAAGCATAGGCTTGTATTCTATCATGTTACTCCTGTTCACTTAGCAATTTAATATGCATTGTCTAATATTTTTTCTCTTTCTGACTCGAAATAATGTACCTCTTTTATTGTCACAACCTGTCTGTCTTCGCAGGCATTTAACACCTTTATTGATGATGTCTTTGCTTTCATCATCACCATGCCAACGTCACACAGACTAGCTTGCTTCAGAGATGATGTAGTGTTTCTTGTGTACCTCTACCAGAGATGGTAAGACTTTCCAATATATATCATTGCAATATATCAGTTTGAGAAACTAAAGGTTTTAAACTGCTATATTTTACATTTCAAGCAGAAGTTTTATTAGAAAGATAAGGAAATGAGTGAAGTGCTTTCATTTGCTGAATTTGAATTGAGCCCAAACTAACAGTTTCTGGGTTCAAAATTCTTGACTGAAACGGATTGAAGTTTTCTCAGTTCCTTTCCTGTAAAATGTATCTTGGCACTAAATTGGCCATTTCCCTCAGGCCACAACAGCGGCTGATATGAGACATGGAAATGCCACTTTGCTCTACAGATATGTTATTGGACAGTCAGGCAGCCAACACATGACCTGGTAATACCGATGCTGCAAACAGAGCGAAAGAACTTTTCATCTTTTCGCACCACAGTCCACCACGATGAGCACAAAACGTTGTCCAACAACTTTTTGAAATTAAGAAAGGGAGAAAATTGCCTCAGACTTTGTTTTGTGAATACATTGCTGTCTTTAAATGGTAAATCGGAATAACCAGGTAGATTTACCTTTTTATTCCCCCATGATTCTAAAATTCAATGTTATTTTTCATTGCAGGCTTTACCCAGTGGATAAAACCAGAATTAATGAGTTTGGTGAATCATATGATGAGAAAGAGATTGTGAAAAAGCAGCATAAAGAATGATTTTAGACTGGGCTTTCTCTGCAACCAGCTGCTAGCCATATTTCAAATCTCTGTTACCTGCAGCTCAGCCACTTCATCATTGATCTTTTCCTGCTTGTGACTGCAGTATAAATTATTTCCAGCAGTGCCAACCTTTCTGGATTTTCAACTCTGGGTCATAGCTCATGAGAGTTAAACAGTATTACTCTTATAAAGAAGATAGAGAGTGTAAACTATAATGTTGCTGTTTGATAGCACGGTTCAAATTTGTAACTTATTGTAATTTGTTTCATGGGTCCAAGCCGTTGTGGTGTTAACTGATCAGAACGGTAGATAAAGTTGGTCAAGGATGACTTGCAACTTCACTAATGACCGGAGTATTTAAGCATTCTCTCGCACTACCCTTACAGGCTTGCCTTTATTTTACCGGTTTGCATTTTTTTTGAGAGGGGACATTACAACATTTACAATCTGACTTAACTTATGGCGGCTTGATGTCATTGTTTCTGTGTGACTATGGTTATTACTGGAGTTGTAGTTCTGCATTCCATTTATTGTATTAATAAGCCATGATTCGGCCAAACGAATGATTGAAACATTTGAAACTAATCCAAGTTAGCACAGAGTGGACTTTAAAATTTTCAATTCCGATGTTAAACTTGACCACGTTATTGATTTGTAGAGGGTACAATAAATATTTTTCAAGTTAAATGTTTAAAAGGTAAAAGGACAATAATTTGCTTTAATTTGTTGACTGGATTCTCAAATATTGAAATCAAACCTATACAACACTTTTAATTTATTCAGCAGTATCACTTTAATTCAATTTTAAAAATCAATAGGGAAAAATGATCTCATACTAATCTGTGGTAACATTTAACAATTGGCTGTTTAGAACTTCTGATTTAATTCTGACCGAGGGTTGGACATTTCAGGCCGATGAAAGTAAACATCGGCTCTAAGTTGAAAATGGCTCTAGTTTCTGTTGATTTAATGATTGACATTGCTGACCAATCTTCTCGGTAGTGCTCTTTCTAAGTTGTTCTGACTATTGATAAAATTTGCTTTGATTTGCTGAACAGATGTAATGATCTCTCAATTGAATATGCATTCCTTTTTATTTTTGTGATTTGGTTATAAAGTTATTTTTTAATAATACTCACCAAAAGTGTTTTCTGCAGTTTTTATGTATCTGTGGTGAAGGTGAATGCAACTTTTTCCAAATTTAAAACTTGTAGGTACTAAATATCAAAATATTTGCAGTGATGGCAAATCTTTTCTAAGGAGTAAGTCCCAGAGCTTAAGTATGAATATAAGAAACTTAAGAGCTGAATATGTTAATATCTTTTAACTTATTTTTAGTGATAGCACATAGACCATTAGGCTCTAGATGTTCTTTCTTAATTCATAAAATTGCACCAAACTGGTGTCACTGCTAGACCAGCAGTAGTGACCGATATAATCTGCTCACTCAGGGCTGTAAAGTTTGGCTACGGCTATGTGTTTTCTTAGTCCAGTTGGTAATAGAATCAAAATAGGGCAATCCTAGTACCAACTAAACTGTCACTCTTTTAACAGAGGTTGTCTTCAAATGGGTAAATGCAGTATGATGCAGAGTGATTTACATAGAAAGAGGTGAATCCAGGAAGTGGTTGAAATGATGAATGCGTGAGAATTCTGAATCAGTCCAAAACCAGAAATGTTGATCCGATGAAAAATTGCTGGCACTAGGGAACTGTAGAAGATGAATACAAAAATTGCACTCGAGACTGTGTGATAAATAAATTGCTGATGTTATCTGACTTAATTTTCTATGGAAGTGCATTTAAAAATACATGCATATGTCCATGTACATATTATGACACCACATAGCTATTTAAACTGAAAGTGGTTTTCTTTCCCATCTACAAAATTGTTAGGTTGTAGACTTAAGCTATAACCGCTACATATCTGGTCTGGGACTGGATCTTTCAAAAACAGCCCATTTGAGCTCTCGCTATTTTTCCACAGATGCCATTCTTGCTCATCAGTCAAGGTCACAGACTCTTCCATTACAATCCCTGGATATGCCCTGTCCCAGTGGGGGGGACACTGGGAGTCCTCACCATTTGACTCTGGACCCCCCTAAATGTTCATGGCTTCAAGTCAAACATGAGCAAGAAAACCTCCTGTTGATTACCATTTACTGAACTCTCAGTTAATGGATCAGTCATCCATGCTAAACATAAGAGTAGTAAGGGCATAGAATGTACCCTGGGTGGGGGACGTAAACTCCCAGTACAGTGTGGTTCAATTAGAAATACAAAACTAGGGCCATCTATGAGGTGTAATGGAGCATCAGCTGCAACACAATTATACAATTGCAAACCATGTGGACTGACATATCCTTCACTCCTCCATCCCCGTCAAGCCAGACAGCCAACCTTGGTTCAACAAAAGTGTGGGAAGGCACACTGGAAGTAACACTAGGAATACCTGAAAAAGAAGTGCCAACCTGGTGAAAACAGCATGACAGTGTGAATGTGAAACAGAATGCTACAGACGGAGCTGGCAATCCTGCATCAGATTGAAGCTTGCAGCCCTGCCACCACCAATTGTAAATGGTGGTGGACAAAACAGGAGGATGAGTCGTCCTGAAAATCCCTTTCTCAACCATGGTGGAGCCCAATGTGAGTGTAGAAGACACGGCAGAAATACTTGCAATCATCATCAGCCAGAGTTGCTTAGTGGTGATCATTCTGGGTCTTCTGGAGTCCTCAACATCACAGCTGCTAGTCTTCAGTCAATGCAATTCATTCCATGTGATTCTAAGAAATGGCTTGTATAAGACTAGCTTAAACATTCAAAAGAATGTTGTTTACAGGACATGAGAAGTGTGCTTATATGAATACTAGTGATGCTGATCTCATTAGCACTGCATGTAAACCCATTACATTAATACTCATTATTAATAATCAGAAGTCTCTAGCTCCAATGGCTGAGCACACCGGACACAGTAAAGGCTCCAGGCCCTAATGACATTCCAGTTGTACTGCTGAGGGCTTGTGATCCAGAACAAGCCAAGCTATACAGCTACAATATTACCATCTATGTGGAAAAATGTCCAGGTATGTCTAGTCCACAAAAGGCAGGACAAACCCAATCTGCCTAATGATTTTTCCTGTGTTCTAACTACACTGACTTGAGTTAGAGAGACGATTAAGTTAATGATTGTACTACCAGCCATTACATGCAGTGCACATAGGATTGCCAGCTGTGATTAACTGTATTCTTGGAGGTTTCATCATGACCTGCCCCAAACTCCAGCCATTAGTTGGCCAACACACCCATCCCTGTGATGTACAACCTTCCTACCCCAATTGGAAAGCAAAAAGACTCATTACTCAATTGGATGATGCTTGGCTGTCAGCCAGCCTTTTTCCCCATTTTCAATATTTTTATATCTGATAAAGAGAAATGTTCAAAGAAAATGAAAAGAAATCTTTCTCAATGTCCTAAAGATTTTTCTCCAGGGTTGCATAAAGCAGTGACCTTGAGATTGATCTTAAATTCTTGGAGACTCCAGGCCAATCCTGGAGAGTCGGCAACTCTTAAGTGCACATGATGTTAGTACCACTCATACTCACAATTAACAAACTCATCAGGTCCTAGGAATGTCATTTTGACTGTTCACACTAGCCCTAAACAAGCCCGCATAAAGTTCCTGAATTGCGTAGCACCCTTTATAAGAAATTACTATATAAGCACATTCTGACTGTGGTTAGTGTGCACGTGCTTAATGTCATCCTGTTACCTGATGTGACTTACACCGCCGCAACCCTGTGCTTGCAGTAGCACTACTTTCTGTTCATTTTTTGTTTCCTTATCATCTTGGGTATTTATTAGAGAGCCATTATTCACACCCCCCTTCCTGTGATATTTATCTCATACAGTAAATGATGCTGAATGCTTCAATATCATGCCTGATTTTCTTCCTGTCTAAAAGTTTCTAGTTTCTACCACCTGCGCTGATATGATAACTCTACTACCTAACTCCAGTTATCAGTTTCGGTAGGAACTGGAGTAAGCCATTCAGCCGCTTGAGGCTGTTCCACCATTCAGTTAGATTGTTGCTGATTTGTGCTTCAACTTCATTTACCTGAGTTTTCCCCATATTTCTTGATTACCCCTCCCTGAAAAATCCTCCAATGTAATTTTCAAAAGTTTCAATTAACCCAGCATTCACAAACTTTTGAGGGGAGAGTGTTCTCCAGATTTCCACTATGCTTTGTGCAGAAGAGCTTTTTCCTGAGTTTGCTCCGAAATGGCTTAGTCCTAATTTTGTGGCGAGTTGGTTGCCTTTTGCTGAACCATCTCTAATACTTAAAAGTCTTTCTTGTAATACAGTAATCAGAATAATAGACAGCATTTTTCACCATGTTTTTACATTGTTCCTAGGCTGAAATGGTTAAAGACTACGTTAAAATAATACCGCAGCAAAGTGTGATTCGATTTTTTTAATGTGGTCGAATTATTTTTATTTGCAAGTGCTGCACTGTCAGGTACTGGCTTTCGGTGGGTCATTCAATAGAAGCCCCGTCTCACCTGGGTGTAAAGCATCCCACAGCACTGTCCGAAGAGGAGTCGGGAATTCTCCCTGGTGATTATCCCTCAACCAATGCCATTTTAACGGTTTGTATGGTCATTTATTTCATTGTTGTTTGTGGGAACTGTGTGCAAATTGGCTGCTATGTTTCCTTTATTACAACAATGACTATGTTTCAAAAATAGTTCATTGGTTGAGGTGCGCTGGGCATCTGAGATTGTGCAAGTGCTTTCTTTAACACTGCTTCCCCTCTAAGCACCCACTAGATGCATATTGCCTCCAACTTGTTCACTAACCTATCAACCAGACCAATAATGAAACCTGACTTGTAAGTAAACTTAATATTAATTTTAAAAATATTGAGCAATTACTGAGCAAATCACACACGGAAGCAATTCAGTGAATATTTACTAGACTAATACCTGGAATGGGAGGGTTGTCTTGTGAGGAAAGGTTGGACAGGCTAGGTTTGCATCTGCTGGAGTTTAGAAGAGTAAGAGGCAACTTGAATGAAACATATAAGATCCTGGGAGGTCTTGACAGAGTGGATGTGGAAAGGATGTTTTGCGGGAGAATCTAGAACGAGGGGCCACCCATTTAAAATAGAGATGAGGTGAAATTTTTCTCTCTCAGGGTCTTGAGTCTTTGGAACTCTCTTCCACAAAAGGCAATGGAAGCAGAGTCTACAAATATTTCTAAGGCAGATGTAATAGATTCTTGATTAACAAGGGGGTGAAAGGTTAACAGGGGTAGGCAGGAATGTGGAGTTGAGGTTACAATCAGATCAACTATGGTCTTATTGAATGGCAGGGCAGGCTCAAGGGCCCGAGTGGCCTACCCCTGCTAATTCTATGTTCGTATATACACCTTCATTACATCTTATATTTGGCAATGTTCTTTCCCTCAGTGCTTACTCTCATTGTAAAACCTGAACAAGTGACAAAAGCCTCTGACATTCAGATCACTATATGCCATCGGATTTTTTTTTGCCAATCAAGAGTATTTAAAGATTAGGACTATTCTAAACATCAACTTTCAGAAATGGATTCATCTGTTCACCTGCAGTATTTTCCGGTTTGCCAACATCTCATAGCATGCATTGTCAATCATACATTGGTATATAACAGTTTAGCACAGGAGGGGAGAAGAGTTGTATATTTAGTCAAAGTGAGCATTGATAAAAGCAAAAAACTGCGGATGCTGGAAATCCAAAACAAAAACAAAAATACCTGGAAAAACTCAGCAGGTATGACAGCATCTGCAGAGAGGAACACAGTTAACGTTTCGAGTCCGTATGACTCTTCAACAGAGCTAAGGAAAAATAGAAGAGAGGTGTAATATAAGCTGGTTTAAGTGGGGGTGGGACAGGTAGAGCTGGATAGAGAGCCAGTGATAAGTGGAGATAACCAAAAGATGTCATAGACAAAAGGACAAAGAGCTGTTGAAGGTGGTGATATCTAAGGAATGTGCTAATAGGTGACATTAAGGGTAGAAAGCAGGACGAGCAAGGTACAGATAGCCCAAGTGGGGGTGGGGTGGGGGGAAAGGGGTCGAAATAGACTAAAAGGTAAAGATAAAACAAAGGATGGAAATACATTTAAAAATAATGGAAATAGGTGGAAAAAGAAAAATCTATATAAATTATTGGAAAAAAGGGGGATCGGAAAGGGGGTGGGGATGGAGGAGCGAGTTCATGATCTAAAATTGTTGAATTCAATATTCAGTCCGGATGAACTCAATATTCAGTCCGGAAGGCTGTAAAGTACCTAGTCGGAAGATGAGGTGCTGTTCCTCCAGTTTGCGTTGAGCTTCACTGGACATGTGGGCATGAGAGCAGGGTGGAGTGTTGAAATGGCAAGCGATTTTGATAATACAGTTAACGATGTCATTGAAATAGCACTCCCAGCCCAGAATATTGTTATTGACGCTAGGTGATTTTGTGTTAGGATTAATGGTTAGGATTAAACAGAATCTGCTACTGACAGCAGCCATTTTCAACTAAATTTGTCCATAGTTCCTGGGTGGTGATCTGGCACCGGAATTTTAATTCTAGAGAGAGAATGGAAAAGCAGGGAATTTATGTTAAACTTATACAAAACCATGGTTAGACCGCACTTTAAAGTAGTTCTAGTCTTCGTGTTGTAAAATAGGTATAGAGGCACAGAGAGGACACACAAATGACACAAGAAAGATACCAGAACTTCGAGGATAAATAAGGTTGAACAAGTTGGGGTTCTTTTCTATAGAAAAGGAAAGGCTGAGGGGTGATAGAGCTCATTATAATGATGATAGGGGTTGACAGGTTGGACTTAGAGATGTTTCACCTTGCGGGGGAGTCCAAAATCGAAGTCAAATATAAGATGATCGCAAATCCATTAGGGAATTCAGGAGAACCTTCTTTACCCAGAAAAAGGACTGGAATTTATACAGCATTTTGCACAACCACTGAACATCTTAAAGCACTTTACAACCAATGAGATACTTTTGTAGTATAGTCACTGATGTAATGTAGGAAATACAGCAGTGAATTTGCACTCCCGCAAACAGCAACGACCAGATAATCTGTGTTTGCGAAGTTGATTGAGGGATGAATATTGAACGAGACACTGGGATAACTTCCCTGCCCATCTTCCAAGTAGTGCCACAGGATCATTTAAAATCCACCTGAGCAGGCAGATGGGGCCTCAGTTTAATGTGTCGTCTGAAGGACGGTACCTCTGACAGTGCTGCGCTCCCTCAGGACTACTGGAGTGTCGGCCTGGATTTTTGTTTTGTCTCAAGCTGGAACTTGAACCCAGAACCATAAGATTCAGGGGCGAGAGTGCTAGGAATGAACCCTAACCATCAGTAGATAGTCATTAATGAATCCGATAGGGATTGCGTTGCCAACCTTCCAGGATTGGCCTGGGATCTCCAAGAATTGAAGATCAATTTCCAGGACACTGCTGTGTGCAATTTTGGAGAAAAATCATAGGGACATTAAGAAAGATTTTTAAAAAAAATCTTTGAACATTCCTCTTCACCAGATATAAAATTATTGAAAATGGAAAAAGAAAAGGCTGGCTGACAGTCAAGCATCACCCAATTGGGTAATGAGTCTTTTTGCTTTCCAATTGGGGTAGGAAGGCAGTAAGTCACAAGAATGGATGTGTTGGCCGACTAATGGCTGCAGTGTGGGAGCAAGTCATGTGATGAAACCTCCAGGAATATATTTAATCACAGTTGGTAAGCCTAAATAGGGAATTCAGGACAAACCTCTTTATTCAAGAGAGTGGTTAGAATGTGGAATAAAAAGAAAATGTGCTGGAAATGCGCAGCAGGTCAGGCAGCAGCAACCTGAGATGTTAACCCTTTTTCTCTCTCCACAGACATTGCTGACCGACTGAGTATTTCTTTGTTTATTTTTCAGATTTCCAGCACACACATTATTTTGTTTTTTTTAAATTCTTTCATGGGATGTAGGCAAGTCCAGCATTTGTTGCCTGCTCCCTAATTGCCCTTGAAATAAGTGGCTTGCTAGGCCATTTCAGAGGGCAATTCAGAGTCACATGTAGGAGGATGGCAGATTTCCTTGCCTAAAGGGCATTAGTGAATCAGATGGGTTTTTACAACAATCAATGATAGTTGTCATGGTCATCATTACTGAGGCCAGCTTTATATTCCAGATTTTATTAATGGAATTTAAATTCCATTAGCTGCCACAGTGGGATTTGAACCCAATTCCTGAAAGCATCAATAATAAATAATAACTGGAAAATACTGCAGGTGCTCTCCCTGACGGAATTAGCCTGGGCCTCTGGATTATTATTAGTCCAGGCATGTTACCACTACACCACCCGCCGCCTCCTACAGGCTTTTGGGTTAGACTGTGTGTAGTAATTATGGGCTTATATAGTGTGTAAAGTACATTTAAGAATAATACATGTTAGGAAAGACCACATGATCTGTAGTAACCAACAGGAGAGTAGTGTGGGCTATGTCAGCAGTCAGTGTAGAGATGGGGTTGGAAGGACGTGTGTAGTTGCTGCTGAGTATATTGTAAATAAAAATGTTTCCACTAAGAAAGTTGTCTGCGGTTTCACTCTATTGCTAGTAGTGCAACTCGGCCACCCTACAACACGGTGGAACTTGCTGCCACAGTCCAGGGCAATAGTATACATTCACTGAAGTGGAAGCTAGCTAAGTGCATGAGGAAGGAGGGCCATGCTGATAGGATGAGCTGAAGAGTGGGTGGGAGGAGATCCTGTGCTGTAAGCTGCTCGCTCTGCATGGGGAGCTGGGCAGGAGGAAATGCGAGCAGGGTGTGATTGATAGATAGATAGATAGATAGACAGGAGGAAGGGCTGCTGATGTTACAGTGAGAGAGGGTGGGGGTAGATTGCCTTGGCTGCTGCCTGTGCGGGACGATGACTGAGAGCCGGCTGCCCCAGAGCTGGGGCACAGGGACTGACCGCAGGCTGTATGGGCTGCTGGCCTCTGTCTATCCCTGCGTGGGCTCCGTGCAGCAGTTCATTGCCGAGATCGGCGCTACCGCTGCTGCTGCCCCGCCAGCGCTGCTGGAAGCCAGTGACCCCGACAGCTATAAGCGCTTCATCTCCCAGCTGATGGTCTGCGTCCCCGGGGAGGCTAAGGCGGTGTGCCGGCCGGTCACCTTTCAGCAGGTATGGGCAGGGGGCAAGGGGCAGGGGGGACAAAGGCAATCCAGGCATTTCACACCGACTGCGAACTGGAAAGGAACATGTGGCGCCTCCTACAGTCCCGAGTGGCGCTGCTCTGTGTATCGCGGGAAAAGTTTAAAAGTTTAAAAACAACCAGGAAACCACTTGGGCTCCAGGGCAGCTAGTGGGGGGAGGTTAAACCCCACCCCCCCAACACTTCCAGCTGTTCACATTGCAAACTCTCAATCCGGTTCTCTGAGTAATCTCTTCCTGGATTTTCTTCAAATTTTGCGCCAGATTTTCGTTGCGCGGAAATTCCAGGGTAAAATAACTTTTGCCATTTTGCTTAAATGTCCGAAGACCCTTCCCGGTTAATAGTCAAAAGGTGATCACAGTTTTGCGGAATTAAAGGTCCTGAACTTGCTAGAGCCGGGCATGGCCCCCCTGCCAGTCCTACTGTTTCCCATCTACGTGTTGCCCCTCAGCACCATCATCCTCAAACACAGCGTCTGCTTCCACACCCAACTCTACCTCCCCACCACCACCACCACCACCACCTCTCTGCTGTTGTGGAGTTGTTGGACTGCTTACCTTACCCAACATCCAGTACTGGGATCAGCAGAAACTTCCACCAATTAAACATTGGGAAAATGGGCACCACTGCCTTCAAAGCACTGCAACCTCCATTCTCTAGCCACCTATTCCATTCCTCTCTGGCTGATTCAGACTGTTTGCAGCCTTGGTGTCATACTTGACCCCAGGATGAGTTTTCTACCATCACTAAGACCTTTTTTTTTTTATTCATTCATGGTTTGTGGGCATCACTGGCCAGGCCAACATTTATTACCCATCCCTAGTTCAGGGGGCATTTAACAGTCAACCACATTGCTGTGGGTCTGGAGTCACATGTAGACAGTGAACCAGATGGGTTTTTACAACAATGGTTTGTTTCATGGCCACCATTTGACTTTTAATTCCAGATTTTTATTGAATTCAAATTCCACCATCTGCCATGATGGGATTCGAACTGGGGTCCCCAGAGCATTACTAGTGATTGCTAGTTCAGCAGCAATACCACTACGCCATCGCCTCCCCACTCAGAGCACCTTTCTCTGCCTCAGCTCCTCTGCTGCTGAAACCCTCATTCATGCCTTTGTTTGGAATTGACTATTCTAACAGACTCCTGGCTGGACTCCCACGTTCTATCCTCCGTAAGCTTAAGGCCATCCAAAACTCTGCTGTCCATGTCCTGACACATACCCAATGCCTTTCACACGTCACCCTGTGTGCACGCTGACCTACATTGGCTCCCAGTTAAACAACGCCTCGATTTAAGAAATTCTAATCCTTGGTTTTTTTCCCCAAATGCCTCTGTGTCCTCGCCCCTCCCTATCTCTGTAACCTCCTCCAGCCTATAACCCTCTGAGATATTTGCGCTTATTGTGAGGAACCTATTTTTGAAAAAAAAATTGAAGGATATTGAATTTTGGGCTTTCTCTCCCCCCGCGCCCCCCCCCCCCCGCCCCCCGGAGTTGAGTTATGTTTAAAAGTTTGCAATATTAATTTGAGGCTGTGAATATGCCATTCTTCAAGAAATCATGGGTCAAGATTGATATCCAGCAGGGACAACTGGAAAGGGAAGAGATTTTTGTAAATCTAAGTTAACAAAGAACTACTGTTGCCGCGCTAAAGACTCTTGCTGATTGATTAAAAATACCTGGCCTAAGGGAAGTATTCTTTGAACATCTAAGTCTTTAAAACTCTCAGGCAGTGTGTGTGTGCGGGTGTGCCTTAAAAGCAAGCTGCAAGGAAAAGACTCTCTCTTTCCCTCTCTTTGCCCCACCTTTGCGTAACGTGCAGTTTCAAGTGAGTTAAATTTTCCACAGAAATGTCTCATCAACGTGCAAAGTGTGCAAAGTTGTGATAAGTACGAGTCAGCGAGGACAGTTTCACCAAAAAATCTGTCTGAAAGAACTTCCAGACCTATTCTGACCAGAATTCTGTTAGATCAACAGCATTGAGGTCTCTTGGAATTTTATCCTTTTAAAAGAAACATTGCCATACTCCATCCTCTGTAGGGTTTGTTTTGTCCTGTTTTGTGTTTGTGTGGGAGTGTATAGGGGTTCAAATATCTGTTTTTTGAAAAAGGGGAAAATCGTTAGGCTTTTAAACCACAACTTGTATGTTAACCAGTTTATTAACTTTTTTTCAAAGTAGTTTGTTTTATAATAAATACAGTTTTTTTTGTGTTTACTGAAAGAAGCCTGGTTAGAATCTTTTTGTGCTAGGAGCAACAGTATCAACGGGTAACAATTGGCCAGTTTTGTGGGTGAATTAAACATTTAAACTATTGTTGCGACCTGTGGCGAAGTGGGGCTAGAATTAACTGTGCACTCTTCCCATCTTGGCCCGTAATATTATCTAATTCTGGCATCTTGAACGTCCCCGCTCCACCATTGGTGGCTATGTCTTCAAGCGCCTAGGCCCTAAGCTCTGGAATACCTTCTTTGCACCCCCTCTCCTTCTCTCTATCTCTCTTCACTCTTTCAAGATACTCCTTAAAACCCACCTCTTTGACCAAGCTTTTGGTCATGTGCCCTAATATCTCCTTATGTGGCTTAATATGATATTTTGTTTTATAATGCCTAGCCGAAGTGCCTTGGGATATTTTATTTGTTAAAGGTGCTATATAAATACAAGTTGTTGTTGTTGTTCCCCTTCACCTCCAATTTTTTGAACTGAAAGTTACTGGAAATGTGAACTGATAATGGTGCGGTGAGTTCAACAAGGCATCTGGGACCTTGGTGAGCGCCAGCGTCAACAATCGACCTTCTTAACCAATTAAATTATAGAATGACACAGCATAGAAGGAAGTCTTTTGGCCCATCATGCTTGTCCCAGCTCTTTTGTAGAGCCTATTAGTCCAACTCCCTGCTCTTTCCCATAGCTCTGCAATTTTTTCCCTTTTCAAGTATTTGCCCAATTCCCTGCTGAAAGTTTTTATTGAATTTGCTGCCACCATCTTTCCAAACAATGCATTCCAAATCACAATGACACGTGGCTTATAAAAATGCTCCCTTGTGTGACCTCTGGTCCTTTTCTCAATCATTTCAAATCGTATCCTCTGGTTACCTTCTGCCAATGTAAATGAAGTTTCTCCTTATTTACCGTATCCAAACCCTTCAAGATTATGAACAACTCAGTCAAATCTCCCTGTAAACTTTGCAGCTTGAAGGAGAACAATAGTTTTTTCTCCCCCCCCGCCTCAACCCCCGACCCAGCCTTTCTTCACAATTGAAGTCGTTCATCTCTGATACCATCTAGGAAAAATCCTCTGTGCTCTCTCCAAGGCCTTGACATTCTTCCTAAAGCGTTGTCAGAATTCGCCACAATAATGCCAGCTGGGGCCTAACCAGTGATTCACAAAGGTTTATCTCTTACTGTCTAAGTTGGGTATTTTCTTGTGATAATTTAAGGCTCATTAAACAAGTAGAAATTATAACTTCAGAATGTCATGCCAGATCAGCAAAAAGATGCTCCATTAAAAATTAATGATATGAAAAGCCTCAGTACCTCAGACATTTATAGGTGAGAATTGTGCATTTATACTCCGGATTCCTCTTTTCTTAACTGAAAAAGAAATATATAAAAGATATTTAGTTGTGTCGTGTGAAGCAAGGGGAAAAACCTCATGGATATTCCTGAATGCCAGTTTCCCTAAAGGCAATTTACAAAAGCGGGCATAATTCCTGACACCTTGGTCTGTTTTGGACATTGACCATGTTGCTTCTGACTTGCAATGATGCTCACTGTGGTGAACTGAAATGAGTTCATCAGCAGATTTTGGTGTACATTTGTCACGGGAGGACCGGGTAGCATAACAGTCTAAATGATGCTGTTCACTATGGGCAAAGTGCACCATTCCAGGAAAGTGGAGCCCATTATCTCAATTATTAAAGTGAGAGCTATACATTTGTATCCTTGATCTATCTCACTTTTTTTAATATTCATTCATGAGTCACTGGCTAGGTAGCATTTATTGCCTTATTTAGAGGGGCATTTAAGAATCAACCAAATTGCTGTGGGTCTGGAGTCAGACCAGATAAGGACAGCAGATTTCCTTTCCAAACTGAATGGGTTTTTACGACGATCGTTCCATTAGACTTTTAATTCCAGATTATTTTTTTATTGAATTCAAATCCCATCTGCCATGGCGGTATTCAAACCTGGGTCCCCAGATTACTAGTCCAGTGACAATACCATTAGGCCACCGCGTAGTTGTCAGTCCAAGGTGAAAGCTGTGCCTATATACTGGTGGCCCCTCCTGCTTTTGACTGCAGGATAACCAATTTTTTTTTCAATTCCCTTCCAGCTATCGACACAGAGTGATGTGGTTTTGCGAGTAATCCAGAGGATTTGTGAGAAGGGCAGAAGAAATGTGCTAAGCTTTGGTTACGCGTGTGTTAATGAAATGAGTTTCATACGCATCAGATCGGCCCCCAACATATGTAGTTACCAACCAAATCCCACGACAGTTACCATCAAGAACAGCATGCTATGGAAAAGACTACTCAGCCGGATTGGTGATGATATCATGATGTACTTATTGGAGCACTGCTCTCTCTTCATGCTGGTTCCACCGAGCTGCTGCTTCCAGTTATGCGGAGTCCCCATCTATAGCCTCGTTACAAGTGGCACCAGGTTCCCATCTACCTGGCTCAGGCAGAGCCCAGCCAAATATTGGTGCAATATTTCACTAAAGTGCGCCCAAAAGAGAGCCAGATTTCGTAAAGGCTCCCTGTCAAAAAGCAGGAGTTGGAAGGAGAGATCACCAGGGGCTGCGAGTGAAGCACAAGCTGCAGAGTCCAGCAGCCGGAAGCATCGGACAACCCTAAGTGGTCCTGAATGCACATCTGCAAAGTTGGCTAGACTTGAAGTTGATGCTGGCGGATTGGAATCAAAGGATATGGTCACCATGGAAGCAAAGTCCCTAAAAAGCCGCCTGAAAGACGATAAAGTAGAGTCTCCTGCAAAGAAGCTGAAGGGAAGCCAGCTGTCAGCAGAAGGTATGGCTCTCCATTCAACAGAACAGGATACCCTCCACCTGCAGAATAAATCAAATGAGCCTCCTGAAATAACTCAGCAATCTGGTGTAACAATTGATCAACCAAATGAAGGAGCCATCGAATGGAAAGGGGAAGTGAGTAACACTGACGAACGTGAACCGAAATATCCCAAATTCAGCGCACGTGTGAACCTAGCAAAAGAAAGTACCAGCGCAGAATACAAAAGACAGGACTCGGGTGCCAAAGCACCTGAACTGACTGAAGGAAGAGGAGTTAAAAGCAATAGGAGTGGGCACTTCATGCACAGTGAGGAAATTATTTCTTCTGGTAAAGATGATTACGCCTCTGTAGCGGAAGGGGAAAGTTCAGAACACACAGAGCTACAGACTAAAAATACAGTGGCAGAACATGAATCTGCTAAGAGTGGTGACAGCTCCACCATTGCAGGAATTGGAGAACAGCAAAAATGTGAGGAAATAGACCAAGCAAGAAGCAGGAGCTCTAATCAAGGTGGCAAATTCACAGCTAGAAGTACAAGCAATATACATAGTGCTAAATCTGCCATTGGAAAGAACACTGATGCACATAGACAGTACCATGGAAGGTTTGGTGTGTTAGCACACCCTATATTTGCTGGGAGACCACAGCAAACCTCTATAGATGCTGCAGCAGTGAAGAATAGAAGAAAAGGGGCCCCAATTTATATTGAAAGGGGAAATATAATGTACTGTAGTAATAACAGGGAACGTTTGCCAAACACGTTTATACTAAATTGCTTGCAAGACTTGAACACGGGCGGTCAAAGGCTTGTAGAAACGATCTTCTTGAACAATGCTACATTTGGGAAGAAGAAAACACAAGTCCAGCCTAGTAACTACTGGAGAAAGAAGAGGTTGCCAAAGCGCTACTGGCAAATGAAAAATATTTTCTTTAGACTGCTGAGGAATCATAAGCGATGTCCATATTTGCAGCTCTTGGCTAGAAATTGCCTTGTGATCACCCAGAAAGGAAGTAAGGTCTTTAGTGCTTCAAATGTTGTGAGAAATGCTGAGTCAAATTCTTTTCCTGTCATGAAGGTGGCTTGTAGGTCTTTCAGCAGTCACGACGCAGGGTTGAAAACTAATCATCCTGTTGGTGAAACCATTCCCCTAATTGCAAAACGGGGTCAATTATTGAACAAGAATTTAAAGGACCATAATTCAATGAGAACGGATCCTCCTGGACACAGTTCTACCCTTGAAAGGGACTTGGAGGAGCCGACAGATCCTTTGAGACCTTCAGAACGTCCTGGCTTGTGTTCTCAGCCAAGCAATCTACCTGAAGTTGCAGCAATGAAACATCAAGCAAACGACAAGACCAGCGTGTCCAGAGACTTCAACGAATCATCCAGCTCGGACAAGGACTTGCTCCATTTGCTTAAACAGTACAGCAGTCCACTTCAGGTTCACCGATTTGTGAGAGAGTGTCTGCTCAAAGTTGTACCGGCCGAGCTGTGGGGCTCCGACCACAATAAATGCAGGTTCCTGAAGAATGTGAAGAAGTTTATCTCCTTGGGCAAGTTCGACAAATTCTCTTGCAGTGAGCTAATATGGAAGATGAGAGTGACCGATTGTACATGGCTTCAGCTGACCAAAGGTAATCCATTATTAATCCATTGACTTTCTTTATAAATCACTAGAATGAACCAGTTTTATTTACCTGGACTAATATGTTTCAGAAGTAGCGAGGGCTTTATGCGTGTGAGCTCCTACACTGTTTTAACAACAGAGGTCAGTTGCAGTTGCTGTAGTTTAACAGGGTGTTGCTAAATGTTACTAATAAGTTTGTAGAGTTTAGGGGAAGACCCATTTTAATATCTAAAACCCCCCGTTAGTGAGCAACTGGAAGTTATTTGGGGCATCTGCATGGTTGTTGATATTATTCTAATTAAAACAAAATGCCCTTAGACATGACCTAAATTGATTGAGGTTTTAGCTGAAGGTAAGTGTATAACTCTGTCTCGTCCCTGTTTAAATTCCACTCTCCTCAATATTTTGTGGTTGTTGAAACAAAGAAAGAAAATGCTGGAAATGTACTGTAAGTCCATCAACAGGTTAATATTTGGGTGAAATCCTTTGTCAGAACCGAAAATTGTAGATGTTATTTTAGGATGTTTGCACCTTTAAGTTTCTCACTTTATTTCGTCTTTTGTTGCTTTGCTAGCAGTTTTTGGGCTCCTAAAATTAGATCAGCCCAGAATAAATTCCCTTCGTTGTTCAAGGTCTTTAATTTCCCACTTGCTTCCATTCAGTGCCCTTTCATGAACTCTTACCGGCTGTTGACTAGCATGTTGGAAAAATGCATCACCTTTACTACTTGCATATCTTTTTTAATCCCAGTTTTTTTTCCCCCTTTTCTCACCTGAGTTTCCCAGGAGACCATTCCCCTGGTACTACCATCCCTTGCCTGGGTGCATTGGCAGCCTGTGTGCCAGCATTCCCTTGGTACTACCATCCCTCACCTCTGTGCATTGGCAGCCTGTGTGCCAGCATTCCCTTGGTACTACCATCCCTCACCTCTGTGCATTGGCAGCCTGTTTGTCCACAGAAAGCATGATCTGAGAGTCTGATTGTATCATCACCTGCGAGACTAATCTGTCAATGGAAGGCAATCAGACGAGGAAACCAAAACTGAATTTTCCCTTCCTAACCCAAGAGTATTAGAAGATGAGTAATAAGAACAGAAGTAGGCCATACTACCCCTCGACCCTGCTCTGCCTTTCAGCCCACAGCTGAACCTTTACGTAAACTATACTTTGCTGCCCTACCCCCATTTCTCTTGATTCCCTTAGTGCCCAACAGTGACAGATTTACAGTTAGCGGGGCCCTGTGCACAGCTTCATTTTCACCTCCCCCAACCCCCCACCCCCATCCCCAAACTCAACAAAGTCAAAAAAATGTGTAGCTCCCTCACAAGGACTCAAGGCTCTGAGAATGCAGGCATCACTCTGCCTATTGCAAAGAATGGTTTGATACCTTGGAATAAGCATCCAACCTAACTTTTAAGCTCTTTTTGTATGAACGCAAGACCTTTTCCGACTGTCTCGTCTGAGGAGAGAAAAGTGGATGCCTGCGTATGCCAGACTCCATTTTTGCGTGGTATCCCTGGATTTAAACACTGAGAGTTCTTCTTAGAGTTAAAAGGCGGAAGATTGGTAGTTCCCTCTCCCACCTAATATCTAGGAGTAGGCTGCATCGCTGCTACAGCAGCCTTAGATTTTAGTGCAACGTAAAGGGAATTGTTGTTTGGTAGTACAGAACTTGAATATTGCTGATAAAGGGGACATGTCGAAGCTTTTCATCTGGCACTCATCAGAAAACTTCACAAGAATATCAATAGAAGGGGAAAACAACAATTTATACTGTATTGCCAATTAATTAGCACTCTCTTCACATACAGTATAAATTGTTGTTTTCCCCTTATATTGGTATTCCTGCGAAGTGTGCTGATGAGTGCAAGACAAAAAGCTTTTTTCAGCAGTAAAGAGAATTAGGCCTCTTATATTGATCACTTATCATTTTTTTCCTATCAAAGCTTTCAACCTCCGGTCATTTCCTTGGGTCAATGATATGTCAGAAGAACTTTAAACTAAAAAACCTCACGTTTTGGTGTTCCATTTTTTAATCACTATATCCTTTTTCTTGAGATTGGCGGTACGGTTTCAATTGGACGCAGCCCTACACCAGCATTATTTACTGCCCACCCTCCCATGCTGATCTTCCTACAGCATTTGGAAAACCAATTTGAAACCCTGCAAGAAAATTTAAAAGGCTCGCCCACGTCAGTCCAGTGATTGGCCATAAAGATCGTTGCATCGAATCAACCCCATTTGCATTTTTGTTAATGCAGTGTAAATCTTGCTACAAACACACAGAATGATAGTTGTAGATTTATGCCGCTTGCTTTGGGCACTGAAAGCGATCGAGATGGCGTTCTGGAGGCGGATTTAGCATTTCAGAACGTTAGCGAGTTCCTGCCTTGAATTTGCGATACCTCCTACAGTATGACTGTAACTATGCTTCAAAAGTGAGTCGTGGGCTATTCTGCACTTTCGGAAAATGCTCAACCACGATCTCAGAAAATGGTGGAACAAGTTCGAAAGATTGCTTCATCATCTCATTGCTTCATCATATTTCACAAAGTGGACAAAAAGTTGTTCATTTCTAGTAGCTCAGCCACGTGATACTACAATATACATCAATATTTGCAACTATTGAGAGTGGTTAATTAGCCGGGGTTTCCATACTTGAACTTCGGCCAATGTCTTCCACCTACAGATCTCAGTTCAGGATAACATTTGTTCAGTTGGATGACTTCTACAACAAATGCACACACACTTACACATGCAGACGCTCACATCCATGAAGATACGCTCACATATACTCGCATGATCAGGTGACGTGCAGCGCTCCCAAAATCATTGAAACTTCTACATTCGGAATTACCACTTTGAGACTGGTGCAAGAATTGGGTGAACAATGGATGCACTTAGCTACTCTTTCTGATCATTTCAGTTATTAGATTTGGATTAAACTATTTTTAATTACGATAATCTATCGAAGTTCAATGGCTATATTTGCCAGTTTCAGTGAGAGACATTGCGGGATTGGCAGCTAGACGTTAGGTGCTTGTGATCTGAGATCACTGCATAGCTCTTTCCAGTTTACATTAGCACCCAACATCTCACTGCTTGGTTTGGACTTCATATTCTCAAAGTTCATTTGAAATTTATAATTAGCAGAAATTTTAATATCCAATCTCAAGTTGTACTGAAAATTTGAAATCGGATAGTGAAGGAATTGTAGAAATACAGATGACTGTATAGATTTTGTAAGGTTAATGTGTGTCTCAGGAAAAATAAAAAAACATTGCTTTTATATGGTGCATTAATCATCTATTTGGAATCATCGGCAAATGAATGGAAGGTGTTGTCGACAGTGTTATCAAGCGGCAATAACCTGCACCCTGATGCTCAGATTGGTTCCGCCAGGGCCTCAAACAGCCACAACCGTACAATATCCAGCCAGTGGCTCCCGCTTTCAGCCCTGGTGACTGGACTTCACCTTCAGCAGGTAAATTCAGCCCTTAGCTTTTGAGGTGTGCTGTGACCTCAGAACAAACACTTTAACGGAGTTTTGAAAGGTCCGCGAGGCTGCCAGATTATGCCCACTTGAGGCCTTCCTCAGCATAATTGGCTGCCCTCCTTTGTGGAGCAGGCAATCTGATTCCCAGACTGCTCCAAGGGAAAAGCTACCTGGAGGCGAGACTGTGTCGTGGAGCCAACCCAACGGGCTCTCCTCTACTTTCTCGCCCTCTGCCCACCTCCCCACATCTCCTGCATTTTGGGGGCCCTGTGCCATCGCATAGTTTGCTTCACGGGAAACCCGCTGCTTGTGCCCAGAGGCCTGTTGATCTCAGTCTTGAATATACTCACTGACGGCTTCCAAAGATTCACAACCTTCAGAATGAAAACTTCTCCTCATCTCGGTCCTAAATGGCCAACTCCTTATCCTGAGTCTGTCCAGCCAGGGGAAACAGCCACTCAGCATCTACCCTGTCAAAGCCTCTTAGGAGTAACTTACCTCCTGACTCCTCAAAGTCTGCCCACCATCTACAAGGCACAAGTCAGGAGTGTGCTGGAATACTCCCCACTTGCCTGGGTGAGTGCAGCTCCCACAACACTCAAGAAACCTGACACTGTCCTGGACAAAGTAACCTACTTGATTGGCACCACATCCACAAATCCATCACTCCCTCCACCATCGACACACAGTAGCAGCAATGTATAGCATCTACAAGATGCACTGCAGGAATTCACCAAGACTCCTCAGACAGCACCTCCCAAACCCACAACCACGACCATCTAGAAGGACAAGGACAGCAGATAGATGGGAATATCACCAACTGGAAGTTCCCTTCCAAGTCACTCACCATCCTGACTTGCTGTTCTTTCACTGTCACTGTGTCAAAATCCTGGAACTCCCTCCCTAACAGCACTGTGGGTGTACCTACACCACATGGACTGCAGCGGTTCAAGAAGGCAGCTCACCACCACTTTCTCAAGGGCAACTAGGGAATGAGTAATAAATGTTGGCCCAGCCAGCAAAGCCCACATCCCATGAATGAATAAAAAAAAAGAAATTTATACGTTTCAATGAGATCACCTCTCATTCTTCTAAACCCCAGAGAGTATAGGCCCTTTTTACTCAATCTCTCCTCATGGGACAGCTCTCTCTACTCTGGAATCAATTTAGTGAACCTGTTGCAGCCAATTGTAGCAGCCCAACTATTTGCCTAGTTGAGAGCAATTAATTGAGTACAGACTTGGGATGGAACCTGGTATCTCTAGCTCAATATTGCACCATGTGATGTATTTACCCACTGTGCTATCAGGGAACCAATGTGTGGCTTTATAGTGTGTGTGAAGATCCCATGTATCAGCATCGTGCTCATTAACTTTCTCTATGTTTCAGTTATAAAACTTGTTTAAGGATTGGTTCTCTTGCTCGTTAAATAAGATGTGGTTTAAAAGAAAATCCTGAGGCTATTCACTGCTACGGAACCAAAATGTTTTGCGGCATATAAAGAGGCCATTTGGCCCATTATACCATTGCTGTGTACTCCTCAAATAACCCTGTACCTTGTTGTGTTGTAATTTATCATGACAATGGCGATTATTTGCGTTGAGTTCTAGCTTGTATAACACATACTAAGGATCAATTCCATATTAAGTTTTTGAATCTTTCCTTTTGTATTTCGGAGATAGGCACTCTTGCAGCACGCACTGTCATGCCAAGAGTGTTAGCAGGCTCCCATATCTCTGAAACTGCTGCTTTGTAGCTTAATGCTAATAGACACTTTAGACAATGTTTTTCAACCTCCCATCCACCCCAAAACTCCTATTTCCCTTTTGGAGAAGACTTTAAACTCAACTTTTTCAAAAATTTTGAAAATTATTTAGCAAATGCAAATCCCCGAAGCCAAGCGACAGCCTCCTCATTTGCTGAGTTTGAGGTGATTAGTCTGTCACTTCGTCTGTAGAGGGGACACTTCTTGATAATGTGCAGCATTGTTTGTGCCTCTCCACAAGGGGTTTGTACTGAGGCTCCAGTGGTGGAGGTTGGCTGCTCAGGGGCCCTGGCATGTCCTGAACTTGCTTAGCAAGGACCACTGTCACCGTGGTAGCTCAAAGCCTGGCATTCAACTGGTTTATCACAAGGAACTTGTTAGTGACTTCCCGTGCTTCCCATTCCTCGATCCAGAGGATGTCTGCTGGTAGATCTTGCTTCATATGGGACACTGAGATGGAAGGCGGGCAGTAGGTGGGTTGATCAGGCCATCATGGAGTAGTAAGTGAGGTGCAGCACAGGTGGTTTTAACCAACTTGTGGGTTTTAGTCAGGCGGCGGCAAATCTATCGGAGAGTGATGTTTGTAAGGACGGGAAGCCAGGGGAAGGATGCTGAGTGGAGAGTTCCAGTTATGGTGCACATTGTTGCATTCGGTTGTGTGTCAAAAAGGTGTGTGTGACAACCTTTGCCAGACAGGCGCACAGTGCTCTGCTGCAGAGTATGGCTGGACAGGTGCTGAGGTCCAGAATGTTGTGACCCCAGAGAAAATTAAGGAACCTGAAAGAGCCCCTTACAGAACCCCTCCCTCCTCAGAACCGGCAGTTTCAACGTTGAGCAGCCCTCGGGCTCTGGCTTTTTGGCAATCGGGAATGCTCTCCAAATCTTACAGATTAATGTTGAGGGACTGTCGGCTGCCAAATGAAACCTCACTAAACTCAACCATATTTGTGTGATCCAGACTTGCATCCGTAATTCCAAGCGTAGTCAGGCTGCAAGTCTAGCTCCTATTGTTATTGCATTTGTTCATCCCAACTTCCTCTTAAATACAAAGGAATGCTTTTATCTCCCAGGTCAGCACTTTGTTCCTGCATCAGAACATCAATTACGTGAAGAAATCCTGTCTAGGTTCCTCTTTTGGTTAATGGACACATATGTGGTACAGCTCCTCAAGTCTTTCTTCTATGTTACGGAGACAACGTTCATGAAAAACATGCTTTTCTACTACAGAAAATGTGTCTGGAATGAGGTGGAGAGGATTGGTGTTCGGTAAGGGTTAAACTATTGCACCACGATCACTTGAGTTAATCTGGCTTTCAAGCCCCTCACAGTTTAAGAGCCGCTCTCTATTTAGGATCCTCTGTTAGCTGTGAAGATGATGTCAATGTCTTATTAATCACATTGTTTAGATTTAATGGCAATCGCATTGTTAAACAGGTGATGGATATTTGTACACCTATGAATGGAGATAGCTGGGATACTGGTGTATTGGAGTAGTGTTGACTGCAAACTGAGTCAATAGACTCTCTCCAGCAAAAGAAAGCTGTTGTGTCTTAGTTTTAACTTCACCAAACGACGTGGATCCAATCCAGTTAACAGATGAGACTTGTTTAGATTGAAGTTTTCTCTGCGTGTGTGGTCCAAATGGCTTTCCGTGATAGACAAGCAGATGGTGTGATTCATGTTGTATGGTTAAAGGACAGAAGGAGTGCCAGAAAGTAAAGATATTCAGGAAGCCACATTAAGACAGAATCCCATGTCGATGGATAATTGTTGGTGGCGTAGATGGGTAGGTGTCAAGAAATAAGAAAAAGAAATCCATTGCAGGCGAAAAAAATAGCACAGGGCGATCTGCAGAAAATAATTATTTCTCCGCAGCTAATCACCTCCTTCAGGACCTTAATAAATTGACTAAAGGCTGTGATTAGTTAAATTGTACCTTGCATTGTAGATCAACAGTCCTAAGGGGCCAAATATTTTTTACGTTTAGATACATTCCTTTAAGGCAAGAAACAGTGCATTAACATTTAGTTTGTTGATGAAGAGAGTTTAAAACAAATGAACTTAAAAGGGTTAAAATAAAACAATGATTAGCAACACTAAAGAAAGTAGGAAGTGAAAAGAGAATTTGGGCTCGTAAGTGTGAAAAAGGAAATAACTTTTCTATGCGAAAGAATGATTAAAGATAGTAGATTGCTCAGGGATGAAGAGTCTGTGAGGGAGGAAGATAATGGCAGAGATATTAAATATTGTGTGTCAGTATTTACAAATGATGCTGAACGAAAGATTGTACGTGTACTCGAGGAGGGTGTGGAAAAATTGTTAAAAATAACTGTGGAAAATGAATTTGTTCTGGAAAAAAAATTTGCGAAAGACCTCAGTGACTGGACACTGATGGGATGCACCCTGGTTTACTGAAAGAGATCAGAGGGGAGGCTGCAAAGGGAGAGTAGAGAGGATAGCCACTCTAACACTTCTGTTCAAAAAGGGATAGCGGCTAATGTGATTCACTCAGACCAGTTGGTCTAATGGTAGTTTGGGGCAAACTCTTAAAATCTATAATTGTAGATCAACTTAATGAACATTTAGAAATGAATAAGAACATTGAGGGTAGCTAGTAGAGATTTGTTAAAGGCAAACATTGGGTAAATTTAACAGATTTTATTTTTGAGAAGTGACTGGATCGCTAAGGAGTAGCTGTGCTCCTGTATATAGAATTTCAGAGGGTGCTTAAAGAGATGAATTGCAGTCAATGAAACTGAATGTCAGACGCTGCTTGTATTGGGTGTCCAATCCGATACCCCTGTTCCGCATCACTGCCAGGGATGCATTTCTACCCCTTAGAATAAGTCAGGATTAGGATACGTTAACAAGTGTGGACTTCCTAGAAATATTGTTAAACTCTAAAGATTTCCTGCAAACAATTGTATACGGCCAGACACCCCCTGTAAATGCTGACACTGTCCCAGAAAACCCTTGACTAAAGATGGCTGGATATTTAAAGATGTTATATTAGTTTTATTTGTTCTTTTTTAGTATACAGCAGTTGAATTTACTAATGATTCATCACGTACTTCCTCCTGATAAGCATCCAGGCTGGTGCGTTAGCTCATGTTGTTCTCAGTGGAGTCAATGTTGCTCATTCACAAGCCCCATCATTGTTCTCAGGTGGAATGTTACTTGTTGAGTCAACAGACCCAATATGGCAGGTGTGTAGGGAAGCCGGGTTGGGGCGATGGTGTGGGGTTAATAAAGTAAAAATTCAAGTTTGTCTAATTGCGTTTAATATTATTACTTAAGTTGGGACACTCCTATGTTTAGTTTTGCTGTAAAAATCAGAGTCAGGACCCCCCATATGACAGCGGTGAGGCTCCTCACACTGGACTTGAATTTGCTAAGAGCATAAATCCAGTGTAGTTTTAACCCGGATTTATAATGCTCCTCAGGGCGCTACCTAAACACAAAATGCTGGAAATACTCAGTAGGTCAGACAGCATCTGGGAGAGAGAGAATCAGAACTAATGTTTCAGGTTTGCGACCTTTTCTCAGCTCCTTTATTTATGAGCTGTATACTGTTTTAATAAGATTGTTTTATAAGTGAAAGATGCAAAAGGAATTTTTTTTTTTTGCAAACTAATGTAGAAAACATCTAGCGAAAGTGCAGCTGCGACCCATCTCACACAAAGACATGGAACAGAAACAACGGCAGAAAACCTTTCCACCCCCTTCCAAACTGCGGTTTATTCCAAAGAAAAATGGCCTACGACCAATAGTGAAAATGCGGAGCAAAGCAGCACTAAAACCCTCTGTGAAAAGGAGCAGCTTTAGAAAGGTTAGTGACCACTTTGGGCTTTGTGTGTGGACTGTAAAGCAGATGGGTCTAAAATGCCTCATTCCCTGCCCCGACAGATATTTTTCTAAGGTGTCAGATTTTGCTTAGTGCTAATGCTCTTGCCTTGGAGTCGGAAGGTTTTGGGTTCAATTCTCACTGCAAAGACGTGAATGCATAATCTAAGCCGACCCTTCAGTGCAGTACTGAGGGAGTGCTACATTGTTGGTGGTGCTGTCTTTCAGATGAGGCACCTGTCCTCTCAGTTGGGCGTTACAGATCCTATTTCAAAGCAGAGCGGGGGAATTCTCACCAGTGCGCAGGCCATTATTTATCCCTCAACCAACATCACTGGAACAGGTTATTTGGTCATTATCACAATGACCTTTCCCACATTAAAACAGTGACTACACTTCAGAAGCACTTTATTAACTGGAAAGCGCTTTAGGATGTCCTGAAGCCATGCCCTCCTTGATGTCACGAGCTGAAGTCATGCGCCGCCTTCGGATCTGTCTTCAGCTCAATGACGGGCAAGTGTTTTTTAATCATTTACAATCTCTTCTTTGTGCATTTAACTGCCGTTCCCCCTGTGGCCCAGCCCTGTACACCGCCCCTACATCCCGCCCCTGCTCTCCTCAGCTCTCCCATCCCGGCTCCTCGGCCCCACTGATGTCAGAGAAGAGCTGGTGGGGGGCTCTGGGATTGGTGGAGGGGGGGCAGGGTGTGGAACAAGGCTGGGGATTGGCGGGGTGGGGGGAGGGCTAAACCAGGTGCCTTCTCAGTGTTTGCTACTATTGGGAACCACAAGATCCAGACCATAATACTAAATTGAAAGAAGTACAAATAAATCACCATTTAATCTTGAAGGAGTGTTTTGGCCCTGGTCAGTAGGAAAGAAGGTAAAAGGGCAGATGTTCTATCTCTTGCACACTCAGTTTGGATTGACTGGAACTGGTTCCTCAACCATAATACGCTATTATGGAGAATGTGTCTTGCCACAGTTAGCCCACTTGAAGAATAAATGATTTCTAATAAACGCAGGGCAGTTATTTTTTATTCTTTCATGGAATGTGGGCATTGCTGGCTAGGCCAGCACTTATCGCCCATCGCTAATTGCCCTGGAGAAGGTGGTGGTGGTGAGCACCACCTTGAACTGCTGCAGCCCATGTGGTTTAGGTACACCCACAGTGCATTTAGGAAGGGAGTGCCAGGTTATTACTTAGTTATTACTTGAACTTTTGGGCATTTAACAGTTTTTAAAAATATGTTCAAAACAGATCCAACAGTCTGACGCCCAAATGAAAGTCCTGTTTGGTGTGCTGAACTATGAGTGTCAACAGAACCCGGCCCTGATGGGCTCCTCAGTCTTTGGACTTGATGACATTTACAAAGCATGGAGGGAGTTTGCGTTACAGAGTCTGAAAGCTGCAAAAGTGAGAGAGAGTCGTCCTTATTACTTTGTGAAAGTGAGTATAAAGTTCTGATACTCCACCGGATGATCTCCTAATTTTAAACAAATTGCCAACAGTGATGTGACATCTTGGTGGGGATTGATCTATTGCACTGTATTCTTGAAATACCTGGGTTTACATTAATTCTTAAGTGCCTCTAACTGTTAAAATTGATCTATTAATGAGAGAAACATCCTGATACTTTTCGAAGTCTTCATAGTGCCTGGAACTTCAGGTATCTTGCTCACTAAACAAAGAGCTGAAATGACCTCTGAAAATTGGCATTCACTGCCCATTGCAGAACCGAGCAACGCGCATCAGAAAGGTTCAATCCCGATCTGCGCCAAGTTCAGGTGGGGCAGCGATTGGGGCACTACAGCTGGCCTCTGCATTTATGTGCTAAAGAGGGGACGAGTCAATAAGGTCTCCTGATTCTGGCGCATGAGGGCAGAGCCAGGCTGGCCAGTGATCTTTTCCATTGCCAGAATTCATTATCTGGGCTCATACTCGGAAGAGATACTGAATCATGCTGTAAGATGTATTGGCAGTTACAGGAAAGGAGGGAGAGAATTGGAGGTGTCACGACTCACTGGGGATAGTGCGCTGTAATATCAAACCCCACTGCTCCCTGAGCCACAACAAATGTGGAAGGTTTAATCAAACCATCAGATTGCCTCAATTCTACCTAGTTATTTAATTTAGGTTAACAGAATACGAGCACCAGGTTTGTAAACTTAATAAGTAAATAACTGTTTATTGAACAATTGTCTGACTAGTGGCAAAACAAAGAAATATGAACTTCTAACTTCTAACACCATAACTTAAACTCTACCCCCAACACATACACACACACAACATGGATTATCGGGGTGGGATAAAACAGTTCAATAGCACCAATCTGGAGTGCAGGATTCGATGGGTTGATTTTGATCAATGGCTTCCAAATTCTTTTCAGTTCTTGTTGATGACACGAGGTGGTCTTCCAGTATTTTCAGTATTTAGTCCACTGGTTGAGGACTTGCTTTTCAGTGTCTCTAACAGTGATTTCCCCTCTTCCTATTTCCGGGGGTTTCCTCAGAGAGACAGCAGGTTACAGAGATATGAGGAAAGGAGATTTCAGATGTTTTCTCTTGGCAGGCCAGGAGTTTTCTGTTTAGCTATCTTCACAAATGGAATAAAGAATGCTTCAACATCCCTTTCCTCAAATTTTGGAAGAGCTTGTACAAATTTAAACATCTCCCCACTGGGTTCTGACCTGGAAATAAGTCCGGCCTCAATTACTGGCGTCTCTTTTTTAACTGTCAGCATTTTAAGCTGGAATTCTCTCTCTCTCTTTCTCTTTCCTCCTTTTCTAACTTCACCATTTCTAACTCCCTTTGGAATGTCCTTTCTCGTTCCTTTTCTTTTCCTTCTGCCTCTAGCTCCAGTATTTTTATTTGCAACTGAATTTGAGCCCATTCCAATGAACCACCCCTTGGAGAATTCGGTCTCTCGGGTATTCCTTCCAATTTCAAATGCTGTGCCATCTCTTCGATTAAAAATAGATATCTGTTCCTGTCTTTTAACTACACAATGGGCTCCCTGCCAGCCTATTTGAGAACCTCCTTTGGGGGTGCCCTGTGCCCATCGGAGGCACTCCCCTTCCCCAAGATCAGATCCCTTTTTTAAACCTCCCCCCTACTCACCCCGCCCCCCAGCCTCTCAAACCTGGCCCCTCACACCCACTTGTCTGCCAGCCAGGCCTCACTGAGATCTCGGACTTAGCTTGAAGTCCAGTTCCAGAACCTCCTCTTGTTCGGGGCCTGCCTGTAGTCCCAGCAGTGGCCAAGTTGGCCAGCAGCTCTCTAAAGGATGAACTTCCTCCACAGACGAGGATGCTAGTCTCAACATTAGACAATTAACTCTGCTTCCAGCATAAAATGGCTGCCGGGCAGCCGGCATTTTGGTGGAAGGGCTCCCTATTGACTTTTTAGTCGGGGCGGGGAATATGGTGCCCCATGAAATCCAACCCAATGAATTTTATCCCTCAGTCATTCAAGTTAATTTTCCCCCCCTGCACCCCCATATGAAACTTACATCATGTTCCATAACTTTGTGTATCCTTCCTACAAGACTGTGCCCCTCTGACCTGACAACCTCTGGAAGACTCTCCAATTAGCAACGTTGATGTCTGCTGGGTGGGTCAGGGGGCAGCATGTCACTGGATGTGTCCTTTTCCCACTTTGACATTATCGTTGATACATCCGAATGACATTGGAGTTGCCATAATTCCTTCTGGAAAAACTCAGCCTAAATATTGTGAGATGGGTAAATTCCAAATGACGTCCACATTGAGGCAAGTGTAACCGCGCTTAAGTGTCGGTGTTTAGCTACCTTTGTAGACGAACGAAGTGGTTTGAACTGCATCCATCTAATCAATTTAAAGAAAACGTTATTCCAGTAGAACACTAGCTACGTATGGGTTACTTTTAAATAGGCAACCTTTAGAAGAGGCAGCAACCTGAAACTTCATTAACAACAACTACCTGCATTTATATAGTGCCTTCAATATGGTAAAATGTCCCAAGGTGCTTCACAGGGGCGTCATCGAACAAAATTTGACACCAAGCCACATAAGGAAAGGTTAGGACGGCTGACTGAAAGCTTGGTCGAAGAGGTAGGGTTGAGTAGCATTTTAAAGGAGGAGAGAGAGAGAGGCGGAGATAATTCAGGAGGGAATTCCAGAGATTAGGGCCTAGACAGCCGATGTCACAGCCACCAATGGTGGAACAATGAAACTTATGGGAATGTGCAAGAGGCCAGAATTGCAGGAGTGCAGATGTCTCTGAGGGTTGTAGGACTGGAGGAGATTCCAGAGATGGGGAAGGGGTGAGGCCATGGAGGGATTTGAAAACAAGGATGAGAATTTTAAAATAAAGGCACTGCCAGCCCGGGGGCCAAGCACAGCAAGCATGGGAACGATGGGTGAACAGGCTTTGGGGCAAGTTAGAATGCGGGGAGTTGTGTTTTGGATAAGCCCAAGTTTTTGTTATACCCCATTAATCCATTGGAGGGATGCAAGGAAAGAATCCTTCTTCTATATCATCTGTACCTCATTTTACAATACAGTAACTACACCATTACAAGTTGATCTCCATACTGATTGTCTACTTTTGTCTTTCAATTCTTTAAAGACATTTCTCATTTCTCCTCCGTTCCAAGGGGATTAAGGATCACAAAACAAAGACGGGTGGATGGAGTTAAGATGCAGATGAGCCATGGTCTAATTGAATGATGGAACGGTGGGGTGGTGGGGCTGAAAAAGTTGATTGGCCTACCCCTGTGCCCCAACCTAAATTCCAAATTTAGTCTTCCTTCACCTGTTGGTGAGACCACATCTGGAGTAGTGTGTGCAGTTTTGGCCTCCACATTTAAGAAAGGATATACTTGCATTGGGAGGTGCTCCAGTTCACTAGATTGTTCCCTGGGATTGAGGGAGTTGTCCTGTGATGAGAGGCTGAGTAAATTGGGCGTATATTCTCTGGAGTTTAGATGAGTGAGAGGTGATCTCATTGAACCTACAAAATTCTGAGGGGGTTTGATAGGGTAGCTGCTGAGAGATTGTTTCCGCTGGTTGGGGAGTCAAAAACACGGAGCACAGTCTCAGGATAAGGAGCCAGTCATTTAGGACTGAGATGAGGAGAAATTACTTCACTCAAAAGGTTGTGAATTTTTGGAATTCTCTACCCTGGAGGGTAGACTCCATCATTGAATACATTTAAGACTGGGATAGACAGATTTTTGGTCACTCAGGGAATCAAAGGGTATGGGGAGTGGGTGAGAAAATGGAGTTGAAGCCCACGATCAGCCATGATCGTACTGAATGGCGGGGCAGGCTTGATGGGCCATATGTTCTACTCCTCCCATTTCTTGTGTCCCTGTGACCTTTGGCCTCATTATCTCCTCTGATCTCAAGGAGCACACCCCACATTGCTTTCATTGCTAAAACTGTAGCAAGAAGCACAGTTTCCTCATTTACTGCAGTTTATTTCTGTTTCAACAACTTCTAATTCTCTGTAAAGCAAAAGTTTCTCCAGTATTTGGGAAGGCACTTCTAACACTAGTCTTGCTTTTAAGAACATAAGAACTAGGAGCAGAAGTAGGCAATTCAGCCCCTCGAGCCTGCCCCGCCATTCAATACGATCATGGCTGATCTCATTTTCAGGACAAAGTACAAGCAAAACTTTGGCTGACATGGACTTGTCCTTCCCTATCTCTGTCATCCTCTCCAACCCCACAACCCTCCGGAATATCTGTGCTGCTCTCATTCTGGCCTCCAGTACATTCCCAGCTCTGATTGCTCCGCCATTGGTTGCCATGCCTTCAGTTGCCAGGGTCTCAAGCTCTGGAATACGCTCCCTACACCTCTGCTTCTCTACCTCATGTTCCTCCTTTAAGACACTCCTTGAAACCTACCTCTTTGATCGGGCTTTTGACCAGATGACCTAATATTTCCTTATGTGGCTCGGTGTCATACATTGTTTTGTAATGCTCCTGTGAAGTGCCTTGCGATGTTTCATTGTGTTAAAGGCACTATATAAATATAAGTTGTTGTTGAAGTCCCTTCTAGCTTCATCCTCCCTGTGCTATCTTTATGATTTTATTGGTATTGCCTTTCCTCCTTTGTCCTTAAAGTGCAAATTTGTCATTCCCAGGACCTCAAATACTTTATGCCACTATCAGCACCTTTTTTTAGCCCCTACCACTACCATTAACACTCCTTTTGTCCTTTCGTTCATGACATCTTTGTCAATCCCTCCTTTGCCCTCGCCTATCGCTGGCCTTCTATCCAGCTTCACCTGCCCCACCCCACCCCCCTTAAGCAGTATAAATTTTATCACATTTCTACTTCTCTTTAGCTCTGAAGAAGGGTCATACGGACTCGAAACGTTAACTCTGTTTCTCTCTCCACGGACGCTGTCAGACCCGCTGAGTTTTTCCAGCATTTTCTGTTTTTGTATCATCTCAAATACTTGGAATTTCTTGCCTCCTTGGTCTTTCCTCTTACCAAATTTCAAGCTTTAAAGCCCAAGTACTTTGTCACACAATTACTGGTTATTTATCGTCTTTTTGTTATACTCTTTTCAACCCCCATGGTTGGTGGTCACACACAATATAGCCTATAAAATAGAGAATGGCACTGTACTGTAACCACTGAAATTATGACTGACAAATCCCCAATGGTATCATGCATTTTGGTTATTCTTTATAATGTTAAATAGAAAATAGCTATTTTTCAGATATGTGATACAAGAACAGTATAGACCACAGAGCACAAAGTTGTATTTGTGTAGTATCCTTTGTGTTCTCAATATAGCCAAAAGCTAATTAACTACTTTTTGAAGGTTTTGAAGCACTGTTGTTTTATAGTTAAACTTGGCAGCTGGCTTATGCACAGGGCGCAAATGAAATAAATGACCATTTAACCTGTTTTGTTGAGAGCTGAGGGAGGAATGTTGGCCAGGGCACAAGGAAAACTCCCTGCTTTCCTTTGAAAAATGCCATCGAAACCCCGAATCTTCACCTGAACAAACAGGTACGACTTTGGGCTAACATCTGTCCGAAAGACAGGCCCACTGACAATGCAGCATTGTCTCAGTACTGTATTGAATTGTCAACCTAGTTATACACTTCAGTCTTAAACCTGTCATTTAGACTTCGAAGCTGGTCGCTTGGCCTCTGGCCAAGCTGACATGGCTAGTTTGAAAGGTGCACTGTGGGGTAACGCACCGGAGAGTTAAACATAAAACTATTCTTGTTGCAGGCAGATGTCACTGGTGCCTACGACGCCATTCCTCATTCCAAGTTAATGGAAGTGATTTCGGGAATACTGGATCCCACGGTACAAGAGAGCTACTGCATCCGGCACTACACAAAAGTCTGGATGGATTCCAATGGACAAATTAGAAAGTCATTCAAAAGTCAGGTACAGACTTGTGGCATCCTGTGTGTGAGACTTAGCTGAGGATCAGTGATCTGATGACTGAAAATAGCTGCTTGAAAATATTGAAGGGTATTATTAAATTCGACTGTTTCATCTCCTGTATGTTGTACCTAAAGCCAGGCTCTGTACAAATCTTGAGTCTAAAAGGATCATTTTCTTTTTCAAAAGTGTCAACGTTATTGGCAAACTTGGTGCTTTTGAATTTGCAGTAAAAGTTTTAGCAGCTGCTGGATGTGGAGACTCAACTGACTGGTGAGATTGGCCTGACTGGTGAGATTGGCCTGACTGGTGAGATTGGCCTGACTGGGCCTGACTGGTAAGATGGGCCTGACTGGGCCTGACTGGTGAGATGGGCCTGACTGGTGAGATTGGTCTGACTGGTGAGATTGGTCTGACTGGTGAGATTGGCCTGACTGGTTTCCATGCTTTTGGGAAGCTGGTAAAGGAAAAGTGAACGTAGAATCTTACAGACTACAACAGGTCACTCGGCCCATGAAGTCTGTACTTGTGGCCAGGAATTTCCAGTCGGGCTGGGCCCGCTCGCCGACGCATAAAATGACGCGTGGTGACGTTGGGTGGAAGTCCTGATGTCACCCTGCCCCATTTAAATTTTCAGGTAGGCGGGGGCAGCAAAATCATCTGTGCGCCCGCCAACCTGTCAATGGCCAATTGAGGCCATTGACAGAGTCATTAAAGTAATTAATAGACCTGCCCGTCCAACCTTAAGATTGGTGGGCAGGCCAGGAGCCCGGGTGGGAATTAGAATGAGCATGAAACCTCATCCACGGGCAGGATGAGGTTTCATGTAGGTTTTTAAAAATTTAATAAAAGTGGTTTTAAAAGTTATGGACACGTCCCAACTCATGTGACAGTGTTACATGAGGGGACGTGTCAGGGAATTTTTATTTTCTATTTTTAATACTTTTCAATGTGCAGCCCATCTCCCTGAGGCAGCACTTAGCCTCAGGGAGATGAGTACACTCTTTCGTGTGTATGCGCGAAAGAGCGCATTCGGGTTTAGGGATCTCCCCCCGCTCGCACAGGGAGTGCATAGCGGCTTCTGTGTGGACGTCACGCTGGGCGGGCCCTAATTGGCCCGCCCACATAAAATGGCGGCGTGCCCCCGATTGGGGGCGATGATCGGAGGCACGCCTCCGTGGGCCCGCTCTTCAACTTCCCCCCACTCCCTGACAGGGGGAAAGTCCTGGCCCATGTTTTTCTCCCAATGAGTCACTTACTTTGTCACCAAACTCCTGTTTGTGTCTTAGACCCATTAATATTACTGTTTTCCAAGCAAGACATCTAATTCTCTTTAAAATAATTTATGAACTCTTCCTCAGACACAGTTTGTGACAAAGAATTCCACTGTGTAAAGACTTCTTTCCTAACCTCCCCTCTGATTTGTTTTTTGTCTCTTATTTACATTCTTGTAAGTGTTCAGATCACCTTCTCAACGCTAAAGAAAAAAGTCTGAATTTATCATCGTTTTTTTTGCATACCATTGACTCCGTGCCTTTAGTTATTGATTCTGTCCTGTTTTCAGAAGCAAGTTCCAATGCATTCATATTCTCACTTTCGCAAAAGGGCTAATTAATGCCAGAATTCTCACCCGCTTGAAATGTCTGACCTGTCGAACCAAATATAGATTCTGTGTTAAAATGGCATAATTGCCTGCGCGTGTTGGTCTGCTGCACTTCTCAGATGCAGCATTTCCAAGCGAAATATTTAATGGCCACGTTTTGAACTGATTGCTTGAAACTATGTACTCAAGAATGAAAGGATGCATTCATTAAACAGCAGAAAGTGTGAGTTGCTGATAGGCAGATTTCATAATTGTAATTGATTTGCACGAAAGTATCGTAACCAAGCGGAAGGGTGACCAGATGAACCAATCGGATTGGTCAAAACGCGGCAGGGTAGAGTTTCCACTTTGGATGCTATGGGTGCAACCTGCACCCAAAAATCGTGCCCATTTTAGAAAGTGTTTTTTTTATATCTCTCTCAAGTTTGTACCCATATCGTATCTGTACAGCGCTGAGTGGAATATCTGTCGTGTGCCACGGCAATCAGGCTGTGTTTTAAAATGTAGCTTTTTTAAAAAAAAAACACTTTGCTTTCAAAATATTCCTTGATACGTTTAAGAGTGGGAGCTTGGTGCAGTTTAATTAATAAAGCTGAAGATGTGCTTATCGCAGAAAAAATAGACACTTACAACCTGCGCTATTCCAGCACTTGTAAGTAACCCGATTTTTAAATTACAGAAGTAAATTTCAAAAGATATATGGAACCTTTCACTCATTATACCCGGGCGCAGTATTCCATTTGTTTGTAAATTGAAAAAAAAAATTACATTCAAAGGCTTTTGAAACGTACCTGGTTGTACCCTTGCGGCCAAAAGAACCAGTTTAATTTTGAGGCGCATTGAAGGCCTGCAAATGAGTGCAATTAGCGGAAGCGCTCTCAGTAGTAATTAATCCCATTTGGATGAGTGGCCAATTTCTTTGGGTGGGGCCAGCCTCTAGCACAAAAGATTGTGGAAACTCGATTTGCGCTGAATGTAATTTCCGCTTAAAATTCCGCGATCTTGTGTCGATTTCATCCTAATTATGCTGGAAAACCAGCGTGACCAAGTGGAAACTCTAGGCGTTTACCACTATCTGCTCATCATTGGCAGGGACCGAGTGCCGAATGTTTGCATTGCTTTCATGACTTTCAAATAATGGAGTGTGCTAAACTGTACATGATTCCCCAGTGATGATCGTGTTATCTATCACTTTCCTGGTCAGCCTTCAGAGGGGTAAGAACAGGAAGCTACAGCCACTGATCCAGTGTATTTTGAAGATGTAAGGTATAGGTTTTTAAACCTTAATCTTTGCGTCATCACGACTTCTTGATTTCCTTGCCTTTCTCCTCCTGCTTTGTAACCGTGTTGTTGTCCTGTGTAAGGGATTTGGTGCGTAAACTTCCTCTCTCTCTGCCACGCCTTTACGCATCTCTTAATGGTAACCAAGATGTTTTTTCTTCTGTCATATACTATCAATATTCAGGTTTCTACTATGATGGATCTCTTGCCAAACATGAAGGAATTTGTGTCCCATCTACAGCAGGATACCCCTCTGCAAAACACTGTACTGATTGAGCAGGTGAGATGAGTCGCTTACGATTATGTCCAATCCCTGTCACAGAAGGAAGAGACTACCTAAGACAAATGTGATGTTTCCTCCTTTGCTGCTGATTCATTTTTGGAAATATTGACAAAATAGTTTGATTGAGCTCGGGAGAGTTCTTAAGAATATCAAACCAGTTCTTGTCTGTGCAAGGTGTGGCGATTGTTGCTTTAAATCTAGCCTTACTGAGTAAGGGTCACATGGTCAGAACAGCCAATCAACACCTAGAGCTAGGGAATCTTAGAAGGGGTGGAGTTTTCCTAGTCTAGAGAGTGTATTGTTGCTTTGCAAGAAGCAGGCAGCTAATCCAGCAGCTCTGTAAATAAAGTCTGTTGTTCAACTACAAAAGCCTCTCGGTAGTACATCTACCTCTGGCGTCAAGGATAATTGATCCTGGCACTACCACTCACCCTACAACTGTGAGTATCTCAGTTTTTAAAATATATATATACTCACCAGGATGCCTCTCTTCAGGAGGACTGACCTATTTGACTCCTCCACGGAGGACTGGAGTCAATACATTGAGCGCTTTGGGTTTTATTTCCAGGCCAACGAAATAGGGGGAGAAGCAAAGCGCAAAGGAATTCCCTTGAGTGTCTGTGGGAGTCAAACCTACAACCTTATTCGCAGCCTCACAACCCCAAGCGCGCCTGACTCCAAATCGTTCATTGAGCTCGTGGACTTAGTGATGGGCCATTTTCAGCCCAAACCATCAGTCATTACGCAGAGATTCAAATTTAATACGAGGGTGAGGGCCCCAGGCAAATCGGTCGCTATACTTATATTGCTAAGTTGAAGCAATTGTGACTTTGGAGCGATCTTGAATGACATGTTATCAGATCAGTTAGTTCGTGGCACACGCAACAACGCCATTCAGCGTCGATTGCTGGCAGAAGTCGATATAAATTGTAAACAAGCAATGGAGATAGCACTGGCACTGAAAAAGGTTCGCAGGAGCTACAGAGCTTGCAAAATGGAGCCGTTTACCAGTTTAGGGTGGGAACCTGCAGCCAGGCATGGTGCCAAAACCGCTGAAGCAGCCAGAAAGCGGGAATCATTCCCAATCACCCAGAAATCAAAAAGATATACCGGAGGCAACCTGACGGTGATCCTGAAGTTGAAATGTTACCGATGTGGGGGTAACCACACTCCTGAACCATGCAGATTTAAGGAGGCCGAGTACTATTACTGTCGCCGAAGAGGACATTTGATAAAGCAGTGCAGAGCTAAGTCCAGACTGCCAAGTAACCATCCAACAAAGATGTTAGAGATACATAATGTGAAAGAGCCTGAAATAACTGATCCTGACATTCACTCTCTTTTTAATCTTAAAGCAATCAAGGCAAACCCTATTACTGTCACACTCCACATAAACAGGAAACCTCTTGTTATGGAGGTGGATACAGGGGCATCAGCCACAGTGATGAGTGAGCGCACATTTCAGTACCTGAGAGAAGGTACCCAACCCTCGACCCTGGAAAGAATTTCTGTACAGTTGAAGACTTACACGGGAGAAGCAATAAAAGCAAAAGGCACCATCATGGTACCTGTGAGCTATGGGCAGCAGTCAGCCCAGCTCCCAGTAATAATAGTGACTGGGGAAGGACCGAGCCTTCTGGGCTGTGATTGACTAAAAGAAATCAAGTTAAATTGGCCTGAAATTTTTCAAGTGCGGGCAGGAGGACCGCTAGGATTGTTTTAAAAAAAAAAATATGGCAGCTTCTTTCGCAAACGTATTAGGAAAAATCAAAAGCTTGCAAGTCAAGATTTATGTTGATCCAGGGGCAACTCCCCGATTTTGTTAGGGCAAGGCCTGCACCATATGTCTTATGAGAAAAAGTGGATTTTGAGGTTAGCAGGTTGAAGGAACTAGGCATCATAAAGCCGGTTCAATTTTCGGAATGGGCAGCACCTATCGTCCCCCTACTGAAACTGGATAGGACCGTCTGCATTTGCGGCGATTATAAGCTAACAGTTAATCGGGCCGCCGAGTTGGATATATATTCAATTCCAAGAATTGTGCACTTGTACTCAAAGCTGGTAGGAGGTCAATCCTACACTAAGTTGGATATGAGCCACGCATACCAGCAACTCGAGTTAGATAACACATCCCGGGGGTGTGTCACAATAAACACACACAAAAGCCTATTCCAGTAAACGCGCCCACCTTTAGGCATGTCTTCAGCATGTGCAAAGGACGGTCGAGAGTTTGCTCCAGGGATTACCACAGGGCGTAGTGTAGCTTGACAATGTCCTCATAACTGGATTGACGGAGGTCGAGCATTTAACAAATTTGGAGGAGGTATTTAAAAAGATTCCTGGAAGATGGAGTTCACCTAACAAAGGAGAAATGCACTTTCCAAGCCACTGAGGTTTCCTATCTGGGGCACCGTGTAGATGAACAAGGATTACACCCTGCGGAAGAAAAAGTTAAAGCGATAAAGGAGGTGCCTTTCCCCACAAATGGCACCGAGCTCCAATCGTTTTCAGGGATGGTAAACTTCTATGGGCGATTTTTACCCAACTTATCGATCCTTGCACACACTGCTGAAGAAACACCATCGGCTAGCCCTGGAAGGCTCCACAGGAGGAAGCCTTTAACAGAGTGAAACAACTGCTGCAGTCCTCAACCTTGTAGTGCACTTCAACCCATCTAAAGAATTGATGCTGACCTATGTTGCCCTTCCATATGGCGTCGATGCAGTATTGTCCATGGAATGGGCAATGGCTCTGAGAGGCCAATAGGTTACGTATAAGAACCCTCTCAGTAGCTGAAAAAGGTTATTCATAGATTGAGTAGGAAGGGCTGCCAATTATCTTCGGAGTTAAAAAAACTCCTCCAGTACCTACAAGGCAGGCACTTTACTGTCGTCTCCGATCATAAACTGCTTTTGGGTCTTTTTCAAAGAAGACAAGGCTATCTCACCGATAGCCTCGGCAAGAATTCAGTGATGGGCATTAATACTGTCTGCCTACGAATACGCTTTCAAGCACCGATCTGGGATTCACGTTGTGAACACGGACGCCCATAGCTGCCTACCCTTGCAAGAAAGCATTTCGCGTACCCCTGTACCCCAAGAAATCGTCCTTGCATTGAATTATTTAGACACGTCGCCCATCTGCGCGAAGCAGATCAGGAACTGGACCAATCGAGATCCGCTTCTGTCCAAAGTGAGAGACCAGATACTTACAGGATGGTTAAATGAGCCAGCCTCTGAGGAAATGAAACTGTTTTTTTACCCACAAATACCAATTGAGTTGTCAGGATGACATCATACCCTGGGGAGCAAGAGTTCCTGTACCTGTACCACTGCTCCTAACCTAATTACACAGCGCTCATCCTGGCGTTTCTAAGATGAAAATGCTCGCCCGGATTTACGTGTGGTGGCCTGGTATAGATGCAGATATCGAGAAGCTGGTCAAGCACTGTCAACAGTGCCAATTGCAGCAAAAGTTGCCAGCTGTAGCCCCACTGCATCCTTGGGAATGGCCTGGCTGACCATGGGTGCGGATCCATATAGACTACATGGGTCCGTTCCTAGGCACAATGTTTTTACTCATAATCGCACACTCAAAATGGATGGAGATATTTGAGATGAAACCTACATCGCATGCTGCCATCGATAGGTTACACCAATGCTTTTTGACTCATGGATTGTCCGGTGTCATTGTATCAGGCGATGGAGCCATATTTACAAGTGCTGAATTTCAGAGCTTCACCAGTCTAAACCGCATTAAGCACACCCGAACTGCACCTTACCGCCCAGCACCAAACAGATTAGCCGAGGGGGGCAGTCTAAATTTTCAGGTGAGGACTAAAAAAATTGTCGGGAGGAGCCTGGGAAATCAAAGTCTCAAGCTTCCTTCTGAGCTATCACACGGCTCCACGTGTAACAATGGGAGTTCCACCAGCAGAACTGCTTATGCAGACTGAGCCTCGCATTTCCAAATTTGCCAGGGAGGGTAGAGAAGAACCAAAATAATTGGAAAACAAGCCACAATTTGCGTAGTAGAGCCCGGAAATTTATGGTAGTTGAAGCTGCTTATTTAAGGAACTTTTGGTAGCGGTTCAAGTTAGATTCCAGGCATTATTGTCTGAGAGACTGGATCCCTTTCATTACCAAGTAGACATGGAAGGCCGGATTGTTTGTAAACATGTAGATCACCTGAGGAGCAGAGAGACACTTCCACAGTTAGTGTTGCCACCAAGGAATGTTATCGAACCCATAAGCACCTGATCGACCTGTTATAGGTATAACTGATGTCTCCATTGAATCAAATAATAATGAACTGTCTGTGCCAAAAGAGCTACTCCTTATCGCAGTTCCTGTTAGTGTCGAGCCTCAGGCTATAGAGTTACACTACTCTACCCGGAACAGAAAACCCTCTCAAAGACTTGATTTGTAATTACTGGACCTATGTATATAAGTGTATAATCTGAATTCATGACAAAGTGCAAGTGTGATTATTTCTAAGATTTTTGATATTGTTTTCTATTCACCTGCATACTTTGTGTAAATAAGGATTGTAAAACAAGGAATTAAAGGGGGAGAGGTGTGATGATTGTTGCTTTAAGGCCAACCTTACTGAGTAAGGGTCACGTGGTCAGAACAACCAATCAATATCTAGCGCGGGGAATCATGTAAGGGACGAAGTTTTCCTAGTCTAGAGAGTGTATTGTATCCTTGCTAGAAGCAGGCAGCTAATCCAGCAAATAAAGTTTGTTGTTCAACCAAAAAAGCCTCTCGGCAGTACATCTCTACACAAGGGCACTCTGAAGTATTGACCTATCTATTTACAGGGACTACAGTGGTTCAAGAAGGCAGCTTGCCACCACCTTCTTGAGGGCAATTAGGGATCACAGTAACTTTACAATGCAGAAGGAGGTAATTTGACCCATTGAGTCTGCACTGGCTCTCCGAAAAAGCATTCCACCTAGTCCCACTCCCCTGCCTTACCCCCCGTAACCTTGCACATTCTCGCTTTTCAGGTAGAAATCCAATTCCCTTTTGCATACATCGATCGAACCTGCCTCCACCACCCTTTCAGGAAGTTTATTCCAGACTCCAACCACCCTCGGTGAAAAAACTTTTCCTCACATCACATTTACTCCTTTTGCCAATTATTTTGAATCTGCGCCCTCTAGTTCTTGATGTTCTCTTGAGTGGGATGGGCAATAAATGCTGGCCTAGCCAGTGACGGCCACATCCCACGAATGAATAACAAAAAAAATACTTTGAAAAATCCAATAAAACTTTATACCTTACTTTCTCTGAATTATAGACTAAAATGATAGTCTCGACGTGGTTCATAACCTTTTTCAATTGTGATTTTTTTTCAGGGTCTGACATTGAATGAAACCTCTGGACAGGTGTTTAGTTACTTCAAGCAAATGATTGCGAACAGCACAATCAGAATTGGGGATAAGTAAGCAGTGTGTTCTTGGAATATTTGACTGAGAGCTGATAAGTCTGTTTCACCATCACATGCGATAAAGATCCATTTTCAATGAATGTCTTTACAGTCACCAGCAGGTGGGGTCTGTGCTTTATTGCATGAAGTTTGGCTGCTCTTAAACTTGTAACTTGTAAACGCAGTACTTTATGGTTTGAGACTGCATTAGTATAACTACCAAAGCACTCGATTCAAGTTACTGTTTAAAACCAATTGAAGGAACCTCCGTAAGTTTGAACAGGTAATCAGCCATAGCCCATGAAGGACCATAGGCATCGGTCTCCATTAGAGAGAGAGAGACAATTGGTTATATATAGCTTGGGGGGCACCACTCCATAAACATGGGACAAGGCAAGGCCTCCAAGAATTACCGCAACTAATACGGGGACTGAACCTGTGCCTGCGGCATTATGCTGCTCCACAAATTAGCCAACTGAGCTAACTGGCCCCCAATTATGGCTTGGACTGGTAAATGTGCTTTGAGTCTTTTATAATGAACTTACCCATATAGCGCAACCTCAAAACACTTTATGGATCTTCAGTCACCAGAATTACATGCCCATTTCCACATATTCACTTCTTATCCACACTGACAAACCTTGGCAGGTGCCATACACATTTAAAGAATGTGCCATGACTGTGAACGAATACACATTAGTCAGCGATAATAAATTTGCTCAATTTAAAAATTCCATTTCTAGTTAGCTCCCGGTAAGGACCAGTCAATCTGGAATGCTGCCAGAGTTTGTAAGAAAATAAGGAGGAAGGCATTAATTCTGCCAAGTTAATGTTTGCCAATGTCCGCACTTGACACCCGAAGCTGTATTTAGAGTTTTCCCATAAGCGAGTTGACGTGCTGCATGTACTTGCGATGTACCTCATTAACATTTCTTAAATATTTTTTTCAAAAACTGCGGGGATGCTTTTCGAGCATATTGAGTTAAATTTGACCAAAAGTAGTTGAACTAAAGTTCAAAAATTGTTTATGAGCATTATGCAGAGATTTTATTTTATAAAGAAAAACCTATTTGTATATAATTGTAGTATATATCACATGAAAAGCATGAAATTCAGTCTCCCTGTTCCCAGGTACTATGTCCAGTGTTGTGGAATACCGCAAGGCTCCCTCCTGTCAACCTTACTATGCAGCTTGTGTTATGGTGACATGGAGAACAGGCTCTTCAGTGGGATTCAGGAGGATGGGTAAGTGATGGCATCTTTTTATTTAGACATTAAGCTTAATATGTTTAATCGCGTTGCCAATCGCTTACCATGAAAAGCTGATTTTTTTTTTGTTAGGTTTTGTAAGTTGGTTTCAGTTTGCAATTTTTCTTCTTTATTCCAACGATTGGTGCACATGCTTCTTTTCTTTAGGCTGATGCTGCGATTGGTTGATGACTTTTTGCTGGTCACTCCACACTTAGCACATGCGAAAAGGTTTCTAAGGTACGTCAGATAGAGCAAGAAGTAACTACCCGTGAGCTGAAATGTCTTCGTTCAGTATTCTCTGTACAACAGCGGAGTTGTGTTGGGGACATCATTTCCACCATTCAGTTATGGCACCTTCGCACATACCACTTGGTGCATTGTAGTCTTTAAAATTTTCATCCTTGTTTTCGAATCCTTCCGTGGCCCTGCTCCTCCCTATTTCTGTGACCTACAGCCCTCTGGGATTTCCGACCCTTCCAATCCTCACCTCTTGACCTTCCTTGATTCCCATTTCTCCACCATTAGTGGCCGTGCTTGCAGTTGCTGAGGTCCTAAGATCTGGAATTCCCTCTCTAGGTCTCTCTGCCTCCCCACCTTTCTGCTCATTTTCAGTTGCTCTGTAAAACCTGCCTTGCTGACCAAGCTCTTGATAACTTGGCCTCGTATCTCCCTATGCGGCACAGTGTCAGATTATCCTCGTTGGGGTGTTTATCTATGCCAACGGTGCTATATAAATGTAAGTTTTTGTTGTTTGGAGGGTTTAAGCTTTACTTCAGGGAATGGATGATGGATAGCTGTTCCAATCGGCACATCAGTGTTCCATGGCACCAGAAAACCTCGACCTGCAACCATGTAGGGTTTCACAGATAGAAAGCGGAAGACTTGTATTTATATAGCGCCTTTCATGACCACTGCACGTCTTAAAGTGCTTTACAGCCAATGAAGTACTTTTGAAGTTTAGTCACTGTTGTGATTTAGGAAGCGCTGCAGCCAACATGCGCACAGCAAGCTCCCACAAACAGCAATGCCATAATGACCAGATAATCTGATTTTGTGATGTCGGATTCAGCGATAAATATTGGCCAAGGGGATAAACCTCCTGCCCTTCTTCTAAATAGTGTTGTGGGATCTTTTACATCCACCTGAGAGGGCAGACTGGGTCTCGGTTTCATGTCTCAGCTGCACTGGAGTGTCAGCCTTGATTTCTGTGCTCAAACCCTGGAGTTGGGTTTGAACCTGGAACCTTGTGACTCAGAGGCAAGAGTGCTACCTACTGAGACTCAGCTGACCCCCTAACTGAGGGATTACACTACTGTTTGTTTTCTGTTGCTGTGAACTAGTGCTCTGAAGAGGTCATACTGAACAACTAATTATTTGTGTTTCTTAATGGTCAAGGATTCTGGCTGCAGGAATCCCAGAGTATGGCTGTTTTATAAGTCCCCACAAAACGGTGGTCAACTTTGCTCTTGATGAGAACCTTCCAGGCTGCAGCAAGGCCAAGTTGTTGCCAGAACACACTCTCTTCCCTTGGTGTGGCCTGCTGTTCGATACACAGACACTCGAGGTCTACTGTGACTATTCCAGGTAGGAGGAGCTGTATCGTATCGGGCCTGTTCGTGTAAGCACAGCTCCTTAAACAACAAGTTGACCATCTCGGCCGCGCACGTGGGAGTAAGGATTGAGCAGCGGCCCAAACAGGAGGGCGTGTGGGCGGAAGGGAAGTGACCTTAGGCTTTCGCAGCACCCCCTTGGTGGTTTTTAAAAGTGGAATTGAGAGCAGGTTAATTGACTCTTCTTCTCAATTGGGGAGTGGAATGGAGAAACACATTTTAAAGAGGGAAAGCAGTCGCCTGATATTGAGCAGCAGCTTCTTTCCTGATCATTTGGTAGTTGTGGAACTGATGCTCTTTTTTTCTTGTCTATCAGTTATTCCCATAAAAATACTTTTACTGAGTGACACTTCCATGCAAAGTTGGTTTCACAAATTAAATTCTAATAGATAATTGCAAGGTTTAAATAAATAACAAGTAAATTAACATCTTCAAATGGATTTGATCTTTATGCTGTCACAGTGGAGGAACATGGTGTCATGATGTATGCAAGACATTGTGTATTTGCCAACCTTTAACATACAAGTGTTTCTATAATAGGAATCATTGATGCAAAATATTTCTTCAATTAAGCAGTCCCAATTAAGATCCCAATAGATACTTCCAAGTAATCTCTATTCAACCCTGTGGCTAACTTTCAAAATGTTCCAGCCTCCAGTCAATAACTGCTGTAGTCTTGTTTGTATTTTAGAATACATGCCAGTATCTTAAAGGTTAAGTATAGTCAGCATTCACAATTTGCATTATACATACTACAGACAAAAATACTGTACAATTTCATTTCATATCACATGGCACAACAGCGAACGTTGAGTCAACCTGTGGCATAGCAGCACTCCAGATCATGAGATTTCATTATGGAAATTGTCATCTATCACTGATACATGCCCACAAAAAAAAAACTTGTTTAAAAACTCCATTAAAACTACCTGACTGAACTCCCCCTCTGTGTATATATGGATGAGCAGGCGCATCTCACCTTCCCTGAAATGACATTTGACTATCAGGTTATTTCTTAACATTTTGCAGTTAGTGAGGGTGATGCCTGCATCATAAATCCAGGCCAACTAATACACTTCTGATTTGTAAGTAGATTCATGAGCATGATTTTGTCTTGCATTCAATTGGACCGGTTGAATCACTATTCGGAGCATTATTGTAGTTGCAAGAGTGCAAGATAATTGTGTTAAACCCTTCCTTTGGTAAATTGCCAAATTTCCTGAGAAACATAGTCCATATACTGTCAGTCACCATCAGTGGTGCATTCTCCATGGCAACGCCACTTGCCAACCAATCCGCACGCTCTTCACATACAGTATAAATTGTTGTTTTCCCTTTCTATTGGTATTCTTGCGAGTGTCCTGATGAGTGCAAGACGAAAAGCTTCGACATGTCTCTTTATTTCAGCAATACTCCCAAGTTCTGTACGACCGAATGACTATCAGTCCAAATACCCCTGTCACCCACCCACTGGAATACCTAACTTGCTGCTCTTTGTCAAAAGGTTGCAAAAGCTTCTTATCAGTCCAGGAGGGACCTGACACATGTCCTTCTAAAGCTCTGTTATGTCAGCAGTTTGCTGGTGTGTTGGGGAGTTGTGCTTTGTATCACTGCTCTCATTCTGAAACTGCTGCTAATTAAATGAGGCTATAGCTCAGTGATGTCCCCACCAGTCTCCGAATACCTGTACGAGCTGCAGATGTGCTGGCTGGTCTCTGTATAAAGCCTATAATATGAGATCTTACAATAGAGGCAGTCATATTTGGATGCGATAACTACTGAAATTAATTGGAACACCAGCAACCTCGCCAGAATGACAGTGTACGAAGCTTTTGGAAATGAATAACTTTCAAGCTGATAAGAAACGGTCATTTTCTTTTCATATTGTAGGGGCGTTGTGTTTTCACCTTCTTGTGTTATCAGTGTCCTTTTAATGTTTAGCTTACAGTGTGAGGACTGAATGATCCTCGAAACTTAAAAGGATATCTTTTATCTCAAACAATGAGATAAAAGCAAAAAACTGCAGATGCTGGAAATCCAAAACAAACAAAAATAAAAATACCTGGAAAAACTCAGCAGGTCTGACAGCATCTGCGGAGAGGAGCACAGTTAACGTTTCGAGTCCGTATGACTCTTCAACAGAACTAAGGAAAAATAGAGGAGAGGAATCCATAAAAATACATTTTTAAATGTATTTCCATCCATTGTTTTATCTCTACCTTTTAGCCTATTTCGATCCCGTCCCCCCACCCTACCCCCACTAGGGCTATCTGTACCTTGCTCGTCCTGCTTTCTACCCTTAATGTCACCTATTAGCACATTTCTTAGCTAATATCACCACCGTCAACACCTCTTTGTACTTTTGTCTATGACATGTTTTGGCAATCTCCACCTATCACTGGGCCTCTATCCAGCTCTACTTGTCCCACCCCCCCTTAAACCAGCTTATATTTCACCTCTCTTCTATTTTTCCTTAGTTCTGTTGAAGAGTCATACGGACTCGAAACATTAACTGTGTTCCTCTCCACAGATGCTGTCAGACCTGCTGAGTTTTTCCAGGTATTTTTATTTTTGTTTCTGTGTTGTCAATGTAAACAATGATTGCTTGTTCATTGATGCTGGCAATGATTTTCCCTATATCTGTGCTAGGATTTTGGCTAAAAGGTTCTGCCAATTTGGATCCTTGAGTTCTAATAGCCAAATCCTTGTTCCATTAAGCTGATTATGGCAATGTTCATTAGCTACTTTCTCTAAGGGAGGTTAAAACCCTGTTGATAAATTGGTGAAGCCACAATGCTTTGCATCAACATTTAGATAGTTCCTGGGTGTTGAGTGAATATCTTGCTGTACTACACCAGAGTTGGGCATTGTTGATGATTAACCATCAGTAATCAGTAGCAGTGTATCTTTATTGCTTTGGGTGAATGTTCTTTGGCCCAGTAAAAACCACTGCGGTCTTCGGTATATTATGACACCTTAGGGCACGATTTTCACCCGGCAACCATTACCCCTACTGCCGTTAAAAAAAATTGTGGTGAAGGCAGGAAAATTGATTGCGACTGTCCTTCTGCCTCATCTGGGGATGGCTGCCCCATCCTTGACCACCGCGTGCCTGTGGTGAGGTGGAGTAGCATTTCCCTGCATACCACTCACTGTCTCGGTGGACTCCGTATAATGCCAGGGTTATCCCTTGGGTAACAATGACAGGTCACAAGATGGAGGGAGAGTGCCAAGTAGCCGCTACGTCGTATAGATAAGATAATCCTAGAATGGTTAGAGCACAGAAGGAGGCCTTTCGGCCCATTGTGTTCATGCCAGCTCTCTGCAAGAGCTACTTAGCTCATCCTACTCCTCTACCCTATTCCTTCAACTTTCTGCCTCCAGGTGCTTATCCAATTCCCTTTTGAAAGCCTTGATTGAATCTGCCTCCACCACTCTCTCAGGCAGTGCAGCCCAGATCCCAACCACATACTGCACTTAGAAGTATTTCCTCATGTCGCTGTTGCTTCTTTTGCCAACTGGCTTAAATCAGTGTCCTATGGACCCAATAAACTGATTTAGGCCTCAATTTAAAAATTAGATCCTTCTTCTCTGGGGGCACTTCCATCCCTTCTACATCCCTGCCATCTCTGAATTGCTGCTGCAACAGTGCTAGAATTGTCCATCATAGCAGCAGTGAGGCCCTTCTTGGCAGTTCAGTCCCACTAAAGACCCACTCCTCATGCTAAATAAATTCTGAAAATTGACTCGATTTATGTCGGTATCAAAGTGATGAGTAGATACATTCTCTTGTTTGGGAAATCCAACTCCAAGAGTCAAACTATTTGTTTTGGAGATATGGGTGACTATAGCTCATTCCTACTGTAGGACAGGAATCACAAGTAGGCCAGAGGAGTTCCTGAAGGACAGTAGGGGGCAAGTTTATTTACATTAATCCCGCAGCAATTCAGATCATTTGTTCCTGGTCCTCACCCATAAATTATCAGAGGCACTGAATTCGGTTTCACAATATACCATGCTAAGAGTTGAATTTACAACCTCTGGGTTTCTAGTCCAGTACCATAACCTTGACACTTATCAATATCAGGAAATGTAGATAGATAAGCTATGTAACTCGTGCTGTTGTTCAGTGAACGGACGGCCAGTCTTTCAGCGATTCTCAAGTCCCTCCTTGTTCCTTTCAAAAGCTTCGTACGCTGTCATTCTGGCGAGGTTGCTGGTGTCCCAATTCACTTCAGTAGTTATCGTATCAAAATAATACTGCCTCTATTATAAGGTCTCATATTATAGGCTTTATACATAGATCAGCAATAAACTTGCAGCTTGCACACAAAGCTTCAGAATCCCTGCAAGTACATTGGATGCCAGAGCCAGAACCTCCCACTTCAGAATCAGAACCACAAGAAGTTATTATCTACATTGTTATTGCCCAATCATGACCAACAATGGTCAGCATCTTGGTATGGGTAAAGTACAGGGTAAAGCCCAGGGCAGATTTTGGATTCAAAGGTCCCAACGAGGAGATGATTGAGTCTCTTATTTGGATTTCTCTGTCACCAGGGGCAGGATCTTCCCCCCGCCGGGGTTGGGGGGGGTTTGTGTAGGAGCGGGCGGGTTCCAGCTCGGCGCCCCCGGTCAGGAGGATGCCGCCATTTTACAGAATTGGCACGCCCAGCGTGACGTGCGCCAGGAAGCGCTACGCGCTCCCTGTGCGGGTGGGGGTTCCCTGAGCCGGGAGTGCGCTCTTTTGTGCATCACGGAAGAGCGCACAGATCCCCCTCAGGCAAAGTGCTGCCTCAGGGAGATCGGCTCAGGATTCAGACCTGAAAATCTAAATGACGGGGGGGGGTGATGTCGGGACGCACGCCCGACCTCATCCCCGTGTCATTTTACGCGTCGGTGAGCGGGCCCCGCCCCCCCGCTCGCCAACCTAAAAATTCACCCCCAGGGATAACATCAAAAAGAACATAATTAAAGAGGGAGAAATCCATGACTGTTCAGATTACTTGGCAAGCAAAATGGCAGAATGAATATAGAAACAGTTACAGTAGCAAAGTTAGAGATTTGCATTCCAAAATAAGAGGTCTAGCATTCAGCTGGAAGAACTGAGGAACATTCAGGCTTGCTGGAAAGCCATCTTGTAAAGGCGTCTTCATTCTTCTGATGGAAGTATCCTTCTGTTTCATGCTACCTGGAAAGGTGAAGGGTAACAGCTGCTGAGCTAAAGGGGAGGCAGAAATATTGTGGAATAAACCAAGGAACATTGAATTCAGAACCCCTAAGCATAAGTGCTAGCCCCAGCAGAGAGAGAGACACACACACACACACACACACACACACACACAACCTCTCAATTTTAAAATTCACACTTTTATGTTCACAGTTCTCCATGATCTTGCCTCCCGCTGTTTCTGTTAAACTCCTCCAGCCTTCCGGGACCTCTGTAACTCCTCCAGTTCTGACCTCTCACGCATCGCTGGTACTCATTGCTCCATTGACGGCCACGCCTTCAGCTGCCTAGTCCCTAAACTGAAGAATTTTCTCCCGACACCTCTCCGTGTCTCCATATCCTGCTTCTTCTTTAAGTTCCCAGTCAAGCCTCCGTCCTAGACCAAGCATTTAGTCAACACTCCCAACATCTCCTTATGTTGCTCAGTGGCAAATCAGTTGATTTGCTGCTGTAAAGCAGCTTGGGACCTTTTTGCCATGTTAAAGGTGCTATGCAAATATTAGTTGTTGTTGTATAAAATGAACATTGTGTGGAATCTTCCTTGTTAAAAGGTATCCTCTGAAATTCACCAGTGTCTTCTTGTGTCAGTGTGAAATATAAACGAGGTTCATTCATGAATTTCATGGGTTCTGCCTGACTTTGTAGACTGTCTGCAATTTGTCCAAACTGTACAAAAACATTGGGCAGAATTTAATGCCCTCCCCCTGAGGCAAGTTTGGTGGCAGGAGGGGGTGGGTGGTGGTGGCATTCAATCGAGAGGAAGCGGGGGTGGGGGGACATTCAGTCGGGTGGAAGGGTAGCGGTCAGGGACCCCACCACTTTCCCGCCTCCTCCCCGATTAAATCCATGGTGGGAAGGCCCTCACTTAAGCACCTTATCCGCTGTTGATGGTATTCACCCAACAGCAGGTGGGGGGTCTCATGATGCAGGAAGCTCAAAGTAAAACTTTTCAGCGTTGCTTGTGAGCTTCCAGGGGGATTCCCTTGTTCAAAGGCTCTCCATGCCTGATTGAGGCGCCAGGTACTGGGAAAGGGAGAGGCCTGCTGAGGACCACCCCCCTGGCCTTGCTGCTGACCCCCGCCATCCGTCCTTTGCAACTCCCCCACCCCACAACCCTCCTCTTGCCATCCCTCGCCTGTGCCTGGGTCCATCAGCAATCCTGGGGCTCGGGTGGGTGCAGTACCAGCAGCAGCCATTGCCTCCCCGGTGACGCTGCTGAGCAACAAAGAGCTTCCAGCCTCTGATTGGCCGGCAGCTCTCAGCGGGCAGGACCTTTGGGGTCCTTGATCCTGGGGAAGGCCTGCCGCTGTTCAGTTTAGGCCTTCCCAAAAAGGGGCAACATGGGGCTCTCGCCAGCTGTTCAGCCGCTGGACGAGACACCCATGGCCTCCATTAAATACAACCCATTGTGTCAGCAATACCTATTGTGGCAAAAATAATGCTCGATTCTTTACCTAAACCAAAACCAGTTTTGTTAACCACGCCAAGTTCAACACCGCGCCTCTATAAATTTTCGTGATTTAAACCTTTTAGACGAGGAAAACAATTTTTTAAAAAATTCTATATTTGCTGTTAAAGCTTTTAAGTTAGCAAGAATAATAAAAAACGAAATCACTAAATAATGAAAAATTACTTGTATTTCAAAACAGTAATAGCTTCTGAAACTTTGTGTCCAGTATTGTACAGGAGTAACTTCATTTCTTTAAAATTTAGCTATGCAAACACTTCCATCAGATCAAGCCTGACTTTCAACTGTAGTTCCGAAGCTGGAAAAAGTCTGAGGAGAAAGCTCCTGGCTGTCTTAAGGCTGAAGTGTCACCATATCTTCTTGGATCTGGAGGTGAGATGTAACATGCGTCACACAAAAAGTTATTTACAAACTTTTTACCCCTAATTTCCGTGAGCGTTGCTTGACAGAGGACACGGACTTAGTGATCGGTAAAAGAATCGGTTGGGGGCGGGGGGGGGGAGGTGGGGGGGGAGGGGGAGGTGATGTGAGGAAAATAAAATTAAGCAGCAAGATGTTATGGTCTGGAATGCGCTGGGTGGTGAAATACGAAGGGTGGTGGAAGCGGATTCAATAGCCACTTTCCAATGGGAATGAGGTAAATGCAGGAAGAAAGACTTGCATTTATATCGCGCTTTTCCTGACTACCATATGTCCCAAAGCGCTTTCATGGCCAATGAAGTATTTTTTTGAAGTGTATCCACTGTTGTCATGTTGGAAATGCAGCCTCTGATTTGCACACAGCAAGCTCTCACAAACAACGATGTTGTAATGACCAAATAATCTTTTTTTGTGTGATATTGATGGAGGGATAAATATTGGCCAGGACACTAGGGATAATTCCCCTGCTCTTCTTCCAGTTACACAGTGGGATCTTTTGCATCCACCTGAGCAAGCAGATGGGGCCTCAGTTTAACATCTCCAAAGGCTGTTTTTACAAAATACATGTAGCAGTATACGGGAAACACAAATATTGCTGTAAGTGGCAATAATCGTCAAGAGATGAGAAATTACCAATAAGAGTTTCTAATTGGAAGTGATCGCCATGATGGGCCATTTGACACAAGTCTCCCCTGTTTGCTTTTTCTTGTCCAAAATTCCTCTTTCCAAGTTAAACGGCTCAAACGTTCACTTGTTCAGATATGCTCCCACAGAGACAAGTAACAGTTTCTGCTATCTCCACTGTGACGCACACTTGCCTGTGAAGGTACAATGCCAAAAATGCATAAAGTAGAACCTTTAACTGATCCAGTTTCATGTCAAAGAAAAAAATATAGAAACACAGGAGCAGGAGTAGGCCATTCAGCCCATCAAGCCTGCTCCGCCATTCAATAGGATCATGGCTGGTCATTCACTTCAATGTCTTTTTTCCCCCACACTATCTCCATACCCCTTTGTCATTGGTGTTTAGAGATCTGTCAACCTCTGCTTTAAATAGACTCAATGACTGAGCTTCCACAGCCCCCTGGGGTAGAGAATTCCAAAGATTCGCAACCCTCTGAGTAAAAAAAAAAGTCTCCTCATCTTGGTCCTAAGTAGCTTCCCCCTCATTTTGAAATTGTGTCCCCTGGTTCTAGACTCTCCAGCCAGGGGCAACATCTTGCCTGCATCTACCCTGTCTATCCCGTTAAGTATATAATAGGTTTCAATGAGATCACCTCTCATTCTTTGAAACTCGAGATAACAGGCCCAATTTCCCCAATCTCTCTCTTCACAGGACAGTCTCACCCACCCCCGGGAACAAGTCTGATGAACCTTCGTTGCACTCCCTCTGTGGCAATGATATCCTTCCTGTGATACGGGGACCAAAACTGCACACACTGCTCCAAGTGCAGTCTAACCAAGGTTCTATACAATTGAAGCAAGACTTTACCACTCCTGGTACTCAAACCCTCTTGCGATAAAGGCTAACACACCATTCACCTTCCTCATTGCTTGCTCCAATATGAGGCACTAATCATTGGAAGGTTCAAACACTTTGATTTAAAACTAGATACATAAACAGAATTATTTGATATAATGGTAAATTGCAAATAAAAAGTATTTTGTCACGCTACTTCAAAATTACCACAAGCGCACCTGAAAGTGAGTCTTTAGAACCCCCACATTGCAGGGTTTGGTGCAGATAATATAGCTACCATTTCTTAGCCTCGATGTAGTGTAATTGCCCAGAGATGAAAATACCTCAACATCGTTACTGCAGACTTGGGAGAGAACGAAATTTGGGCCGGAATTTTCTGGTCCTGTTGGCGTGGGGGGCCATGGCAGGCCCATGGTGGGGTGGGGAGGGGAAGAAGATGGCGAGAAGGCCAAAAATCGGTTTGATGCTGTCGTGAAACCAGTTTGCAATCGTCCGCTCCACCTGTCGATGGTGGGCTGCGTTTCCTGCCGGGAATGTCATTTTGATATATTTGCGTCTAATTATAAGTCCTGCTCGCCTGGAATCACCCACCCCCCCCCCCACAACCACATCAACTTTACCGCCCACGTCAGTGGGACTTCAGAAATGGTGTGACTCACGACCACCTTTAAAAGACATGCACCTGGTGACCTGAACTTTGAGTGGAACTCGGAGGTGGGTGCACAGCACTCGCCGGCGTTGTCCGTAGAACATCAAGGAAGCATTCGCGGGGGGTGGCAAAGGGCAAAGGCAAATCGCTTTTTCCCAGCTCACTTTCAGTACGGTGCCAGGACAAGGGCTCCAACGTGGGTCAGGCCGGGGCGGAAGTGTGGGGAGGGGGGCAGTGGGGTGGGGAGGGGCAAGGCAGGCTGAAGGAAATACTCAAGTACATGCCAGGGGTGTGGGTGGAGATGGGGGGGGTGGGTGAGGGAAGCAGCCACGTTTGGAAACACTTGTCAAAAGTGAGCATTCTTCCACAGCTGAGACTGTTCAGCAGTGGCTCCATTGAGAGGCTTGGAGTCGGAGCCTCTGGAGCTTTTCTGCCCACTCAAGCAGTGCAAAAGCATGAAAGTGCCACCAAATACTCCAGAACTTTTCACCCTTCAGGCGCAGACTGGAAATTAATGTGCGTTTTAGGGGGCAGTAGAGTAATTGGCTGAATGGGCACGTTGTACAATCCCCTTGCGAAAGGTGGACATCGCACAGTCACTGGCGGAGGTGCCCAGAGTCCCTTGCAATGTCTTTATTAAGGTTTGGACCAGTATCCATTATAGTTCAAGCTAACAGCGCAGCCTTGCAGTGCGGGTTAGGAGAATGCCTGAGTTGAGAGCACAACGTGCAGTCCAGTGGGCAAAGCTGCTGCCAATTGGTCAAGCGGAGTGAGGCGGAGGTGGGTGGGGTCTCGGACAGCCAATGAGCATGCTACACACTGGCCATCCAAGTGGCAATACAGTCCCCACAGGGGGACGCGCATCATCATGACTTGCTGCAAGCTCCACATCTGGCGCTGGAGTGGGTGGGGGGAGTTCCTGGCTGAGAAGGAGATGGAGGAATTGCACATATCCACCGATGAGGAGGACGTCAAAGGGGTGATGAGGTCCTCGAGGCGAGGATGCTGGCGATGAGGCCATCACACCGGCCAGATGAGGCAGGCGCGCTTGGACGGCCCTAATAGCCCAAGATTCGTGGAAGGTGATGAGATGCAGTGAGGACAGTCCTGACATCCTCACTCACATCTGTGAACGTTTGACTCCTGTGTGGCAGCGCACACACCCTCAGTGCTCAGGCTCATGCCCATGGAGACACATAGGAGACCCCAATATTCGCTAGATTCCAGGAGGATGATGCCGACATGCAGTGAGGACACTCCATAGATCTTCACATAGCCTCTGTGAATGTCTGGCTCCTGTCTGGCTGAGGGCATCTCACTTGCGCTCTGTGATCAGGGACACACAGCTGTGAAATGCAGCTGATCCTTTGTTCGTCTTCAGCACCTGACCCCTTCAGGAGCACAGTAATATGACACAGCCAATGGTAAAGGCTGAATTGTTCAAATCCCAGTGGGAAACTTGAAACAACTGTCATAACCCATTTTTTGCAATTTGTTTGTTTCGAGATGCAGGCTTTGAATTCAATAGTAATAAGACCACCGAGTCTCAAGAGGGTTTTTATAAAACTAAATTAAACATTCATTAATACAAAAAAGATTGTAAGCAAATACATATGCCTACAAAATTACGACTATAATAACTACAAAAATCTCCTAATTTAATCTGATTGTCAGTTACAACCTCGTTAATGCAACAGTAAAACACACAGATTTAAACAGACACCTGGCAAAGCCGACCCTAGACCGCTGCATTCAAAATGAGTTTCTTTCAGCTCTGGGTCGTTGCAGACAGACTTGAGGCTTACAGGCTGGAGACTTTAGATCTTAGAATCCCTCCTCCTTTTTCCAACAGCCTTCCCTTCCTTTATACATATTTCCCTCTTTGAATGGAAATTCTCATTGTATCACTAGGTTTTTTTAAACTTTAAATCTTCTAACAATAAAAACCTTTCATAATACCCACTTTACTACTAAAGCTTTGAAAAAAATAAACACATTGTTTCTGAGTTTCACCTGATTAGGTGGGTAGGTGTAATATTTCACCCGCTCTTTTGAATAGTCTATTTAAAAATGCAAATTGCCCTCTTTACACCTCACCTTTTATTTCCCCAAGTTTATCTAATTAGCATTTCAAATCTACTTTTCTATACATCAAAGCCTCTAGACCAGCTGGCTTTAATCCAATTAAGACACACACACACATAGACACAGACACCACTAAACTCTATTTTAAAATAATTTCCAATAACATTATTATATCTTCTTGACAACAGAGTCACCGGTCACAGATGCTGAAGTGATGGGGGCCAGTCCCACCTTAAAGGTGCTAAGAGCACACAGAGAGAATGACAGAACTCTGTGACACCTGTCCACACTATTCTGGCAGCAATGACAAGCACCATCGAGGTGCAGGCATCAGTAATGTGTCTAGTGAGTGTGAAGCCGGACCATCACTTTGGCCTGAAGGTTACACACTGCACAGGGAAGAGGCCCTGGACTGAGACACCTGCCTTTATCTTGTGCCAGAACCAAGGTTTCACATCTGAGTGACACAAACACTGCTCATCAGAACAAGGAGCCATAGGCAAAGAGACATTCTTGGGAGTTTATTTTACAATAGTGAACATTAAGTACAAGTGATTAACACTCATGCCTAGGCTGTGCAAATACATCTTCTGAACATTTCTCCCTTGTTTTTGTTAATTTAGTTTATTGTTTTGACTCGAAAAGAGTTACATCTTCTGAACCTTCCTAACCCTGTCGCTAAGTCTTGGTGCTCCCCCGACATCCACTGTGGAGGTGGAGGCAGCCTGCTGTCTGTGATGACCTTGGTGGGCGTCCACTGTAGGGCTTTTGGAGTCTTGCTGTGCGGCAGTGGCAGCCTCCTCGGCCTGTGGAGCTGGAGGTCACAGGAAGAGGGAATGCGGATAGGCTGGGTACTCCTGGAGTCACCTGGGTGGATGGCCCCAGGCTGTGCACCTGCTGATCCTCTTCCCTATGGGTGCCTGAGGACTCCTGACTGACTCCTTGAGGAGAAGGGGAAGCTGGAGTGAGATCGAGCTGCCCTGCACCCCCCTTGCATTGACACTGTTGGAAGCCAACTATGGCTTTAGTGATGGAGTTCAGCCCGCGCAGCAGTGTAGGACCAATGTCCTAGACCAAGCTCTCCACGGGGCGGCTGCCATCTTCTCAGTGTTGACCTTGGTGTAGAAGCATGCCAGCGCTATCACCTCAGACAGACTCCTCTGTTGTTCCTTGCAATCTGTGGAGTGCAGCGGACATCCCTTCCTGATGTTCCTGAGTTTGCCTTTGCAGCCCCAGCAACTGAGGTATGACCGAGTCCGGAGGCTCCTCATCTGTCTCAGACTCAGCAATGTTCTGGCCTCCAGCTGCCCTCTGAGTGCCAGAAACCTGGGAAGTCCCTGCCGCTGCCTGCTGCGGATCAGAAAGGGCGTTGTGCTCGCCAGATTGTGATCCTGAGGCTACCCTAGAGCTGGGTCCCACTGAGGTGTGTGTCTCTATCCTGGTAGAGGGTGTGGGTGAGCTCTGTGATGGGTCTTCAATTAAGGTGTCATCAGATCCTTCTTCCGAGGTGTCTTCGGGGCTTGAGTCGAGGACCTGGCTCATGGACCCCTTTGGCTGCGAAAGCGAGGAGAGGTAATTAGTGAATGGCAGTGGCCTGTGAAACAAAGGAACTGATTCACAGCTTGGTTGTCTGATGGATGTTGTACGACCTCACCATCAGCACAGGAATAGTCCAGATCATCACCAACCAGCTGGTTGGCTCTGTTTTGGAAAGCCTGTGAGGACCTTGATGTTGGGCATTCCACCACCAATCTGCGACCTCTCCCTTTTGTTGTGTGCCAGCTTGTCCCGCATGAATACAGATGGAGAAAGTGAAATAAAGCAGGAAGCCTGCCAAGCCAGTTAAGAAGGACGCCTGGCATGTGTGGGTGGCATAGAGAGGATGAGGACACAATCTGCAGGGTGGATGAAGGTGTGTGTGAGAGAGTGAATGGTGATGTCCCTTGAACTGGCAGTGAGTGAGATCCCTGTGGATGTGTGATGGGCTTGTGAGTGTGTGAGTTGAGAGTGATGAGAGCGTAACTTACCCTGGCCGAACGGAGGAGATCATTCAACCTCTTTTGGCATTGGGTGACTGTCCTTTTTGGCAGGTCGTTGGCGCTGACCAGCGCTGCCAGCGCCTCCCATGCTGGATTGGTGACCTTTCTTACTCACATTCGCCCAGATCAGGGGTAGAGGACTTCAGGGCGGGCCTCCACTGCCTCCAGTAGGCACCCGAGGGAGGTGTTGCTAAATTTGGGAGCAGCACATTTCCTCCCTTTGACATCCATGACTTTGCAGCAGCTTCCGATCCCTTAGAGAGTCGTAGCTCTGTGCAGGGGCACCCTTTAAATACGGTGCTGGATTACTGAAGGCCTGAGGCGATGGCAGGGCAGGCGAATCAGAGGCTGTCCCACCAGCGATCTGGTGTGTTTCCCGGGCTGCATTGTTAATGAAGCGAGACGCGCCAGGAATGGGACCATACGGCATAAAAAGCCACCATTGCAGCCGGCGGGTAAAACGCCCTTTTTCCCACCCACTGCAGCACTTCTTGCAAACCTGGGACAATTCTGCCCTTTGTCTGTGTGTGGTGTGCGTGTGTCTGTGTGTGTGTCTCTGTCTCTGCGTGTGTGTATGTGTGTGTCTGTGTGTGGTGTGTGTGTGTGTGTGTGTGTGTGTGTGTCTCTCTGTCTCTGTGTGTGTATGTGTGTGTCTGTGTGTGGTGTGCGTGTGTCTGTGTGTGTGACGCTATCTGTGTGTGTCTCTGCGTGTGTGTCTGTGTGTATGCGTGTGTCTGTGTGACGCTATCTGTCTGTGTGTGTGTCTCTGTCTCTGCGTGTGTCTGTGTGTGTGTGTCTGTGTGTAGAGAAGTATAAATTTGATGATCAGCTGGACTTTTCTCACGACATGTTTATAATTTCTGCAGGTCAATACGCTGAGAACGGTGAGCATCAATGTCTACAAGATATTCCTTCTCCAGGCTTACAGGTACTTTCCAAAGAATTGAGAATCTGTTGGTTCTTTTCTCTCAGTTTAGAATAGTGCATTGGATTAGGAATGTATAATTATAACTAAATGAAAGACCACCTCAGCCATTAAGTTTATTCAAGTTTGAAGTTTGTTTACTGGCTGTGTGCCTTGCCTTTGCTCTGCTCTAACAATCAGACATGCTCATCCGCTCCTCTACCCAGCATCTTCCCTTCCCCATTTCGACACCCTGTATGATCCATACAGGCACCAACACGCTGTTGTGTAGAATGAGTTAGCAATCCTGTCTTTGTTAAGAACGCAGGGAATTTTTTCTTACTGTACTATTCTAAAACCTGTCATTTTAGGACGTGAGTAGGACTTGCTCTTTGACAAAAGTTAAGGTTGATTCAGTGAATAATCCTTATCAGTTAGTTATCCAAAGCTGGCGAACAGATAGTTTTGCCAAATACTCTGGCCGGTGGGGGCCTGTTTATAAACATCATGCTACAACTGTGTCACTTGACATACAGGGTGAATGTAACAGGGCAGCTGCAGGTCAGAAGTAGGTGGACCCCTAAACTAGGGCATCGTGCCATCAGCGACGTGCCCGCCATCGGTCTATCCACCCCTGCCATGATTTTATGGGCAGCGGGGAAGTGTCAAGTGGGTCGCCTGCCTGTGGCCCAATTGAAACCCTTAAGTGGGGCAATTAATGCCCAATTAAGGGCCTCATCCCACTGTCTCTCTGATTATAATGGGCAATGGGTAAGGCCTGCACCCAAAGTATAGCCTGGCAGATTTAGCCCTGCAGGCTGCTGGTCAGTGAAATGGCGGTGGGGGGGGGGTTGGGCAGCGAGTGGGGGTATGGGACCTCCTTCCCAGGCCCTTTGTGCCATTAAAAGCCCCTGTGTCACAGTTTTGCCTCCCCACGTCCACCTTAACCACCTCCCCCAAACCCCAACCCCCTGGGTAGGGCAGTCAGCCTGGCTGCAGTGAGGTCTTGGACTTAACCTGAATGCCTGGGTCCTGCCACCTCTATGAACTACCCTGCAGTACCAGCAATGGCCACTGCTCCTGTTTGGAGCTGTCGGTATGCAGAGCTGCGGTCTCCTATTGGCCGGCAGTTCTATGAGGCCAGACACCCCCTGGAGATGGCCAGAAGTCCCAACCTCATAGCCATTGTACTAATTAAAGTGGGGGGTGGGGGGGGCGATCTAGTTAAGCAAGAGTCAGGCCCACCCCCAAAGTTCGCTTAACCCAAAGTTTACGCTGGGAGCCTGGCCTCAGTGTAAAGTCCAGACCACACACTTTGTATTTTGTTGACGGGCGTGTATCCTGCTTTTCACAGGCTTACCAGATGATAAGGATCCTTGCCTTGCGTAAGAAGTGGAATGAAGGGATTGCTAGTGAACTTCACACTTTGACCTTTCAAACTGGAGAGTTTCATGTGTTCAAAAGTACAAAAGCAAAAATACTGAAGATGCTGGCACCCTGACTAAAAACAGAGGATGCTGGAAATACTCAGCAGGTCAGGCGGCATCTGTGGAGCGAGAAATAAGTTGATATTCGGAAGGAAGGTCATCTACCTCAAACGTTAGCTCTGTTTCTCTCCACAGCTACAGCCTGACCTGCTGAGTATTTACAGCATTTTCTTCACAAGTAATACTCGACACATCTTTACTTCACTGCAACACCATACTATATTGCCCTGTCTTGATAACCTGTGTACATCACTTACATTCTTTACTTGTTAACCTTCTGTGTGTTGTGAGAATGGTTGTGTTTTATTAAATATTTTGGGGAGCTATTCTGTAAAGAAGGCTGGGTGTCTGTGTCTGTGAGTGTGAGATTTAATTAAGCTGGGCAAGAGGTTGATAGGAGGCAGGCTGTCTGGGTGTTTGGAAACTTGAAAAGGTTAAAGCTGTTAAATTTGAGGTGCAGCTAAATAGGTTAGATCGAACATTTGCATTTTTAGATAATTTGGGAGGTTGTTGAATTTCAAAGGAGAGTCAGAGGTACCAAGGAAAATGTTTGCATCTTGCAGGAGTCCATAGGTAAAGGTACCCTTTGGCGCACTGGTGTTCTACTTGGTGCAGCTGAAGATCTGAAATTGTGCTTGGAGGGTGAAGCTTGAGTGTACGCGGAGATCTAGAGGAAAGGAATCTCAGAAGGTGAGATTGGAACTCGGGAGGGGGATCCTTGTTGAAACCGTCAAAGTTGGAGTGACTTCTGGAGAGAATTCCAAGGCGAGTTCTTCAAATGTGGAAATCGAAAACCCTCGTAAGAAAGACAGAGTTTCAGTGAGAGCGATTGATTCACGTTGTGACAAACATCTGGGTTGGTTGTTGAGAAATCCATAGAATCTGCTTTGGTCATATCTGTCTTTGGAGTGTGATGTGTCTGACCACAGTTTGTCAGTTAGTTCACACCTACTGCATACTTACCCTGAATATTAGGAGTATAAAATAGATATGGTGAATTGTCTTATCTTTCTGAATTTGTATGCATCAGTAAAGATATAGCTGGGGTAAAGGAATCGTGAATATTTGAATAATTTTCTTGTGTTGGTATTGAGATCTTTCCAACCTTTTTGGTGTAATATAGTTCATGTCTTTTGTTTGATAAATGTTTTATTCTTTTTATTAAAAGTTCATCAGCAGACTCCTGTGAATTTGTTCAGTAACTTACCTCCACAGTTTCTAAAAGTTAGGATCTATCAAGCCAGATTTCACTCTCTCCAGTAGTAATATTAGCTGGGATTGTAACAATAGGTACACACAGGAAGCCTTTATGCTTTATGGGGAATTCACCATTTTAAAATAAAAGCATCAACTATGCTCACATAAATGGGCAACAACTGGTGGTGTTGGATTAGTGCTAGTTTCACACTAGGTTTTACATTCCAACCAAGGAAATGAGCTACTTGGGAAATTTCAGTTTAAGTTCCCAAAAGAGTAGTGTGGATATTTTATTTTTATTGACCCAAAAGCAAAGACAAGATAGAAACATGAAAGATCTTATGTTTGGAAGGGTTTGCATTTCAAAGGGGTGTGAGAACAATGGGACTGAGATGAAAGGGGGAAAAGGCATATTAGAGTTACTGTGGATCGATGGTTGAGGTAGAGAGAGCTAGAAATAGCTATTGAGCGGGATACCTGGCGAGCAGTTAAGCTGGAGATAGCTGGAGCTGTTTAAACTGTTGAGAAGTCTTGGGCTGCAGCAAGCAGTTTGATTCCGAAGTGAATTCCTTCACAAAGCGGAAGAGGGTACAGGTCATGTGGTACACCTTTACTGAAGCTATAGCGGTCTGTCTTGTGTGATGTTATTGGATTCCATATTTAAATATCTATAAGAGAGTTTTGCCTGGAAAGGGCTTGCTTGTGGGTTTGACCAAGTAGAGAGTTTTGGGGGAAGGTTTTGTAAAACTGACCTTAATTGTGTAACTGTAATCTTGTGTGCTTAAGTTTTCTTTTATTTTTGTTATTAAAACTTTTACTTTTAATTTTTAAAACCCAAAAGTGTTAAGGGACCTCTTTACTGCTGAGATTGGTACATCTCATTCTCGTTATTAGAACACAAAAAAAGGTTGTGGTCCGTAAGCAAAGTTTCCCTCTGAGATTTAACAATTAACTGTGGTCATAACAGCAGTGAGAGGAGATTTTGTGGCACTCATGTTATCAACGTTATCCAAATAGTGTGTTAGAATATGCATTTAGCTGATGAAACAGGGATTTAAAAAAACACAGATATGTAATGTCTATCCTAGCCCATATGCACAAAGTTATTAAATGGTAAATAATGTCAGCTGTCCCTTGATTCAAGGCCAATGTCTATTCAGGGTCGCAAATTTCTGCCATGGGTCTCCATGTGACTGAATAGGCCGATTCTCGACCCACAGATCTTTGAGCACATGGGCCAGGATGTCCCGTGAGTTAGTGGTATCCAAAGTACAGGATTTGCTTCCTGTTTTTTTCCCTTCTCTGCCGCCACTTTGCCTCATCAATAAGACATGACTCAAAGGCAGCTTGATAAACAAGTTGTCGACCATTCTGAATGAGCGCAAGCAAGCTGCACTCAGTCATTAATTTCAATGCTGCCACACTTCAAGGAGAGCTTCAGAGTGTCTTTGATGTGTTTTCTTTGCCTCCCCTGGAGCGCTGGCCATTTGAGAGTTGAGAAAACAGAACCTGTCAGGAGACACTTTTCAGCCACCCGGACACGGTGTCCAATCTATCGGTTTTTTTAATCATTCGTGTGATGTGGGCGTTGCTGGCTAGGCCAGCATTTATTGCCCATTCCCTAATTGCCCTTAAGAAACCGAGTTGCCTTTTTGAACCGCTGCAGTCCATGTGCTGTTAGGGATGGAGTTCCAGGATTTTGACCTGGAAAGAGAAGGAATGACAATATATTTCCAAGTCAGGATAGTGAGTGGCTTGGAGGGGAGCTCCCAGGTGGTTGTGTTCCCATACATCTGCTGCCCTTGTCCTTCTCGATGGTAGCAGTTGTGGATTTGGAAGGTGCTGTCTAAGGAGCCTTGGTGAGTTGCTGCGTTGTATCTTGTAGATAGTATACACTGCTACCTATGTGCATCATTGGTGGAGGGAGTGAATGTTTGTGGATGGGTTGATTTGTTGATTTTGCTGAAGTTTTCTCTGAATGCTTATGGAGCCAGCTTCAAGAAGGACATTAGTGTTTGTATGTTGGTCCTTCTATTGAATCTGGAGGTAGTGGTGGAAGCATTGCTGTTGGAAATTCTCTAGCGCTCATGTGGCACTGATACACAGTCCAGGTCTCACTGCAATACAGGAGCACGGTGACGACAACTGCTCTGTAACTCGGACTGTTGTTGACTTGGGAGGTCTTTAATGTCAAACACTTGCTGCTGTGGCTTGTAGAAGGCTGAACTGGACACAGCTGATTTGGTGTTGGATCACCTCGTCAATGATGGCCTTTTCAGAGAGGTGGTTACCAAGATGTGGGAAGTGCTCAACATATTCCAGAGCCTCTCCTTCAACATATATGAGAGGTAACATATTTGACTGACCAGGTCTGGGTTGATTTGAGTTTTGACTTGGCAACTTTTGAGGACAGGTTCTGAGCCTTTTATATGCAGAATTGAAAAGACCGAGAGTGGCTGCAAATCTGGAGCAGAGTGGGCAATGATACTGCAGTCATCTGCAAACTGTAGATCATATATGTCTATGGTGGTCAGCTTGGTTTCTGCATGGAGACGACTGAGGTTAAAGAATTTCCCATCTAGGCATTATTTAATACTCTCCGACAGCATTATTTAATACTGACACCAGAGGGCATTTGGCCTTTGATGAGATGAATAGCCACTGTCAGGTAGATGCTATCAGACAGCCTTGCTTGACACTGGTCTGGATGTTGAAGGTGTCTGATTCTGATCTCTCACTCAAGACTTTTGCAGTCATATCATCATGAAGCAAATGCAGGATTGTGAAGAAGCTTCTTGGACATCCAAATCTTTGGAGCACAATCCACAGAGCCTCACAATTTACTGAGTCAAATGCTTTGCCCAGGTCAATGAGTGCAATGAAGAGTTTCAGTGTAGTTCTCGACAATTTTCCTGGACTCGTCTGGCAACAAGGACCACGGGCTGGATTTTCATGAACTTGGGGAGACTCCGTGGACCTTTGAAAATAGCGGGCAGGGCCTGATTCCAGGGTTCCCGTCCCCATTCTTGGCACCTCCAATTTTTGTCAGTGCAGGAAAAGGGTGTGGGCTGGTATGGGTCTTGAGCGCGCACCCTGCACCCCCGACCTAACCAACTTCTGTGAAGTTGATCTACATCTGCGTTGGGAATAATTAGGCTAGATTTATATACAATGTTATTTCCTATTTAATAACTTTTGATGTATGGGCCACGATCTGTGTATCTCAATGATTGTTAAAATGCCTGCCCTATAAGCTAAATTCATATTCGTACACACTATTTGGGCAATGCAGGTAACATGAGCATTGCAAAATGGCTTCTCAGTAAACATAAGGTTAACAAGTAAAGAACGTAAGTGATGTACACGAGCTGGGAATTCACTTGATTTCTGTTTGCATCCCCTGGCTTTACTCACACGTTCCTACCTCTGCCCTTTAACTAATCGGACATCAGTAAGATTGACACGTGTTCCCAGAGTAAATCGACAGTTTGTTTTAATGAAAGGAAAATCCGCAGATTCTGCTACCTGAGTGTAATGTGCCCTGTGAACTTTCCCTTGCTGTGCCCTGTCCAGCAAGCTCCGGGGTCCCTGGACAGTAGTTTTCACTGTCAGTCTGAGGCCAAACAACCCTTACTTGTAACACGTACATTTGAGAGGAATGAGATAATGGAAGATGCTTGATAGCACTGCTGCTCAGTTATGAGTAGGCTTTGGGGATATATATGTTGTCTTATGTGCAACAGACATGAATATGCTTTTATAAAAACAAAAAACTACTGCGGATGCTGGAAATCCAAAACAAAAACAGAATTACCTGGAAAAACTCAGCAGCTTTGGCAGCATCGGTGGAGAAGAAAAGAGTTGACGTTTCGAGTCCTCATGACCCTTCCGCAGTTCTGCGGAAGGGTCATGAGGACTCGAAACGTCAACTCTTTTCTTCACCGCCGATGCTGCCAGACCTGCTGAGTTTTTCCAGGTAATAAATGAATATGCTTTTAACCATTTATCCCTCTTCAAATTGTTGTGGCTTGAATCAATAAGCAACATTTGTTGATTTTTCATCCTGGTGCTTCAACAGGTTAGTTAACATTTCAGTCTACCCTAATAAGTGTGTTGTTGACTGGCATTTTATAGCCCTGCAGCAAAACCATTCTAGCAGTTAACAATTTAACAGCTTTGATAGCTTCCTTGATAACTCACTTGAAACTTTGTTAATGTTTAGAGCTGTAACAGGAACAGCACATTGCTCAAGCAGTTTCATTTCACACGAGACTCACAGTCCGGCTTTTCCGTTGATTTTACAGCCTTCAGGGACATTAGCAGTTCGACTGCGTGAAGATTGACTTACAATATTTTCCAGCCTGTGTGATTTTGCAAATACGCACTAATTGGTTAGACTGCCAGTGAGCTGGAGAGGCAAGACTTCCTTTAAAAAGTCACTTTAACAATGTTTTTGCACAATTAACTGTTTCAGGAAGTACGAGTACTTTCTTATCAGATAACGATTGATGCTACTGTGCCACCAGGTTGGCCACTTGTTGGGTGGAATGATTTGCTAGAACTGGGCCTCAGTTCACATGTCTGAAATGAAAGCAAAGCAAATAAAGCATTCTTGTTATGCCAGAATACCAAAGAATCTATACCACTTTGAAAAGCTGCATCAAAAGTGAACCTATTTGCATTTATTTTGAGAGTAACATAAAACCACTGCTGTGCATTCAAACCTTATTCCAATCCAGTCTTATAGCCCATTGAGCAACTCCGAAATTGCTAAATTTGCATTCCAGTGCCACTGGTAGGAAGTCCCTCAAAGCCAAGATACAGACATAAGCGTTAGTTCTATTGTGATACTTTTCACGCTGCTTTAAGACTCCTTTCTGTTTGTATAACTTATAGAAAGAAATAACTTGTTAAAAATATTTCGTGGGATGTGTCACTGGCGAGGCCAACAATTGTTGTCCATCCCTCATTGCCCTTGAGAAGGTGGTGGTGAGCTGCCGTCTTGAACTGCTGCAGTCCATGGGGTGTAGGTACACCCAAATGTTGTTAAGGAGGGAGTCCCAGGTTTTTAACCCAGCGACAGCAAATTAATGACAGCTTAGTTCCAAGTCAAAATGATGTGTGGCTTGGGGAAGAACTTGTAGGTGTTTTTTTTCATTCGTTCATAGGATGTGGGCATCGCTGGCTAGGCCAGCATTTATTGCCCATCCCTAATTGCCCTTGAGAACATGGTGGTGAGCTGCTTTTTTGAACTTTTGCAGTCCATGTGGTGTGGGTACACCCACCGTGCTGTTAGGGTGGGAGTTCCAGGATTTTGACCCAGCGACAGTGAAGGAACAGCGATACATTTCCAAGTCAGGATGGTGAGTGACTTGGAGGGGAACTTCCAGGTGCTGTTCCCATGATTCGGCTACTCTTGTCCTTCTAGATGGTAGTGGTTGTGGTTTTGGAAGGTTCTACCTATGGAGGCTTGGTGAGTTTCTACAGTGCATCTTGTAGATGGTACACACTGCTGCCACTGTTTGTTGACGGTGGAGGGAGTGAATGTTTGTGGATGGGTTGCCAATCAAATGAGTTGCTTTGCCCTGGATGGTGTCAAGCTTCTTGAGTGATGTTGGAGCTGCACTCATCCAGGCAAGTGGGGAGTATTCCATCACACTCCTGACTCGTGCCTTGTAGATGGTGGACAGGCTTTGGGGAGACAGGAGGTGAGTTATTAGCTGCAGAATCCCCAGCCTTTGACCTGCTCTTGTAGCCACTGTATTTATCTGGCTGGTCCAGTTCAGTTTCTGATCAATGGTAACCCCCACCCCGAGGATGTTGATGGTGGGGAAATTCAGTATTGGTAATGCTGTTGTATGTCAAGAGCAGATGGTTAGATTCTGTCCTGTTGGTGCGAATGTTACTTCATTTATGCAGTCTTACACTTACACCATCCACACTTATCATGGGCAGCTGCAGATATTGGGCAAATGACGCTAATCGTTTTCCATTACCTTAGGTATCAATTACAAAGACACAGATTATAATGTATTAAGCACACTGACTATTTTGGACAGGTCAGTAAGTACTTACTCTGCACTTGCCAATTTCAAAGGCTCTACTGATTTTGGGCAAAGTGGGGTCTTAAAGCAGTTTCAGTCAGCCATTCACACCTCATTAAACTCCAACCATCTTCGTGGTGAGATTCTTTATGTTAGCAGTTGGGAGAGACGGTTGCTAAGAGATTGCTTGTTTCCTTCCTTTCTTGTGTTTATTGTGCACTGTGGAGAGCGAGCAAAATGTGTTAACAAAGAGCGCTCCCTGCATTCAGGATTGTTGATCTTTCAGGACCTCAGGACGTTCCAACAAGCCTTAAAGGTAGTGAAGTACTTCTGAGACGTTGTAAATGTGGCGGCCAATTGTCAGGACCCAGGCCCTCACAACCAGCAATGGAATAAATGAACGGATTATCTTGGCGTTGGTTGAGGGATTAACGTTGGCTAGGACTCTGGAAGACTCACCCCCACCCTTTTGACCCACTCTTTGAATAGTGCCATGTGACCTTCACTGACCGCCTGAGAGGACAGACAGAGCATAAGTTTAATGTTTTCTCTGAAAGACAGCACCTCCGTTTAGTACCCAGGCCCCAAGATTCGACAGCACTGTAAACGTTTATTGGAGCATAGTTACCCTGCAGGTTAAGGCGGAAGGCTTTAATCTGAATTTTCAGTACAGGCTGTCCCAAGGCTCTTTATTGTACCTGATGATATTCCCTGGTGACTTCCCCCATCGCCCCCCGCCCCCCCGATCCCCAACACCCCAGGTGCAGCAAGATCACTTCTTTACAATATTATCCCAGAGCCACTGGAATTTTACCGTGCAGAAAGAGGCTATCCAGCCCATCGTCCCTGTCCCCTCAGGTGGGCATAAAGAATCCTAGGGTGATACAGCATCTCAGTTCTTCACAGTTAACCCCATTTAACTTCTGGATGGTGAAATGTGTTTTGTGAATTGGCAGGATTAATGGCGACTGTCCTGTTGCTCAAAGAATAATTGGTGGCCTTTCACCCACAGGTCTTCCCTTTTACCAGGAGCAGGTTACTGGTCAACGGCAAATCTCCATTGCTCTCATGAAGTGATTTATTGATGTTCATCTTCCGTTATCTAAATGGGACAGGAAATTATTTTCTTAACTATCGCTGCAAAAAGTAATTCATTAGCCATGAAGTGTTTTTTTTATGTCCTGAGCACATGAAAGGTTCTGTCAAAACATAAGTCTTTCTTCAACCGGTTTTACAAACCAATCCAGCTGCTCCGAATCTAATTCAGTTTGTAATTTTCCACTGCGCGCAGAACACCTGTCACGTTAGCATCCAAAATAGGTGTTGCACTTCAGAGTAACTCCCTGCATGTGAACATTTTGAGATCCCCTGTGGCGTGGTGAGGTGCTGAAGAAATCCAAGCCGGCTTTTCTTTCATTAGTGTGAATCGAGAAAAGGGAACAGATTACTTTCATTGGTTATTTTCCTTGCTTTTAGGTTCCACGCATGTGTCCTACGACTCCCATTTGGCCAAGGGGTAAGAGACAACCCCTCGTTCTTCCTTGAGGTGATCTCTGACATGGTTGCTTGTTGCTACTCCATACTCAAAGCTAAAAACCGAGGTGAGGTTTTTATCTTCGGTCAGCGGGGGTGGCGTTGGCCAATCAGGTTGCCATGGAACCCTTGGCCTCTATGTAACGTGGGAAGAATTTATGCTGCTGTGCGTAGGGCTGCATCATGCAAAGCTGTCTTCATCTAGACAGACACTTAGAGGTGGGATGGGGTAGACTTCTATCATACCGGGGACGGTTTGACAAAAGGCTGGGGGGGGTTTGGCTAATAGGTTGTATGAAACCATGGCTCATGGCAGTGAACTTTGCTGAAGCCTCCATTTTGTTCTTAAGAGCAGAAGGATTGGCCACAGGGAATGGTAACGCGTAAAAGAGGCCAATCCACTTTTCCATTTCCTTCTAATTTTTTTTTTTGAAATGACATTTAATTGCATGGAGAACTAATGCATTGTATGACTTTGTCACCCATTACAGAATAAATAATGTTTGCATTCATTTTCAGCTGGTTTTATTAAATTCATGGTCCATTAATACAGGTTGGAATGCAAATTGTGACACTTTATGAAGTGATCTTTCACTGCTAGGCTCACATGTCACAACACGATGAAGCATTTTCTATGATTCTGTTAAGTATTTGTAAAGGAAGAATAAAAAATACATATAAAAGCGGTTGTTACCTTTACTGGTGTACACGTAAATTAGAAAAGTTCACTTAGGGCTGAATTTTTCCATCGGCGAGCAGGGGGCGGGGCCCGCTCACTGACGTGCAAAATGACATGGGATGACATCGGGGGAACGCCCGATGTCGTCCTGCCCCATTTAAATCTTCAGGAAGACGGGGACGCAGTGAAATCAGCTGTGCGCCCGCCAACCTGTCAATGGCCAATTGAGGCCATTGACAGGATAATTAAAACAATTAAAAGAACTGCCCGTCCAACCTTAAGGTTGGCGGGCAGGCCAGAAGCCCCGGCGAGGAATAGAAAAAACATGAAACCTCATCCACCGGCGGGATGAGGTTTCATGTAGGGTTTAAAAAACTTTAATAAAGTTTGAGTGAAATTTATTAACATGTCCCATCTCGTGTGACATTGTCACATGAGGGGGGCATATTAGGGATTTTTTTTTTCTATTTTTAATCTTTTTAAAAGTGTCAGCGATCTCCCTGAGGCAGCACTTAGCCTCAGGGAGATGTGCGCTCTTTCGTGTGCATACGCGAAAGAGCGCACTCTTGCTTTTGGGGAATCCCCCGCCCCCCGCCCGCACAGGGAGCGCATAGCGCTTCCCACCGGACGTCACGCTGGGTGGGCCTTAATTGGCCCTCTCACGTAAAATGGCGGCAGGGCCCGCTTCTCCGGCGGGGATCATCTCCCCGCCCGCCGGAGATTGGGTCGGGCCCACCCGCCCGACAGGCAGAAAATTCTGCTCTCAGTGTTAGAGCAAGCAAGAATGAATTGCATTTTCTATTTCATTGAATAAGTCCTGAAGAAGTGCTTTTTTTATTTAATAACATTTCCATGACATTCGTTCTTTTTTTTAGGGATTTCTCTGGGATTCAAAGATGCTTCTGGTCCTTTTCCTTACGAAGCTGCCCATTGGCTGTGCTGCCGCGCTTTCACTGTCAAGCTGTCCAATCACAAGGCTATTTACAAGTGTCTGCTCGGACCTATGAGAACCTGTAAGTATCCATTGATGAAATCCTCAAATGGACCCTTGAGCAGCAACTTGATTTTGTATAACTTTTTAGCTAGTATGGGGAGGCGGTGGCACAGTGGTATTATCGCTGGACTAGGATTCCAGAGACCCAGGTAATTCTCTGGGGACCTGAGTTTGAATCCCACCATGGTAGATGGTAAAATTTGAATTTAATAAAAATCTGGAAGTATGATGACCATAAAACCATTGCCAATTGTCTTAGGGATTTATTTTAGAGAAGGAAATCTGCCATCCTTACCTGGTCTGGCTTACATATGACTCCCACATTGACTCTTAAATGCCCTCTGAAAAGGACAATTAGGGATGGGCAATAAACATCTCATGAGTGAATATAAAAAAGAATTTGGAAAATATGATGGACATGAACTAAATGATCAAGTTACATATTAAATTAAACAATCTGTTGGGTAAAATGTGTGTGTGTGTTCAGTATTATTTACAAAATGTCAGACTTTGAAAATCCATTATACATTGTAGACTTCCTTGTTTAAAACTGATCGAATGGATACTGAGAGTAATTGAGAAAGGCCATATAATAAAACTAATAAGCACTAGAGATATGACTGACTTGTATAACCAAACCTGGCGTGTTTATAAAATATGAAATACATCTGTCAGTTCATCTGTTCGTTCCTTGTGTACTGTTTTGTTCTGTTTGTTTTAAACTAAATCATACTTTGCTGCCTTTTTCTGAACTGTTTTTAACTGGTTTTATTAAAACTTTTATTACGGTATTTTATTATTAGGCATGCCAAAGGAAGGTTGAAAAATTCATTGAGGCACATTGAAAACTAGGGGGAATAAGAGGGTTTGGAACACGACCAAGATTGAAAAGGTTAGGAAAGAGGACAAGCTAAGTCAGAAAATGGTGAATAAGGGTTTTAAAAGTTTACAAAATCATAGGAAGCTGGGAAGTCTAAGAGTAGGCAATTATTTGGCTTTCACATGGAAAACAGAAAGACTCACATTTATACAGTGCTTTTCATGACCATCGGACATCACAAAGTGCCTCAGCCAATGAAGTGCTTTGAAATGTAGTCGCTGTTGTAAGGTAGGAAAGAGAGCAACCAATTTTCAAACAGCAAACCCTCCTACAAAGAGCACTGTAATAATGACTGGATATTCTGTTTTTTGATGTTGATTGAGGGATAAATATTGGCCAGGACACCAGGGATAACTCCCCAGCTCTTCTTCAAAATAGTGCCATGGGATCTTTTACATCCACCCGAGCAGGCAGATGGGACCTTGGTTTAATGTCTCCTCTGAAAGATAGCACCTCCAACAGTGCAGCACTCCCTCTGTACTGCACTAAGCTGTCAACCTTGCAAGGAAAAGTATTGTGTTAGAATGGAAGTTGATTTTTTTAACAGATGCAGAAGGAGTAACAGGGTTGGATGTCATATTTGCAACTTGAGAATAAGTCACAAGAGTTTGGAGAAGGACTGGACATAATGGGTGTTTGTTTGCCTTTTAAGATAGTATTCACTCAGAATGGTTGTCCCCATTTTGTTTTGTTTCTATTTGTAAAATTAAATAATTATTACTTAGGGATTTATATTGTGATCTTATTTACACCATATATTTTATATTTACACCACCCTGACTTGGAACTATATCGCCGTTCCTTCACTGTCGCTGGATCAACATCCCGAAACTCACTTCCTAACAGCGCTGTGGGTGTACCTGCATCAGATGAACTGCAGCGGTTCAAGAAGGCAGCTCAACACCTCCTTCTCAAGGGCAATTAGGGATGGGCAACAAATGCTGGCCCTAGCCAGCGCTGCCTACATCCCACGAGAGAATAAAAAAATGTTAGCTCCTCAACTCTTAATGCAGTCCGACGCACGCATATTTGTGGCTATGTTTACTAGTCACTAGTAATACATGTTCTGTTTCCACAGGTAATTAAGATTAATTTTGGTACATTTAATTCAGAAAAGATGCTCGTTAGTGTACTGACTGTGGAGGTGAGATAGCACCTAATTGCCTTCAGTGTGACATAATTTTAGTTAAACATTTCCCTTTGTATGCTAGGCACTTCCTTCTCCAATAAAAAATGCACTGCTAATACAGGGCTGGAAATTTCCACTCATTAACTAGCTGAAAGCCAAGGGAATTCCCCAAGGGCAGAATTTTGCTGTCAGCAAGCAGGGGGCGGGGTCCGCTCGCCGACGTGTAAAATGACGCGGGATGATGTTGGGCGGAGCCCCCGACGTCACCCCGCCCCATTTAAATTGTCAGGAAGGTGGGGGCGCAACAAAATCAGCTGCGGGCCCGCCGACCTGTCAATGGCCAATTGAGGCCATTGGCAGGATCATTTAACCAATTAAAGGACCTGCCCGTCCAACCTTAAGGTTGGCGGGTAGGCCAGGAGCCCTGGCAGCAACTAGAAAAACCATGAAACCTCATCCAGCGGCGGGATGAGGTTTCATGTAGGGTTTTAAAAATTGTAATAAAGTTGTTATGGAAATTATGAACATGTCCCAACTCATGTGACATTGTCACGTGAGGGGACACGTGAGGGATTTTTCTTTTCTCTATTTTTAATAGTTTAAAAAGTCAAAGCGATCTCCCTGAGGCTGCACTTAGCCTCGGGGAGATGTGCGCTCTTTTGTGCTGGTTGTACCTAAAGTTAATAAGTCACCAGGACTAGATGAGATGCCAAAGGGAGTAAAGATTGAAATTGTGGAGACACTGGCCATAATCGTCCAAACCTCCTCAGGTACAGGGATAGTGCCAGAGCTCTGGAGAATTACAAACGGTACACCCTTGTTCAAAAAAGATTGTAAGGATAAGTCCAGTCACTACAGGCCAGTCAGTTTAACCTCGGTGTTGGGAAAACTTTAAGAAACAATAATTGGGACAAAATTAACAGCCATTTGGACAAGTGTGGATTAATTAAGGAAAACCAGCGCGGAATTGTTAGAGGCAAATGGTATTTAACTAACTTCATTGACATTTTTGATTAGGTGGCAGATGAGGCTGGTGTGATGTAGGTGGACTTCCATAAGGTGTTTGAAAAAGTGCCACATAACAGGCTGTCAGTAAAGTTGAAGCCCATGGAATAAGAGAGACAGTGGCAGCATGGATACCGAGTTGGCTGAGATACAGGAAAGGAATAGTGGTGGATGGTTGTTTTCGGACTGGAGGAAAGTATGCAGTGGGGTTCCTCAGAGGTCGGTACTTGAGGCCTTGCTTTTCTTGATCTATATTAATGACCCAGACTTGGATATACAAGGCACAATTTCAAAATCACAGTGCTTGGAAATATAGTGAACAGTGAGGAAAATAGTGACAGACCCCAGGGGGAGATCGTCAGGGCTGGTGGAATAGGCGGATACTTCGCAGGTGCAATTTAACACAAAAAAATTGTCAAGTGTTCCATGTTGGTAGGAGAGGCAATATATTCTAATTGTCCTGTTTTCATTTAAAGGCAGGGCCAAACTGCAGAGGATTCTACCAGGCTCCACAGTCCAGCTGCTGCAGTCTGCAATGGATCCTGCTCTTCATCGAGATTTTGCTGTCATCTTGGATTGAAGCAAAACTGGTATGCAAGGCCAAAATGTTCATTTCGTCTGCAGTCCGAATTGTGAAACCATGCAGTACAGCAGGTGGCTATATGTTCCATCATTCCCGTGTTGACTCTTCAGAAGAGCTGTCCAATTAATCCCATTCCCCTGCCCAATCCCCGTAGCCCTGCAGATGTCCCCTTTAAGTGTTTAACCGATTCCCTTTTGAAAGTTATTATTGAATCTGCTTGCAGATTCAGGCAGTGCCTTCCAGATCATCATGGCGCACTGCTTAAATATCATTCTTCTCATTTTACCTCTGGTTCTTTTTCCGATTACACTAAGACTGTGTCCCCTGGTTAACAACCCTACTACCACTGAGAATAATTTCTCATAATTGACTTTGTCAAAACTTTTCATGATTTTAAACACCTCTATAAAGTCTCCTAATTTTGTGTCACCTGCAAACCATATAATCAACTCCAGACCATTAATATATATCAAAAAGCGCATTGACCCTAACATTGACCCCTGGGGGACACCACTGTAGAATTCCCTCAAGTCTGAAAATTGATCATTCACTACTACTCCCTTCTTTCTGTCTATCACACTGCCACTGTCCCTTTAATACCATGGGCTTCACTTTTGATAACAAGCAGTACTTTATCAAACACCATCAGAAATCCAAATACTCAACATTAACTGCACTACCTTCATCAATCCTGTCCATTACTTCATCAAAGAACTCAAGTGAGTTAATCAAACACAATTTGCCTTCATACAAACATATGAACATACGAAATAGGAACAGAAGTAGGCCATTCAGCCCCTCAAGCCTGCTCCACCATTCAATAAGGTCATGGCTGAGCTGTTTGTGTTTTGAATTCCACATTCCCATCTACCCCCAATAACCTTAGATTCCCTTGCCTAACAAGAATCTGTCTACCTCTTCCTTAAAGATATTCAATGACCCCACCTCCACTGCCTTCCAAAGTAGCACAACCCTCTGAGAGAAAAGATTTCTCCTCATCTCTGTCCTAAAAGTATTTTAAGGGAGGATGTAAATGACACAGTTCAGAGAAGGTTCACTGGATTGATACCGGGAATGAGCACGTTGTCTTATGAGGAAAGGTTAAACAGGCTGGGCTTATTTCCATTGGAGTTTAGAAGAGTGAGGAGTGACTTGATTGAGGTATATAAGATCCTGAATGGTATTGGCAAGGTGGACATGGAAAGGATGTTTCCTCTGGTGAGTGAGCCCAGAACTAGGGGGCACCGTTTTAAAATTAGGGGTCACCCTTTTAGGACAGAGATGAGGAGAAACTTTTTCCCTCAGAGGGTTCTGCCACTTTAAAGTAGCTATGGACAGGGACAAAATAAGTGACAGCCATTCTCTGGTTCATTCCCCAAGTAAATGTCTTTACTAATCAGAGTCAAATTGCCTGGTTTAAATTTCAAATGATGTTTGGCAGTTTAGTGTCAGTCACCATCAATTGGTGCATTCCCCATGGCAAAGCCACTACCAACCACAGTCCACTTGCCAACCAATCAGCACTCTCTTCTCATACAGTATTAATATGTTGTTTCCCCTGACGTTGGTATTTTCTTGAGAATTGCCCTGATGAGTGCAAGACAAAAAGCTTTGATAAAAAAAATCTCTTTTTTTCAGCAATACTCATTGAAATTAACCAACCTCTAGTTAAGTATTTTCGCATTTGATTATTCTTTGTCCCTGTCCGTAGCTATTTTAAACCTAATGATATTGTGATCACTCTTTTCCAAATGTTCCCCTACCGAAATATCCTCCACTTGCCCCACTTCATTCCCCATGACCAGATCCGGTTCTGCATCCTTCCTCATTGGGTTTGAAAAAATACTGATCAAAAAGGTTCTCATACACATTTCAAAATTCCCTTTGCCCTTTAGTCTGTTGTTTCCCAGGCTACAATAGGATTATTGGAGCTCCCCCTCCCCCATTATTACCTCTCCATAGTTCTTGCAATTTTTCTCCTTTTTCTTCTTCCCACCCTCTCGACCCAGCAACGTAATTCTTCTTCTTTCATTCCTTAATTCTTAAATGAACAGATTCTGTCTTTCTGGTGCATCATCCCTTTCTAGTGCTGCATCAGTATCTTTGATCAATACTGTCACCACCCCCTCCCCCGCCATCCCCTACTCTATTTTTTTGCTCCCTTATCGTTCCTGAATACATTGTAGCCAGGAATATTAAATTTCCAATCCTGCACTTGTTTGAGCCAGGTTTCTGCTATTGCTACTATATTGTAATCCCATGTGGCAATTCATACCTCCAGCTCACCAACCTTATTTACCACACTCCATGCATTTACACCCATGCACACCAAACCCATCCTGCTCTGCCTCACATTCCTCCCCGTCTGATCCCCCTATTTCTGAACTCCCCATTCTAATGCTGTTAATCTCTCCCGTTCCTCTCTAAACCTGATACTTCGCTCCGATACTTCATCCTGGTGCCTTTCCCCTGCAGTATTACTTGACTTCTCTGCAAGGATATTGGTCCCAGTTCTGTTGAGGAGCAACCCATCCATCTTGTACAGGACACTCCTGCCCCAGAAAATGTTCCAATGCCCCAGGAATCTGGAATCTGCCCTCCTGAACCCTTTCTCCAGCCACGCTTTAACCTGTCTTTTCTTACAGCTCCTATACTCACTAGCACATGGCTCTGGGAGTGATCCAGGGATTATTAACTTTGAGCTCCTGCTCTCCCTAGCTCCTGGAAATCTGCCTGCAGGGCTTCAAAATTGTTCTTTCCTATGTCATGGATCCCAACATGGACCATGACTTCTGGCTCTTCCACTTTCTCCCCCATCCCAATGAATATTATGCACCAATTCCATAGCATCCTTATCATATCCCTCCACCTTCAGGCACCATGCCCTAAGAGGATGTTGGCGACCATGGACTTCCATTGGATTGGTCCATGATCATGCTTGGCAAAGCAGTGCAGTGGTTTGCTGTTGCTTTCCAAAAAAGGAAGGAAAGTCTCACGCTCTTACCACCTGCCATCAGGCATATTGGAAGGATTTACAGACTGATAATCGGCCTGTTTGGCCACATTATGAAGGCAACTTCCGTGGCCATCAAGTCCTGAAGTGGGACTCGAACCCAGAGCTTCTGGCTCAGAGGTTGGGACACTAACACTGCGCCACAAGACCTCCCATCATTATCATGTTAGAAAGCAGCAAAAATCGCTTGAATCATATGTTGTTGAAGTGTTGATTCAACAAAAGACACTCAGTGCTGCATACTTCATGTCATTCAAATAATTCACACTCCCGCTTTTTATTCTTGTTGATAGGAAGTACAGCACTGACACTGGGAATACAAGAGTTCAACCAAGAAACTGAGCCGATATTATTAATGTCTTGGCAATAATTTTCACAGTATATAAACTGTTATCTGGACCCTGAGATCACTAGGAGCGTCTCCCCGGAATCTACAGTATTTTATAACTTGCATTGTGTCTGTTGACCCTTGTTGTACTTGATGTCTGATAAGTGGTAACGTTTGCAGAATAATATCATTGATTTGTTACATTATCAATGGAGGTTTACCATAAAAAGAGTCTTACAGTGTAGCTTCCCTGCTTAGACAGTGCCATATGCTCACAAGGAGTAAGACTGGCTGCCACTTATTCATTTAAGGTTGAGTTGCTCCAAATGAGTGGATTTCAATAAATCAGCATTGGGGCAAAAGGCACATCTTGTGTGTTTACTCGTATTTTGTGTCATTACAGAGGAAGCATAAATGCTCCTAAACTCCTAAGCTGCGCCCTTTGGAATACCTGCTGTCAGCAGTTTGGTAAAAGGAGGCCTGATGATGAATCTTCCACCTCCTACTTGTTGAAGCCTGGCGAAGTGCCCGTTAATGCGTGGTCAACTGATGCCACGTACAGAGACAGCCTGAACTAGCCTCACTTACACAAGGCTTTACCTATCCGGTGTAGGGCAGTTTCGGTTGTTTTTTTTTGTTTTGAAATTGCGTGAGGTGGATTTACACGGGGGTTGTCCTGCTAGGGCACCATGGAGACCCCAGTAAAATGGTGTAACCTGTGTTTGTCATTTCCTGGCAGTAACTGCAATCCCCTCCCCCAGGGTTCAGCAGACTAGCGAGAGCACCCCTACGCAAATTCAACCCTGATTTCTTTGGCATGCGGACTGGTCTTTTGGGAGGGTGGTTATTGTTCTTGATAACGCAAGTTACCTCAGTAAGGGATTTTCTGGGTAGACTTTACAATTGTGTCGCAGTTTTAAAGCCATCCATTGATGTTTATTATTGAAGAGCAATAACAGCTTCCAGCACTGAAAGCCAGGAGCAAAGCAGTTGCAGGCGTGAACTGTAATTGGCCGTTGATCTGTTTTGAAGATAGCATCGTTTGATTATGCTTTGAGTAGGAGAGAAAGTCACGCATGCTCCTGGGGTTTCAACTGCAGAATGTGGTGATTGGAAATTCTGACATTTTTGGATTGTTCTCTAAGCAGGTACCAGCGTTAAGTTTACTGTCCTAGAATGGCAGTGTACATAAATGTGATTTTTAACTGTATTTGGCAGTCACATCATACTCGTACAGCACATCAAGCGTTGTATGAAATGTTTTTTGTACGAGCGCTGCACTTTCGTACAGCGTGTTAACCCAGACTATCAGCTTTGATTGTGAGGAGTCGCCTGTGATCACTGATGAGATATGATTAGTTACCCCAATCGGGCTGTCTTCCAAAGCCTTTGTTAGACGCAATAGCCATTACAGAGAGGGTTGCCAACCACAATGGAATGTATTCTTGGAGGTTTCATCGCATGACTTGCCCCCATGCTGTAGTTATTTGTCGGCCAACACATCCATCCCTGTGATGTACTGCCTTCCTATGCCAATTGGAAAGCAAAAAAGACTCATTATCCAACTGGATGACGCTTGACTGTCAGCCAAGCGGCCCTTCCCCCCACCCCATTTTCAATATTTTTACATCTGGTAAAGAGAAATGTTCAAAGCAAATTTTAAAAAAGACTCTTCTCTTTTCATGTCCCAATGAGTTTTCTCCAGGGTTTCACACGGCAGTGTCCTGGAGATTGATCTTCAATTCCTGGTGACTCCTGGCCAATCCTGGAGGGTTGGCAACCCTAATTACGAAATTGGATTAAATTTGATGCATTTTCTTCTCCCTAAACCAGAAACTAAACGTGAAATACTTTGGGCTGGATTTTCAGCTTGGCATGTGGGCTCATGCCTGACATGCACGAGCGTGAAATAGCGCGCAGTGACATTGGGCGAACGTCCCAACGCCATCACGCGTGTGAGTCGACAGCGCGCCCGCCGACAATTAAGAGGGCAGTTAAGCCCATTAATAAATTAATTTTCTCCTGCCTGTCCAACTTTATGGTTACCGGGCGGGCGAAAAGGCCAAGCGGCCTTTGGATTTTTGAGGAAACCCCCATCCACAGCTGGGATGAAGTTTCCGATGTTAATTAAAAATAAAATAGAAATTTTAAAATCTCATTCCCAGCATGTCCCTCCTCATGTGACGGAGTCTAATATGTCCCTGCTCGTGTAGACATATGTACCACCTTTTAATGTAGAAATGTCCCAGTGCTTTTCACAGAAAGGAATCAGGCAGAACTGGACACCGCAATAATGAAAGACATACTAGGAGGTGTGAAAGAGGTTTGCAGTAAAGAGGTCCTTAAAAGGAGAGGGTCAAAGTGGTTTCACAAAAAGCAAACTAAAATATTGAATTGAAGATTATATGATGGAAAAATTATTTTGCATCACATTTGCTACATTATCTGACTCATGATTTCCCCTCTGGGCCGACCTGTGCTTTTAAGATGTCAGTCCATCTCCTCTGTTTCAGTTGTGATCCACACCTGAACTTTTGACCCAGACTTTGCTGGAGTGGGACATCTTGAGGCATCCCCCCGGTTAGTTAGATATTTTTCCCTCATCCTTCAGCTTAGTAAATGGTTTGGAAGCTGTTGCAAGTGTGAGGGTATTGGGGCATCTGGGACTTTGATGAGCAATGCCTTCGATGGTCCATCTCCTTACGCAATATAATTTAAGGATCAAGAAAGAAAGAGTCACAACAGAGAAGGAAGTAGGGTGAATTCGGGTCAAGTTAAGTATAGAAAGAGGGAGAGGGAAAACAAGATTGGATTTGGAGAGAAAAAGAAACAAAGGAAAAGAAAAACATCTTCAAAATTTAATGTTTTTTAAAAATCCCCAAGAATAATTTACTACTAGGAACGAGAATCCAAGTTTTGATTGTTCTGTCTAGCCCAGTGAAATTGAATAGCATTGCAAGAACATAAATGTCATACTTGAAAAGATACTTACGCTGTTGAGTGCTAGCATTAACTTTCTGCATTGAGATTTAATTGGCAATTAATGTGTAAATTCAGCAATTTCTTGATTGAAAAGTCTATATAGCGCCTTCCGCAACCACAGGACATTCCAAAGTGCTTTACAGAATCACAGAAGATTTGCCTTAACCTCCAACACATCCCACTGCGAACAGAATTGTCACAGCACAGAACGAGGACGCTTGGCCAACTTTGTCTGCACCCGCTCACCGAATGAACTACTCACCTAGTGTCATTCTCCTGCCTTCTCCCCATAGCCCTGCACATTTTTTCTTTTCAAAAAACAACCTAATTTCCCTTTGCTCCAATTGAACCTGCCTCTGCCACACTCTCAGGCAGTGCATTCCAGACCCAAACCACTTGCTGCATGAAAAAGTTTTTCCTCATATCACTATTGCTTCTTTTACTAATTACTTTAAATCTGTGCCCTCTCAGTCTCAATCCTTTCACGAGTGGGAACAGTGTCTCCCTATCTATTCTGTCCAGAATCCTCATACCTCTATCAAATGAATACCTCGATCAAATTTTCTCTCAGCCTTCTTTTCTCCAAGGGAAACAGTCCTTACTTCTCCAACTTATCTCCATAACTGAAGTTCCTTATTCCTGGAACCATTCTCATGAATCTCTTCTGCACTCTCTCCAGTGCCTTCACATCCTTACTAAAGTGCGACACCCCAGAACTGGACACAATACTCCAGCTGAGGTCGAACTATTGACTTATGCAAGTTACAGACAATGAAGTACTTTTGAAGTGTAGTCACGGTTTTAATGTAGGGAATGCAGCAGCCAATTTGCATACAGTCAGCTCCCATAAACAGCAATGTTATAATAGCAGATAATCTGTTTTTGTGATGTTGATTGAGGGACAGATATTGGCCAGTACACTGGGGATAACTCTCCTGCTCTTCTTCAGAATAGTGTCATGAGATCTTTTACATTCACCTGAGAAAGCAGACAAGGCCTTAGTTTAAGGCCTCATCCAAAAGACGGCACCTCTGACAGTGCAGCACGCCCTCAGCACTGGAGTGTCAACTTTGATTTTTGTGCTCAAGCTCTGGAGTGGCACTTGGACCAACAACCCTCTGACCCAGAGGTGAAAGTGCTATCATCTAATCCTGGGTTGACACTTGCAGCTGAACATCAGGGGTCGGTTGATGGTGAGCTGCTTCATGAGGGTAATGGTGCAAATCGTCTAGCAACTTGTGGCCATTTTGAGTTCATGGGCTAGCTCTTCCTCATCACAAGTCAGTGAGGATTAACCCATTAATGGCGGTGAGTTCCATTAAACTTACTGATATTTTGGCAGCAGAATATGGATCACTAATTGTCTGAGCATTTCAGACTTCCAGCCTCTGCACTGTTTTGGTTTTTATTTCTACATGAGATCTTTGTATGCGCTGGATTTCTGAGAGGAGCACACCAAATGTCCAATGCCATACAGGAATAGAATGTGTCAATGCCCAATACTGTATCTCACTCATGTCTGCCTACAAATTGTGATTGGTGCATCAAGTTTGAAAATATCTTTCCATTAGATTGCAGGCAGCATTGACTATCCCTAATGCAGCTTAATTAGTTATATTGTCACATAGTGCTCCATTCCATATTTACTTCTTCTCATTATATCCATCTTTTTACTGTTGTGGCTCAAGTTTCCTGCCGTGATTGCTGACCCACATGAACGCTCCCGTGCACGTACCATTGGACTCTGAATCACGGCATGGACATTTTCCCAGCCTCACTCCAATAGCCTGCTATCAAACTCTTGTGTCTTTTATGGTGAGAGGGTTCGGCAGAAGAGGCTGATAATGTCAGGCTTCATGGCTGGTTGCCCATTATACAATGGAGAGTTTTCCTAATGTGACAGAAGGTGCATCTTGCAGGAGAGGGCAGCAACGAGTTGAAGGTTTTGCAGGCATTCAGAGAGAGAGACTGGCCAATTTCTCATTCCAAAAGAATGAAATAGAACGACACACTTCTCTTAAAACCAAATGGATACTATGTGTCTAGAACATTGCTCAGGTTCTGTAGCTGTATTAGGGGCTGGTGCCTTCCTCATGCTCAAAACAGTTTAATGAGTTTTTCTCAATAACCTGGCATGTAGGCTCATGGCCTCCACATTTGGTATTGGCTCATGTTGAGTGTCTTTTAGGCCTTCGGCCTCCACCCCAATTTCCTGCAAGCTGGCCTTCATCCCACAGTTGCAGAAGCTGTCGCAGGGCGTAGTCCACTGCTTGGAAATGAATCTGCAATCAAACTGACGTGAAGTGAATAGCTTGTGCCTCTGAATTCACGGCACTTCTGTCATGAGCCTGGCTGCAGTGTGAGGTACCTCAGCCTCTGACCTCCCCGAGTAGTTTCTACAGGGGCTTTGCTAGGGGCAGGATCGTTGACATCCAGATCGGAGAGTGTGCAGCCAGAGGAGGGAGCTTCCCTGCTCTCTTACAGGAGTAACAGAGGAACGTTACCCTGAGTGGGACCAAGCCCACTGCACTTACAAACAGGACGGGGTTAGGAATGGGTCATGGCCGGGGCACGCAATGTGAAATTTGAAAGAAAATATTATCTCCACACCTGTATGAAAGTGGACACACTAGTGTGGCCTTTTGGGAAGGGCATTGGCTGTCCTTTGGACCCAGCAGTCACTGCTGCATTTTACAAGCTTCTCCCCTCTGTTAAGTGCCTAACATTAACTTTGCCTGGTTTATTTTTGTAAAAATGACTTAACGCTGCTGAATGAAAGCATACTGGCAAATAGACCAGGAATGGCAGCCTGTGTTGTTTTGACTCCTCTTTTATGTGTTACTATTCATAAGTGGTTACTGACTGACGTGACCAAAAAGGTTTCTTTGTTTTGCTTAAAAATTAATCATTGCCACGGAGCCAGGAGCAGTGGTTCTTGTCTGACTCCACATTCTCCCATTAGCCCCCTTCCGTTGTCGCTCTGCCCCCACTTTCTTGGGAAGAAATGTGTCTCTTTGATTTGGGGGAGGTGATGGCGTAGTGGTATTGTCACTGGACTAGTAATCGGGGGACCCGGGTTTGAATCCCACCACAGCAGATGGTTGAATTTGAATTCAATAAAAACCTACCTGGAATGAAGAGCCTAAGGATGACCATGAAACCATTGTTGATTGTTGTAAAAACCTATCTGGTTCATTAATGTCCTTTGGGGAAGGAAATCTGCTGTCCTTACCTGGCCTGGCAGGAGTTATATGTAACTCCATCCACACCAATGTGGTTGACTCTTAAATGCCCCTGAATGAGGCAATTAGGGATGGGTAATAAATGCTGGCCTGGCCAATGACACCCACATCCCATGAGCAAATCTTTTTTAAAAAGGGTGTATTAATGAGGCTCAAGGTCCACTTTAGCTCCATGAACTTGCCTCATGCATACTTTCATAGTTAGTACTCGGACTCTTAAAAATTAACAGCCAATGATGCCAAGAATGGCAACAGGAATTCTGTGGAAATGATTAATCAGGAAACTGTCAACCTTCTCTTCAGGTTTTTCATTGCTGTAAATTCCAATGTTATCATTTGCATTTCACAAATTGCTGAAACATTCCAACATCTTACATTCCAGGCAGCGCTGTAAAAAGAGTTTATTCCTTAAAATTGAAATCCGTAGAACCTGGATACTTTTTTAAAAACATTTTTTTTAAAGCATTAAAGCAACGAAATGAACATTAACACGAATTGAAAATTGTTTAATCGTTATCATCCATTTTGAGTGCATCAGCCAAAGAGATATAATTGTGTGAATCAATTCTTATCTACAATATAAAACACTATTGTTTTTTTTTGAAATACAAAGCTGAAACATTTCAAATAACCACAAGCATACCTTGACCTGAAAAATCAAGGAGTAAATCACAAGGAGAGATAATCCTAGTTTGTGTAATATTCTCTGGAATTCAGATGATTGAGGGATGATTTGAGCCAAATATTCCAGATATTAAGTGGGGCAGCAGGGATAGATAGAAACTATTTCCGTTGGTTGGGGAGCCTAGGACTAGCGGCCGTGGTCTAAAAGTTAGAGCTAGACATTTCAGGAATGAAGTTAGGAAACACTTCCACACAAAAGGGTGGTAGATTTTTGGAACTATCTTCCGCAACCGGCTATTGATGCAAGATCAATTATTGAATTTAAAATTGAGATGGATTGATTTTTGTTAAGCAAAGGTATTAAGGGATATGCGGCAAAGGTGAGTATATGGAGTGAGGTCACAGATCAGCCACAATCTCATTAAGCGGCGGCAGAATAGGCTCAGGGCCAGGGGTTGGGTGCTGAATGGCCCACTTACATTCCTTTGTGCTGTTCAGAATGATTAGGCTTAAGGCAAGCAAACCAAAAATTAAGAAAACACAGTTGATGATTGTGTCCAGTGAACAGACAACTTCGAGGGTAATTTTAACCTAACCCACGAGGTGGGCAAGTACCATGATCAGATCGACTGCCCGATGTTACTTTCCCAGTGGTTCCAAAGCTGGAAGGGTCATTCCGCTGTCTGGACCGGTGTGGTGATGCTTCACCGATGCTCCAGCCTTTTTGGGAGCCCATTCAAAATGCTCCTGCAACATGGGGTTGATGCTGTCTGAACAGGTCCAACACTGAGTGATGCTTACACTTATTCCAGTGAAAATGGCATCGGGTTCTATTGTTACCATGACTTAATTAAGGTTTTTGCTGCTTGTGATGACCCTGAGCATCCGGTGGGAACAGAGTGGGCAATGCAGCACCCAGATTTTAGGATCGGAGCAGCCCTATTTCTGCTGCACAGATGTTCAGTATCAATTAACTGAATAATTGCTAACTATCGAACGAATGGTGTTTATTACGTGGTAGAAAAGTATCTTCACAATAACGCAATGGAGGATAAATGCAAATTGGTTTCTACGCACATGGAATTCTTCAGAGATGAAAAGCTAGGTTGTCAAAGGGATTCTCCGGTCTTTGCCTGTGTCTCCTGAATTTAGATATGATGAGGTGATAAAGAGCAATAAGTGGAATAAATATAGGGGGTAGGATGGCCAGGAGCACACATATGAGTACCAGCCAACTTGTATACTCCTTCTCTTCTTTCTTAGGGAACTCTACCTGTTGGTTTAAAATAAATCTTTAGAAATATTTCATTTTGAAGTTCCTTTATTGTGGGTGAAAATGTACTTAATTAACGTTGTTTCCAGAAACACCAGCAGGCTATTTGGCCTATCATAGCGATTCCTTTTCCTAGCCGTGGCAATTTGTTTCCAGCCCAATGCCCTGCTCTTTCTCCATATCCCTCAATACTTTCACTCTGCAAGTACCTACCTCCGTTTTAAGCCTCAGTTGTTTGCATCTATGGCTTACTTTGTGAGTTCCCATTATTGAATCTCAAGAATGGTTACAACACCAGAAGGAGGCCATTCGACCCCTCGTGTTCGAGCTACCTTTCTGCAAGAACAACTCACCTAGTCCCACTCCCCACCTTTTCTGCGTAACCTTGCCATTTTTTTTCTATTCTTTGCGTGAAGAACTTTTTTTTTGGCTTCAGGATTTTTTTCGCTGGCTTAGTTCAAATTCTAACATTATGTTCCCTAGTTTCTGCAATCCCGTGAAGAACTGGTCACCTTCTGCACTGCCGGTTACCTCCATTATTTTAAGTACCACAATCAGCCTTCTCAGGTCAAGGGAATTAAACAAAAATTCATCCTAGCTATAGGCTTTCTTCCCAGACATCAGCTTGGTGAACCAAAGCTGTACACCTTCCAAAGCCAGGAATCTTCCTTAAGTGATCGCTAAAGTGATGTTCTGAAAGAAATCTGATCAGCACTCCATGGGTATCCTCTTCCCGCTGCTGTGTTCTTGCCTCCGAGCGACCTTGATCAGATCAGCACTCCACTTGATTAGGGTCAATTAAGGACCCACTTAGGACAATAGTGCAAGTACTGCCAGGATTCTTCCAACATCAGACCCCCAGCCCCAGTCCCACCCCCAACTGAGTCACCAGCAACTAGGAGGTGGCTTCCCGGGGGCAGGCCATCAGGCTACATGAATGCAAATTACAGAGCCGGGGTTTCCCCTCAACACTGATGACACTAATAGCTAAGGCCCTTCTGGATTTTTAACTCTTAGGGAGGCTTCTGAGGGCACCTCCATTTTGAGCACTCGCCTTTCTGTCTCAGCAGTGCCAATCTCGCCCATGTTGGCGTGACCAGTGCTGCGGGCACTCTGATAAAGCCTCCCACCTCGGGAACCTGCCTGTTGTCCATAACTGGGGAGTTGAACCCGTCGGCAGCCCCTCCTAATTGACCACCTCCCAGAAGCTTTACCCCGTCGGTGCACCTCTGACCCATGCAGGATCGGGATCTAGCGAATTGTCCTGACTCCCGAAATTTTTCGGAAGATTCCGTCCCATTACTGAAGCAGTATTTACTGGAGTTTTATTCCATGTCCCGTGATGACACTTGTTGAATCAGCGAGCTGGATTTTCCTAACACAAGTACTTGGACCCTTAATCCTTCTGAACATCTCTCTGCCACCCTCCACTCCTCCCCATGTCCCACCATTGGTGGCAGAACCTTCGATCACCCCACCATTACTTGCTGTAACTCCAAACCTAAACCCGTCTCACTGCTTCAATCACTGATTTTAAAAACCATCTTTTTAATTATGTTTTGATCACCTCAATTAACATTTCCTCAATGGTTCAGCATCTAGTTGCCCTTGAGAAGATGGTGGTGAGCTGCCTTCTTGAACCGCTGCAGTCCATGTGGTGTAGGTACACCCACAGCGCTGTTAGGAAGGGAGTTCCAGGATCTCTTCCCAGCAACAGTGAGGGAACCTCCTTGGAAGGCGGTGGTGTCCCCATCTATCTGAAGGACAAGGCAGCAGACACATGGGAACATAACCACCTGGAAGTTCCTCTCCAAGCCACTCACCATCCTGACTTGGAAATATATCACCATTCCTTCACTGTCGCTGGATCAAAATCCTGGAACTCCCTCCCTAACAGCACTGTGGGTGTACCTACACCACATGGACTGCAACGGCTCAAGAAGGCAGCTCACCCCCCCCACCTTCTCAAGGGCAATTAGGGATGGGGAAATAAATGATGGCCCAGCCAGCAACGCCCACATCCCGTAAATGAATTTAAAAAAACCCTATCCACTTAATTTTGTGAATCCTCTAAAATGCTGTTGGAAATTTGCTACATTGCAAACATATAAATGTCAGTCATTATTATGCATTATTTTCACACAGTGAGTTGATATGATCTAGAATGCACTGCCAGAATGGTGCTGGAAATTGACTGAACAACAACATATAGATTCAACAGCAACATAGATTCAACAGTAACTTTGACAAGGGAATGGAATCCATACTTGAGAAGGAAAACGGCAGACCTGTGAGGAAAGAGCAAGGCAGAAGGATTCATTGGATAGTTCTTTCAAAGAGCCAGCACAGTTACGATGGGCAGATTGGCCTCCTGTGTTTTAAAATTCTCCAACTGTGATGACTTTGAACAGAGGAGTCTATGTACATACAGATCCGAGAGGCTGATAAGAAGAAAAAGGTCATATCAATGGGAAATTTTAAGCTTGGCTATTGACCTGGAGTGACCAAAAGGTGTAACTGGCGATATTAGGTTGGAGGTTGCAGAGATAGGCTGGGTCAGGGATGTGGAGGGATTTGAAGATGAGAATAGTGATATGGGTTTTAAATTTGATGTGTTGGGGAATAGAGAGTATGATGGGTGGGTGTGGGGCTGCTCACTATTGGTTCATATAATGAAGGGTGAGAGACCAGGAAGGAAGAGACTGGAGAAATAGTGTCCAAACTATAGAATGGACAATAGGGTTGAGATAGGGTGGAGGCACACAGTTTAATGGAAGACCTGGTGGTGTACATAATGTCTGGTTTGAATCCAAACTCTGGTTCAAATAAGATGTCACAATTTTGCATGTTCTTGTTCAACTTGAACTGGTTTAGCTGTTTGAGCAAATGTCTGTGGGAGTTGATGGTGGAGATCAAAAACTACAATGCTGGTCTTCCTGATGCTGAGGATGAGGTAATTTTGACTTATCCGTGACTTGGCATCGGACATGAAGTCTGACAGAATAGAAATAGTATTCAGGTCAAGGGTACAGAGGGAACTGTGTCTCAGCATACAATCAGCAGCTGATCTCCACAGCCATGTCAAGCAAGGAATGGAAGAGACTAAGCATAATCCTGTGGTATACCGGAGGTGTCTGTTTGAGAGTGGGAAACAAAACCATAGCTGGGAACGCCTTACCTGTGTTGAATAAGTAGAAGTGGGGGTCCATGAAACCAGTTCCACTGATGGCAGTATAGCAGAGGAAAAAATGATGGTGGGGTACCTCATTGTGGCCAAACACAGAGGGTGCTGTTCATGACATTGGCCAGGTCAGGCTCAGTGCTGGGAGAAGGTGGGAGGCAGACAGTAAGGTTTCAAATGAGAGACTTGGACATGGAGCCAGGACGCCAATGACACATTGATCTTAGGGAGATTAAAGGTGAGCTAGTAGTTGAAGATGAAGGACTTTTGTTTTGACGAGGACGTTGTTAATTAGAGTTTTGCAAAGAGAAAGGTTGGTAGTTGAACATTTAACAATATGGGCTCGTACAGGTGCTGGATAAGATAGTCAAGTGGCTGGGAGTTTGGAGGGAAGGCATTTGAAGAAGCAGGAAGTGTTTCTGGTGTAGGAAATGAGCCTTGAGGACGGACAAAAACCTGCAGAGTGATAAAGGACTGGAACTAATGTGGCAGCTAGAGGGAAGCTCTCAGCCTTAGAGAAAAAGATCCATAAGTTCCTCCCAGGTGCAACTAGCGACAACACCCTGAATCAGGATCGCGAGAATGTACATTAGACAATTTGAAGACACTGAAATAAAAACGGAAAATGCTGGAAAAACTCAGCGGGTCTGCCAGCAACTGTGGAGAGAGAAACAGGGTTAACGCTTCAAGTCCATATGACTCTTCTTCAGAGCTGGCTCCCATCCAAGCCACTCAACATCCTGACTTGGAAATATATCGCCATTCCCTCACTGCCGCTGGGTCAAAATCCCTCCCTAATAGCGCTGTGGGCGTACCTACACCACATGGACTGCAGCGATTCAAGAAGGCAGCTCACCACCACCTCCTCAAGGGCAACTAGGGATGGGCAATAAATGCTGGCCCAGCCAGCGAAGCCCACATCCCGTGAATGAATTTAAAAAAAGGTGACTCTGGCTCCCAGTATTACCCCAACACAAATTCCACAGGCTTTTTGTGGTTGCTGCAACCAGTCGCCACTACACCACCATTGGTTTGAATACTGGAAGATATTTGTTCATGGAAATAATAGTAAAACTTCATATGAACTAATTAAAAGGAGCACTCATGAAAAATAAAGGAATAGCACAGCAGGTATATCAGTATGAAAGGTGCTTACGTAGCTGGGGTTCCAGGCTTCATACGACAAACGATGCTGAACTTCAATAGCAACAAAGGCCACAAAGATTGAAAACAACAGTACAGGGCTGATAAATTTCCAGGTCACGTACCAGTAAAAGTTAGGCTGTCGACCGGTCATAAATTCCAAATCATCACATAATCTGAGAGGAAGAAAATTTAACTTTTCAGATGCGTTTGGTAGAGGTTCAAATTAAAACTCAATTATTAACATTTATCAACAAATTCAGATTCAAACTAAACCGGCCTATTCAGTCTTCATTTCACTAAAGTTTGTTATGCAGTTGATGACAATTAACAGAGGTAGGATGCTTGCTTGAAACCACAGTTCCCTACCTAGTAAGAAATAATCTAAACCACCAGCAATGCGCGATTTGCTTTCAGGAGAGAAAGGGGAAAGAACATAAGAGGCTTTTACATTTAAGGACCAACGTTTTAATCTGCAATAAAATAAATATGCCTGGAGACCCTGGATAAATCCCACTGTGTTGCCATTTACTTTGTGCGATGCATCCTCATTTTCTGAGGGAGATAAGGGTCAAAATCCCGGAACTGCTGATTGCAATCTTCCAATCCTCCTTGGATACAGGAGCACGGCCAAAGCATTAGAAAATTGCAAATGTTACACCCTTGTTGAAAAAAATTTCATAAAGAGGAGGATATAGCTGGTAATTACAGGCCAGTCAGTTCAATGTCAGTAGTCAGGAAGCTTTTAGAGATAATAGCCCCAGAGAAAATTATCAGCCAGTTGAACAAGCATGGACTAATAAAGGAGAGCCAGCATGGATTAGTTAAGGGGAAATTGTGTTTGACTAATTTGATTGTGCTTTTTGATGAGGTAATAGGGTGGATGAGTTGATGTGGGCGGTGCAGTTGATGTGTATATGGATTTTCAAAAGGTGTTCGATAAAAAAATATCAAATATTTGGCTTGTTAGCAAAATTGAGGTCAATGGAATAAAAGGGACAATAGCAGCATCAATACAAAATTGGCTAAAGAGTAGGAAAGAGAGTTGTGGTGAATGTCTGTTTAACAACTGGCTGAACCCTGAGGTTCATTATTAGGACCGCTGCTGTTTTTGATACACATTAAATGAGTTGGACTTGGGAGTAGAGTGCATCAGTGTGAAGTTTGGAGATGACATGCAACTTGAAAGGGTAGTGACCACTGAGGAAGATAGTGATAGACTATACGAGGACGTAGACTGGCTGGTGAAATGGGTGGGCATGTGGCAGATGAAATTCAATGCTGAAAAGTATGAGAATATATGTGTTGGTAGGATGAATGAAGGAGACGATACAATCTAAATGGTGCCATATTAAAGGGGCTGCAAGAACAGAGAGACCGGGGCTGTTGGTTCACGAATCTTTGAAGGTGGCAGGACAGGTTAACAAAGCAGTTAATAAAACCTATGGGATCTTGGGCTTTATAAATCGAGGCAGGGAGAGTACAAAAGCCAGGAGGCTATGTTAGACCTTTATAAAACACTCATTCAGCCCCAGCTGGGGTATTTTGTCCAATTCTGGACACCGTACTTTGGGAAGGATGTGAAAGCTTCGGAGAACGTATTTGCTGGAATGGCTCCAATGATGAGCAATGACAGTTACGTCGATAGGCTAGAGAAACTGGGGTTTTTCTTAGAGCAGAGAAGGCTAAGAGGAGTAAACGCATCTATCAATTAAGGTTAGATAGACTAAATGAAGAGGACCTGTTTAAAATGGCTGAAGGATAAATTACCAGAGGGGACAGATTTAAGTTGAACGCTGAAAAAACCAGGAGACGGCATGAAGGAAAACTATTTCATGTACAAGTAACTAGGTTTTTTAATGCATTGCCTGAGAGGATGGTGAATGCAGGTTCAATAGTAACTTTCAAACTGGAATTGGTAAATATTTGAAGGAGAAAATGTTGCCGGGGTATGGGGGAAGAGCAAGGGCTGCTATTGTCCCTTTTATTCCATTGACCTCAATTTTGCTAACAAGCCAAATATTTGATAGTTTTTTATCGAACACCTTTTGAAAATCCATATACACATCAACTAGCTGGATTGTCCTTCAAAAAATGCAGCACAGACTTTTGATGGGCTGAATGGCCTCCTTTGGTGCTGCACTATTTTATGATTCCAAAATTGGATGGAGCAACTATAAAAGGAAGTGAAAGACTTTTTCTTGCTGCCGACTTTAATCAGGCCCTGTTATGCCTGGATAAGCGTTTCACTTCTGAGCCAGGGCTTTCGTGAGGATCTACGTGTGAGATGTTAAGTTTTCCTCCTCTTTCAGTTGAGCCCTTTCAATCGTTCCTTTAGATCACCAGTGTTCATGGCTTTCAGAAGATGAGTTCAGACATAGCACTTTTCCCTGATAGAAGTGGCAAAGAAATGTAGGGTAAGTTACAGTGGGACATCCCTAATTTACTGCTCATGGCTGCATCAAAGGCAATCTGGAGCTAATAAGGTTTAAGCAACTAATGGCAAAATAATATTATTGCGACATTTATTCTAGTAAAAGAAGTTTAAGAGGAATAGAATGAAATAAACATTTACAATAAAGAAATAAAGATCATGATTCGGAAACACCATTCAGTAGAACTGTCCTTAGACAGCATCTTCCAAACCCGTGACCTGTACCCCCACCCAGATTAGGACAAGGGCAGCAGACACATGGGAACACCACCACCTGCAAGTTCCCCTCTAAGCCACACAACATCCTGACTTGGAAATATATCGCCATTCCTTCATTGTCGCTGGGTCAAAATCCTGGAACTCCCTCCCCAACAGCACTGTGGGTGTACCTACACCACAGGGACTGCAGCGGTTCAAGAAGGCAGCTCACCACCACCTTCTCAAGGGCAACAAGGGATGGGCAATAAATGCCAGTCTAGCCATCCTGTGAATGAATTAAAAAATAGTTATCCTAGAGTTTGCTACTTACTTATTAATCCCACATACATAAATAACCCCAATCAGCTCGAAGAAAGCAATGATCAGAAGAGGCAAAGAAATTCCATATTTGTCAAAAATTGACAGCCAGTAACTCCCGGATGCTGTAGTGAAAATAAGTGCTCCGGTAAAGCACAGCAGACATATTATGGCTACAGAAAAGATAAAAACAAGTCGATTAGAACATACATCGGCAAAACATGTTTCTTATTAATGCACTTTAGAGTAGCACAACAACCTAAACCATAAGAAATAGTATGGGCTGAACCTCTGTGGGCGTTTCTCGATGGTGGTGACCTCGGTGGAAGAGCCAAGGAAACCCAGGCCACATGGCATAAATGGTTTTCCGACCATTGATCAGGAGGAAGGAAATTCGGTGGAAATTCACCTCTAAAGAATCATTGTGGCTGAGTTTTAACTTTGTAGAGCAGGGCTGTCTCACCTCTCTGAAGCTGGGTAAGAGCAACATTGGGTGTAGTCGGGATTGTGAAAATAGTGCTCTGATTATGTAGTGAACAGGATTGCAATTTTACTGATAAAATGTAAGGGGGTAGAAGTTGTTTTTCACGTCAAACTGAAGGCCCAAGATCGGCCTGAAACTGGACGTCAGGCATCATTATTTGCGTGAGCTGCTGGCACCTTGTCACACCTCCACAGATAGTTTGTGCCTTTGAAGGCGATGAAAGCCAAGCCCTTTTCCCTCACCAGCAGTGGCCTGAAGCTAAATCTTCAGCGATGTTACAGAGCGGTGAAAGCGGTGAAAGATCAGGTGGGGAGGGAGACCACATGGATGTTTATTTCATGACCATTAGTCCATGACGGCAATCTAAATCTCCCAGTTTGAGCCAGTGCTTCTAAGTCACATGCTCGGATGTGCAAGACTGTGCCAGGCTGGACCATGCCCCCCTACTCGAGCTTTCAGCAGCAGAGATGGATGGGATTTGCGAATCCGAATGTGGAGTGCGGCATTTTGAGTTTGAGCTGGCTCTGGCACTATGGATTGTAGGGATTTCCTCAATGATTCTCTGACTAACAGCATGAAACTGTTCCGCTGTTGGGAAAGGGAAATTACACTGGGAAAATCCCTCTTAATCGGCCCCTTAAGGGCTTCCATTGGTCTTCTGCTGCTGTTGGTTGGGGGGGGGTTTGCCCCTGGGAAATGCGGGAGGAGATGGGAATACCTCAGGATATCTGTCCGTCAGCATTTTTCTAATTTCCCCACCCCCAAACATGCCTCAATTTTATTATTATTATTTACCTTTGGCCTAAGCATTCTGTGTTTTTTTTTTAGAAATTTCCTGAACAATAACATGTTCTTTATCAATGTTTTCCTGGGAAATGCTCCTCCCTAACAATACAGTGGAAAGATTCTTAACTCCGCCATTATCAGGAGAAGATTTGCAGTACGGTCACACAGCACAGTTTTTGAAAGTGACGTGTATTTTGGACAGCGGGTTTAAAGGCCCACTGGGTGGCAATGGTGGAGGTGCGGCTTAAAATCGCAAATGCCCCACAGAATTGGCTACTGGAATTACTTTACCCAATGGCAGAGGCAAGCTTTCCTGTTGTATCACAATGATATTCAGTGAATTGTGCAATGAGAGTGATCATTTACCTGTAATGATTTCTTTCGGAACACATTTTGGAAACACCTTAAGGTCTAGCAGCGGAGTTAGAACTCCCTCCATGTTGCCAAACATGGTTGACAAGCCCAGATTTAACAGCATGAAGAAGAACAAGATGGCCCATAGCTGAGAAACAGGCATTCGAACAATCGCTTCAGTCAAAGCTATGAAGGCAAGGCCAGTACCTGACATGCCCTGAACAGGAGAAAGAAAAAAAAAAGAAAATTACCCAACATTTTTTATTTAACTGAGCAAATCAATAAGGAAAATGGTTAACATAAGCTTTGGTTGTTACTCTTCTTAAAAAAAAAAGTCTTTCATGGGCTGTGGGTGTCGCTGGCAAGGCCAGCATTTGTTACTGATCCCTAATTGCCCTTGAGCTGAGTGGTTTGCTCGGCCATTTCAAAGGGCAGTTAAAAGTCAACCACATCGCTGTGGGTCTGGAGTCACATGTAGGCCAGACCGGGTAAGGACGGAAGATTTCCTTCCCTCAAGGACATTAGTGAACCAGATGGGTTTTTACAACAATCAATGATCGCTTCATGCTCACCACTACTTTATATTCCAGATTTATTAATTGAAATTAAATTCCACCATTGCCATTCAAACCCATGTCCCCAGAGCAATAGCCTAGACTTCTGGATTGTTAGTCCAATGACATTCTTCCTTGCTCTAACGCATGTAGTGTTCCACCTTTGAAAGGATTGTCACAAACTGCTTTAATTCTAATGAACAAAAACCAGGAGTTTTCTTTGTATTTGTATTTCTTCATAGCAGACAGCATCCTAATGAGTCTGCATTGTATCCATCAATATTGTTCTGATAGCGTAGAGCTCAATGTTGCACAGCATTCTAACTGATGTTTTATGAAGGTTACATAATGGGGAAGAATGAGATTTGGCCTGTGGAATTTTGACCCCACCGTGCACAGCTTTTTTTTCACTAGGTTCCCTGTCCAAAGTCACCCTGATTAATAAGCTTGGCTTCCTTTGCTGCGGAGGTTGCCATGGCTGCAACAGCAGATAAGGAAGGTAAGATAAGGAGTGTGGGGGTCAGGGTTTGCAGATCTTGGAGGGAGGGTCTGATCCCTCACCCTGGTGGATAAGGATGTCCGATCCCCAGTTCCAGGAGGGGGTCTGTGGTCCCCAATCCAAGGGGGCTGGTGTTTGATCCTGGGCAGGGGTTCAGGGGGGTCTTTGGATGAGGCGTTCGATTTCAGGGGAGGAGGTAGCCTGGTAAGCCAGCGAGAAGCGCTCCAGCTCCTCCTGGCCCTCAAACGGTGCATCGGGAGCACGTAACCTTCTCCCCAAAGCTGTCCTCGCCTCCCTTGAGTTGCCAGGTTTCCTGAGGCCCGGGAAACCTGCTGCCCAGGGTTAGACCTGTAAAAACAATTAAAAATGAGTATCCCAGCCTTATTTGTAATATTTTAGGGCAGAATTTTAAATTAAAATTAAAATAATTTTCCACGGACAGCATTTTCATTACCTACATTTTCAGGTGACTGATTATGAAACAAAAACAGAAAATGCTGAGAAAAACTCAGCAGGTCTAACAGCATCTGTGGAGAGAGAAACAGAGCTAACGTTTCAAGTCCGTATGACTCTTCAGGGCTCTGACTGATTATGAAGCTTGGACATTTCTTTCCGGTTTCTGTGAACCTTTATTTTAGGCAGTTCAGGTTTTCGGCTCCCTGAGGCAGCTCTCTGCCTTCAGGGAGCTCTCTGTGAGCGCTTGCCTGTTCCTGCGCTGACTTCAGTGCTCGCCCTCCTCCTGCCCCATCCCAGCAGCGTTGCGCCTTTCGCGCCAGTTGGCCGTTAATTGGCCGGCCAGCGTGAAATCGCGGCCGGGGGTTCGTTCCTCAGCTGCTCCCGGGTCGGCCGCTCGCACGCGCCCTCCAAACTAAAACCCCTGCCCTAAATGTCCAACTTGCCTCCTGGAAGCAGGTGGGATGTCTGTCTCCTCAACGCCCATGTTAAAGCTGGGATTGGGCAGGTTGGAGGCAGGGTGAAGTTGAGTTTGAGCCTCTTAAGTGGTCATTAAACTTTCAAAATAAACATTCAAAGGGATCCTCAAGTAACTTTAGTTCTTAACTGTTCATAAAACTCAGTCAAAAAAAGCTCATGACCCCCTTGACAACTGTGTCATCAACCCCTGTTGCCTTGAAACCATTAGAGGTGTTTAGAATTCAGCCAAGCATTCATAATGGAATTCCATTGCACAGCGGTGTCATAAAAACCTTCAGAGCTGAATACATTAAAATTTTTGATGTCTTTGAAAGGTCTCAGCCATCTATTCAAAGTTTAAAGCAAAAGAACTGGTGGCCATCTGTTCCACTGCTTCAAAGGCTCAACAGATGGCTTGACTGTCAATCGAAGAAAAGATTAAATCGCAGGGGCAAGTTGACACTTCAAAATCTTAGTCTCAGTACGCTTGAGTGCAGAAGAGTGTGTTATCCAATGGATAAAGTATTCTAATACATCTGAATACTTTCACAATGCTGATCAATTTAATGGTTGCTTACCTTTTCTAAACTAAGCCCTATCATTAATCAATGCATTAAAACATGTTTAACTTATCAATCACCATTTTATTATGATATGTGAAGTTGCCAACATCTTTTGAATTGACTTGTCAAAAGGTTTCCAACTCCAGATTGGGCTTTTCCCATGGTTCATGGTTCCTCTGAGGTGCCATGAACCATCTCCCCTTACAAAATGGGCCAGACTCCAGGAAAATAGCGAGCGGTCTAAAATCCCCACCCCTGTAATGGAGAAGGCAAGGGCAGGATTTCTGTGTGCCAGCTCGCTACTCATATCCTTATCCTGAGACCATAAAAATCCCACATGATGGGAATGGGGCTGGTGGGGGAGGGCGCAGGAATCCCAGAATCGGGTCCTGCCTGCCATTTTAACAACGCACCCACCTCTGTTCTGACATGGACGATGGCATGAAAATCCAGCCCAGGATTCATTCCATTTGTCCCCAAGAAACCTAGTGAGACGATGCTCCATTGGGTAACTGGTACTTAACTGGACAAGGAATGGAAAACAAGTGTGGTTAGCAATGAACAGACAAACCCTTTAATGATGTTGGTTGAGGGATAAATAATGACTGGGTCACAAAACACCCTGCTCTTCTTCAACTAGGATTATGTAATATTTTATGTCTACCTGAAAGTGGATTGGCTACATCCAAGATATTTCCTCAATACTGAACTGAGTTATCAGCCTGGATTACATGTTCAAGGTTATAAGAGTGGAGTTTGAACCTTCTTCAGAGGCAAGAGTGCTTTCGCTGAGTCAAGGCTGACACCTCATCCTCCGCTATTCCACTCTGACATGAAAAAATTAAATTAAATTAGTTAACCCTAATCATGCTCCCAAATCCTATGCTTCTCATTCTCTGCTTTCTCTATCTCACAGACTGCCTTGGTGAATCTCCAACTCCTGTTTTGAACACACATATCTTGGAAAGATTGGCACCGTAACAGCATCTTCCTGTGTCTGTGTCAGAAATATTTCTAATATCAGCACAATGTTCATTTTACTGAGATAAAATATACAGGGTAAAAGTCCTAGAGATACAGAGCAAGTAATGTTATAACCTAATTGATTGGTTATGATCATTTATGTCGCTTGACCTTTGCTCTTCTGGTTTATGGCATTGCCTGAACCTTTGACTAAGTTACAGCCTAATTTCCATCTCATTATTCATAATTCTATTTTAAAAAGAAAAGAAAGACTTGCATTTAAGAAGCACTACTCACAAGGATTGAGACCTCTCAATGTGCTTTACTGCCAATGAAGTACTTTCTGAATTGTGATTACTGTTGTAATGCAGGAAGCGCAGGAGCCAACTTGCGCACAGCAAGTGCCATAAGACCATAAGATCATAAGACATAGGAGCAGAAATTAGGCCAATCGGTCCATCGAGTTTGCTCCGCCATTCAATCTAATGAATGGCTGATAAGTTTCTCAACTCCATTCTCCCGCCTTCTCCCCGTAACCTTTGATCCCCTTACCAGTCAAGAACCTATCTATCTCGGTCTTAAATACACTCAATGACCTGGCCTCCACAGCCTTCTGTGGCAATGAATTACATAGATTCACCACTCTCTGGCTAAAGAAGTTTCTCCTCATCTCTGTTCTAAAAGGTCTTCCCGTTACTCTGAGGCTGTGCCCTTGGGTCCTAGTCTCTCCTACTAATGGAAACATCTTCCCCACGTCCACTCTATCCAGGCCTTTCAGTATTCTGTAACTTTCAATCAGATCCCCCCTCATCCTTGTAAACTCCATCGAGTATAGACCCAGAGTCCTCAAACGTTCCTCATATGTTAAGCCTTTCATTCCTGGGATCATTCTCGTGAACCTCCTCTGGACCCTCTCCAGGGCCAGCACATCCTTCCTGAGATACGGGGCCCAAAATTGCTCACAATATTCTAAATGTGGTCTGACCAGAGCCTTATAAAGCCTCAGCAGCACATCCCTGCTTTTATATTCTAGTCGTCTCGAAATAAATGCCAACATTGCATTTGACTTCCTAACTACCGACTCAACCTGCAAGTTAACCTTAAGAGAATCCTGGACTAGGACTCCCAAGTCCCTTTGCACTCCAGATTTATGAATTCTCTCCCCATTTAGAAAATAGTCCATGCCTCTATCCTTCCTACCAAAGTGCATGACCTCACACTTACCCATGTTGTATTCCAGCTGCCAATTCTTTGCCCATTCTCCTAACCTGTCCAAATCCTTCTGCAGACTCCCTGCCTCCTCAATACTACCTGTCCCTCCACCTATCTTTGTATCATCTGCAAACTTAGCCAGGATGCCCTCAGTTCCTTCATCTAGATCATTAATGTATAAAGTGAAAAGTTGTGGTCCCAACACTGACCCCTGTGGAACTCCACTAGTCACTGGCCACCATCCTGAGAAGGACCCCCTTATCCCCACTCTCTGCCTCCTGCCAGACAGCCAATCTTCTATCCATGCTAATACCTTGCCTCTAACACCATGGGCTCTTATCTTACTGAGCAGCCTCCTGTGCGGCACCTTGTCAAAGGCAATACCCACAAACAGGAATGTGATAATGACTAGATAATCTGTTTTTGTGATGTTGATTGAAGGATAAGTATTAGCCAGATAAATAATGTGCAAACTGTTCAAATGTTTCATCCGTTTGTGTGATATCAAACTTTTAGCTGGTTATTTGATTCTGAATTTATATTTAGGCAGTCATTTCAGTCAAGTCTTCAGGCTGAGGAGTGTTATGCTAGAGAGCGCATTCTCAATATTTTTCTTGTACCCTAGCCCAAACAATGTAGCTTAACTCCAAAGATCTGCATTGGTGTGTCACAGCCGTCTCACATGACCTGTGCTTTCGACATCCCAGAGAGGCCTCTGACCATTTACCGGTGTGAGTTGGGATTGAGATGAAGTCGCTGTGTTTCACATGGATTCCTTGCAACCAGCAAGATGTGAGCAAAATGCCATCCCATGAGTCAGAGCTAGGCATTTGCTAAAGTAGTGGAGAGGGTTGATGAGGGTAATGCAATTGGTGTAATGTATATGGACTTTCAAAAAGTGTTTTATTATGTACCACATAATAGACTTGTAAGCAAAATGGAAGCCAATGGGGTCAAAAGGGGAATTGCTACATGAATATGAAATTGGCTAGGGAACAGAAAGCAGCAAATAGTGGTGAACAGTTGTTTTACTGACTGGACTGAAGTATACAGTACTGTTACCCAGGGGTTGGGATTAAGATCATTTTTTTTCTTTTGATAACTATTAATGACCTGGACTTGGGTATGCAGAGTATAATTTCAAAGTTTGCAGATGACACAAAACTCATAAACAATAAGAATGATAGTAACAGGCTTCAGGAAGATATGGAAACACTGGTGAAATGGGTAGACACAAGGCAGATTCAACTTAATGTAGAGAAGACTGAAGTGATCCATTTTGGGAGCGAGAATGAAGAGAGGCAACATAAAATAAATGGTTCAATTTTAAGGGGGTTCATGGAACAGAGAAACTTGGGGCTATGTGTGCACAAGTGTTTGAATGTACCAGGAAAAATTGCAGAGACTGTGAAAAAGGCATGTGGATCCTTGGCTTTATAAATATAGACTTGGAATACAAAACGAAGGAAGTTATATTGAACCTTTAAAAACTTTAGGAAGCATGCCAAGGTCCTAGGGTTTCCGACTTTATGGAACAGACTAAAAATAGGCAAGCTTGTGGCTAATGGAAAATTAATAGAAATACCTGATCAAGAAAGTCCTTAAGGACACAATTCTTCAAAGTGAGAGCATTGAGTCTGTCATGATGGGTAGCATTTAGATCATCCAACCAACTGAAATAATTTTCTCTTGTGACATTTCCATCCTGAATTTCGAATTCATTTGAAATGAGTAGCGTATTCCTGTTGAGAGAATTTCATATAAATACTCATAGATGCAACGATTAGGCAGCCACCATCTTCATGAAAAGGTGTTTGGCCAGCCTTTTTTTCCCCATTCACAAACAATCAATACAGAGAAATAAAATAAAACCAAATGGGTCACTGCCTTGTTTTTGAGGATTCCTTTGAGTTAAAAATGGAGCAGCCATCAGCAGGGCTGATTGTGGCTGTGATTTCGGAGGAGAATCCCTGTCAGTAAGGAACTCATGGATTTTCCATTGGAGAGATTGTATCCATTAGTTATCTAGTTGCCTCTCTGACCCCCATCCTGTTACGCCCTTCAGCCCTCAACACTCCATTGCCTCCAGACCCTGTCATTCCACAGCATGTTGCTGTCCCCCAGCTCAATGCAAACCTCTTCCATTCTTTTATCTATGAATCCCCTCAGTTTGGTTTGCAGCCTGCTCACAGTACAAAGACAGCCCTCACCAGCTGCCAGTGACACTCTTTGTTAACTGATTTCAGCAACAAATCTGTCTCCATCCTCATTGACCATACTGACCCTTCTACCCTCTCTCCTCTGTAGTGTGCTTCCACCCCTTCCTGTCGGAACACATTTCTTATAATGGCCAGGGCTTCTCCTGTAATAGCTCAATGTCCTGCTCTAATACCCTCATATCATCCATGCCCCAAAATTGCATCCATGGCCCCATCTTTTCCGTCAACCCTACCATTGAAGTTACAGCTGGTGATCTGAAAAACTGCTGCAGAAATTCAACCCCCAAGAGTTTAAGAACCCAATAGCACATTAACTAAGTTAGATCCTAGAGGGCACTGAAAGTCTTGGAAATCCAGTGTTCTTCTGGGCTAAGTACACAACAAACAAAATACATTAATTAACATAGGTACATAGAAACTTTACAGCACATGAGGATGCCATTTGGCCCATAGTGTTTGTACTGGCCAAAAAAGAGCTATCCAGCCTAATCCCACTTTCCAGCCCTTGGTCCATGGCCACATAGATTATGGCACTTCAGATGCATATCCATCAGCATTAACGTAGAATAAAATGTTTGCAGAGTAAATATACAAGGTTCTGAAGTAATACATTTTTGATCGAACTGGCATGGATAATAATTAGTGCAAGTACACAGTAGGTTGTGGAATTCTACTTACTTGTCTAAGCAATCCCAGTAAGTAGTAGTTGCCTTAAACCCAAGAACTGAGAAGATGGAAACAGAAGCAAAGATAGAGGTAATGCCGTTGATAATACCTACTGCCAGGGCATCCACCTCACAGTCATTCCTGAAAAGCAAAAGTCTCTTTGTTGAAATTGCACCTCATTCTTTTGTAAGCGGCTTTCTCTCCTTTTCTATCTTGCTTATGCACTTGCCAGGACAGGAACCTGAATGTCAGCATTCAGAGACATTTCTGTTCATTCAACCGCCTGATCTTGCAGGTGGTGGAGTTCCCATGCACCTGCTGTCCTTGCCCTTCTAAGTAGAAGAGGTTGCAGGTTTAGGAAGTGCTGTCAAAGAAGTCTTTGCAAGTTACTGCAGTGCAACTTGTAGGTGGTGCACACTGCAGCCACACTGTGCTGGTGGTGGAGGGATTGAATGCTTAAGGTGGTGGGTAGGGGTGCCAGTCATGTGGGCTGTTTTGTCTTGGGTGGTGTTGAGCTTCTTAAGCATTGTTGGAGATGCACTCAGCCAGTCAAGTGGGGATTCTTCCACACTCCTAACTTATTCCTTATAGATGGTGGAAAAAATAATTCAAACTGTTAGGAAGGTAGATTAGTCACTGTAATATTTATTCATTTCATCAATTCAGTAGTTGAAGCCAGTTCAATTGGGGCTGGAGTTCTATACTTGGCCCAGAGTACGACTTGCCACAATGATAGTTGCAAATCATAATACTTTCTTTTACTGTCAGTTTGATTTCCATTTGTGACCATAATATTCTTCATATTACCCAATTGGCGAATGCAATGAGTCTTCTGATAAAATAATAATAGCCTAGAAGTTCCTTTCTATTATGATTAGCTGACATTCACTCATTTTATATTCTGTTTGATGGACAGGTTTTTGTTCTTTCAGACAAATCAAAGGATTTGGGGAGCGAATGCGAAAGTGGAGTCAAGGCAGAAGGTCAACCATGATTGTATTGTATGGCAGAATAGGCTCGAGGGGTCATATGGTCTACTCCTGCTCCTTCTTATGTTCTTATGTATATTCCATGCTCTTAGTAAGTGCCCCCAAGCACTCAATTTCATATTGCCTGTACCAAATGTTATTTTCCAATATTGGATCCAATTCCCCAATCTAAGATGTCAGCCATGGCTCAGTGGTAAGGCTGTCACCTCTGAGGCAGAAGATTTTGGGTTCAAGCTTCACCCCAGAGATTTGAGCATAAAATCGAGGCTGACACATCGGTGTGGCACTGAGGGAGCCTTGACTATGGCATTAAACCTCGTTATCATCCTCTCAGGTAGATACAAAAAAAAATCCCATGGTACATTTGAAAGTTTTCCTAGTATCCTGGTGAATATTTAACCCCCAATTCACAACACTGGCCAGGATTTTCCCGGCCCCCTGTGGCAGGATCTGCCACGAGGACTGCAGTGGGCCAGCCAAAATTCCGTTGACTTTCGGCGGGACTGGGAAATTCCCAGCCGCAAAAACGGATTATCTGGTTATTCACCTCATTCCTGTTTGTGGGAACTTTCTGTGTGGAAGTTGGCTGCTGCACTTCCCTGCATCACAACAGTGACTACACTCCAAAGTCCTTCAGTGACAGTGAAGTGCACTGGGACACCCTAAGATTGTGAAAGGTAGTACAAAAATGCAAATTATTCCTATTTACATAAATTCAGGGAGTCTTGTGGTGCAGTGATAGCGTTTCTACCTCTGAGCCAGAAGCCCTGGGTTCAAGTCCCACTTCAGGACTTGATGGCCAAGGAAGGTGCATCCATAACGTGGCCAAACAGGTTGATTCTCAGCCTGTAAATCCTTCCGATACTCCTGAGGCAGGTGGTAAGAGTGGGAAGGTTTACTGGTCAGCCACACTGCAGAAGGTAATGGCAAACCAACTGCAGCACTTTGCCGAGCATAACCATGGACCAATCCAGTGAAAGGCCAAGGTCGCCAATGCCCTCTTAGGGCATGGTATCTGAACGAGGAGGATATAAATTCAATTTAATTCTATGTTATAAGGTACAGAAAGCTTGGTGTCATCTGCAAGTTTAATCATGCCTGTTTTCTCCTCCAGATGAATATTATGAGCAATGAGGACCTCACACCACACCCTGGGGCATGGCACTTGTGATGGGATGTACCCCACTGGGAAACTGCTCTATTTAAAATAGCCCTTTGCTCATGGCCCTTCAGCCATTTTGTCCACACCTTAGCAACTAATTCTCACACACAATCCCTTATTGAAAGCTTTTTGGAATTTTGTACATTGTGAAATATTAGCGTACGAATGTTTAGCACATTTATACGAAATTACTTTATCCACTATTTTAACGGATGCCATTTTGACAGTCAGGTTAATAGTGCTATTAAAGTGGCAGGAAAAGTAATTTGATATGTACAGGGTAAGCTAATATGATGCAGTGGGATCTCCAAGTTAACTCCAGGAAGTCTTAGTAAATTCCTCCTTTCCCTCTGGTCTGGGGAGTTCCTTTACTTGAAAAGGCTACTACAGAAAGTAACGCTCTTAAAACAACGCTTACTTTGGTGAATTATAGCTGGAGAATGCAATAAATCCTCCAAGACCCAAAGACAACGAGTAAATGATCTGGGTCACTGCGTCGAACCACACACTTGGTTGGCTCAAAACATTCAGCTGGAATTAAATGAAATAAAGTGAGACCACAAATGCACTTACTAGAAATAATAATCAGTTATTAATATCAGTTATTATCAGCTTTAGCTCACGTAATTTTCTGGGTCAGCCAGGTGTCTGATACGTGTGGCAACTCATCACCATACATAAAAACTCTCTAAATCAAGCTACTGAGATTTTTACATTTCTGATGTGGAGCACACTGTCTCTCCCCATAGAAATACACTTAGCACATCGGAGTCAGATTGCCACTCCGCTCCCGTTTTTTATTACCTGGGAATCTCGGCCTTGTGTCGAGGGCTTCGGAGTCAGATGCAAGGAGGCCACGCCGCCCCCCTCCCCCCCCTTTTTTTATGGCACCGGCTGCCGTAAATCAGGTAAGTTTAAAGGTCCAGCCACTTTCAAGCCAGGGAGAAGGTAGGTTTGTCAATTAAGTGGTTAGAATTTGAGGGTGGCGGGGGTGGGGGTGGGAGTGGGGTGAGGTCAGGCACTTGGGATGGGAGGGCTGGTCGGGTAATCTGGGTGGGTGCCACCAATCGGGGAAGGGGGTGAGTCAGACAGTCGGTGGTGGGGGCCAGCAGTTGGGGGAGGGAATTGGGCACTTTTAGGGGCGGGGGGCTTGGGCACTCTAGGGGGTGGGGGGGATCGGTGAGGGTCTGTGCAATAGTTATCCAGTAGCTAGAAGGGGTTTTAATTCTTCTAACTTTTTCTGGGTAACTATTGACATAACACAGTCAGAAATCCAAAGTTTGTGATTTAAATCACATTTTCGTATCGTTCCCAGTGCAGGGCAATTGCCCATTGGAAATTTGATCTTCCCGGGCAACTGCTGTGCAATCCTCTGGAAACCTCTGGGGGAAGCAGGGAAGTTGGGGGTGGGGATGTTCCCCAGTGCATCTTTGGGGTACTCCCCCAGTTAGACTGGAGCTCGGAAGTTACAGCCCATTAATCATGGGTTGTCAGAGCCAAGGTTCTGAACTCTGAAGTATGTGCAGGCTATTACTGGAGTTTGAGTAGCTGAAATCACAAAGCTTACCAGGACAGAGCAATATGGATATATGAGCACATGTCCTCATACCTGGCCTCCAGAATAATGCCTTCCTCTGTGTCACTCCAAGTCTCCTTACGTGTATGGTGGACATTTTCCTTGCATATAGTGAAAGGAACTACAAAGAGCAGTTTGAATTGTGCCAACTACCTTGGTGTTTTAGGTGTTGTAATACACTTACAACATTACACATGCTGCATACGAGTATTACTCATCACCACCTGCACAGAACAGATTCTCAGAGCTTAACTAAAGAGCTATGAAGGCTGATTCCTCCAGCTTCCCAGCATGCTCAGCAACATTCCAGTGCCGCTCAGCATCTTAGCTTTCTCCTGCATCGCACACATGGGCTAGAGATACTTGGGTGATTTGCATGTCTAGGGCTCCTGAACCATGCAGGGGAACAATTTGTTTTTCTTCAATCGTACAAAAATTCAACACAAGGTAGACCAAAATGCCCTTTTCCCCCCTTCTGCACAATCAGAAAGAACTGTCACACAAATACAAAACTCTGCTGCTGCTGAAAATCTGAAATAAAAACAGAAAATGCTGGAAGGCGGAGAGAGAAACGATATTAACTCCCCTCATGGCGTTCATTTCTCCCCCACCCCCCGCCATCCCCTTTCCTCCCCATCCATTTCTCCCGCCCGCTCCTCCTTAGCCCAGTGTCTAAATGCCCAGCACATGCTCAGTCAGAGTGGCTGGGATTGCATGTTAACTGGACACCCAAAATACTGATTGCTGGCGTGAAGCCTTGAACATGCTCACTGATTCCATCCCTTTTGAAGGAGAAGTGGGGAAAGGTGATTCACGGTCACCCATCGTCTTTAATGTACTCATCAATTATGTGTTGGGTGACATAGTGAGGGACGGACTAGGAATGCCTCTGGAAGAATTCTATTGAGCCCTGTTGTGCCACTACAGAAGTGGCTCAGATTTTATAGTTGGTGGGTGCACAATTGGGTACAGTACTTCTGGTGGAGGACAATATGGCCAATGATTGACAGCCTGAAAATCGAGTGACATTGCTGTAACTCTACTTCTGACCAAAGCTCCCTCTGCCTCTGGATCCTACAGGGAGTGCAGGATTGGGGAATTACTCCCCTGGTGAATCACAATCGCCATCGCGAACAACAGGCAGGCCAGTGGGATTTGATGCTGAGTGTTCCCAAATGGAATATTATGGCTTTACAAGAAGGGATCTTGAAGGTATAGAATGAAAGATACATTGGGCATCTTTTCTAATCCTTGATTTATTCCAGACCAGAGCCCCTGTAGCCTCAGTTTCAGCCAGCATGTACTTTCAGGGCTGAAAAAGCTTTTCGTCATGTCATTGACCCTTACACAGATCTTGGAGCTTAAGTACATCGCATGCAGAGAGCTGACTGTGATTCTTGTCTCTGCAGTTTCTCAGTTCACTAGAATTTCCCCTCTCGTGGATACGAGCTGTGTTCTCAAACATTAATATGTATCTCAAGCCTATTCATCAGCCTCAGGGGAGCAGTTCCATTGTCATTTTGTGGTTTCTGGCACTCTTCACCTAGGCCATTGCCTCACCTCCCTTGCCTCAGAGTACCCTTCACTCCCTCCTCCACTGGTGCACACTGGCAGCAGAGTGCACTACCTACAAGGTGCACTGCAGCAACTTGCCGAGACTTCTTCGACAGCAGCTTCCAAACCTGCAGCCTCTGCTGCTTGGAGGAGCTAAGGCAGCAGATGCATGAGTGCTCCACCACCTGCAAGTTGCCATCCAAGTCACACACCATCCTGACTTGCAAATAAGAATTAGGAGAAGCAATATAAACTAAACAGAGGTGCAGGAGCAGAGAGACCTGGAGGTGAATGTGCACAAATTGTTGAAGGTGGCAGGGCAGGTTGAGAACGGTTTAGAAAGACATGTGGGATCCTGGGCTTTACAAATGGGGGCATAGAGTACAAGAGCAAGGAAGTTATGATGAGCCTTTATAAAATAGCCTCAACTGGAGTGTTGTGTTCAATCTTGGACACCAATACAAAGATGATTTACCAGAATAGATCCAGGGATGAGGAACTTCAGTTACGTGGATAGATTGGAGAAGCTGGGGCTGTTCCCCTTAGCGAAGAGAAGGTGTGAGGAGGTTTGATAGAGGTGTTCAAAACCACGAGGGGTCTAGACAGATTAGATATAAAGCTCGAAGATTTACTGTGGGAGATAGAGTTTTTGTGCTGAATTTTGGAAATGATCCTAGTTGGGTTCCTGGTATAAATGTCTCTGAAGCTGGACTCTTGTCATTCCAAGTGGAAGTGGAAGATCGGATTATTCGAAAACATGTGGATCATCTAAGGAGTAGAGAGACATTCCAACAACCAGCAATTCTGCCTTTAATTGACGTTGAACCTTTAATCCCTGAGGTGCCAGATCGACCTAGAATAGACATACCTGATGTCTCTGTTGAATTACCTAATCCTGAACTGCTACTGTCTAAGGATGTCCCTGATGCTGCAGTTCCTGATTATGTCGATGCAGTGGGAGAATCTCAAGTGGTAGAACTACGCCACTCAAACAGAATTAGAAAACTACCTCAGAGACTTAGGCTGGAATTTTACGGCCCCGTCTCAACTGGGACAGTGCCGTAGAATGCGGCAAGTCATTCTAAACTCCATTGACTTTGGTGAGACCATAAAATCCAATGGTGTAAAATTCCGCCCTTAGTCTTTAATCACATGACTTGTGAATATATGTATATATATGTTGTGGATTAAAATATCCTTTGCAAGTAGAAAATGTAAAAGAACTAAAGGAGGAGGAAATGTAGCAATTGTAGATATAACCTTTCCTACTGCCTTTAGGGGTCACATGATTGTACTGACGAATGAACCCTGAGCGCAGGTAATCTTAGGGGTGGAGCTTTCTAGTAGTGGACCTGGTTCAAGCATGTAGCTTCCAAAAGTGCTCTGTAATAAAGTTACCTGTTTCAAGTAAGAAACCTGTCTGGTATACCAAGTTCATTACATTGAGTCTCTGGAATACTAGTCCACTGACAATATTTGGATATTTTTAAGGCAGAACTTGATAGATTGTTGATACAAGCGGGAGTGAAAGGTTATCGAGGGTCGGCAAGAATGTGGAGTTGAGGTTACAATCAGATCAGCCCTGACCTTATTGAATGGCGGAGCAGGCTGATGAGACTGTAAAGTCGCTGGGAATATGCCCCATTCCTTTGTGAAATATCAGGGGTCAATTCAAGGGGCCACTTGGGGTGTAGGAAGGGCAACAGGACAAGTGTAACTAAATCTGCGCCTATGGTTGCCCACACGGGAAGTTTTACAATGTCATCCCTTCCCACATGGTTAGCTTTGCACTCATTGACGCAGAATGTAATTTATCACAGATATATCCAGAGGCAGTCCTGACACTCTGTATTGACAGGTAATTACATGTACTTACATCTGGAGTAATTAGATAGGTCAAACCATGAAAGGCCCCAGGCAGTGTTAATCCGTGTACAAGGAGAATGAATAGTACAAGGTAAGGGAAAGTTGCAGTGAAGTAAATGACCTGCAATGTACAAAAGCATTTTAAATGGTTGATAAACTTTTCTCAACACTTGAGCTCTGAAGTTCCAAAGAAGAGTCATATTGGACTCGAACCATTAACTCTATTTTTATCTCCACAGACCTGTTGAGTTTTTCCAGCGCTTTTTTGTTTCTATTCCTCGAGCTCAGAATTGCTGTTATTGATTCTGGATGTTAATGCTGGAATTGTGCCCGACTGTGCCTCCCAGGACTGAAACCAGGCCCGTTTTGGGGTCAGAGGGTGACCACCTAACTAGCATGGGGCAGCCAAGCGCACATACCACTTTGGGCAAATCTCAGGTACCCGCCTGTCCCAAGCTAATAGAAACTCGGGGAGGGGAAGTTACCCTGGCTCTTTCCCCGACCTCACTCTAACAGGTCTCTGAACAAAGGAGCTGATCCTCAGTCCACTAGCCGCCTCTAATTGGATAGCAAACACCTATTAGTTGGCTGCTTCCAGTAAGATTGCACCAGAGGGCCGACTGCAGAAGCCAAGTATGGGTGGGACCCAGCAATGATCCTGACACCTGAAAATATTGTAAGTGAGGAAGATTCCTGTTCAGTTACTCAGTACGGTATAAATAGTAAATATCTGTACTAAATATTCTTTGATTACTATTAAACCTAAAATGCAGTATGATTATTTTTTTAAAACTTACCTTTCCCGAGCTTTCAATTCCTCTTAACACACAACAGTACACAGTCAACCAAGCGACAGCAAGGCATATAACGAGCCACCATTGCTGGCTGCCTCCATCTGCGGTAATATCAGGACTGATATTCAAGGTTTCTCTGTACCAGAAGTAATCCACTGAAGTGCTCTGCTCGCACTCTTTAATAAACCCTACAAAAGAAATGAAATAGGTTGAATGAAGTTCCCCAAAGCCAAGGCATCAAAAACATTGCTTTTACAGTAATTTACAAGGTGGTGTGGAATTTACATTAATGTACAGGTCAGAGGCTGGGAATTCTGTGGCAAGTAACTCACCTGTGATTCCCCAAAGCTAATAAAATGTTATCATTTATTGCGAGGGGAATCAAATACAAAAGTAGGGAGGTTATGCTTCAGTTATACAGAGCACTAGTGAGGCCACACCTGGAGTATGTGTACAGTATTGGTCACCTTATTTAAGGAAGGATGGAAATGCCTTGGAAGCAGTTCAGAGAAGGTTTGCCAGATTAATATTTGGAATGGGTGCGTTGTCTTATGAGGAAAGGTTGGACAGGCTAGGCTTGTATCCACTGAAGTTTAGAAGAGTAAGAGGCGACTTAATCAAAACATATGAGATCCTGAGGGGTCTTGACAGGGTGGATGTGGAGAGGACATTTCCTCTTGAGGGAATATCTGGAACTAGGGGTCACTGTTTAAAAATAAGTGGATTGCCCATTTAAAACGGAGATGAGGTGAAATGTTTTCCCTCAGAGGGTCATGAGTATTTGGAACTCTCTTCCAGAAAAGGCAGTGGAAGTAGAGTCTTTGAGTACTTTTAAGGCAGAAATGGATAGATTCTTGGTAAGCAAGGGGGTGATAGGTTGTTGGGGGTAGGCGGGATGCAGATTCGAGATTACTATCAGATCAGCCATGATCTTATTAAATGGTGGAGCAGGCTCGAGGGGCTGAATGTCCTACTCCTGCTCCTTGCTCGTATGTTCATATGTGTCTACAAGGCACAAGTCAGGAGTGTAATGGAATACTTTCCATTTGCCTGGATGAGTGCAGCTCCAAAAAATACTCAAGAAGCTCAACACAATCCAGGACAAAGCAGCCCACTTGATTGGCACCTCATCAACCACCTTAAACACTCACCCCCTCCATCCACCAGCGCACAGCGGCAGCAGGGGTGTACCATCTACAAGATGCACTCGCCAAGGCTCTTTCGACAGCACCTTCCAAACCCGTGACCTCTGCCACCTAGCAGGACAAAGACAGCAGATGCAAGGGAATGCAACCACCATCAAGTTGCCCTTCAGGCTCTTGGAATTATATTGCCATTCCTTCACTGCCGCTGGGTGACAACCCTGGAACCCCCTCCCTAACAGCACTGTGGGTGTTCCTGCGGCACATGAGCCGGGATTTTCTGGCGAGACCGGAAAATCCCGCCAAACGTCAATGGACTTCTGGCTGCCTTGCCAAACAGACAGACCCTGCTGTGGGCAGGACCAGAAAACCCCAGTGATGGACTACAGTGATTAAAGAAAGCAGCTCACCACCGCCTTAAGGATGGGCACTAAATGCTGGCCTAGCCAGTGATGCCCATATCTCAAGATCGAATGAAAAACACAGTGACAGGAAGGGCTACCGGCAACTGAGAGAATATAAACGTTTTAAATTTCACTGCTGTGCATAACCTTGGGACTCAAACATGACTGTTAAAGTGAATTTATTAAGTTAGTGGAAACACAAATTTCAATTACATAAGCAGATAAGGATGGAACAATATAAGACTGTTCATGCTCCCAAACCCATTTCCCTCCCAGACGTGCACCAGTTTACCTATTGTGACATCTCCCCAACTCACTCAAACCCATGGGTGAAGGGATCAGTCAAAGCAGATCTTCAAAAGGTACCTTTGTAGAATCCCCAAAGCCAACAACCAGTCAACAAATCCCATGTCTATTAATTCAACCCTTAAACCACATCATTCAACTCTTAACATTCTCTTGGTTCCATTTGCACGGAATTATTTTGTAACACTGAGCAAAACATCATCCATTTCTAACTTTATCCTCATATTACCAGGCTCTTTGTTTTAACAAGAGATATATTTTCAAAGAAGGTAATTTGTGGAGTCTTTGGAAATTGTCTATACTCTGGGAAAAATTTGCTAATTACTATCTTCATTGAAAGTTTGCCAGATTTGTACAACCTCTAAGTTTGCAAACACAGACTGAATTAAATCAGCTTAAATTTATATTACATCGGTCATTTATCATTAGTTACCTCAGACAGGTCCCTTCTTTCTCATGTTTAAACGTGTTCAATTCTGTGTATCTTCGCTTGAGGCTAAAGCCTTCATTTTAACTGGGAGTAAGAATCAAGCAGACAGGACACAGCGAGCCCCGAACCTCCCTCACCTCAGCAGATTTTAACTCCCCAACCTCATCCGTTAGCTGACCTCTCAAGATTGACAGGAAGTGGCAGTTGTCAGTGGGCAGAGATTTGGGCAGCAGGAATAGTATCTGGTGGTTTTCCAGGCCAAGGATTCGGGAGGACTTCATGATCAGGGAGAGGAAGAGCTGACTCTGGGCCAGGAGAAGCTAAACTCTCCCTGTGGGGGCCCAGATGAATATTCCCGCACTTCCTGGTGCCACATGGAAAGAAAGAGAAATAAAAAAGATTGATTCTCACTGGACAGTACAGAATTAGAATATGGTTGAAATGGGAGGCATGTAGCCAAAACTTTTCATCTTCCACTCAACAGTAGTTGTATGTTCCTAGAGTATAAATTGTTGTGATAGTCTGAAATTTGGCATTCTTGCATTTGTCCGGATGAGTGGAAGACAAAAAGCTTCGGCAACATGTCTCACTTTTCAGTAATGGAGCCATTAGCATCTTTGGACTTCTAACCCCAGCTTCTCTTTATCACAATGTTCATTTGGCAGGAAGGCCACAATGGCTTCCCCAGTCAGGGCACCATTGTACTTGGGGCCTCATGACGTTATCAGTCCCCAATCGACAAGTCTAAAGAAGGCCCCCAATTTGTTTCAATCTTACCACCTGCTCAGAAGAGAGCAGGTTAAAATAGAAAACAGTGGGAATGGAGCAGGATATTGACAAATGAGCCTCCTGGAAAATTTTAACAGCGCACCCACTTTCTGCGGAGTGGGAATGGGTTAATGTCTCCCTAGAATCATCACATGGATATCTTCCATAATACCCAAATACGCTACAGTGACATTTTAATGAGATTAAAATAACTTTTAAGTTAGTGCAATATAAGAGAAACTTCGTTGTGTGGAGTTCAGTTTTGTGTCTTCATAGAAAACAATGCAATTTTTTTTTACTGTGAGCCAATGCAATTTACACAACCAGTTCTAACTCTGTGTAGGTGAATGGGTTTTGAAGGAGTTAAAATCTTACCCTCAACGTTCGAGACAAGAGAAAGAAGGACAAGTAAAATTGGGAGGCAACAGGAACAGGATATTATGAAGAGAGTGAGCCCCAAAAGTACTTTCAGAATATACATTGGAATAAAAGCACTGGACTTTCAGCAAGTTTATTTTAATAGAGTCCTTTTAAAATTTTGTGTAGCTTTTAACAAGCCTCAGTGGCTTGTATAGGAAGTCTGATTTCTGTGACATTGAAGATGTTGAATGGATATACCGCAAAATCATCCCAATATATCACAATTCAAGCTGTGCTGCTATATCTGAATAAAGTCCCAGTAATAATGTGAAATTTGTGGAGCTGACCTAAGAGTAAGTACTTCCTATTGATTGTACTAATCTTTTCCTTTAAAGTAATGGATTGTCGGACTGGGCACACTCAGCATTCTACAATCAGCAGAACACCACAAAGCCTCACAATCCGATAAAGCATTGATGTGATAAATGCCACAGGAGCCTGATTTCCAACAATTTCCAGGGAACTACTGGCAGTCAACTGCCCTTAAGGCTAGTTAAGCAGCCAAGCTGTAGTTAGCCAGCTGACCAGCAGCAGCAGCCAGCCGGCCATGAAACTATCAGGCCAATACCAGAGATCATGGAAGATGCAAATTCCTCAGATCTCGCAAATAGGAGCATCTGCTACAGAAACAGCAGTGGGAGAATTTGACCACGGACAGCAGGCCACCAGTGGGAGAGGGGAGACACAAAACACTCGCATTCTGCAGTAAACCTTTTAGTTAATATAAGACTTCCTGATCCTGCCCACTGAAGTATTAACAGGGGACATGGATGAGCCACACCTCACTTTCAGTCTCAAGGAAGTGTTAGATGCCCTGTCTTTGCTTTGCCAGAAGAACTTGTTGGGAACAAGACATTGGGAATTCCTGCAAGTTGGAGGGTATTTAAACGATCCACACTTTATGGCAAGCGTACGTTCAATCGAGGCATTCAAGAGGGAATTGGATTATTACCTGAAAAGGAAGAATGTGCAGGGTTACACTAGGGGTGCAGTCCCCCACCCTATGTATAAGTCAGGGAAGAGTCTGTCCCCACTAGGGTGGCCTGCCCCGCAGCCATTTAATGGCGCCTACTCAGGGAGTCCAAGTTGCAGTGGGAACATACACTTTTACACACATATTGTCATCTGGAGCTATGGATAGTGATGGTAGATGCTCCAAAATTATTTCTGTCACATGGCTGACCAATAATCTCTCCCACTCTTACTGCCTGCCATTGGCATGTGTTGGAAGGATTTATAGGTTGATACTCGACCAGGTTGGCCATGTTACAAACGCATCTTCCTTGGCGATCAAGTCCTGGAGTGGGACTTGAACACGGAGCTTCTGGCTCAAAGGCTGGGACACTCCCCACTGTGTCACAAGACTTCCTAGTCCTTTCTATAGGCAACTAAAAGTCTTCCCACTGGCTGCCAACAGAGATCAAGCGCAACATGATCATAAGTACAACATGAAGCCAGTTAAGGCTCCTGTCGTGCCCTGGCTCCGCAGAGGAGCTAACAGATCTCCCTCCCACTTGCTACATTGATTGCTGAACTGCATGCCAAACCAGGCCCAACTTTGAAATGGTTTGGCCCTCACACCGAGGCTGCAGGCTCACAACCTACAGCTCTTGGCGGAACATAGGAACAGGAATAGGCCATTCAGCCCCTCAAGCCGGCTATGCCATTCCACTTGATTATGGCTGATCTGTAACTCAACTCTACGAACTCCACTAAAACAAAAGCAAAATACTACAGGTGCCGGAAATCTGAAATAAAAACAGAAAATGATGGAGGAACTCAGCAGGTCCGGCAGCATTTGTGGAGAGAGAAACAGAGTTAACGTCTCAAGTCCGTAGGACTCTTTATTATGCTCCTTGTTCTGGACTCACCCATGAGAAGAACCATCTAGACTATTAAACCCCTTTATCATTTGAAAGACCTTGATTCGATTCTTCCTCAATCCAAGGAAACACAAAGCCCATTTATACAGCCTATCTTTATAATTTAACCCTTGAAACTAGACACAAAATTAAGCCTCTGTGTTGTTCTTGAAGTAGTAATGAACAATGTTGATAGTACAGACAAAAAAGGTTCCATTAGCTTCCCTGGACACACACAAACAAATCTTCTGCATATCTCATCACTGGATAATTGATTAAATGTTTCTATATTTTAACCTGTTTTATTGTTGTTTAAAGGACAGTTTTTCCATGGCAATGGTTCCTCGAAAGAATGAAATAAGTACCAGAGTATCCAGGCAAGGATGGTGTTGTAGTACAGCCCCATGATGAAGGAAGCCACCATGGAGGCAATACCTGTAACATAATAAATTACAGAAAATTGATCAAAAGAACTGCAAGAGTTTCTTAAATGATTTGCACTGAGCTGCAGTGAGTTTTAAGCTGGAATTGGAGATTTAACGTACAAGCATAAACATACTGGAACATAATTGCTCTTAACATTACTAAATGAGCTGCATTTTAGAAACATGGGCTTTTACCTCACTTTAGTTTGGAGGTTTGGTTGGGAGAATATATAAAGTAATGGTGCCTACTTATCCTCCCCATTACTGCTGTAAAAAGTCCATTCACACAAGTGCATAGCAGATAGATAATGTGATAAAAGCAAAATACTGCGGGTACTGGAAATCTGAAACAAAAACAGAAAAAGCTGGAGAAGCTCAGCAGGTCTGACAGCATCTGTGGAGAGAGAAACAGAGTTGACATTTCAAGTCAGTGTGACCCTTCTTCAGAGCTAAAGAGAGGTAGAAATGTGATGACATTTATACTGTTTCGGGGGGGGTGGGGTAGGTGAAGCTGGATACAAGGCCAGTGATAGGTGGGGGCAAAGGAGAGGTTGACGAAGATGTCATGGACAAAAGGACAAAGAGAGTGTTAATGGTAGTAGTATGTGCTTACCCTTGTTCTGCTATTATCACATTCTGCTTTCTTACCCTTGCCACTACAAGCACCTTTTATAGCTCTTACCACTATGAGGTGTGGCGGGAGTTGCAAATTAACACAAATTGCTGGATAATTGGCACCATTCCAGCCTCACAGAAACAAAAAAATTGCTGTCAACCTTCCTGCGAGCATGAAGAAATTGTTGGATTTATGTGGCAAATCCGAATGCATATCACTGCAGAAAACTTGGGCTGCTACAGCAGGCCCTGTTAATGATGTGACTTATAGCCCTGACATGAAACTCAACTTTGAAGGCTCAGAATGGGATCAGTTGAAACTGGGAAGTCTCAACTCCTGCAGGTTTCTGACATTTTAAATTTTAACATTTTTTCGTCCCTCTCCTTTCTGACTCTTCTTCCTCTTTGTAATCCAGTCTTTCGTTCTCTCACTCTTTCTTTCCCTCTCTTTATTTCTCTTCATGTAACTTGACTCTAATTCGTGCAACTTCCTTCTCTGCCCTTCCCGCTGTTTCTTTCTCTTAATTTCATTGGTTAAGGATTGAACCATTGAACCCAATGTTCATAAGCCCCCAGCAGCCCCAATGAAATTGTTGTGCCATTATCAGTTCAAACTTCCAGTGATTTTGACGCAAAAATTGAAGAGTGAGGAAAATAACCCAATTCATGATGTTCCCCATGGAATGCCGCACTCCAGAAATTCCCGGACCCTCGTTTCCCATGGTGTCAGTAACAGCTGCACTGTGAAGCAGTCTTACTCGGGGGTTGGCGGGGTGGGGGTTGCAGAGTTTCGGGATTCACAGGAATAAGGGGCCTCCCATTTAAGAATTTCATCTCTCTGAGAGTCGCTAACCTTTGGAATTCTCTATCCCCAGAGAGCTTCGGAGGGTGGATCATGGAATATACTCATGGTTGAGTTGGATGGGTTTTTGATCTACAGTCAAGGGTTATAGGGGACAGGCCTGAAAGTGGAGTCAGGGCCATGATCAAAGCAGCCATGGTCTTATTGAATGGCGGAACAGGCTCAAGGGGTTGAATGGCCTACTCCTGCTCCTATTTCATATGTTCTTACGCAGTTTTCCGTTGTCATTACTTATTAGTTTATAGTCACAGATGTGAAATGACTGGTTTAAATGTTTATATTAGTTTGTAAGTTTGACCCTTTGTTAATACTTTAAATTACATCTTCTTTATTCCGTCATGGGATGTGAGCATCACTGGCAAGGCCAGCATTTGTTGCCCATCCCTAATTGCCCTTGAACTAAGTGGCTTTCTTGGTAATTAAAAGTAGGCGCAGACCAGGTAAGGATGGCAGATTTCCTTCCCTAACGGGCATAAGTGAATCAAATGGGTTTTTATGACAATTGACATCAGTTTCATGGTCATCATTACTTAGGCTAGCTTTCAATTCCAGATTTTACAAACAGAAATTAACTTCCATCAGGTACCAATTGAACCCATGACCCCAAGGCATTAGCCTGGGCCTCTTGATTACTAGTCCAGTGACATTACCACTATGCCACCATTTCCCCCTTATTAATTGGTGCACAATGTCTTAAGGCAAGAAAACAGCCTTACATAAAATGGACTCTTTTAAAACAAAGGGGCCACTTTCTAATTTTCAGCAAGAACTATTATGTCATCTTACTTGTAAGATTGGAGTACCTTGGGATTACAGATGCAATCCATTTTTTTGGACATTGACGATGTCTCTATTTGTTAAACTGAAACAATACTTTATTTCTTTTAAAATGTTAAAAGCAAGATCTTACCAACTCCTCCCAGGTAGGGAGAAATGGAATTCCAGACACCAATGCTCCCTTTCCGGAGTCGCTGTCCAATTGCCAATTCAAGGTGGAGCAGTGGAATTCCCTCAAAGATCAATGCAATGAGGTATGGAATCAAAAAGGCTCCTGTGGTCACAAACAGTATGAACAAAGAAAGAACTTCAGCCAACTTTTTAATTTATTTTTCTTTTCTCTCTTCTCTGCGATCCTTCAGACTTTGTTACGTTTGGAGATTTCTTTTTGACCATTTCTGCCACAGGATGTATTTGGAAAAAAATGTTGCTTTTAATTGCGCTCTAAAGCAAAGTGTATTTCCACCCAAGTTAAAAAGACACTAAGAGTTGTGATTAAAACGCTAATGATCTCTGATTTGATGTCCCAGAAGGAAAAACTCTAAAAACTGAGAAATAAGAATACTCTCCGAATTGGCTTTGTTTACCTTAAAATGGAACCCCAGTAAATAAGAACCCCTGGGAAATAAGACTACCGGTCTGAACTGTTTTTCCTTCTGGGGTTGTTTCCCCAGACAGTGTAAGTAATGGGCAATTTCTTAGCCGATCTTCATAATGGGTAAACACGCCACAACCATTGCATTAGGAAGTCTCTGATCCATTTTGGCTACAAGCTGAGGGGTATTAAAAAATAGATTCAGTCGGAGTTTTAAAACAGAATGCTGTGAAGATCGTCAATCCCAGCATTGGTTACAAGAATGTCAGGATGAAGGTAACCGGTTAGAAATGACTCTGTTTAAATGGGCACGTGGATGTGGGTAGCCTGTTCGTTATTTATTTTTACATTAAGACAAGTTGGAATAAGTGAATCAAAATATAACTGTTGCTCTGTACGTTCATGTAGTAAAAACTAGCAGCTGATCAATTTGCATCTGGTCTCATCTCATCAAACGTCAACTCTGCCTTCAAAGAGATTGAAGAAGTACCTGTGTGAATAACAAGCTCAGATTGCACAACACAGGATATATCCCTTGGTTCTTCCTCTGTTCACTGCCTGAAGGCAGGTCCTTGGTGATTATTCATCAAGCCACAGCAAAGTGCCATGATTTTTACGATAGGTTGGGTGAAGAGTTGGGCCCTGAATCTACCTCAGCTATTGGGCACTAACCTGACCCACTCACTAGCAGTCTAGTCTGAGCTAACCTGCCTCCCTTATCCCTTGGTTATACCATCCTAAAGGGCTGGGCGCTCTTACCTTGAAACATATTTCATCCAGGTCACTGACAGGAGTTATGAGCACTGCTTGTGCCCAAGAGAAAACCTCAGGCAAGACTTGAAACTTGTAGCAGCTTATATGTAGCTGCCTCACAATGGTGACATGGCAATTCAAAATGTTTAAAATCTAAAAGCAAATTGGACAGGAACAGTGATAATTTAAAAACATCAAAAGAAGCTGAACTTTACTGTCGAAGGGAAGGTGAAGAAAAGAGATTTCGCCTGAAAGGTGGTGAGGGTTAGCATTTTTGACTAGCACTTGAAATGGGCAGAGTATACTGAATAGCCGCACTGCCACTCCTGAACAGCAACAATAACCTATATTTATATAGTGCCTTTTATGCAGTAAAATGCCTCAAGGCACATAACAGAGGTATTATAAAACAAAATATGAAACTGAGTCATATTAGGACAGATGACCAAAAGCTTGGTCAAAGAGGTAGACTTTCAGGAGCATCTTAAAGGAGAAAAGAGAGGCAGAGAGGCGGGGAGAGTTAGGGAGGGAATTCCAGAGTTTAACATCTAGGCAGCTGAAGGCATGGCCACCAATGGGAGTGATTAAAATTGGGGATGCTCATGAGGCTGGAATTAAAGGAATGCAGTTATCCGGGTGGTTTGTAGAAACAGAGGAGATTAAAGAGATTGGGAGCACCGGGGACATGGAGGGATTTGAAAACAAGGATGAGAATTTTAAAATTGAGGCATAGCTTAACTGAGAGCTGATGTAGTTCAGCAGACACAGAGGTGGTAGGAGCACACTACTTGGTATGAATTAGGTCATGGGCAGCAGATTTTGAATGGCCTCAAGTTTACGGAGGATAGAATGTTAGAAACTGGTCAGGAGTATGTTAGAGTCGTCAAGCCTGGAGTAACAAAGGCATGAATAAGGGTTTCAGTAGCAGAAGAGTTGAGTCAGGCCTGGAGTTAGACAGTGTTACGGAGGAGAAAATAAGTCTTAGCAGTGTCATAGATATCTGGTCGAAAGTTCATCTAAAGATCAAATATGACACCGAGATTGTGAACAGTTTGGTTCAGCCTCGGACAGTTGCCAGAGAGAGGGATGGGATCGGTGATGAGGGAGCATAATTTGAGGCGGGGACTGATAGGGTTGCCAACTGTGATTAAATATATTCCTGGAGGTTTCATCACACGACTTTCCCCCACACTCCAACCATTAGTCGGCCAACACACCCATCTTTGTGATGTACTGCCTTCCTACGCCAATTGGAAAGTAAAAGACTCATTACCCAATTGAATGATGCTTGATTGACAGATAAATGGCCTTTTTTCCCCCCATTTTCACTATTTTTATATTTGCTAAAGAGAAATGTTCAAATAAAATGCCAAAAAACCCTATCTCTTTTAATGATTTTTCCCCAGGGTTGCACAAAGCAGTGTCCTGGAGATTGATTTTCAATTCCTGGAGACTCCAGGCCAATCCAGGAGGGTTGGCAACCCTAGGGACTGAAGACAATAGCTTTAGTCTCCCCGATATTTAAATGGAGGAAATTTCTGCCCACCAAATGCTGGATGTCAGATAAACAGTTTGACTATTTCAAGGGGTTGAAAGAGGTGCTGGTGAGGTGGAGCTGGGTGTCGTTAGCATATATGTGAAAACTAATGCTGTGTATTCAGACAATATTGTCAAGGGGCATCTTGTAGATGAGAGATACGAGGGGTCCAAGGATATACCCTTGGGAGACACCAGAGGTAACAGTGCAGGAAAGGGAGGAAAAGTCATTGACTGTGATTCTCTGGCCACGATTAGATGGATAAGAGTGGAACTGGGTGAGTGCAATCCCACCAGGCTGGACAATGGTGGAGAGATGTTGGAGGAAGACAGTGTGATCAGCTGTGTCTAAAGCTACAGACAGTTTGAGTAGGATGAAAAGGAGTGGTTTCCCTTTGTCATAGTCACATGGGATGCCATTTTTGACTCTGGTAAGAGTGATTTTGATACTGCAGCATGGGCTGATTGGAGAGTTTCAAACATGGAGCTCTAGGAAAAATGGGCGCGAGTTTGCGAGGTGACAACATATTCAAGGACTTTGGAGAGGAAAGGGAGGTTGGACATGGGATGGTAGCTTGCAGGATGGAGGGGTCTGGGATTTTTTGAGGAGAGGAGTGATGGCAAATGATTCGAAGGAGAGTGGAAGCAAATCTGAGGCGAGAGAACCATTAACAATATCGGCCAACATGGAAGCCAGCAAGGGAAGTTGGGTGGTCAGTGGTTTAGCGAGAAGAGGGTCACGAGAAGTAGGGGGTGGGGGGGGGTATCGTGGGCAAGATGAGTTTGGAGAGGGCATGAGGGAAGATAGAAGAGAAACCAGAGAAAGATGCAAGTTCAGGGCTAGGACAGGGGGGAGCCTTAGAGAAGGTTTAGTCCAGTGTGCTGGTGGAAGGGAGGGAAGCAGCAGAGGAAGTTGATTGGATGGTCTTGGTCTTAGTGACCAAGAAACCCATTAGCACCTCACACTTGTTGGAGGTGAGAGTGGAGAGACAGGGGAGAAGGGTTTAAGAAGGTGGTTTTGGTTATCTTTGCACTCCAGGATGACCCTGGAATAGTGAGAGATTTTCACAGGTGAAAGCATAACCCAATAGTGCTTCATGTGATCCAGCCAGGTTTTGTGCTGAATGGCTAAGTTAGTTACCTGCCATTTTCATTCAAGTTTGCATCCTCTAGACTTAAGGGATCAGAGAAGACGGACATACCAGGAGGAACGGCCAGGGTGAGAGATTGTAATAGTTTTAATTGGGACGAGCATGTCAAAGATGAAGATGAGGATGTGGTTGAACAGATCGGTAGCTGCAGGAATGTTGTGAATGGGGAGCCAAAGGCTGGGTAATTGGGAATTTGGGAGTGCAGTTTTAGGTGAATAGGGGTAGAGCTTTTATTCCAAGTTTGGATACAGAAGCCAGTATCATAAAGCTGCTGAAATTAAGAGTCATCCTACACCTTCTAACTCACTCATTCTCATAAAGTTTCCCAAAAGAGCTCAGATGGTATCAGAATTGCCTTTGAGACAGGAGGTTGCTAGTTCTAGTCCTAATCTAGATTTGAACACTTAGTTTAGGCTGAGGAGCCAGTGTAGCACCGAGGGGGAGTAGTACTGTCTTACACGTGGTTTGTTAAATTGTTCTCCAATCTGCTTTTTCAGGTGGACTTGGAAGATCCCATTGCACAATTTGAATAAGGACAGGGAGGTGTCCTGATCACGGAGGTAGATTATCTGGTCATTTTTCACTATTTGCAGGATCTTGCTGTGCATAATTTGGCAGCTAATTTATAACAGTGACTGCAATTCAAATGTACTGAAGTGGCCGTGAAGCATTTATGACATGCTGAAGTCATGGGAGGCGCTATATGAATGCACGTTCTATCTTTTTGTATGACCCGCATCTAATTTCTTTGCACCAAGTGTATGGTTTCTTCTGTTTTTGAAAGAGATTGATGAAATAAAATGTGTGAAGACACAGATATCCAGTTCCTGATTATGAGGGGCATTTTATTGTTACTATGGCGTCATTAGATACTGAGCAGCCCTGGCGCACTGCCCAGTCTGCTGATGAGAACCAGTGCCTCTGAGAGAGTATCTGAGACAAAGCTCATAACTCTTCCTTCAGGGTGAGAATTGAATTCGCAGAGACTTAGGGGTGGGATTTTCTTGCCCCGCCCACCGCTGGGAGTGTCTGGCCCCGCCCATGATGGGGCCGGAAAATCCCGGCCTTAGTTTAAGATCGTGTTTTATAGAACCATTGTGCCCCTGCTAACTCTTTGAAAGAACTATCCGATCAATCCTACTCCCCTGTTGTTTCCTCGAAGCCCCGCAATCATTTCCTGTTCAAGCATTTATCAAATTTCCTTTAAAAAGTGGCTATTGAATCTGTTTGCACTACCCTTTCAGGCAGTGCAATCCGGATCATAAATGACTCTGAGTAAAAAGAACTCTCCTCATCTCCCCTACTGTTTTTGTTCCAAGTTACCTTAAATCTCCATCCTTTGGTGACCAACCCCCCTGCCAGTGGAGATGTTTCTTCCCTTTCCACTTTATCAATACGCCTCATAATTTTGAACGCCTCTATTAAACATCAAACCTAGGTGCAGGCTCTGAAGTCAGTGTCTGAGGATGTGCAGCCACAGGCTGGTGTGTCTGTGGAACCTACAGTTTTCATTTGAGGCATCAGGGAGGATTTGCCTTAGAATTATCGAATTGGTACAGCACAGCAGAAGGCCATTCAGCCCATCGTGTTTGTGCCAGTTCTCTGTGCAAGTGCACTCACCTAGTCCCATTCCATTTCCCTGTAGCCCTCCAAATTTTTTTCACTTCACGTAATTATCCTATTCTCTTTTGAAGGCCTCGACTGAATCTCCTTCCATCACACTCTCAGGCAATCAATTCAAGATCCTGGCCACTCACTGTGTAAAAATGTTTTTCCTCACGTTGCCATTGCTTCTTTGCCAATCAACTAAATCAGTGTCCTCTGCTTCTCGATCCTTCTGTCAACAGGAACATTTTATTCCTATCTACTCTGTCCAGGTCCCTCATGATTTTGAACACCTCTATGAAATCTCCCCTTGATCTTCTCCAAGGAATCCAGCCCCAGTTTCTCCGATCTATCTATGGAATTGAAGTTCCTTATCACTGGAACCATTCTCATGAATCTTTTCTGCACCCTCTCTAATGTCTTCACATCCCTCCCTAATACCTTCACATCCCTCCTAAAGTACGGTGCCCAGAACTGATGGGCAATACTCCAGCTGAGGCTGAATTAGTGTCTTATGCAGCTTAATCATAACTTCATTGTTTATCATAACTACATTGCAGACTTAAAGAAATGTGCAGCAGCTGTATTGAAGTGTCTGACAGGTCGCAATCTAAGAACCACTCACTAACTCCTTCTCCTCTAGCACGGTCTCACAACCTGTTACCCTGGTGCCATAGTGGGAGAGAATAACCTGTACCCTTTGTACCAGCTTTGAAAAATGGGGCCTAGGAGGATCACTACCATCCAGAAGGACAAGGGCAGCAGACACACGGGACTCACAGGATCTGATTATCACTCATTGGACCAGCAGATGTGCAGTGATGCAAACAGCCTAAGAATATATATGAACAGAAATTATTCCAGCTGTTGGAGTTAGAGGAGCAAATGCCCATGGATGTTATTTATATGGACTTCCAGAAGGCATTCACTAAAGTTCCACATGGGAGATTGTTAGCAAAAATGAGAGTACATGGAATTGGAGGCAACCTATAGATATGGATAGGGAATAGGTTAGTGGGTAGTAGAATTAGGGTAATGATTGTCTGATTGGTAGGATGTGACTAGTGGAGTCTCGCAGGGGTCTGTGCTGGGACCTCAACATTTTACAATTTACATCAGTGACCTAGATGAGGGGAGCAAAGGCATGGTAGCTAAATTTGCAGACAACACAAAGATAGGTAGGAAAGTATGTTGTGAGGAAGACATAAGGAGTTTGCAGACAGGCATAGATAAGTTGAGTGAGTCGGCAAAAATCTGGCAGATGGCGTATAATGTGGGAAAATGTGAAATCATTCACTTTGGCTGGAAGAATGAAAAAGCAGAGTATTACTTAAACGGAGAATGACTGCAGAATCCCGAGATGCACAGGGATCTAGGTCTTCTCGTGCACGAGTCACTAAAGGTTAGTATGCAGGTACAGCAAGTAATCAAGAAGCCTAATTGAATGCTATCCCTTATTATGTAAGCAATTGAACATAAAACTAAGGATGATATGCTTCAGTTATACAGGGCATTAGTGAGACCACATCTCGAATATTGTGTAAAGTTTTGGTCTCCTGATTTAAGGAAGGATGTAAATGTGTTGGAGGCGGTTCAGAGGAGGTTTACTAGATTAATACATGGAATGAGCGGGTTGTCCTAAGAGGAAAGGTTGGACAGACTGGGCTTGTTTCCACTGGAGTTTAGAAGAGTGAGGGGTGACTTGACTGAAGTATATAAGACCCTGAATAGTCTTGACAAGGTGGATGTGGAAAGGATGTTTCCCCTTGTGGGTGAGTCCAGAACTAGGGGGCACTGTTTTAAAATCAGGGGTTGCCCTTATAGGACAGAGATGAAGAGAATTTTTTTCTCTCAGAGGGTTGTGCGACTTTGGAACTCTCTGGCTCAGAAGGCGGTAGAGGTGGGGTCATTGAATATTTTTAAGGTAGGTAGGTTCTTGTTAGGCAAGGGAATCAAAGGTTATCGGGAGTAGATGGGAATGTAGAACTCAAAAAACAAACAGATCAGCAATGACCTTATTGAATGGTGGAGCAGGCTCAAGGGACCCTATGGCCTACTCTTGCTCTTATTTTGTATGCCCGAATGAATATGAACTCCAATTGCCTCAGCTTCTCATCATTGTTAAAAATGACTTATGTTCCTATGATATTACAGACGATCATTTAACACGTGTGTGCCACATTTCTGTGTCCATCATTTAAATGAAGTTATGGACCTATTGAAACTGTCCCTCTTGTTGTTTTGCACTCTTCCCTTAGAAACTAAGGTATTCACAGGCTAAATAACAATCGGAAAGGAAACATCATGAGTGGGCCTTCCATGGTTATTAGTGCCTGTACACTAGCCAGTTGGGTGATTTTGGGCTTCCACAATCTATATGGTGATGAGGTCTACAAGATGCACTGCAGGAACTCATCAAGGCTCCTTAGACAGCACTTTCCAAACCTACGATCATTACCATCCAGAAGGACAAGGGCCAGAGACACATGGGAACACCACCACCTGGAAGGTCCCCTCCAAGCCAATCACCATACTGACTTGGAAGTATACTGCTTTCCCTTCACTGTCACTGGGTCAAAATCCTGGAACTTCCTTTCTAATAGCGCTGTGGGTGTACATACACCATGTGGACTGCAGTGGTTCAAGAAGGCAACTCACCACTACCTTCTCAAGGGCAATTAGGGTTGGGCAATAAATGCTGGCCCAGCCACATCCCATGAATAAAAGAGAACATATAGCCAGTGGGTTTTTGGTGGGAAACTGCTGTTATTAGTTCCTTCCCTGGCTGGCTGTGGTAGAATGAGTCCGTGCCGCTATTAACCACTGGGCCTCATTAATCGGACCAGTTCCTGCCCAGAATGAGTGGGAGGTGGACAGGTGTAGAACCCGCTGTGTGGAAATTCAGGCAGTCCATGGCTGCTTGTTGGCAGTCAGGTCAATGTGGGAATGTAGGTTGCCATGGGAATTCCTATGATAAGGAAAGGTTGTTAGATCCAGGGCAGTGAATGCTTAAACTTTTCTTATAGAGAAAGTAGAAAAACTCACTTAGGGGGCTCTCTATCTTTTCAAGCTAACTTTCAGCTGCCAGCAAAGCTACACCCGCATGATTGCTCTGGCTAAACTTAAGATTACTGCCAGAGCCTGGTGATGTCTTCAAACCCCGATTAACATCTGTGAATTTGGACTCTCTGGCAGTGGATTTGTGCCTTAGAAGCTTCCAGAAAGCAGCCGTTAATATTTAAAATGGCAGGAAGTGGGCAGTGGGTCAAATAACTCAGGGAATTTTAACTGCCCACTCATATAGTGAGAGATTTTAATTCACTCAGAATTCATTCATTTCATTTGTGCCAGGCAGATGGGGGCAGAAACGTAAGCACGTACATACATCATACATACATAATACGTATATACATCATTCATACATACATGCATGATAGTGGCGGCAGCAGCATAGTGGTATTGTCACTGGACTATTAATCCAGAGCCCCAGGGTAATGTTCTGGGGTCCCGGGTTTGAATCCCACCACGGCAGATCATAAAATTTGAATTCAATAAAGAATCTGGAACTGATGATGACCATGGCCCTTGTTAATTGTTGTAAAAGCCCACCTAGTTTCCCCTTTATGGAAGGAAATCTGCCATCCTTACCTGATCTGGCCTACATGGTTGATCCTTAAATGTCCTCTGAATAGGCCTAGCAAGCCACTCAGTTCTCAAGTGATGTGCAATAAATGCTGGCCTAGCTAGCGATGCCCCCATCCCATGAACAAATAAAACAAATGCATGCGGACACACATACCAACACATAAATATATACACGCACACATAGCCATATACACACATTCAAATATACATAGGCACACAAATGCATGCACACACACATATACACTCACATACTTGTCCACACAAAAGTACACAGGGAAGAGATTTCAGCAGCTGGCTGTCCATTCCTCACCTGAAAAATAGACAACTGGTATTTGGAAATCTGGCAGGAATTTTGGGTACCCTCTTTTACGCACTGGAATCCACTTTTAGACTGGCTTTTAAATTGGTGCCCAGCGCTCCTGCCCTAATAGGGCAGAGGGCTTTTTAGATATTCAAATCTGAGTCTTACACTGTTGTAGGATCATGTTTGCAACATTCAAGAAAAATGAGCACAGCATTGCATGATTAATTCAGCTCTATTTCTCCAGCATTAAGAGCCCCAACTTGCAGTCCTTACAGGGAGAGTTGGAGGTCTCCCAATATAGGGCAGGAGTGCTCTTCCAGGCCTCACAAATATCTCCCAGCCTACTGCTGGCCTGTAATTGAACATACTGTTCCTTAATCATTAATTGACCAGAATCCTGGAACTCCCAACCTAACAGCATTGTGAGAGTCCCTTCACCATACGTACTTCAGCAGTTCAAGAAGAAGCACACCACCTTCTCAGGGGTAACTAGGGATGGGCAACAAATGCCAGACTTGAACGATGCCCACACCCCAGCAACAAATATTAAAATAACAAAGCTTTCCCCCATTTTGCCAGGCTTCCACCGATGTTATGCCCAAAGTTACAGCAGCAGATCAGGAGGAACCTGGTGGAAATTGTAGGAATGTGTTTAATCCAATAGAAATGTCAAATGCAGGAACTCTTTTTTCAAATTTGCGATGCCACTACAGGTCAAGGAACTCTTACTCCCTTTCTATAAAAATGTTTTTGTTGGATTCAGGAAAGAACTTGCACATTGTCTCACTTAACCTTTTAGGTTACATGTTACTTAGCCATGTATAAATTGAGCATCTTACATAACCCATGTAGTTTGATACATTGTATATTAAGGTTTGGCAGGACCTGTAATGTGCCTTGGCAGACGGAAATAGCTTAGGTGAAACAGGGATGATGGGGGCCATGGGACTTTGTGTAGGCAAAGTTTGAACAAGGTGCAGTTTCTACGACTCTTTATGTGGTAGTCTTCCTGGTTGTTTGAAAATCCTGGGCTCTCTTTGGGCTTTGGGGCTGCGGGAGATGGGATGGGTGAGTATGATTTAGCTACACCACCACCATTTTGAGTCTTTAGCTAAATGGGAATGGAATATTACAGCCCTGAGACATTAAACACTGTTCTGAAAAGCAAAACTGATCACACCAGTCGCCCTCCTTATAGTCAGGCATCTGGGAGCCAGGTCCCTATGGATACAATGCTGGTGAAGTCAGACATGGCGCCAAATGCTCTGTTTCTTTTAATTGGTGGGAAAAAAAATAGTGAAGTAGATTAAAAACTGGCTCTAATGATAGAACTGAATTAATATTTTACAACGTTGGGCACAAAAGGAAGATGCATTTTTTTTCCATCTTTCACAACAGTAAATGCACTGGAAGTAAATCAGAATCAGCAGCTTTGTGGGTTAAAACTAATCCATCAAACTCACAATCTATCAAGTCAGTCAAATTTTTTAAAGATCTTCTGTAGTAACTCAGTCATCTCCCGTTACCAGATAGCATTGTACATGCTCCAGTGCCACAAGAAGTTGTGCTGAATTTCCCGGATTCTTCACCTGTGTGTGCAAACCAAATTAGAAATTGTAACGAACAGAGGTCCAATTTTGTCGGAAGTCAGAGACTTTGTTTTGCAAGGGTGGTCAAATTCACCTGTATCTGAAGAGATGAGACCATTCCATGCCCGAAAAATAGAGTTAAGTTGTCAAGATGGAATCTTGTTGTCGGGATCAAGAGTTGTTGTCCCTTTGCAAGGAAGAGAATCACTCTTGACAGTGCTTCACAGGCATATCAAAGATGAAGATACTTGCGCGAAGCTATGTCTGATGGCCAAGCATTGACAGTGATATTGAAAGCATGATCAAGCACTGTCTCCATTGTCAGCAATAACAGAAGTTGCCTATTTCAGCTCCACTGCATCTGTGGGAGTGGCCTGGTCGACCCTGGGTTAGCCTACCTATTGATTATGTAGAACCATTCTTAGGTAACATGTTTTTGTTGGTTGTAGATGCACATTCTAAATGGGTGGATGTATATGAAGTCAAATCACCAACATTGAGTGCAACTATCGAGAAGCTGCGCCAATGTTTTAGTCTACATGGCCTACTGGAAATCATCATTTCCATTAACGGTGCAGTCTTTACCAGTACAGAATTTCAGAGATTCATGAGTTTAAATGGAATCGGACATATTGAAACAGCACAATACCATCCCTCATCAAATGGTTTAGCTGAGAGAGCTGTGCAAACTTTCAAATCTGGAATGAAGAGGTTACCAGACAGTGCTCTAGAAACTTGACTTTCCCACTTTTTTCTCAGTTATCATACAAACCACATTCAACTACGGGTTCAACGCCGTCTGAGTTATTGATGAAACGCCACCTACATACAAGGTGTTTCCAAATTTATAGGGGAAGGTAGAGAGGAATCAGAGTAATCAAAAATTGAATCACAATATTCATAGCAAAGCTCGCACATTCAAAGAGCAAAGAACAAAGAAAAGTACAGCACAGGAACAGGCCCTTCGACCCTCCAAGCCTGTGCCGATCATATTGCCCGTCAACTGAAACATTTTGCACTTCCGGGGTCTATATCCCTCTATTCCCATCCTATTCATGTATTTGTCAAGCTGCCTCTTAAACACCACTATCGTACCTGCTTCCACCACCTCCTCTGGCAGCGAATTCCAGACACTCACTACCCTCTGCGTAAAAGATTTGCCCCGCACATCTCCTCTATAGTTTTCTCCTCTCACCTTAAATCTATGTCCCCTAGTAATTGACTCTTCCACCCTGGGAAAAAGCTTCTGACTATCTACTCTGTCCATGCCACTCATAATTTTGTAAACTTCTATCAAGTCGCCCCTCAATCTCCGTCGCTCTAGTGAGAACAATCCGAGTTTCTCCAACCTCTCCTCATAGCTAATAACCTCCAGACCAGGCAGCATCCTGGTAAACCTCCTCTGCACCCTCTCCAATGCCTCCAAATCCTTCTGGTAATGTGGTGACCAGAATTGCACGCAATATTCCAAGTGTGGTCTAACCAAGGTTCTATACAGCTGCAGCATGACTTCCTAGCTTTTATACTCAATACCCCTGCCAATGAAGGCAAGTATGCCATATGCCTTCCTGACTACCTTATCCACCTGCGTTGCCACTTTCAGTGACCTGTGGACCTGTACACCCAGATCCCTCTGCCATTCAATGCACTTAACGGTTCTGCCACTTACTGTATAATTCCTGCCTGTATTAGACCTTCCAAAGTGCATTACCTCGCATTTGTCCAGATTAAACTCCATCTACCATTTCTCCGCCCAAGTCTCCAACTGATCTATATCCCGTTGTATCCTTTGACAATCCTCTTCACTATCTGAAACTCCTCCAACCTTAGTGTCATCTGCAAACTTACTAATTAGCCCAGTTACATTTTCCTCCAAATCATTTATGTATACTACAAACAGCAAAGGTCCCAACACTGATCCCTGCAGAACTCCACTAGTCACGGCTCTCCATTCAGAAAAGCACCCTTCCACTGCTACCCTCTGTCTTCTATGACCAGGCCAATTCTGTATCCATCTTGCCAGCTCACCTCTGATCCCGTGCAACTTTACCTTCTGTACCAGTCTGCCATGAGGGACCTTGTCAAAGGCCTTACTGAAATCCATGTATATAATATCCACTGCCCTTCCATCGTCGGTCATCTTTGTCACTTCCTCGAAAAACTCGATCAAGTTAGTGAGACACAACCTCCCCTTCACAAAACCATGCTGCCTCTCACTAATATGCCCATTTGCTTCCAAATGGTAGTAAATCCTGTCACGAAGAATCTTCTCCAATAATTTCCCTACCACTGACGTAAGGCTCACCTAGACTAGGAGAAATAAACACGAGAGGACATGGCTTTAGGGTGAAAGGGGAAAGGATTAGAGGGAACTTCTTCACTCAGAGAGTGGTGAGAGTGTGGAACGAGCTACCATCTGATGTGGTAAATGCGGGCTCACTCTTAAGTTTTAAGAATAAATTAGATAGATACATGGATGGGAGAGGTCTGGAGGGTTATGGACTAGGTGCAGGTCAATGGGACTAGTGGAATAATATTTCGGCACAGACTAGAAGGGCCGAATGGCCTGTTTTCTGTGCTGTAGTGTTCTATAGTTCTATGGCTTGTAATTTCCTGGATTATCCCTGTTACCCTTCTTAAACAATGGAACAACATTGGCCATTCTCCAGTCCTCTGGGACCTCACCCATAGCCAGTGAGGATACAAAGATTTCTGTCAAGGCCCCAGCATTCTCCTCCCTTGCCTCCCTCAGTACTCTGGGGTAGATCCCATCTGGCCTTGGGGACTTATCCACCTTAATATTCTTCAATGTAGGAGACACAGTTTACGTGCAGAATTTCAGAAGTGGACCTTGTTGGGTACCTGGAACCATTGTCTCAGGGGCTGGTCCCTTATCCTTCCAGGTGGAAGTGGAAGACAGAATTGTTCAAAAACATGCAGACCATAGTCGTGATAGAGAGACATTCCAACAACCAACTATTCCGTCTGTGATTAACGTCGAACCATCAATCCCTGAGGTGACAGATCGACATGCCCGATATCTCTGTAGAGCTGCCAAACCTAGAACTGCCACTTTCTAATGATGTATCTCGCACTGCAGTTCCTGATCATGGCGACCCTGTGGAGGAAGCTCAAGTGGCAGAGCTACGCCGCTCTAACCAAATAAGGAAAGATTCTCAGAGACTTAGGGCAGAATTTTGCCCTTGGCAGGCGGGCTCGGTGGGGATGAGCGGGGGCGAGTGGGGGTGGTTGGGAAGCCAACCACAGCCAGTGATTGGCACCGCTCTGCGAATTCACGCAGGAGTGCCTAATTGGCTCAGCGTGAAACGCGAGCGGCAGCACTGAGCGCTGCCTATGCCGGGGGGGGTGGGGGGGTGAATGTGAGCCAGCTGGGCGTGAACTTTGCACATGCACATGGGTGAGCGCTGCATAATCTCCCTGAGGCACAGAGCTGCCTCAGGGAGATGAAGATATATAAAAAAGATAATAAAACATGTCCCTTCATGTGATTCTGTCACATGAGCAGGGACATGTTATTAATGAAAAATTGAAGTTTTTATTTTATTTTTATTTGCTTTTGGAAACCTCAACACGCCTGTGGATGAAGTTTCGAATTTGCCTGCCCTGCCAACGGTTAGGCCTTTTAATTGTTGGTGGGTGCGCTGTTGGCTCTGGCGCGTGCCCGCTGACCAAACTATGACGTGACTGGGCATTGACGCTGGCACACTCGGGCCGACATCAACGCGCGTCGTTTCGCACTTGACTGGGCCGGGTGTGCACCTGCCCGCTGAGGGAAAATTTCTGCCCTTAATCTTTAATCACCTGAGTTGTATGTATGTATATGTTGTTGTATATTCAAATGTTCTCTGTAAATAGAAACTGTAAAGAACTAAAGGGGAAGAAAAAAATGTAATGACTTGATGGAGCGGACGGGTTTCAGCAAGAAACAAATAAACTTTGTTACAGAGAGCTTTCCAGATGTTACATGCCCGATCAGGACTCTCGTCAGGAAGCCACGTCCCCCAGATTACTCGTGCTTAGGGCTCATTGGTTAGAGTCTCCAAGAACACCAGGTAACCCCTGATAGACAGCACGAGAGGCTATACCTCCAGTTACTGCATCTTCCATTTGATTGTGGGTGATATCAAGAGGAGTTCATAGGCTCCATTCCATCACTCCACCAATGGCAGATCTCTCTATTTGCCCAACAGAGATATCAAGTCAGTAGACATTTTGGGCAGAGTATGATAAATGGTTAGTTTATGGCTATGTGGATAAGAGGAAATGTGAGGAGGCCAATACTCTCTGGTCTTTAAATAATAGGATTCCTAACATCCTAACGGCTGCTGGAACAGGCAGATGGGACCTTTGTTTAGCATTTTAGTGCAACAGTATCCTCATTGCGGGGCTGGTTAGCTCAGCTGGCTAGTATGTGGTTCAGATTAATGCCAACAGCATGAGTTTGATTCCCATTCTGGCTGAAGTCATCTTGGGACCCGCCTCCTGTCCCTGAGAGTGGAAGGCAATGGCAAACTGCCGCTGAGAAAAACTGCCAAGAAAACAGCTCAGGATGAAGCACCGACAGACAATGAGCCAAGGACCTGCCTTTGGGAAGAGTACACATGAAGGAGGAAAGGAAAGAAGGAAGTACCTTCAGCAGAGTCATCAACTTTCTGACTCAAATACACGAAGACTCACAACTGAGCTGATACTTCAGTAGGTCATTCATTCACATTTGTTAATAATAATCCACAACTTCCACACAACAAACATTCCTCTGTATTGTTTTTAACCGCTCTGACCTCAGAGTCAACTGAAAGTGAATAACTGATTTAAGTGAAAAGTGGGAAATATGTTATTTGAGTAGAATTTCTTAAAAGGCTGGTGTTTCTGCTTGCTTTCTGGCAACATTAAGTGATCGATCAGAAGAACTCTGGCAGAAATTACTAGCAATTGTCTATCAAAATCTATCTGGAAACCCAATTTAAGCTGCTCCAATCAACTTCATGCACAGAAACCTTTCATATTCACTTTTGTGCTGGGTGACTTCTGCATCCTTAGATCCTTCAACCTGGGCCAGAAATCATTGACACAGAAAGGAATGGGAACCATGAGAGCACAGTGCATGGACAGTGACTCAAAAGGTGAGGTGGTGGAGGACAAATGAGGGGCTGACCATGTCAGCGATGGCAGGAGGGTCAAGGAGGACAAGGTCAACCACAGTCACACAATGAAGCCATTGCTGAATATTATCAGGATAATCTTGGTGCTATGGGTGAGTCAAGGACTAGCCTGGAGGAATTCAAAAAAGGCAATGAAGGTGGATGAGGAGCTAGCGATCACTAGAGAAGGAAGTGGGGCAGGTGCCTCTCATGCCCTTTCCATGAGAACATTATAACAAGGTGCAAGATTGGCAGAATAGTGTTAGCCACTGGAATTCCTGGTAGATCCACTTGCCTCCCTTGTCCAATGCTGTGTAATGAAGCAGGCTTAGCTTCCATATTAGGGCCTGATCCTGGCAGGAGAAGGGTCCAATCTCCTCTCGTATGGTTTATTTGCTGTAGTTGAACACAGACCAGTTGACTGCAATTGAGAAAGGGGCAAACTGAAAATTGGTGTTTATCTTTTTTTTAACTGATTTTCAACTGCTCATGCCATGATACAGAGCCGCCTGTTAATGTGGGACACCCAATAACACTGGAAATATGGCAGGACTTACTGCTCAACTTTGGTGCAATATCTGACCCTACGTAGGGTAACCTAGGGATGTAACATGGACCCCATTGGAAGTCACATCAGAAAGAGATGTAAAACGTGCCAACTGATTTGCTAACACCCATTTGACACTCTCATCCAAAGTCAAAATGACCCCAGTGACTTCTAACTACCCTTCTGCTTTAAAGCTTGCCCTGGTAATGGCATAAAAACCTGACTGATTGCCTGAGAAATTCATGCAAGTAGCCTCATTGCTGAGTCTTGAGTAAAGTGGAAAATAATTGAAGAAGCTGCAAATCATACTCTAAAATAATCAAATTGTATGCTATTGTCAAAATAATGATGTGTTTCTGTTGGATAGAAAACGAAGTTTGATTATCTTTGTGCTTTGTTAATTTTGGCATGCATCATAGAAATTACTAAAGACCTTTAAACTTAGAATCACTGTGGATGATATTGATAGACAGACACTGACTATTTTGTTGACATTCCTTTGCATATTATTTCCATGCAGATGTTAAACTACTTATTTTAAATTCTTAATTGTCTCGCTAAAACAGTGAACAAAGGAATGTTGTCTTCTGTGTTAAGTGTTCACCTTCTAGTTGTAGTACAAAGTGACTTACAAAATTAAGAGCTTCCAAAATACAGAGAAATTCATGCAGGTTAACCACACATTTGATATCTAAGTTTCTCTTCTATATTTGTGCTTGTATACTTACCACCTCCATAAGTCTGACAGAGGTAAGGGAACCTCCAGATATTCCCCAGTCCCACAGCAAATCCTGCACAGCTCAGGATATACTGAAACTTATTGTCCCACTTTGGCCTCTCCTCCTTCAGAACATCATTGGTTTCACCCGTAACACAAGCAATCTCATTTTCTGCTGCCATCTCACTCAGCTGGGGTCATACAGAAGGATATGTTCAGTTACCCTGTTCTATAGCTTTCCTGTAACCTTCTGTTTTTCTTTCAATTCATGTGTCATGTATCTCTTTAACCATAACGTACTGGATAATCTGATACTGAGAAAAACCCGCAAGTTATATTCAGCTGGAGGAAAGCTGGGTGGAGCCAGATCTCACAGAGAGGAGACTCCATTTGCCCAGATCCCTGAATAGGCAATGGGAGAATCACAAGGATAGGTGCTGATTTAAATAAATCAAGCTGCCACTATTGACGTGTGCTACAGATTCAGGCTGTCAAATACAGAGTGACATTTGTGAATCAAAAACAAGGTGACAGAAATTCAAAGCAAGCCTGAGTTTGATAGTAAAACAGATGTGATGTGGGGAATATTTAATAGAGGTGGAAAGCAATCAGATCTCTGAAGTTATTCGGAGTTCTCCCCTGCATGTAGATTCCTTCAAAAACTTGCACACTCATTGATTATCCTTAAAATGTTGCTGTTACCAGCAATGCCCAGCACTTTTTTCTAAAATAAAAGGCTATAAGCAATCTATTCACGTTCACAATATTTGGATTTTTCTCTGGCCAATTTTCTTCCCTTCTCCTGAAATTCATAAGTCTTGCTACAATATAGTTCCACAGGTGTTAGCCAATATCTCACCTTTTTTTGAGTAGCTGAACAGCAACAGACCTTTTTTTTGAGTGGAGGGGATGTTGCAGCCACGACTGAATTCATCTTTACCTTATGTCCATTATCATGGCTCCATTAGTAAAGGCCTCTGGATAGTGAACAGAAACTCATGGCTGATTCTTTCCTCTTTAGTCCAGGAATGTTGAACCTAATTGTCGCATTACCTTAATGATGCCTTTAAGCATTCACCTATGGCGCATTGGGGCGGGGGGCTGGGGGGGCGGTGGGGTGGGGAAGAATCTAAAGAAGATTGGCTGTGTTTTATTTTTGTTGATTTAAATGAGTGCAGGGGACTGAATTCGTGAGAATTACTGAGGCCCACGTTCTAAAGTTCGTAGCATATCAGTAATCATTGACCCGGACCGTAGAGCTGATGTTGAGATTTTAACTATATCTGTTGTTCATTTAACACTCAGCTTCAGTCTCACTAATATTCCTGAGCAAGTTCACTTAGTGATTCAGGCAGCAATCAAAATTCTAATGAGTAGCATGCCACAAAAAAATGTTTACATATAATTGTCCAATTGGTGGAATGCTTCCACGACAAACCAATTAATCATGGAACAGTTTTCAGATTCTGTTGGAGAACAATAATAGAAAATCAATGTAAAATTAGAATAGTCTGATTTTCAAATTAAGATTAATTAATTAAGTAACCTTTAGCCACCTTTATGCATAGACCAGGGTTCAGGGCTTAAGTCCAGAACCAATGATTCTTCTTGATACATCACTTACTCATAATGAGGCTCCTAAACAGATTGAATTTATTACTTATTTTAAATTGCACCGATGCTGATAGACTGCTCTGCCAAGACATTCGATTAAATGTTCACCATTATCAGCTGGGTATTAAACAGCAGAATGTAGGGAGGGCATTCAGACAGGGATGATCAGGCTTCTTTACAGAAACCACGGGATTTTCTCTCCATTAATCTCAATGAAAGTTAAGATAGTTGGCTCTGCTGGGTGCAGATGATTCACCAGTCTAGATTTTCCTTTCAACATCCTCAGTAAGTTTGAGTTTAACTTTGAGCCATTCTTTTGACAATAAGTTTCAGCATTCCTTTGTGGACTCTGTTTTTCCATGGGGAAATCACCCCAGCACCCACCTGGTGGGATTCAACAGCCACAGTCATGGCCATGAGCCACCCTGTCTAATTATTCCCAACCCAGCAGATAGCGCCTCCATTTTGAGGCATCCTCAGTCTCCTGCCTTCAATGGTCCATCCATTCTTCTCAATTGGATGGGATTGCCGGAGGCCGGGTCTCAGTTGGCTGACTCCAGGAGATCATGAGTTCCCGCCGCGGCCACTTCTGGATTCCAGACCCGGAACTGAGGTCAAAGTCAGGATCGTAACCCAAACGGGGAAATTTGGCCTGTACAATGAGGCACCGGGGCACTGCTTCCCAAAAAAAAACCCAGTGGAATCCCATTCGCCAACTCTGAAGTGCAAGGTGTTTCCCCTGTACCCTAATAAAATTAGGCTATGGGATTGCCAAAACTCCAGGATTGGCCTGCATTCTCCAGGAATTAAAGATCAATCTCCAGGACACTGCTCTGTGCAACCCTGGAGAAAAATCACTGGGACATTAAAGAAGATAGTTTTTCGAAAAAAAAAAACCCTTTGAACATTTCTCTTTACCAGATATAAAAATATTGAAAATGGGGGTGGGGGGTGTGGGGAAGGGCAGTCTGTTTTGCTGACATTCAAGCATCATCCAATTGGGTAATGAGTCTTTTCGCTTTCCAATTGGTGTAGGAAGGCAGTACATCACAAGAATGGATGTGTTGGCCGACTAATGACTGAAGCGTGGGTTCAAGTCATGTGATGAATATATCTAATCACAGTTGGCAACCCTATTAGATTATAATGTTCCTTTTATAAAACCATTCCAAAACAATATCATTCCATCATTTGTGAACATCAGGGAACTGTGATCAATGATTAGTTTTGGAGGATTACATTCAATTTCTGGACTAAACGAGATCAATGCAAATTTTCTTGCAAACACATTGGGTCTCCAAATGAACAGATTTTATTTTGCATCAACAGGCATTAAACTCCTTCTAAACATTTCTGAGGTGTGAAAGAAATAAATATGAAAATTGAGTCTGAGCAAGCCATCGTGCAGGAAAATGACTTAAAAACTTTTATTTCCTTCAATATGGCCTGTACAGGGACCTGCAAGCACTCTTGACTTTCCCTTCACCTCCCATAGTCACTCCCAGCGCATGATCACAGCAAGTTCACAACCCACATCATTTCTTGACAAACGGGCAATAATAAGCAGCACAGTACACAATATCATCCTCGGGGGCCCCCGTGGTACTTTGGACTTTTGACATGTTAACCTACGATTTTGCAAATCAGAAAGGGAAAGAGGCATTTCTTCCAGCTCGGTTGAGAAGTGGATTGAAGAGGCTCTTGTGCTTTGGGTAGGGAAGAGATACTGCATCAAATAGTTTAGGTGGCCTTAAAACCTTTGAATTTAAAGTTGCCTTTTCATTTACCCTCTAGGAAAGGTCATGGCATACATCTGCAAAAAGCCACGTGTATCACTATGTGTCCTCTACTAAATAGAAAGGAATAGGTTAAGTGCACAATGGCAAAGCATCTGCATACCATTGGTGTGGGAGAGACGGCACACTAGCTTCAGGAGTAAGATGCTCGTGCTGTGTTGCTGTTGATTGTGGTATTCAATCTAAGGCATTAATAATAATGCTCATTTTTGTCTCGATGTAACCAAATGACATAAAATTGCATCTACTGATCTACTACTAATGTGTATTAGACAACTGTCCAATTTCACACTGGTGGGATTGAGCTGATTATCGATATGTCCTTCTCCATATGACAATGGTAGTATGAGGGGCAGGGGGAGCATCGCTTTTTCACAACTGTTCAAGAACATTGCTCCAAAGAGCAGTTGAGTCTTGAGAGCAACTTCTTTTACAGGAATTAATAACTGCCTCTGTTTCCCTCTTATTTGTCATTGTAGGACAGGTTTGACCGCTATGGGAACCTTTCAAGTGTCAATACATTTTAACAACAGTGATTGTACAGAATTATACATTACCTGAGGTTTGTTGGTTGGACCCGAAATGAACATAGATGTTGGTACGAGGTAACTACTTGAACAACAACAACAACCTGTACTTATTTAGCACCTTTAAGGGAGTGAAACATCCCAAGGCGCTAAAAGCATGAAGGAAAAGCCTGCAGCACATTAACTGGCAACATTGATATCCCTTTTACTTAATGGTACAACATAACAATTCAGAGCGTCTAACTTCTGTTTATGGCCCATTTCTCCGTAAGGATATACATAAACAAATAGACATTTCTCCAAGCAATGATGTGCCAGGTGGTCACTACTGCATCATTACCTATAAAAATATTGCATCAAAATATGAAGAAATTTAGATATTTTCCATATTCCAGTGATGTACTCTTTTCGTTTGAGTTCAGTGTTTGCTGAAAGCAGTGGGTGGGGTGGGGTGGGGTGGGGCGGGGGGAGTGCAGATTGCCATTGTTGCTCTGCGGAGTCAAGTTAAGTCAAGTACTCATTGTTTACTCCTCCATTCACAGAGGTGCTTGATGCTGCATGGACAAGGCCCCGCTCATCATCCTTCCTCCGGCACTTGTTTCTGATGAACAAGTACAAGGCTGTACAAGGTATGGCTAAACTCGGTACTCCAGCCAAAACGACAATGACCGCAGTCACCCAACCAGGATAGGGCATCACAGCAAGGTTAGGGAAGTTTTCCTGTTGAGAGTTGCAGAAACATCCATTAGCTATGAAGACCAAACATACAATTTGAGTGCTAACAGCATTTTCCAATCGACCTTTCAGCCCATTCTAAGGACTGACCGGTCACATTGAACAGAATTTTATGCCTCCCGCCAGCGGGTTTGCAGTGGATTGGGGAGTGGGGGCAGGAGCGGGGGTTTGGTGTGGGGGGGCTGTAAAATTCCACGGATGGCTTTCCTGTAACCCTCCTGCCCAATCCTGACCTGTCCACAATTTTATGGTGGGACGGGCGAGGCCTGGGTTGGCTCACCCACCTTTGCCTGAAATGAGGTCCTTGAGTGCTCAATCAATGACCACTTAAGGGGCCGTTTCCCACTCGGCCTCAATTTTGAGGCTGGCGGGGAGGCCTGGCAAGTCACCTTCCCGGGGCCTCGGGCAGGGAGGGGGTGATGCCTCCCTCAATAGCCTCATTTCCACATCGAGTGCCCCACCTCCCTCCACCCCCCCCACCCACCCCCCACCACCCCTCGAAAGACTGCCCTCTGTGGGTGAGGCAGGGCTTCCTTCCGAATGAGAGAGTGCTAAATGGCTGCGAGGCAGCCAGTCTGAGCAGGGATATGTCCCCACTGACTCTTTGGGTGGCAGGACAGGAAACCCCCACAATCTGAAAAAACCTGCCCATTAGCAAATATTATTATGGTTTGAAAGTAATCTGCAATGTTCAGAAGCGATAGCAAAGAATGTGAATGCTGAATTCTCCGAGCGGGCTGCCCACTTTGCGCTCATGTACTGCTTACCCGCGCCCTCCCTCTTTACAACTGGTTACAACACAGGTTAGAGTCACCCGGTATTTTCCCAATGGAACAGTCACTCTACATTCACTCTCTGATAGACATTGGTTTGATAATGTACTGTGTTTTGCTATTTAATCCACTTAAGGCATTTTCAAGCCAACCTGAGTTAATGACAGTTTCAATAAAGTTGATATGATCAAAATCAACCTCAGGTATAGGCCTTATAACATTTAGTGGCCTTTATGAATGAAGACAAGTGCATGGAGCTAGCTTATCCTAGGTATCAATTACTGACAATGGGGCAGCATATTGTGGGCAGGAGCAAGTTCTGTTATAAACATGCTTTTGATTAAAAATTCAACTTGCTAGTATGAAAAATCAGCCTTGATTAATATAAAAGAATACTTACATATGTTTTATCCCAAACGATGTATGTCAGCTCCTCTCTAACTTTAATTACAAAGTAAAACACGAATATGACCAGCATTATAAGGGGGCTAATGACTCTCCAGGTGGCTTGCCAGAAAATATTCGGCTTGTGACCAATCATCCATTGGATGTCGTTGTTGAATCTGTGAAGGAGTAGATACAATAATTCACACACGTGGATATATAGATTATAAAGAGGCTCTTTATCAGTATCTAGCAAGAGATACATAACTAGTGAACTTCATATCCACCGTTCTCTTCCTTATAAGTAAGGTGGAAATTTCTTGTTTTATCACAGAATGACTTCCAGGCAAAGCATTCGGTAATATGGGGTTTCAAATGTACTATTACATAGACCATGCAGTTTATTAGTGGGAGTAATTTTAAAGGCATAATTACACTCTGGATGCCTTCCCCACTCACTCCCAATTTTGGTCCCTTTTCTTCTGTGATCTCCAGGGAATAATGGAGTGTACTTTTTCACAGGGGCACCAGACCTCTGACACCTGGCCCAAGTGTCCATTATGCATGTCTGATTGCCCTTTAACCTTTAGGTTGGTTATGTCGTAGGTCAATGTGCTAGATACAAATGTATTACCCTGTTCTAAAAGAAAAATTAATATTTTTAAATTCCGGCATGATAGCTGTATGCCAAGTAAGAAATCCAGATTAGCTAAAACAGTTCGCATCAGGCTCAATGCTATATATTTCATATATTTTAAAATGCAGCTTACTCCTGTTAATCCAAAGTTATTTTGCTCAATAAATCAAATTATTCAGTGGTTTGAATTAAGCAATTTTGATAAAGTAGTACATTTACATAGCACATTTCATATTGTAAGAAGTGACAACCCTGATTCACTGGAGAAAAGAGACAGAAATGAACACGAAGCTAAAGAAGGCTATATTGAGAAGGGTGACTAAAAGCTTAGTCATTGGGGCAGTCTTTAAGGACAGTCTTAAAAGGAGGTGGGAAAAATGGAGAGAAGGAGAGGCTTATAGAGAAAACACCAGAGATTAAGGCCTATTTGGTGGAAGGCACGGCCACCCATGAGGGGGCAAAAAAAGGAGTTGGGTGCATGAGGTCAGAGCTGGATGATTGCAGAGTCCTCAGAAGAGTTGTAGGGTTGACAATAGTTAAAATATAGGGAGGAATAAGACCATTTAAAAACAAGGATGAGATTTTAAATTTGAGGCGGTGGTGGACTGGGAGCCAATGTAAGTCAGCGAGCTTGGGGGGGGTTGGGGTGAATGACCGTAACTTGGTTTTGGGTTAGGATAAGGCACCAGGGCTTGGATGAACTCAAGTTTGTGGAGTTTGCAAGACGGGAGGCCAGTCAGGAGGGCATTGGAATAGTGGAGTCTGAAGGGTTTCAGCACAGATCGGGTATGGTGGAAACCAGAGATGTTTCAGAGGCGGTCTTGGTGATGGAGAGAATGTGGTGCCGGTAGCCCAAATAGGGTGTCAAACAGACTGGTTCAACCCAAGCGAGTAGCTAGGGAGGGGTTGGAGGTGGCAAGGGAATAGAATTTGTGTTGGGAACTGAAGGCAATGGTTTTGGTCTTCCCAGTGTTTAATTGGAGAAATTTGGAGTAAATTCAGTACGGCGTGCAAGCAGCAACAAAATGGCAGTGGAGCAGCTGCTAGTGAGGTAGAACTGGCTGTTGTCAGCGTACTTGTGAAACCCAACGTCATGTCTTTGGATGATGTTGTCCAGAGGCAGCCTGTAGAAGAGAAGCAGGAGGACAGGATGGAGGCTATAAATCCTTGGGGGAGGAGCGGCAGCTTCAGAGATAAAGATGTGCGAGTGGAAAAAGAAGTAATTGGGACAGATTTGGGATTAGCCCTTAAGCAACAGCCCCTCCTCCACATTCCATCTTAGAGTCAAGACCTTTGCGAAAGGCAGGAGAAAGGGAGCTCATTGTTGGTTTATTGGCTGGAAGTAAATATTGAAGAACAAATGTGAAGGACAAGTGTATCGACATGAGTGGATGAAATGTGGTTTTAACCAAAGGACAGTACAGCGGGAGCCTTGGACACCTGGAAAGCTGGTGAAGATAAAATGGTGCAGGCCGATTATGGTGCGACATCAAGCTGGTGACAACATCTGCCCAATTTTAACCCTTCCCATGCACCGTTCCCATGAAGTAGGAGTTAAAATTAGCCTCAATGTATGTGTGTGGTGCATTTTGTTGCTAAGTACCTTACACAGTGAGATAACTTACTGTGCAAGGACTGGGGAAACTTGATGGATTTTAACGGATGGGAAATTGTGGGCAGTGTGTTTCCAATTTGCAATGGCGTTGGACAAAGCTCCTCCCCACAGTTACAGACTCGGACAATTACTCCCACGACTCCCAACCGCAGTGAAATTCTCAGTCCCTGAGTAAATCTGACCAATATTAAATTCCTTTCCCAAATGCTAATCACTTTGTGATAGCATAAAACAGTTTGGGCATAAACATTTCCAAAAGTCGCCAAATATTTTTAAAATGCAATATGGTATCTGATCCTCAAACTCCAGCAAGATAGACAGTGGTATACAGGGATGGAATTTATTGCTTTGCTTTCATGAGTGGCCCTCAGCTTCCCCAATCATACACCCCAATAGTACCAAAGTGTATTAAGGCTTGCCAACTCTCCAGGGTTGCCCTGAAGTCTCCAGGAATTGAAAATGAACCTCCATTGAGGAACCTGGGAGAAAAATCACTGGGGTATTTAAAATAAAAAAAAGATCTTTTTACATATTCTTTGAATACTTGTGTATATTTGCTCTAGAAATATTGGAAAAAGGAAGAAAAGGCTGCGTGGGGCTATTGAACGTACGAAGTTATGTGGTGAGGGCTCCTAGAATAAACCCGACAAGAGTTGGCAACGTTAAATGTATCGTCAAAATGAACATCATTTGAAGGCTCTTGTTAAATCTGGAAAAGAGTTCACTGACCTTCATCATTTGGTAAGAGTGAATTATGTATGAATCACTGAATAATACATAATGCATAAATAAAAGAAACAAGGTGAATGATAGTCAGTTCTTTCTGAAGCAGTAGATGGGGAAAGGGTAAAGGAAAGCAATACTGTTCCGCAAAAGAAAACTATCTGCGCCATATTCTTCTTTAACGTAGAATTATGAACAAAACTCAATGCTGAAAGTATCATTTTGTTACCTGTCGATGCCGTAAATGTATACAACAGACACCATCTCACAGAAAGCGATGATCAGCAGAGGGATGGAGCCAGCATAGGCGTCAAAGAGGGCCAGCCAGTAGTTTCCAGATTTTAAGATAAATATGAAAGCTATTAAAAAGCAAACCAGACAAACCAGGCCTGGAAGAGAGAACAACAGAACTTGTTTTGTTCGAGTGAACACAATGAGAGTGACATTCATCTCCTTGCTGTCCCACCCCTAAAAATGGTGTGGTAACAGGAACAAATGCATGCGGGAAAGTGAAAACGCTGACTTATGGCTTATTGTCTGCCTGAGTGAGATTGCCATTTAGGGAGAAATTTGTTATGTGGCTTCAAGCACACGAGGAACTTGATAGAAACAACTTGATTTCACATGGGACCCTTACAACCAGCAGGTAGAGAGATAGCAGTCAGATGCCAGATCCCAGGTTGATGGGTCAGTGTTTAATCTTGTGCTGCCTATTCTCCCTTGTAGAAGGAATTTCAATCACTCACTTCCACACAAGTTTTGAGGTGCTTTGGGTGAAGAAATAATGCCTGTTCTTTCTAAACAAAAAAAAAAATTGCCTTTTGCAACTGCCCTGACACTGCAAAATGGGGTTCTTTTGCAAGGTGATTCCTTTAATATGCACTTAAACCTCATCCTCTTTGCTGTATTTCCATCCAGTATAAAATAAGACTGGCAAGGCCAAGTATCAGGGGGATCTGAACAGCTGGCAGTCAGGGCATAGCAGGGAAATGCAGGGTAAGTGAGATCATATCTGCTCAAGTGGTCAAATAGCAGCAAAGGGAACAAAGTCTCTTCTATCTTTATGCCTGCATGCAAACTCAAGCCATGAATTTCGTCAGGGTGCGTCCTAATTTTGCCAGATGTGTGGTGGTTAGCCACCTAAACGAGGCTTGTACCAGTTTTCCAGCACTTAAGGCATTGGAGCAGGAGCAGCTCCAAGCAAATTCCTGGCCTTAGGCATCAATGGTTGGACACAATAAGGAACGCGTTTAATACAGCGAACATTGTTTTGATTTCTATGAGGTAGGAACAGAATTTTTGCTTTTCAAGAATTAGTTAAATAGTAAGATTGCTTGATCAATATGACTCAAGAAGAGATAATAGTGGCTGTTTAATGGTCCTAACAGCTCTAATAATAGATAAGTAAATGGAGGGCTTATGTTTACCGGTAACAAGTTCCTTGGGCCACTTCTTTGGGAAGAGTTTCATATCTTCTAGAGGTACCAGCACGCCTTCTAAATTTCCAAACATTGAAGAAAGACCAAGGCAGAATAACATGATGAAGAACAAGATGGACCATAATGGAGAGACAGGCATTTTTGTGATAGCTTCAGTGAAGACAATGAACGCCAATCCTGTGCCTTCGACACCCTGTATTAAAGGAGATTAGAGTTAGCTGAAAAAGTCCAGGGACAGGTGCTTGGTAGTCGATTGCACACCAGTCAGTTAGATAGAGAGTCAGACTAAGCCACAATGCCCCTGGTCATGCATCGACTAGCAGCGTGAATAGCCGAATCTCCATTGTGGAGAGTGCTAATATACATCTTGAGAATGCACATCGGCCACCATCAGTTTCTGTAGGAGATTGCAGAGTTAATGGAGCTCAAATAGCCGTTTGGTAGCGCAGAATTTGAGTATTTCTGAGAAAAGAGATATGTCGAAGCTTTTCATCTTGCACTCATCAGGACACGCGCAAAAATACCAATATAAGGGGAAAACAGCAATTTATACTGTGAAGAGAGTGCTGATTGATTGGCTTCACATACGGTTTAAATTGTTGTTTTCCTCTTACATTGGTATTCTTGCAAGTGCCCTGATGAGTGCAAGATGAAAAGCTTTGATATGTCTCTTTTCTCAGCAATAATGGAGCTCAATTGAGAAACACTAAAGGAGTACAGCGAAACTACCAATACCAATGGGAACTACATTTGCCTCGTTTAGAAATTGACTAAAAGATGAGGGTTTAGTGATACTATTGAGCAGATCACATTGCTCTTAGAATGTCCTTCCAGGAGCTGAACCTTTTAGGATAAAAATGCTTGCATCATTAGTCGGGGGTTGGGGGGTCATGGCCAATATTCCATGTATACTTATACATATACGTGGCCATGGACCTGTATACATATCACATCACATTTCTTTTCATAGTTTGCATTTAGGAAGAGGAGAGGGTTGAAATAAATAAGTCTTTGCATTCTTGGTTTTTAAGGTACAATGTTGAAAAGACCAAGGAGCCCAAAGTAATGTTACATAAAACAGGCGTATTTGAGTACTTCAGCATTTATATTGGGATATTACTTAATGAGAATGAATTGATGGAAAAAAACGGCAATATTGAATGATAGAAAGTACATGATCATTAGTTTTGACCTTTTTCATCTGCCTTCCAAAAAGCAGCTTAAAACAGGTTAGAAGAATCAGACAGCATTTCAAGGAATCACTGCCAGGGCAGTTTGAACAAACACAGTCTGAGCTAAAGGTACTGACCTGACTGAGCAGAGAATGCAGGTTACAGACCTTCAAATCCAGCTTAGATACAACCTGAGGGAAGGTGCTGTTTAACTGGTGAAGGATTTCATCATAGTTCTCTCTGGTCAAATTGGTTTCTGGCAGATCAAAAGCATTCATCAAGCTCAAGATATTGCTGTAAGGAAACAAAAAACACATAAATGAATCAGACTTTAATCAACGTTACTTGATACTTTTGTCACAGACAGCATTTTCAAATTGCCTCACCCGTCTTTTTGCTCCCTCTGTATATCATATCGTTCACTATAGAACACCATCTATAGAATACCATCCACTATACAATACCATGCACTATAGATTATCATCCACTATAGAATACTATCCCCTATAGAATACCTTCCCCAATAGAATACCATCCACTATGGAACAACGACCATTATCGTATATCACCCACTAGAGAACACTATCCATTATAGAATACTGTCCTCTCTACATCTTCACCCTCTATAGAATGCCTACCCCAACAGAATAGTATCCACTATTGAATATCATCCACTAAGGGGCAATTAGCTCAGCTGGCTAAGAGTGTGGTGCAGAATAGCGCTAACAGCATGGGTTTAATCCCCATTCTAGCTGGGCTAATTCTTGGGGCCTACCTCCTGGGCTTGACCCATAGTGACGTCAGGGCATAAGACATGACATATGACATGCAAAAAATTAAGGCTTAAGTATTTGCAACAATCTTCAACCAGAAATGCTGAGTGGATGATCCAATTCGGCCTCCTCCCGAGGTCCCCAGCATCACAGATGCCAGGTCTCACCCAATTCGATTCACTCCACATGATTTCAGATACAGCTGAAGGCACTGGATACTGCAAAGGCTATGGGCCCTGACAACATTCCGGCAATAGTGCCAAAGACTTGTGCTCCAGAATTTGCTGCACCCCTATTTGTTCTGGTACAGCGACAACACTGGCATCTACACGGCGATGTGGAAAATTTCCCAGGTATGACCGGTACAAAAAAAAGCACGACAAATCCAACATGGCCAATTACCACCCACCAGTCTACTCTCGATCATCAGTAAAATGATGGAAGATATCATCAGCAGTGCTATCAAGTGGCACTTGCTTAGCAATAACCTGCTCACTGATACTCAGTTTGGGTTCTGCCAGGATCACTCAGCTCCTGACCTCATTACAGCCTTGGTTCAAACATGGACAAAAGGGCTGCACTCCCCAGGTGGGGTAAGAGTGACTGCCCTTGACATCAAGGAAGCATTTGACAGAATGTGGCATCAAGGAGCCCTAGCAAAACTGGAGTCAATGGGAATCAGGGGGAAAACTCACCACTAGTTGGAGTCATATCTAGCACAAAGGAAGATGGTTGTTGTTGTTGGAGGTCAATCATCTCAGATACAGGGCATTGCTGCAGGTGTTCCTCAGGGGAGTGTCCTCGGCCCAACCATCTTCAGCTGCGTCATCAATGACCTCCTTTCCATCATAAGGTCAGAAGTGGAGATGCACCATTTGTGACTCCTCAGATACAGAAGCAGCCCATGTCCAAATGCAGCAAGACCTGGACAATATCCAAGCTTGGGCTGGCAAGTGGCAAGTAACATTCACGCCACACAAGTGTCAGGCAATGACCATCCCCAACAAAAGAGAATCTATCCATCGCCCCTTGACATTCAATGACATTACCATCACTGAATCCCCCCACAATCAACATCCTTGGGGTTACAATTGACCAGAAACTGAGCTGGACTAGCCATATCAATACTGTGGCTACAAGAGCAGGTCAGAGGCTAGGAATCCTGTGGCGAATAACTCACCTTCTGACTCCCCAAAGCCTGTCCACCATCTATATGGCACAAGTCAGGAGTGTGATGGAATATTCTCCGCTTGCCTGGATGAGTTCAGCTCCAACAACACTCAAGAAGCTCGACATTATCTACGACAAAGCAGCCCGCTTGATTGACACTCCATCCACAAACATTCACTCCCTCCACCACTGATGCACTTTGGCAGCAGTGTGTACCATCTACAAGATGCACTGCAGAAGCTCACCAAGGCTCCCTACACAGCGCCTTCCAAACCCACGAATGCTACCATCTAGAAGGACAAGGGCAGGAGATACTTGGGAACACCACCACCTGGAATTTCCCCTCCAAGTCACCCACCATCCTCACTTGGAAATATATCGCTGTTCCTTCACTGTTGCTGGGTCAAAATCCTGGAACTCCCTTCCTAACAGCACTGTGGGTGTACCTATACCACATGGATTGCAGCAGTTCAAGAAGGCAGCTCACCACCACCTTCTCAAGGGCAACTAGGGATGGGCAATAAATGCTGGCCTAACCGGCGATGCCCACATCCTGTAAATGAGTTTTAAAAAAATGAGCAACCCTCAGTGGACTTTGGCAAAGGGCGAAGGCAGGGACACACACTGGTCTTCCACTGCAACTGCCAAGCTACCCAGACTTCTTGGATCCTCCTTGCCCCTGGGATTGTGCACAATCAGCCAAGAGAGTGGGGGACAGCAACAAACACCATTCCTCATGATAACCCGAATTCCTTAGAGTAGATTTAGCTGGAAAGAGTGTGATCTTTGAAATCACTTACAGCTTGAACGTACTCGATCAACGAGGAGTCTACCACAACTATGATTATCTTAGAACATTTTCCATTATAAAATATCATCTAATACATACTACTGCCCACTAATTCCTAAAGATCCGAGGTGATGTGAGTGTGACTGCCCTTGATGCCAAAGAAGCATTTGTCTGAGTGTGGCACCAAAGAGCCCTAGTACAAGTGAGTCAACAGAAATCAAGGAGAAAATTCTCCACTGGCTTGTCATACCTAGCACAAAGGATGATGATTGTAGTTGTTGGAAGCCAATCATCTCAGCCCCAGGATATCACTGCAGGAGTTCCTTAGGGCAACATTCCTAGAACCATCTGTATCTAGCCGATTCATCAATGACTTTCCCTTCACCACAAGGTCAGACATAGGAATGTCCGCTGATGATGGAAATATTCAGTCCCATTCACAACTCCTCAGATAATTAAGTAGTTCATGGCATGAATGTAGCAAGACTGAACAACATTCAGGCTTGGGCTAATAAATGGCAAGTAACATTCACACAATAGCTATCTCCAACCAGATATCAGCTAATCACTTCTCCTTCAGATTCAAGGGCATTACCATCTTGGAGGTCGCCATTGATCAGAAACTCAATTGGACAAGCTACATAAATAAATAGAGCAGTTTGGAGGCTGGGGATTCTGCAGTGAGTAGCTCACCTCTTGACTTTCTGAAGCCTCACCACGAGCTACAAGGTATCAGTCAGGAGAGCGATAGGATACTCTCCACTAGGTTGGGTGCAACTGCAACAACACTCAAGAACCTTGATACCATCTAGACAAAGCAGCCTAGTGATCGGAAGCCCATCCACCACCTTAAACATCCACTCCCTCCACCACAGTGGCTAGAATATGACCAATGTAGAGGATGCACTGAAAGATTTCCCTGAGGATTTTTTGATAGCATCTCCCAGCCCTCAACCTCCACTAACTAGAAGGAAAGGGGAGCAAGTGCATGGGAACACCACCTCCAGGTTCCCCTCCAAGTTACACAATGCTCTGACTTTTGGACCTGCTGTTCCTTCATGATAGCTGGGTCAAAACCTGGGAACACTCTACTGAACAGTGCTGTGGGAGTACCTTCACCACACGGACTGCAGAAGTTCAAGAAAGCAGTCCATCATCAACCTGCTCAAGGGCAACTGAGATGAGGCAATAAATGTTGGTCTTACCAGTGATACCCACATCCCGAGAATGAATTAAATGGAACACAAGATGGAAAAGAAGATTCTAAACACATTGAGTAGCATTGACCAAACTTATCATCAATTAAATGTGCAAAATGATCTTTATGTTTCTTCCTACATAGTGGGCTGGATTACACCAGCTCTCTAGGGGATTATGGGGGTGGGGGCTGTAATATGATGAGGGAAGGAGAGGGGGTTAGTGTGCCCACTTCTTACCCACTACCATGCCATGGCGGGGAAGATGGAGGGCAGCCCTCCTGCCAGAGGCCAATTGAGCCACTTACGTGGCCAATTAAGCACCTCTTCCCATCTCCAGTGGCATTTTACCAGCTGCTGGCGGGCCCTTCATCACATGGGGAGACAGCCTGGGGAACCCTGGCAGACTCCCTGTGGGCTTGGTGGGAGAGGGCCCTCCTTTTCGTGCACTCTATGGCCCACAGAGGGGGGTCC